>NW_027117632.1:0-634042 GCF_038497785.1 Limtongia smithiae
CACTAATCTCTTACTCTTCTGTTCATGCTAACTATTGTCCTATCCTACCCTGTGTCTCTAAACATGTACTATTCTGTTGCCCTTGTCTTCACTCCGGTGCATGTTCTCATCTCCAAACCTTGTCTGCCTCTTGTGCCTTGTGTTCATCTATATCACTTACCCTACTTATCAACCCTTGTTCCTATCGCCCTTGCTTGTTCTCCGCCTTCTGTCTTTCCACTCATCTCTAACACTTGTCCTCAACTTCAACTCTGGTCCTTGTTTTTTGCACTTGTCCTCCTCTACTGCTGATCCTCTTCTTCCATACTTGTCCTCTACATCTTGCTTTGCTGACTAACTGATTCAAATATCTCACCACTCTGCCCCCACACTGTCACTACTTCTAGCCAGAACAAATGTATACTCTGCTATCCATCACTGACGAAATATCAGATTGTTCGATCCTGCCAAATCTATTCAGTATACATCGTCATAACAACCAAATTCTGGCAGGAAGGCCATTCTGTCATGCAACAATCACATAAACATTACAGTGTGGATATGATCGCACAGTATAATTATACAATTTGAATATCAGACAGATGTAATCAAGTTCTGACTATCATGTCACAATGCATGCTGTTTGACATAATCATACTGGCCAAATTCTGATGTGGATACTCCTTCAATGGCATAGCCGCACGCAACTTCATGGAAGTGTACAGCTGCGACGAAGAGCTGGCACCGGGTGCACTGTTTACGGACCGGTCAGAGCTGTCGATGGCACGCTGGACCTTTTGGAAGACGCGTCTTTAGGAGATGCTGGAGCTGTCGGAAGAGGAAGAGGAAGAGCAGAAGGGAGAAGATATCATGAGAGCAACCGGCCCAAGAGACGGGAGCAAGTCGCAGGACAGCCATTCCTCTGTCTTATCTTCAGCGAGAGTGCCCGTGTAGTGGTAGGTAATGCCATAGAGGAGATAACAAGGTTAGAGTATGCATGAGTGTGGACGGCTGAGACGAATAGGAGGAATGGAAGCGATGAGGTGGCGTTATTTGCTTCTTGGTTGATAAGAAGTATTCGATTTTTTTTAATTTCACTCTTTTTCTCATCCAAATTTCTCAGTCTCTTTTTTCGAGAATGGTTATGATTTCTCGGTAGCCAATATGACGACTTTGCTGTCTTTCCTAATTATTTGATTACGGTGGATTTGTTTATGCTGCTTTAGTTTCCCAAAGCCTGCAAGCAATTTTTTTCTTTTCAAAATGATTCTCAAAACATCAATTTTAATTTCAATAATTAATAACTGACATGCCTGCAAAATTTGTTCATGCCCAAGAACGCAAAGTAAGCTCAACCAATCTGACGCTGTCCCGCCGTTCTGCAGCAGCTGGGATTCCATCGTAAGGAAACAAAATCTCACATGATGCCACATCGTGTAGCCTAACGCCAAAACTTCGATATGCGTGTGTATTTCTTGTGCTTTGTTTTTTGCTGATCCTGTTGGCTCGTGTTTTGCAAGTTAGAATTGGAGAGCTAGATTGATGGTTGTAAATTCGTGAATTGATGAGTTACTATTGGTTTGATGGTTGTCCAACCCCTCTCACCTTCCCCCTATCTAAACCGCGTCTTCGACTTCTTTGTGCCATTTCGTATACAGCCCAATAACAATAGTTCGTTACCTCTTTCCTTCCCTGCAGGTGTTGCACTTCCCCCGACTAGACGTCAATCTTATCGTCTCTCTTTTTCACCTCTTCCCACCACCGCCTGCCCCTTCGATCATACGCGACACCGTGGACCATCGCCTATTTCCATGTCTAGCACTCACCGCCGTGGGCAGCGCCCCATCTGCAAGGACACCCCGCGGCGTCATATCTCCCCCCGCAGCAACGCTTACTGGCACAAGAACATCTCCTGCGCCACCAGCTGAACCGTAAGTCCGCCCGATTCTGTCTTTGACTTACCATGCTGGCCTTTAATGCTGGCACGACAGACAATCCTATTGAGACCCATCGTAGCGGCGGTGCGGTGGACTCCGCGCCAGACCGCGTACTTGCAACCACAGCGGGAACGGCTGGGCTTAGCATATGGTCACCGATCGGCCCTTCCCCTAGCCTTCCCCGAATCGTCGCCATTCTATCCCCTCTGAGTCGGGTTTCGCGGTGCCCCTATCGCCATACCTCGCGGCGCCGACTATCTCTACCGGCACTACTACACTTGTTCTCTAGCTATAAGTAGCGAAGACGAGATACCGTACAATTACACGATATGCGAGGGTTGATCCCAAGGTTGTATTCCAAAGAATTATACCGGTAGATGCTGTTACAGCGGAGATTAAATACAAGATGCATCTACGAAAGGATAGAAAGTTTGATAGGCATCCAGATAGATAATAGGATTTTCAATAGCCTATAAAATATAGATACTATACTTCTCTCACTGAAAGTCCCGTTCGAATAGTCAGACAGACGAAGAGAGAAGGAGGCAGACCATGGGGTTTGCTATCTTCCAAGTCCGAAGCACCTTCTGGACTGTATACCACTGAACAGAACTCATAGCCACAGAAGGAGAGGTAAAGACGCCAGTATTGCCACGAATGCCGTGCCCCTTCACTTTCCTCAACACATGCTAGGGGAATGTGTAGACGGGTCCTTGCCGGCTTTATGTTGACCCTTGTTCTCTGGTGGGGGGAACCAGGAAGGGAAAATAATACGATAACCAAGCATAGCTGGGCGCGATCGTCTCCTCTTCCAACCGCGACGTGATCCGCCCTGAAGGATCGATCTCGATCCCCAACTTGTTTTATTCTCTGCGGTCTTGCGCTCAGCGGACTGGCGTGCCACACTTTAAGCTGTAGGGCCTTTCTCGGAGAGGTACGGCGGACTAATGCCGAAACCTCGTCTACAGTGACGTGTTGGCGGCGGTGATGGAGGTGGTGCGGTGTCTGGGGTCGAGAAAGGCGGCCGCAAAGGACTTCGGCCTTTCCGTTGAAGTGCTACAAAAGCACTTCCTCAGAAGGTATCGTGGCTCTGCTTGCTGATCAGTCAAGAGAATTTATGTTCGATAAGAAAGTGATAAAGTGCTTTGCGTAGACAATACGTCAACACGCTAAGGGGAGTGATTCTATGCAATTTATTTATTTATTAGTTTTAACGTCGCGGCTAAGCCGAGCAAGGCCTCCAAGTTCATGTAGGTTTGTATTCCAACCGATACTGTTCTAACGACAAAGTGCGCTAAAACTTCACTACTACCAAATTTTCGTCTATATTTAGTTTAGCACCCGGCGCTGGAGGAGAATCGTCCCCAGCCGAGTGAACATCACCACTAACAAACCCCTCCTGCGAACGACCACACCAACCCAACGAGCAGTAGATCTGGCTTCAGGCACCATCGATAGGACCCTGAACACTTGGAAGATAATCTTCAAGAGGTCGGAATGCTCAACAAACCTGATGGACGAGAAGGGATAATACAAGCAACTCAGATGAAAGGAAAAGCCCAAAACGAGAAGAAAGAAGTTTATTATGTAAACATCGACTACCATTATGTAAGAGGCGTACATGCGAGCCCTTTAGGCTTAACTAGTGCCTCCGGGCGGAATAAACTTCAATAAGACAAATAGTATGTGCCCTGCCCTAGTAGACTGGCATGAGGATTGAGTCAAAGTCAAAGAACCAAGTGTCGAGAGAGTCTGGGTCGTATTCGCAAATCATAGTTTCGCCGTCGTCAACAAAAAGAGGCCTCAGTGGAAAAGCACAAAGGGGCTGCTCGCCCGCATAGGCGCCGGACGTCGCCGTCGCATTCAACATTACTGGCTTGATGCCGTCCTCGACCCAGGCGATGACAGCGGCCAAGGGCGCGTCGGGGTAGGGGCCGTCGGGCTGCAGAGTGTTGGAGCTGCAATGGCCCGCACCAGGAACAAGGTACAATCGGTACCACTCACCGAGAGCTTCGGCGCTTTGGTGCAGAGACATACCGGGGTACATGATTTTGCGAACCGAGTCCCAGTACCGGACCGAGGATGCCGGCGGAATGCTGTTGTCCGACTCGCCGTGGTAGTGAACGATCTTGCCACCGTTGGCGTAAAAGTCCGTCAGGTCGGGCCAGTTGACCTGGAGCGTGTCTTGAAACATTTGGTAACCCAGAACCATCCAGTCCCGGAGTGTGTCGTATGTGACGCCCTCGATTGTTGGCAGAGCAGAGAGCTCGAGCTGCTGCAGCAGACGGGCAACGAACAAGCCGCCAACACCATCCACCGGCGGAGCCCAGGCATCAATGGTATCGTTGTATTGAGGAGTGGCGTCGGCAAAGGTGGCGCTTGGCTGGTACGAAAGATAGACGCGCTTTCCGCTGAGGTCGTGCAGGCCGTCGAGGATGGTTCTTGCGACAGCGATGGCCTCCGCGGAGACCGTCCCATTTTGCGCCGGTTCGGCACCGTGGGGGGAGCCTTCCGGTCCGCCGGCGTATGACGGCTCTGCCTCGCAGTAGAATGCCGTGCCAATGATGCTGGACATGTCAAAGTGCAGCTTGCAAAGATCGGTCCGGGAGACAACTCCGTCAATCCGTCCGTCGAAGGCATCGCAGGCGGCAATGGTCGCGTTCACGATGGTATCGAGCTCGCACGGCATCGGCGTGTAACCCAGTGTTTGCATGGCCACGCCCGAAAAGAGGTGGTTGACTTGTTGGAACGAGTAGCGGAGAGCAGGCGCCCCAATTGCTGCTCCATCCCACTCTCCGCCGAACTTCTGGATCTGGCTCCAGCCCTCGCGGCCGCCCTCCGAACACCCTTCGTAATACGAATAGAGCTTGGCAGTGGCGTCCATCTGCATCGCCGATCTGGTCAACGCCTTGCCCAGCACGCTCATCTCGTGGATTGCCAGGTAGCCAAAGGAAAAGAGCGTGTCGTAGTTGAGCGTTCCGTTGGCCAGGAGATCCACGCCGTCCGTGTCGTACTCGGTAAAGAAACTGCCGAAGCCGCCGTCCGTCCGCCCCGACACAGCGCCGTAGACAGGTCCGTCAGACGGGCCCGAGGCGCCTCCGTTGATCATGAGAGCGCCGCCACCCGTGGCAAGAAAGCGGTTGCGGAATGCAGCCGGATCAGGGAGCCAGTAGTTTACCTGGAAAGTATCGTCCCGTCCAACATGGGTGTAGCTGAAGGTGATGTTGCAGATGTTGTAAGCACCCCCGCTGTTGACGGTGAAGTTGTCAAGCTGGTTGACGATAAGAGATGTCTTGTCGATCTCGATGCCAGTGTAGGCGTCAACGGGAAGAGCGTCTGTAATGAAAGTCGAGTTGCATATCTCCGACAACGAGGACAATCCTGCGACAACCTGCCACCAAAACAACATGCTCGGAAGCACAAGAGATGAAAATAAAGAAGGCATTGTGAACAAAAACTGGCCGCAAGAAACACGGAAAAGTTGCGTGGCTTGACAAAGATTGTGTTTGTGTTTGCCTCGTGCTGAGCTTGCTGCGAGCTTGAAGCTTGAAATCGCAACATATCACCACGTCCTGGTAAGGTATTTATAGACCCAAGTCCATTGGCCAGGGTTACCTATCCAGGAATATTGCTTTCCCCACTCTCCTCGCCAGAGGAAGCCACGATACGAACATTTGACCTAGGTAGGTAGGTAGCTTCTCCACGCTACCCCAGACTAACGGTGTTCTCTCCAAGCACTGACCAGGATGGTTCGTGCTGTCGCCGTTGGTTTCGTGCGGGGAAAAAGAATTCTTTGTCGCCAGCAGGGTAGGGTTACTGCAGGCTAATTGTGCTTTCGACATGTCGGTTTGCTAGCTTGCTGAGTTCAAACAAATACAGAGTGCGTTTGGTTAGGCTAACCATCTTCCGACTGGCTACTGACTGGTAGCAAGGTGGTTAACTGGTAGCCTATTGGCAGACAAATTAAACAACGACATATCCCAACCTACTCGAAGCCCTAGTGCTACTCAGACTACCTAGCTAAAGTCCGCTCCGAGACTCCGTCTGTACGAATTTGGCAGAGGCACACATGGCATGTGGGAGCAAAGTGAAAGCACTCTCACCGACGGTTGCGACTTCGGAGGTCCGATGACCGATGAAATCAGTCTGTGGCACTCTCACGCGAGCCGGCGGTTGGTTAAACCCGGATCACACTCGTGCTGGACCCAACTGTCCAGCGGGCTGTTCTCGATCAAGTTCACACAGTACACAATCCGCCATCTTTCGGTAAATATTGGCAAATACAGAGTAGCGTGCGGGTAAGTTATGGGGTGGGAACAAGCACCAACGACACATGCGGAGCGAAAAGTGAGAAAAGCAATACAGAGAAGTTCACGCGTACTTGTCCTTCAATACACGAATAGTATACTACATGCAGATGATAACGCATTCGATGCCATGGTCGCAAGACAAGACGGACAAAATGGGATTGAGTAGTATTACCTACCTTGTCGGCCACGTCCAAACAGGCCGTAGTTTCTGGTCATATTTTGGGTGCTCCAAAACAGTGTAGCAGAAGCATGGGCTATCGTACTCATGAGACAACAACATCATCGCCATCTCGTCCCCAACGGGAAGGTTCTCGCGTCAGCGTTGTCAGTCCCTGGATCCAGACAATAGTCATGCATGTCGGGCGCTAAAAAAAAGACACAGAAGACCCGATAAAGACTTCCATAAAAGGCAGAGGCGAAGAGAACGCGTCGAAAGTCAAACGCCGGTTCAATTGTATACAATTTCCTTCGAATAACCGAATAAGTACACCACAAAAATCAGGTGGCAAATTGGCTGCTTACAGACAGAAGAGATGATGAGAAGGAGAAAACATGTACGGCTTCCAACTGGGAGTATGAGCTTACAACCTCTTCTAAGGCAGGATACAGCCTTAGGTCTTGCTCACTCGGCTAATGGACGATTCTCTTCCATCGTAAGGCGCTAAACCAAATATAGGCAAGAAATTGGTGGTGAAATTTTCGGATATTTTTTTGCTGGAACAGTATAAATTAGTTCGTCAAATTGGAGGCAAGATTTCCTGGTTGCCGTAGCCCGCAGGCAAACGGAAATCACGCGCCCATTTAATCATAGACGTAGCGATGACGTAGGTACTGTGTGGGGTCTCATGCAAATCCCATCTCGACCGCTCTAACTTTGACCTCGCCTTAGGGCCCCGTCACCATGTCCACGACCCAGACAACGAATTCAACACTTCTAATATCCTTGTAATATGGATATCGCCTCTAGGCTCCATTCTCGCCTAGGAACTAGGTGTCTGTCTGCTGGGTCTGTGTTCTCCTCTGGGAGAGGAGAGCCGCCGCCGGCCATCAGTTCTCTTAGAACTGAGCACCGGTTTCCATGTTTAATTTGTCTCTTTTCTATTATTTTATTGTGTCATTGCCGCATTGTCAACTCCAGCCCATCTTATCCAATTAACGTCTAAGCCAAAAAGGGTATGATGCTGACAGATGGCGACATTCGCAAACGCAGCTTACCCCGCACAAGACTGTGGTGTGCAATGTGACTCTGCAACTCCAAACATCGATCGCCTCTTCCCAGCCGCGCCGCAACTAAGTCTACGAGATCACAAATATCGAAGAATAGCAACTTCATGACAGATGTGCATGTTAATGACGAATGACCAGAAAGATACCATCGGCCAGATTCATGCGACGGAGCCAAAGCTCGACGTGAGTTACGGCGATTGGGGGAAATATAACAACCAATATGAATGAACAGTTTGAGGTGTTTCGATTAGAGAATACTAACGCGGTAGACAGCGCCAGTTCGAGGAGAATTAGCGCAGAGGTAGACCTCCAGCTCCATGAAAAATCTTGTTCAAATTGCGGAGTAGTGCCGAACTTAAAAAGCGGGGTTAAACACGCGGAGAAGGCGCGGGCCCGCAGGCTTCCTCTCCCCGCTCAGCGTTGGTGTGTGTTTGCAATAGTTTCTTCTGTATTACATGCATGCGAGACGGCGACGCGAGGGCAAATACGTGACGAATCGGACAAAAGATTGCCGTTTGTTGAGGCTAGATGGCAGCATATATTATTCGAATTTTTTTTCTGCTACTAAGCGAGTACAGGCTTATATGAATTCATGGAGCCGACGGCCGGAAGATCAGGCATCTCTGCAGCTAAACGCAAAATATTATCCATTAATTCAAATTCCGATAGCCGAGCATGATATTAAGCCTAACCAACCAAGCGGCTAACCAAGCTAACTCGAACCCTGGTGGGCATAATATTGTGTTCAGGGCTATGCATCGTCTCTCTAGAGTTTTAGTCATGGCCTGGCGCGCCGTGCTCCAAAAGGGCCATTACAAATTTTTTGATCCAAGCCCGCATGTTGGAAAATGATGTCGTGAAATATATTGGCGCAGCACAGGCGACCACAAAATATGAATATTCAATCTGTTATCTCACTGCATTCAATTGATACTTAATAGAACCAAAGCCATAACCTTCAATATACAAAGCCAGTCAACGCTTACTTGTTTGCAGTGACTTTGTAAGTACCAAGCTTCACGTCAGCAACAACAGGACGATGATCGCTCTGATAGTGGCCGTTATCGAACAACAATTTCTTCCATCCGATAGCGAAGCGGGGTGATGGTAGAATTGCTGCCGCCCATGATGAAGTCGATTCTCTTAAGATGAGAAGTATCTGAGATCTTAACGAAGCCTTGGAAAGTGGCGTGGTTGCCAGAGTAGTTCTGCGCAGGAGTGTTCTTGAGTAGATCTTCCATGACGAAAGAGTCTAAGAGACTAGACCTGTATTGCTTGAGAAAAGTCGCGTTGACACTGACCATGTCTTCCACGCCGGTGATAATGTTGTAACCGCCGTCATCCGAGCCGAACGACGGAGAGTTGAAATCACCAAAGAGCAGAACCTCACCCCCCTTCTTGGTCTCACACGCGCTGCGATAACGAATTATGGACGCAGCGTACTGGCGAGCGTCTTTGGATTGGTCATCCCAATGCGTGCAGATAGCACTAAACTTGGTGCCATCGGCGGACGTGAGCGGCCAACAATGGCGATGCGGATACTGCCGGCGCCAGTGTAATTGTACGAGACTGTGTAAGTCGGCGAGAGCCAAAAGTAGTCCCAGGAGCGGATCGTAACAAGCTCAGGACAATAGAAGATAGTTGAATATTCGCCGGAGATGTTACCGTCGTCGCAGCCGACGCCAATCCACTTGTATTCCGGCATAATACAGGCGCGATCGACGACCTGGCAGTTCACAGCCTTCTGCATGCACAGAACACACTGGTTCATGAACTGGATCGTCGACGCAACACCAATACAACGCGAGGATCAGGCATTTTCGGTGCGAGAGCTGTAGTATCTCACCTCGGACGTGTAAAGTACGGTTGCGTTAAGTCCGTTCGCAGTCTGAGAGAATTAGATGAAGTCGCTCATGGAGTCGTAACGCATATTTCAGGACTGGACACGGATGACATCATCATAGGTAGTGGTCGAGAACTTCTGTGTTGATGCAGCAGCAGTAAGCTGCAAAGCAGCCACACCGCAAACAGCAAACGAGTAAAACAGTGTGTTATAAAGAAGCGAAGATGAGATTTTTGATGATGACCATCTTCACGGCGGCAATACAACACAACATGTAACCACAAGGATACAAGCGCAGCTGCTACACTGCCAGTTGAGTCCGCGTCTGACGACAGAGCGCGCCTCCAGGCGAACGTGCCCAATCTGGGGTAGATATAGAGATGAGGTATCGTCGATCCGCCAAGCATCTCTACACTCTTAGGCTAGATCTTGAACAACCCACTTGCCAAACAGTGTGCTCTCCAGTGGTGCGGTATAGACGTCGACCGCATGTAGGAAACGTGTTTGACGAATCGTGGCATGATTGGATCACCTTAGGGTCGCGACGAGGGCTTGGCACAGGAGAGCACTAGCACATCACTTGGCATCCCGTACTGCGCTTGGCGCCAGATGGTCCCATCTTACTTCGTAGCTTCCGTACAAATTAACCTTTATAGTTTAATTTTTGTGTCATTTCGGCTGATGAAAGCGTCACTTGTCTATCAGTGAGTCGGTGTGTATTGCGGTTGCGAGAGTCGATTTCCGGCCTAAAGCTGAGTATTTTGCTTCATTGTTCTGCGTCAAAGCTGATTTTGGACCGAGCAGATGTGAGCTGAATGAGCCGGCCATTTACACAGGATAACAGAGACGCAGCATGAGAGCCCCGTGGATCGAGCTTTGGTCATCCGGAAATGTCGAATGTAACATTATACTCTCCTGGCTAGATTCCCACACGGCACTATTCACTGGCCTGCTTACCGAGGCGCTTCAGAGATATTCTTTGAATGCTGGGGCTACAACATGCCATATCGGGAAATTATTCTTGTGTTCATATCGTTCCGCAGATCGTTCAAGTACGTGCCACCAGGCGTGTTGCAAAACTGGAAGATTGTAAAGAATTCGATTTTCATATGCTAGACAACGTTCATGCACATGTCTTTCACTTGGATTGGTTCTGTCGGATTTCTAATGCACCTGGCCATGTAGACAGGGAATATCCACTTTTCGCATCTCTTCCATAAGCCCTCGACGCGGGAAAGTTCAAGGTCTTGCTATCTTTATATATCAATCTAACACTTTTCCGGGCTCTTGTTCATGATTTCATTGCAGATTCCACATACAATGAAGATCTCTCGGTCTCTAGGTGCGCTCGTATTGTCGGCGCTCACACGGTGCTTGAGATCTCTACCGTGCACATGCTCTCTTAGGTGATTCACCCAGACGACGTTACCGACACCACACATGTGAACTAAACGATAGCAGACCTGAATGCGACGGTTCCTATGACGAAGAGTTAAGTTACTGTAGTAGCTACGTGGACGTGTCGTGGACTAAGCGCCGAATTGCGCTGGCGAACGAGGTTATGTTTAACAAGTTCGAAGAGTTTTCAATCCAAGGCGCAAACAGCAACCAGATGTCGGATTTTGATCGATTTGCTGGGGTCCCAGTGACAATATGCTGGTGTGGGTGGCGATGACGGTATTGCTTCGGGGGAATCTGTCGTCGGTTTTAAGACTCGATTCTGTTCAAGCTTACGTACTCTAATGTGTTTTTTTGGCTCGGAAACGTCTTTTACGACGTGTCTAAGTACTCTGGTGCGGGTAGTTATCGCATTGCCACGATTACTTGCTTTCAGGTTCTCTCTACGGCGATACGTTTGTCGTGCTTTGCACACACCTCAAAAATGTGTCCAGCAACTCCTGGAAGCTCAGCGCATCGCTAATTCGATGGCGCGCGTCGTACGCGGTTTACAGCAACCACGGATCTGCGTTCCTCCTTGGCTACTTAAACGCCGCTCCTGGTGCTTCGTCTAGCGACGCGTACAAGGTCATCACCGGCGCAGAGTCCATGACGACTACAAACTCTACTATTTCCGCTAACTACGCAAACACCACTGACAAAACCTTCCAGTTGAAGGATATAATCTGGGTGACCTCCCCCCTTCCCCCCCCCTCTCCCCCCGCGGGGAACGCCGCAGAGGTCGTTTTGTCAGCGTTTCGGGCTTTTTTATTGATGGTTGTGCGACATCGTTTGGTCGCACCGCGAACTTTACGACTTTCAGGAGACACCGCTATGGACGGACGAGGAATATGTTAGATAAATGTCATACTCAACGAAGGCCAAGTTTGTATCTGCGTGTACAAATAGCAATACTTGCTTCCTTAAAGTGTACTCGTCGAGCGGTGCGTTCTTCGTCCCAAATCTCCCAGCTATATTGACAACCACAGCAACCTGTCGATTAAATCGCTGATCTTCAGTTTCGGAGCAGAGTATTACAATATCAGCATTTTTTGTGCATTCACTTTTTCGCATTGTGCTATCTTCCCTGTGAAAGGCAAACTCCTCGAGATGCGTTTAGCTTATGGCCCATCCAAATGAGTCCAGCGCGCCAGCGACTCATGAGCCGCTTGTTAAGCTGGAACATAGTGTCCAGTATATCATAGTACCGCTCAAGGCGACAATGCTTCATTAAATCAATACCTCTGAAGTCATCGAAGATAGACGGAGTGCGTTGTGTACTGTTGCCCAGACATCGATTAGACTACCGGAGAAGACTAGTCTGCGAAGCTAGCCGCGACGAATTCAAGGTTTGCGCCGCGGTCATGGTCCCGGGCTGCTTGGCTCGCTACGCACTTCCCTTAACTGCGGTTTAGGGCTTCTGCAGCGCGCCCCGCTGCGAGCCGCCGCCGAACAGCTCTGAATACGGTGTAACTAGTATCTGAATATGAACCGAGGATGGGTCGGATGATGCATCGAATTGCAACTGACCCGTCTCACACATGTGAGTGCTCGCCGGCAAGCAATGATGTCACGACCGTCCTCGAGCGCAAGACGCCCCGCATGGAGCATCTGGTCCCCGATGGCAGTACACAATTCCTAGACCACATTCACTGCACCTCGACGCGTTCTCAACCGTTGAATCAACTCTACTGTGGCTCAGTGGATATGACAACTAGCCCGTCTTTTCCGCCGCCGGAGTCACCATCCAGTTCGTGTTTTCACACGCACCCGTACATTTGTTCGATCTTCGTCAGTGTTTTGTATCTCGCGTCCTAATCTCGGTTCAGTACAACAGCCTTTATCACTTGCTCGCCAGCACTATAGAAGCAAGAAATTGATTTTGGACAACATCTCGTTCAAGGTTGCTTTTGCATCTGCTGCCATCGTTACAACCTTCAACTCTCGGTGTGTTACTTATGCCAAGTCGGACATGCTGATCGGCGTGAGGTCACACTCGATATTGGTCATGGAGAGGATCAGACTCTGACGATCCGACGTCCTCGCGATGTGACTCACGCTGAGGTTACTGACGAACGGATTTATGGGCGTGGTGCGGTGGCGATCGTCGCGTACAGCCCTTCACAGGTTGATAGTCCTTCGACAGTCCAGAATATAAAATGCGATTTACCATCGCGGCTTTGTGGACGTCGTAGTCATGGTCACTTCCGTGCCAACCTGGTAGCGCGCCTCGTAGGCGACGGATTTGATAAAATGCTTCTGCGCTGCTGCGTTGCTGTCACTGCATTGAGCTGTGTACGAACGTCCAGGGTGGCTGTGGTGAACTCAGCGTGTTTAGAAATACTTACTGGACTGTGGACAGGAAAGCTTCGGCAATGGAGTCGATCTCGGTACATGCGATTCTCGCAAAAGTAAGTTATCATCATGTCGGACCTGCTGACAGCCCTCAGAGACTATCACTCTATTTGGTTCATACTGATATACATGCATATACATTGGTATATTACCACATGGTCTTTGTATAACTATACATGCTCTAAGATGGTCTATGTGACTACATATTAAGCGTCGCCGGGGTGTCCGCAACTAGTTCAAACTCACCAACAGGGGTGATAACAACTTCGGCGAGACTCACAACTTTGGAGCCGCTATCTGATGCAGCTTCAAGTTGTCCCTTCTGCACGCAGCGCCAAATTATTTGCCAGACGGCTCGCTCCAAGTTTGTTACACGTGTCCTTACATAGTTCCGCTATCTTCTGCTGAACTACTGAAGCTGACAGAGCTGGCCCATAGCTTGGAGGTCCGAGATCGCACTCTCAAATTCATCATCCATTAACACACAGCGCACTTGCTGTTGTTTGATGGCATAAACGCGTCATCACGAAAGTAGGATTGCAAGAGCCTCGCACGGCTGCATTCTCGGAGTGGCGCTGCAAAAGCTGGTTGAGCCTATTATCAACCTCCAGTTTCAGGATATCTCTTCACTATATAGCAATTCAAAAGCAAAAAATGGGCGAGATGCATTACATGGTAGCTTCGAAACAGGATGATCTTACAACTGAACGTAGCCTGAATCACAGAATGGCATTGCTCAAGCTAGTCTCTCCAGCCTAAGTACTTCACCCTGCTCTCTCGCCTCTAGTTCCATGATAGCTGTATTTCTTATTTGAAATGTCGACGGTAACATCGCACCAATATCTGCAAGTATGGTATGAATACATTATTCCAAAATCTCCCAAAGATAGCAACTTGTAGCCGCCATCTCGGAATGGCGTTGTTCAAGCTGGCTGACATGCTCCTAGTCTCCAAAAGCTGAGATGGCGGCCTTGCTGATGTACGAGAATCGAATCACATTTTGCGTCGCTTGTTTATATGGTAGAAACATAGTACTCAAAAATCAGACAGAGAAGCAAGTTACAACGACCATCATCTCGGAATCTCATTGTTCATGCTAGCTGACATAATCATCCTACAGTCCAAGTCCGAGATGGCGGTCTTTCTCAAGTGCGAGAATGAATAAAATAGTGACTTAATTTGTCTGCATTTATATAAAGACAGCATCCAAAAACACGATAGATAGGAGCAAATTGTGGTCGTCGTCTCGAAATAACTAGGACGGAATTCTTCATTTCCTTCAAACAGTCTATCACGCTACTTTCACAAGATAGAATGTCAAAGTTGGATTCAGAGGAGCCAATTTAGTGCTTTTTGATCCAGAGGTCATCTTATCAAAGCTAGATGTGAAGTTGCGAGTGGTCGGCGGAGGAGGACTGAGCCAGGCGGACTGCATTGTGGTACTTGTGGCGAGAGAGGACACAATGCGCGCATTCGTCAGAACAAAGTAAAAATGTCTGTTGTGTACAGTTCGGAATAATTTGAATTAATTTTGCTCGTGGTTGCGTAATCACTCTGTTAATTATGGGAGTGATAGGAAGTGGTTCGCTCGCTTGACACGCCCGCTCGCTGATCAACTACGTTAGTGCTTTTGTCAATATCCAAGGCCATAGTAAACTGCGATGAAAAAGATACGACTGCCATCTGTGAGCGGAACCAATTCTGGTGTACGACGGCTGGGTGTGTGAGCATAATAGTGTGGCTCTGTACAGAGGTAGATATTGAGGTTTTCAACTTCCCACACTAACGACAGACTCTAATGAGTATTGTCAGACCTGTCGTTGGCTAATGATCATCAATTTCAGCATCGCGGACACTATGAAACGAGTTGAGATATAGCAAAATTTCATTAATTGGAGATCCATGACGTGCACTGCTGTTCAATAATTTCATCACTCGCCTACCACAGCAGACACAGCAGACAACACCGACTGCGCGCTACCAACCAATTCTTCTTCTAATGGCGACGCCCCATCAACATCAGCCAACAAACTTTCTTTTACGGCAAGAAAGTACTTCTCACACGTGCTTACTATGCTGCTTCTCTGTCCATGCTGATGCAGTATAACCTCTGCCTTCTCAATTAGCACTAACGCGTTGATCGATTCAAACTTGGGAAGAAGATTTGCCAATGATGGTGTCGCGGCAGACAGAAGCAGTGTCAATGCGGCACCCCATATCATATGCAGCTCAAACCAATCAATATTTGCTGCGGTCCTCCGCGCATGCTCCGGATCATTTCCCAAGATCAATAGTGCAGCACACTGCAGACATCGATAACACGCGTCGTAAACCCAGAACGGATGTCGTCGCAATTCGCCGCTGTGCGTGCTACTGGTGTCTGGAGAGGCAGACGCGTATTCTTCGTATTTTTCGTGAGCGATGTAGTAGAGGACCGGACGACACATGAGGAATTCGAGAATGTAGTATCGCGTTTGGAGATGCTCGAGCTGCTCAGGCATACATGTTTGGGTTGATGACATGCTGCTCAGATCACGCGGGAAGTGATAATGGACAGGCAACCGGTCGAACCATGCGCAAAGCAACGACTTCAACTCCACAAGTGTAGCCGCTAAAACCACAGGTGGTGAATACGCCTGCTCAATTGTATACAGGTCCACTAGAATTTTATTCTGCAGACTGCATAGCACAAGCGTTGATTCAAAGAGTAAGTCAGTAACTTTTTTCTGTGCAATAGGGTCGATCGACATGTTCATGCAACTCATTTCCCCGTCGGTGAATGATTGTGTATCGGGAAGGCGGCAGAGAGCCGCGAAGGTAGCGTCAGAGGGGATGCCATCCATAGTGAGAAGGATGTCGCTAGAACTGTCAGTACTCGCCGACATAAAGGAGAGGTCACGTACTCACCTCTCCACGATGTAGTGCAACTTCAAACACTCCTGATATTGCTTACTCCACATGATATCATTCATCCGCCGCTTGTTGCAGCGTCCTAGTCTCTCTCCGGCCGCTTGAATCAGTCGCAATGCGCCTGTAGGATAGGCCGCCTGAATGAGGACATGGGCGCCGAGGATGAGGAAGGGAATGGCATATTCATCTGCCGCAAAGAAGAGTTCGGCAAGTTTGGTGCACGCAAACTTGAATGATTGCCGCTGAATATCTTCTACCATTGTGATTAAAGGGTTAAAAAAATGCTGTTGAAACGCGCCCCAAGATGCCAGGTTGAGAGTGAGAAGGGATATGCAGTCGAGGTCATGGAGCGAGATATGCTGTCGCGTAGCCTGGGTAGATGGTGATTGCGAAGTGAGCGAGAGCAGTTTCCCTGGTACATCCGTGTACGTTTGGATGAATTCGCCAATCAGCTTTCCGATACCGCGGCAATTTTCGTGCAGATTCTTGATACAAAACTGAACCGTCTCCAGATCAACCACTGAGTTTTCGTACTCGACAGAAAGTGGCGGTACACCCATCTCGTTTGTTTCCTCGATGTATTTGAGTGGGTTGCCGGGATTGAGTGCCAAGCGGATGCTGATGCGGGGCCAGTAGTGCAGCATTTTGTGAGAGCCTGCAGTATGAAAGAAGGGTGTTTGGACATGCCGGGTGCTGGATGTGTTAGTTGGCGCGAGATGAGAGCGCAGGAAGGTACCTTGGTTTTTCGAGCATGTTCAAACCAAACTCTTGACCGGGTGTCACGTATCCCTGGGAGATGCTCAGGTGCGTGGCATGCGAGGTCGTGAACACGTCGATGGAAGG
Organism: Limtongia smithiae; assembly: GCF_038497785.1. Lineage (NCBI taxonomy): Eukaryota > Fungi > Ascomycota > Lipomycetes > Lipomycetales > Lipomycetaceae > Limtongia > Limtongia smithiae. The sequence continues at coordinate 16,842 of NW_027117632.1, forward strand.
CTGTTTGACGGCATCCAAGCGCGCTTCAATCTGGCTCAACCGTTCAAGAATCAACTGCTCATTTCTTCTTTATTCAGCCCAAATCTCACGAATAACCAAAGTGCAAACTCACATTAGGGCCTGATCACCTCCGGTACGGTACACGCACACCCCGCCGGTGGAGCGGCAGTACGAGCATGCGGGACGTTCCCCATCGCAGCGTGTCTTGCGGAGACGGCAAGTATTGCAAGCCGTAGATATCTTGAGTCGTTTTGCAGAGGACGCGTCGTCAGACATCGTGGCAGAGGGGACGACGGGAAGAAGGAAGAGTGTGGGGAAGCGTCAGACGAGCGGCGGCGGAGTGCGGGGAACTCACACAGCGTTAGGCGCGCTTCACTGAGCGCAGAGTCACGCAGTGTGTGAGAATGTGAGTTGTCCCCATGATTCTCGGTACGCCGTAGATGTCGCGCCTTGCCGTTCTTGTTTCAGCTGGACAAGCCGAACTAACTCTGATTCTGGCCCCCTGCCGGTCCCAGCTGGTTCACTACGGCCCCCAACCCCTCTCCCCTCCCCGCGCGGGCCGCGTCGGAGGCGTTCCGCGGCCCCTGCCGAGAGGCGGGGCGCCGCAAACAGCGCGGCTTGGCCTCCAAGCACCTCGTGCTCCAGTCTCCAACTGCTCCCTTTGCCGTCCACGCTCCGGGTTGGCCCCGCAACAAGAATGGCGGGCTAGTACGATTCTCGGAGCATCCTCCGAGGCTCAAATTATCATTTTGAATCCAGTAGTCTAACTTCAGCGCCCCATATGCGCTATGATGCTCACAGACTCTGGCGCACTCATATAATGCTCTCGCCCCATCGCCGCCTATCGGTTATGGGGCTTTCCGACAACCGGTGCACCATGGTCTACATCCTCGGTCTCAACAGTGGGTCTTCCTTTGATGGCGTTGATGCTGTGCTCTGCACTATTGAGCTGGCCTCGGACGGCCATCCCGCGCGGCCGGTTTATGTGGACGGGCTGACCGTCGATTGGCCGCTCGACCTCCAGGCCAAGATTCTCAGAGCCTTCAACAACGAGCTTTCTATTTTTGAAATGACTCGTGTTAACTACGTTGCCGGTGCGCTCTACGCCGAAGCCGCCAACTTGCTTATCGCCAGCAATGGGCTCACCCCCGCTGACATCTATGTGATTGGATATGATGGCCAGACGATTTATCAAGAGCCAGTGGATCGCAAGAAAGAACACGATTATATCATTTCTGGCAATACGAGCCTTTCAGACTTTTGGCTGAAGGGCGGATATGCCTGTGGTTTCTTCATCGCAGAGTCCGGTGTTGTTGCTGCGTTGACGGATATTGACACCGTTACACAGTTTCGTCCAGTCGACCACGCGCTTGGTGGTGCTGCTGCGCCGCTAATGCAGTATCTTGATTTTGTGGCGTTTAGAAACAGCGGGCCGACGGTTACACTGAACATCGGCGGCATCGCAAACGTGCAACTCGCCGATAGGGATAGAAGCAAGATGATGGCGTTCGACACAGGACCAGGAAACGTCATGATTGACCACGTCGTCAAGGCACGCACCGGCAAAAGCTACGACAAGGATGGAGAGTTGGCATCTAAGGGGAAGCTTATCGAACCGCTTGTGTCGGAGCTTCAATCTCACGAGTTCTTCACCCGGAAGCCACCGCGTTCTGCCTGGCGTCTCGACTTCGGCGCATCGTACGCCGACGATATATTAGACCGATACGCATCCGAATCAACCGAAAATCTCCTTGCGACGCTTACTCGCTTCACAGCTCTCTCCATTGCTCGCTCTTTGGCCGATTTCATCCTTCCCCGCACGCATGTGACCTCCGTGATTGCCTCGGGCGGTGGCACTCGCAATGTGCAACTGATGAAAGACCTCGCGTCCGAACTTGAGTCCATTGATCTCAAGCTCTCCACGTCTGACGAGCACGGCATCCCAGCAGCGTATAAAGAGGCCATCAAGTTCGCCACGCTCGCGTATGCGACAAAGAACTCGCTCGCGAATAATATACCGGCTGCCGGCGGTGCTATAAAGTATGCCGTGCTCGGGAAGTTAACGCTTGGTCCGAGTAAGGCGAAGAATGCTGGGGTGGTGGAGAATCGTAACTGGAAAGTGCTTGGCATTTGCGAATAGACAGCGATAGTGTTAGCAATGAGATCGCATAACTTAAATTACATGTTATTGCTTATATGAACTTGCATTTCTTTTGCGCCCCACTCTAGTCATACACGGACAAAGGCTAGTAAAACACAGTCAACCCACCGGCGTACTCAATCTGTACTGGTAAAGCAGAACTGCAGAAGTGAATGCAACTATATTTCAATTATTGCTTCGGAGTCACAACCCAGCAAGCCATCACACTCACAGCTCACTTTGCCATATGCTTCCACGAGCTCGCACCACCATCCACCAACAAATCCTGTCCCGTAAACCAGCTACCCGCCTGCGAACATAAAAACAACATTGCTCCTTTCAATTCTTCCGGATTTCCTACACGTCCAAACATCGTCTCACAGTCCATCTGGTGCGCAAATGCGGGCGACTCGGCGGAAACTTTCTCATACATGGCGGTCCTCATTGGTCCAGGGGAGAGCGAGTTCACGCGGATGCCGTAGGGCGCTAGTTCCATCGCCATCGGCTTTACGAGACCGCGCACTGCTGATTTGGAGGCGGAATAAACCGAAATGTGCTGCACTGCTGTCCCAATATGAGAGGCGATGCTGCCAATGAAGACGATGGCGCCGTTGGCAGATTCCTGGCCAGGCATAGGAGGACCGAGACGCTTGCGCTTGCGCACCATTGCATGGGCGCAAGCTTGAGCTACCAAGAACGAGCCGACGAACTGCAGCGGTTAGAATCCATGATCGATCACGCGAAGACAGGTGGACGTACGTTGACAGCGAAGGTGGAACTCAAGTTCTTATCACTTGAATCTAAAAATGATTCATCTGTGACCACTCCAGCGGCGTTCACATTTATATCGACTGTGCCAAACTCCTGTTCGATAGTCTCCACCGCTTTGTACACCTCCGCACGATTTGTGACGTCGGCTTTGTAAAACTCGGCTCTCACATTGTATGTCAAGCGCAGCTCCTCAAGGGTACCAGCAACAGGTGTACCAACATCCAAAATCGCGATATTGGCACCCGCGGAGGCGAGTGCGTGCGCGAAAGCGAGACCGAGGCCTCGGGAAGCGCCGGTGAGCACAGCGGTTTTGGAGATCAGGGAGAACTGCGGATGTCAGCGCCGCGTTCAAGCAAGGAAGTGAGGGAAATCTACCTGGTCCATTGCGCAAAATACAAGAGGTCTTAGTGCATAAAAAGTTTGCAGCTGCCATGTCAACGGGTGCTAGGGATGTTATATTGATATCGAGGCGGGAAGTGTGCGCGGGGAGAGCATGCGGCGTCGGGAAGTTCCCCGCCGCGCCCCGCGGATTGTCCCCGGACTCTAGAAACTCTCGCTCCGGAATCGCTCCTCGGGAACACACTATCAAATCTCCGCGGAAGGCCCGATGACGAATGCCTGGCTGATTGGAAAAAATAGCATGCCGGGTATAAGTATTGCTCCTAGGCGGACTCGGTATCGCGACACCGACACCGCCGCTGCTAATTTTTCGCCATGACGGTCTTTCAGTGTAAATGGGCTCTTATGGGTCTCTCCAGCATTGCGACGACATTTGTGGATGATCTTCTCCTCTCGCGCGATCCCTCAGAACCCATCGTCCATGTGCTCTCTTGCGTGTCCACCACCTCCGCAGTCTCCCGCGCAAAGACGTGGCTCGGTGACCGCAAGGGCCTTGACGTCTCTAGCGCTATGATCTACACCTCCGCAGAGGAGATGCTGAAGAGTGGCGACTTCGACATTGTTTATATTTCCACGCCGCACCCGGTGCACTATGAGCAGGCCAAGCTGGCGATCGCGAACGGACGCAACGTGTTGCTCGAGAAGCCTGCCACTATGAATTTAGCTCAATTCAAGGTGTTAATCGACCTCGCAAAGTCCAGCGGCGTGGTTCTCATGGAGGCTATGTGGACCCGCTACCTTCCAGCCGTGAAATACCTCGAATCTGAACTCCTTCCTAAAATTGGCACTGTCAAGCGCGTCTTCTCTGATCTCTCTGTGCCGATCGCGTCGGAAGAGATGGATATTACGTCCCGTTTGATGGATAAGCGTGCTGGTGCTGGTGCGATTCTGGATATGGGCGTCTACGCGCTTACCTGGGCTGACATCGCGTTTGGCGGAAATCCGGCTGCAAAGGTGTCTTACGCGAGCACTATTGAATATGATACCGGCAAGGATAAGATCGACGATATCAACACCATAGTTGTGTCCGCTCCCGACAGTGTGGCGATTGTAACGACTTCCCTTACTCTTGCAGGATCAGCTACCCATCCCGACAAACTGTCCGTGCCGAAGGTTTCCCCGTCCGTTCGCATCGAGGCGACGAATGCGCAAGTCTCTATCCCCTTCCCACTCATCCGTCCACAGCAGTTGCAGATCGAATGGTACGATATTCCGCACCTTGACGCCGGCAACAATGAATTTCGCGAGCTTGTGGACAAGCCAGTTGAGAGAGGGTGGGGATTGTGGTACGAGGCCGACGTGATAGCAGCGTACATACGGGATGGTAAGAAGGGAGTTGTGATTGGCGAAGAAGAGAGTGTGAGAGTGCTTGGCTGGATGGATAGTGCCCGGAAAATGGCAGGGATTGTATACGACGCGGATCAGGAAGCGGTCTAGTCTCTTCTTCATCACTCTGCGTTCTATCAAGATATTTCTGATCTTAGTCGTACTAAGATAACGTCACACCAACATTTTATAAGCAGGCAACTTCTGTTTAAATTAAGTCGCGCCAGAACGAACCCGTTAAACTCTGAGACTCATGCCCCCATATTAATTTAGTTCACGCATTGGTCACACGCATCCGACATGCAGTTCGGCGGTTCTTCCGAGTCGAAACTCACTTAACTCGTGCACAGCTCCGTCTTGGTGGACCTGCATATTGGGAGCTCATCGGCGGCATCGCAATGAGGACCGCGCGATCGAGTCCTCGGAGCTATTCCACGGAAAACATTCCGGATTTTTATTTATGAAACACGCCGAGGAAGACCATGCCTATGTCATGTCGACAGAGATTACGGACTGGCGAAGTTTACGTAGAGAAGCTACCATATGACACATTACCATGTTAGACCTTGATGTAGTCATGAATCTCTTCTGCTTTCAACAGTCGCTAGACGTTCAATTCTTTTGCGCTGGGGGGTTATTAAGGTCCCGCAGTGGCGCCGACGTGTATCAGTCGCCGGAAATACCATGTGACACAATCTGCGTACACTGCGGCGCGCGCACAGTCCATCGGGAGCATCCCGCGGAACCCCCGCCGACCTCTTCGTTGCAACCCTTCGGCCGACGTGCAGCCCTGTTCGAACCATGGCAATAATGCGGGGTGTGGGGTGCGGGGGATGTATTCGTCGATATCTACATATTCCGGAGAAAAAATGGCGAATATATAGAGCGCATACAGACTCGCATCGACCAATTACTTCCCCCAAGCACTCGAAATTGAGCTTGTCAGTATGGCAAATAAGCCGTTCTTTGGATTCCGCGGCGCGCGACTAGACTTTGCTATCTTTTTCGTCGCTTCGTTCGACTTGCTGTGGGTAATACTACCGTTGGTGTACAGGGCTAGACTAATGAGAACAGACTATTCGGCTACGACCAAGGAGTAACAGGCGGTCTACTCACGCTCAACTCTTTCACCAAGACTTTTCCAGAAATATGCACCTCGGGATCATGCTATGACAAATTGACCAGCTCGGAGCAGTACCACCGCTCGCTCATCCAGGGTATGCTACCCAAGCTCCAATCTTTTTCATACGGCTAACTTGCCAGGCGTTGCGGTGTCTTCTTACAATCTCGGCTGCTTCCTTGGCGCAATTATCACCATCAAGATAGGAGACATACTTGGCCGTCGTAAAATGATTTTCATGGGTTCCGCGATCATGATAGTCGGTGGAATCCTGCAATGCTCCGCGTTCTCCCTCACCCAGCTCATCATTGGCCGGGTGATCACAGGTGTAGGCAACGGCTTCAATTCTTCGACTGTTCCGGTGTGGCAAGCCGAGTGCTCCAAGGCCCATCAACGTGGACCGGCGGTTATGGGCGAGTTGTGCATTGTCGTCGGTGGTGTCGCGCTTAGTTACTGGCTTGATTTCGGGTTCTCTTATCTTGAACCGTCCAGCGCCGCATGGCGTGTGCCAATTGCATTTCAGCTTGTTTTCAGTATTTTTGTCGTGTGTACTATCATGACCATGCCGGAGTCACCCCGATGGTTGGTGCTGGAGAATCATAATGTCGAAGCGTTGGAGGTGCTTGGAGCATTGAATGATTTGCCGCCGGATCACCGCGAAGTGCTCACCCAGTTCGAGACGATCAAGGCTACCGTCCAAGCGTCAACCAAGGGCACTTACCGCGATTTGTTTAGTGTGGGTAAGACGAAGAATTTTCAGCGAACAGTACTCGCATATTCTATTCAGGTGTTGCAGCAGTTGACTGGAATCAACTTGATCAGTATGTCCCATCTTATCTTAACTTGAGTATTGCTAACTATTCAAAGCCTATTATGCCTCCACCATCTACGAAAATGAGATTGGCCTCTCAGCCTTCCTCTCGCGCATTCTCGCCGCCTGCAATGGCACCGAATATTTCCTGGCGACAATGGTACCCGTTGTCCTTGTCGAGCGTGTGGGTCGCCGGCCGCTACTACTAATCGGCTCTGTCGGCATGGCCATTTCGATGATCATCCTCACTATTTGTACAAGCGTCGGCGGAAACCAAGCGGGAGTAGCCGCCGCTGTGTTTTTATTCGTGTTTAACACGTTTTTTGCTCTGGGATGGTGCGGATTGCCATGGCTGATTCCGGCTGAGTTGGTCCCGTTAGAAATTCGCGCGCAGGCGAATGCGTTGTCGACATCCGCCAACTGGATTTTCAATTTCATGGTTGTCATGATCACCCCGGTGGCCTTCAACTCGATAGGCGCGCGAACTTATATCATCTTTGCGGTCTTCAATGCTATCACAGCCCCTTTGGTGTACCTCTTCTACCCAGAGACCGCACGCCGTTCGCTTGAAGAAATGGACCTCATCTTTGCGAAGTCCAAAGGCTGGAGAGACGTAGTCAAAGTAGCAGAGCGCGAACCAAATCATTTTGGACGACATGGTGAGGTATTGATGAATATTCTTCCAGAGGTGGTGGAGGATATCTCCGAAGCTGAGAAGAAGACGACGCAACATGAGGAAGTGGTTGGGATGAAGAATGCGGAAGAATGATTTCATGGGATGAGCAGATATGATTTTTGATTGATTTTGAATAATTAGTCAACTTGCTGCAGATCGCTGCTACAAATTACGACCAGTTCAGGAAGTAGTGGCTCCCATTACAGGCGCGCATGCTTCACGTGTGATCGGCAGCGTGCGGCATACGAAGTTTTAACTGAGATTCGCAATTTAGCCGGCGTGTCGATGCATAGTGAGATGCATATGGGAAATCAAGGATAACTAGTTTCACTTTCTAATTTAGCTTGAATTTCAGTTTAATTAAGCTGACAAGATCTCTGCGAGAGTTTTGTGGAATGTAGCAGAGGTCTGCGTGAATACTGGAGAGTATCATAGCCATGACAACAATTACAGCGAGTTTTACCAGCTCTTTGAAGCCCAGACAGCAGCAAACACAGATTCTTGCGCATTTAGCTGCGCTGTTCGGCCTGTCTTAGAAGCCGTCGACTTGAATCCACTTAACCCTCGTCCTGACTTAACCTTCACCGTGAGCTCAAATCCGTGCTCCAAAATTGTAATTTGGAATATATAGTATGGCCGTTATTGAATATTTCTGCCAACTGTGAGATTATACCAGTTGGCTTGATACCCGAGAATGCGTGTATCCTCTTCTTCTTGCTTGAGATCGCATAGTTTTGTATATGCATTTACAAAGCTACAGCTTGCACGGCATGCAAGAATAGAATGATTACTTGTAGCCTTGCAATGTAGTTTTGAAGATAGGTCAGTTAGGGGTAGATATATGCATGCCAGTTGTTGCTAAATTTATTCTGAATGGATCCTGTGGGGTATTTTGCTTCGCGCGTGATAGGTACTGCGAGTCATAGAATTCATAATTAGAACTCCACTCAAACAAGCGTGTGAGGGCCTCACAGTTCTGCCGCGCTTAGACATGTACATTTTGCCGAGTAAAATCAATGATTGACAGTAGGTAGCAGAGTTACATCCTACGCTGCTCTATTGGTGTGGCTGCTGAGGCGTTGACATTATGTCACCAATTTGAATTAACTAATTTGCAACTGAAAACGTCCTTTTACGCTTCTAAAAGAGCCTGCGAAATCTCTAGTTACTAATTTAGCTCACACTAGTCCCGAACCCTGTTCTAAGGGTCGATGTGTCGAGAGGCCGACTAGGTAACTCCTGTTTGAGCTTGGCAGAGCAGAACGTCCATGCGTCACGCTCTCCCATCTCCGAAGACGACACAATGATTCACCTACACGGAGGAGACAGTTAAGTGTTCCAGGTTTCCAGAAGCTACGTGCTCAGTTTCATCGCGGGGCGCATCCGATCTCGATCTAAGGCGTCATTTCTTGTCCCCGTCACAGTGCTCTCCACAGCTACAACACAAGTTTCGTCAAATATAGTGTGAGATTCCCGCGAACACTCCGCAAATTTAAACTAAGGGAATTGTAGAAACCGCTGTAGGTATTACATCACACCTATGGAGAATATTAAAGGGCACATCTAAATGGTTTGTTATACAATTCGATATGAAAAAGTTTATGGGCTCTGAAAATCTTACTGACGCAATTGGGCACCCACATACTTCAAGATTAGTAAGAACTGTGTGCAGGAATCGACGCGAAATTAGAAAGCAGAAGGTAGCCCGGAAGAAGATGAGCCATGTCATGCGCCTGGTATATGACAGAGACGTTCTTTTCACGGGTGCCTTTGACTTTACAGCGATGGGGGGTGATGACTGCCAGCATTTACATCAGTTTTTTGCCTTACCCATATTTAACTTAACGACACTCCTATAGATGTTCGATTCACTGTCATGGGCAACGCGGGCCTGAGTTAGGTTGTGTGTGTGACCTGTGCGTTCGTGGCTATTCTCCCCTCCAGACAATCGAACCGATTGGCTTGATATTCAATATTGATCTACGCCATCCTACGATTGTCTATACTATGTCTTGTGTCGGAATGTGTTGGTATATTAGCACATAGTTACAGGAGAACACCTGGTTTCTCTAAGTGATTATGATAAAGTTTTGTCAGGTTAGTAAGGACCGAATGAAATGGACATGCAATTACGCTCTCAAGGTATCACGCGCGAAGTATCTTAACCTGCTGAAGATCTGAGGCGCCATAGAATTCCCAATTAGAGACTTCGAACATAGGACAAATAGGTATTTTGATCCCCTTGCACGACATCCGGTCATGCATCATTGGATTACTAATAAATGAAAAGGCAGAGGTATTTGAAAATTCAAGGATCCATATATTAAGGAACCTGAACCGAAGAACATTTGCTTGCCTTATTATTTGCAACTTGGGGCATGCAAAAAGAAGATGGTTCATGCAATGATAAGCCATCGCATGCTTGTAGTAGTTCCATAGTACCCTAAGGCCATTTTTTGTTCTGGATTATACCTATGAACTAGGCGAGGAGTACTTAGCGAATTTCACATACAGATTTTAGCGTACGGTTGACAGATTCAATTTCGGCTAATAGGTTCATAGACATAGATAGAGCGCCTCGATCCAAAAAGGCGACAATTCGTATTAGAATGATACACAATAGTGCGATTAGTTGTCTAATCGATGCTTTCAGAGCGATCCACTGCACATGTGCGCTAATATCTCACACTGTCTCGGATTGAGCGACGCCGCACGCGAACAAAAGTCGAGTCGCCACTTCCCAACATCACGAGCACACGTCGCACAATAGCGCACGCAGACCACCTGACGGTCTCCGGTGGCGAAAGACTCACAGAATATGATCACGGAGGAGAACTTGATACCGCTGCTTCAGAGCGACGACCGACAGGAGCAGTTGCGAGCTATTCGGGCGCTGAAGAATGCTGTGATTGGGCATGCAGAGGAAAAGGCGCAATACCTCGACCGCGGTGTGCTGAGTGACCTGCTGCGGGTTATATCGACGACCGAAGATGGTGTGCAGGATCCGTTACTTGAGGAATGTCGGACACAGGCGGCGATAGTACTCGGGAGCTTTGCATATAGTTAGTAGTTCATGACTGTTGTTCGCTACGGCAGATCTTTTAACAGTGATGACTTCATAGGCGACTCGGACATTTCATTACGGCTATTCAACAACCGGACTATATCTACGCTGATATCTATTCTGTCGCCGAACTCGCCGTCGCAGCTTTTGCTTGCGGCGCTGCGCACGCTCACTACGCTGCTGGGCGCGCGGCCGACGCCGTCGCTGAGTCTGCACTACCCCACGCTAACACAAAAGATTGGACAATTACTCTCGCATTTCCACGCACAGTACTTTGCCAAGTTTGCGCGACAGGATGCACTTGTGCTGACACAGCTATGTCTGCTCGTCCCGCTGATGGTCCCGCCGGCGCAATCTACGTCCGCAGCGCGGAACCCGCTCGGACTGATGCTGGTGCGGCAGCTGGCGTCGCTCGTGCGGCATGTGGTGGTGAACAATCGGAGTAGCAGCTTCATGGATGCGAAGTTGCAGTCGGCGTCGATTTTGGCGCTGTCGCACGTGTTGACCGCGCAGGATGCATACGGGCTTGCGTCGTCGGATCCAGAGTTTTCTGCTGCGCTGCTACAACTGCTGCGGGCGCCGGCGACTGACACCAGGTTGGCGGCGGCGACATTATTGACAACGCTGTATACATCCGGCCTGACGGCAGTGTCGGAATCCAGGATGACGCTGGCGCCACAAAATATGGATCTCGCGCTGACACTTGTACCAACGCTGATGAAACTGCTTGACGACTCGCTGGCCGCGGACGAGGGAGAAAGCTGCGATCCGCGGATTTTACAGACATTTGCAGTCGTGTGCCGCGAGGGCGGTGAGGTCGCGGACCGGTGCGTCGAGTCAGGGCTGATCAAGAAAGTCGTGAGTATTGTGGCGCGTGCAGCCCCAAACAACCACATTGCTTCGGGACGGATATCAGATCAGGATAGCAAACGGTTAGCTGGAGGATTATTGTGCTTGTCGGCTCTGGGACTGTATAACGAGGAGTACCGGAAGACCATCGTGGACGCGAACGGCTTAGCTGTTGTGGTTTCGGTTCTTAACACGGAGAATACTACCGCTGTCAGGGAGATAAAGATCGCGGCGTGCAATCTGTTGAGGACGCTGTGCCGGAGTGTTGCGCTGCTGCGAACAACGATGGTGGAAAGCGGCATCGTTAGCCGGGTGATGGATCTTGTCGCAGAGAACTACAAGAGTAAGGACAGCATGGACCAAAGCGCAGACGAAGACGGTCGCATGATAGATGAGGGGATGCTCCGCGATGGCAATGGTGATCGCGGAATGATGGGCAGCGAGGATGCTGCTGCGGAACTGGAGCATGACGAGAATGACCAAGACCTACAAGTGCGGACGGCGGCGATGGCTGCAGTGTGTAATCTTGTGTTGGACTTTTCGCCGCTGCAGAAGCCGATTCTGGATAAGGAGATGTTACCGCTTATTGTTTCCGGCGCGCGGTCGCGGTACACCCCGCTGCGACTGAATTCGGTGTGGGCCCTGAAGCATATGGTGTATGTGCAGGATCCGCAGACGAAGAACATTGTGCTTGAGACTCTCGGGTTCCCGCTACTGATGCAGCTCTGCGACGATGAGGAGATGCAGGTGCAGGAACAGGCACTGGACTTCTTACGAAATATGACTGCGCGAGCGGAGTCGTTTGTCAGCAAGTTATTCAACGAAGTTGGGGTGGACGAGGTGTTTGCGATGCTCGAACGGAAGCTGGTTTACTTACCTAAATATCCAGAACAAGGGTATGGAAGCGTGAACCCGATTGAGGTAGCGACGGCGGCAGCATTAGACAAGCCGTACCAGAAGATCGTGAGCATTGCAGTGTATATTCTCGTGCACATTGCCGCGGGTTATGATTACCACCGGCAGAGCGTGATTGCGCATGAGTCGGTGCTGCGGCGGGTCGTTAAGCTGATGAGCCACGAGAGTTTTGAAGTGCGGCTGGCGTGCATTTGGGTGATTTTAAATCTTACGGACCTCGAGGAGCGACAAGATCCAGTGATGGACATGAACGACGTGTCGGAGCTGTCAGCGGAGTACACACCGCCCCAGCAACAGCCAGAGAGCATTCACTACAAGGACGCGATGCGTGAGCGTGCGACAATGTTGCTACGGCTCGGCGTGCGTGAGCAATTGGATGTGCTGAAATTAGATCCACAGCTCGATGTGCGCGAGAAGGCGAAGCTGGCGATATACCAGCTTGGCGAGCTAGCTTCTGCGAGTGGTGTGCCTGCTGTGTCGCCGGCTGGAGGGTCGTCAGGGACGGATGGCAACACGCAGGGCACGAATGCAACCGACACTTTGCGGGACAGCGGCGCGAGCGCGATGGATGTTGATGTGGATGCTGGGTCGGCTGGTGTTGGACTTCTGTACTTTTAAGTAGGGGCGAGTAAATGCAGAGAGGAGCAAAATGCGAACAATCGAGGGATTGCCGCCGTGGAGAATCAATTTAGTTTACGACGGTAACGGCAGAGAAAAAAGTAGAACGGAATTATCAGCACATATTTGACATAGCAAGAATATATGTGTGATGTTCTGAGTTAAAAAAACAACTCAGATATAAATAGAGGAGCAGTCGCACGATCGCCGTGGTGAACGCGTGCTGACGGCCCCCACTCTGCTTATTACTCCGACTACTTCCCGACAACAACAGACAAGGCAATGGCTACTGCAGCAGGAGCATTGATTCCCCCATTCACACGGGCAACGGCGATCAAAAAGGTCAAGATGGCACAGCATCTTTGGAATACTATGTATGTATGGGTGGTAGCTGGCGTGGAGGGACGAGATCTAACGCGAAGCAGGAACCCCGCAAAGGTATCACTTGCCTACACGGAAGACTCGATCTGGCGCAACCGCACGACGTTTGTGCGCGGACATGCGGAGATCGAGAAATTTCTGACGGACAAGTGGGCAAAGGAGAGCGAGTACAAGCTGCGGAAGGAGCTATTTGCATTTTGCGATAACAAGATCGCGGTACAGTTTTGGTACGAGTGGCTTGAGAAGGAGAGTGGGCAGTGGTACCGGACGTACGGTCTCGAGGACTGGACGTTTGCCGCGGATGGGCGCATGGAGAAGCGGTGAGTATTCCTGGCAGCCCCGGTGCGAGCGCAAGCAGGCGCTGACTAACGCAGACACATGAGCGGCAACGACCTCGCGATCAGCGACGGCGAGCGGTGGTTTAAGCCGGGGGTCGACATCGAGAGCGTGGAGTTGGGCCCGCAGCATTTCTAAGAGCGGCGGACTCGACAGAGTTGTAGAGAGTAGTTAATCAGCAATGTTACAAGTCCCTCGCGAATCACCGAGGCCCGTGATTTGCCAGCGGCCAAGGAGCGACCCCGGAACGCCGTGCGCGCGCGACTGCGCGATTGTGCCGCAAACCCAGCGCAGCGCGGCGCTCGCTGCCCGGAACGGCAGCGGTCGCTGATTGGCCGATGACGCAGAACGCAGCATGCGGCAGCACAGTTGCGGCATAAGTCATGCGCCGCGCTCCGGATGCGCTGCCGCTGCGCTTTTCTTCAGTGTTCGTGTCGCTTTTTCCTTTCCTTCTTCTCCTCCTTGCCCGACCTCTCCGTCGTCCATCACCACCCTCCCTCTCCACTCGACCAGCAGCAATGCCTGTTCCGCGTCTCATCCCCCGCATGTCCAATGCGGCTTTCCGCGTTGCGCGGGCCAATAACCGCATGTTCAACATCACGCCCTTTCGCCGCGGACTCGCGACCGAGGCGACAGCCATTGGTGCCATCCGGTATGTCTCCCTTCCTCCTCAGCTTCCGCGATCCGACCACCCGCCCGCTGTGTTTGAAGTATGTCGTCGACAACGCCTTTTGACATACGAGTTCAATTGTCCTGTGTGCCTGTGTTTGGACGTGTACTGTGCGCGAAATTCCTCCTAGCTGATCCGCTCGGCTCCCGAGATCCGAGTCTCGCGCTGTCGGCCGGCTGCCCTTCCCAGTCAATTGGATAATTCCATCGTCATTGCGCCAAGTGCTTCCAGCAACGTCTCTTTCATTATCATCTACACTCAGTCGCACACAGGTCTCCGGAAGTCACTGCAATGGCGCGGCGGGCCGGCATGAGTCTAAGGCGGTGCGCTGCCACTACTGAAACATGACTAACATCTCTTTCCAGTTCCGTCATCGGTGCTGTCGTTGTATGTTTCCAAGCCATCTACTTCGTCATTCTTAGATGTGATTTTCGACCTATTTTCAGCCGCTGACCTGCACTTTTCTTACTATAGGATGTGCAGTTTGAGCAGGATAACTTGCCCGCTATTTTGAACGCTCTTGAGGTAAAGGACCACTCCGGTGACCGTCTTATTCTCGAGGTTGCCCAGCATCTTGGTGAGAACACCGTCCGCACCATTGCTATGGACGGTACCGAGGGTCTCGTCCGTGGCCAGAAGGTCGTCGATACTGGTGCCCCTATCACCATCCCTGTCGGCCGTGGCACTCTTGGTCGTATCATCAACGTACGCACTGTTTGCTGTTATTAATATGGTCTTGTATTAACTTTCACAGGTCATTGGCGAGCCCATTGACGAACGTGGACCGATCAAGGCTACCAAGTTCCTGCCCATTCATGCTGAACCCCCGGAGTTTGTTGACCAGTCTACCGCTGCCGAGGTTCTCGAGACCGGTATCAAGGTGGTGGACTTGCTTGCTCCCTATGCGCGTGGTGGCAAGATTGGTCTTTTCGGCGGTGCCGGTGTTGGCAAGACTGTGTTCATTCAGGAGCTTATCAACAACATCGCCAAGGCTCATGGTGGTTTCTCCGTGTTCACTGGTGTCGGTGAGCGAACCCGTGAGGGTAACGATTTGTACCGTGAGATGATTGAGACCGGTGTCATCAACCTTGAGGGCGAGTCCAAAGTGTCTCTCGTGTTCGGCCAGATGAACGAGCCCCCGGGTGCCCGTGCCCGTGTCGCTCTTACCGGTCTTACCGTCGCTGAGTACTTCCGTGACGAGGAGGGCCAGGATGTGTTGCTCTTCATTGACAACATTTTCCGATTCACCCAGGCCGGTTCCGAGGTGTCTGCTCTTCTTGGCCGTATCCCCTCCGCTGTCGGCTACCAGCCAACTCTGGCTACTGATATGGGTCTCCTCCAGGAGCGTATCACCACCACCCGCAAGGGTTCCGTCACATCTGTCCAGGCCGTCTACGTGCCTGCTGATGATTTGACCGATCCTGCCCCGGCTACCACCTTCGCGCATTTGGATGCCACCACCGTGTTGTCCCGTGGTATCTCCGAGCTGGGTATCTACCCCGCTGTCGATCCCCTCGACTCCAAGTCGCGTCTTCTCGACGCCTCTGTCGTCGGTGAGGAGCACTACTATGTTGCCACCCAGGTCCAGCAGACTCTCCAGGCCTACAAGTCGCTGCAGGATATCATTGCCATTCTCGGTATGGACGAGTTGTCTGAAGCTGACAAGCTAATTGTCGAGCGTGCTCGTAAGATCCAGCGTTTCCTGTCGCAGCCTTTCACCGTCGCCCATGTTTTCACTGGTATCGATGGCGCTCTCGTGTCACTGAAGGACACAGTCAAGTCGTTCAAGGAGATTTTGGATGGCAAGCACGACCACCTACCCGAGGCCGCTTTCTACATGGTCGGTGGCATTGATGATGTCATCGCCAAGGCCGAAAAGCTGGCCGCTGAGGCGAACTAGAGAAAGAAAGAAGTTTTGAGTACTTCATATGTTAAAAATTTGAATTCAATCCATCTTAAAGCCGTTAATAAATATCGTCGCCGTCTCTATCCGTCGCATTCAAGTAGTCGTTACCGACACCGTTGTGTTTATATATGTTTACTTATGTCGCAAAGATAATTAGAGTGTTGTTATATCCGCATATGATATGCGTTTCTCTTAGACTATGATGCATTTGTAAAAAGAAAAAACCAAACACGCCTTAGAAAGTATGGCTTATTTGAACAATCTAAAACTTTTATGCAAACGTCTAATCTACCGTTTCGTTGTCTGTATCTTCGACAAAACATCTAACGCCTTCTGCGCACTAGTTCTAAGCCTCTCTCCGTCGTCATCATCACCGTCCGCGACAACAGCCGCTGCGTCTGCGAGCGCTTTCGTAAACGTGCGCTGCAGCTGCGGCAAAAAAGGGCGTAAAAAGACGGGAACCTTTTCCAGCATAAGCGCGAGCGTGTCGAGAATGGGCACTTTTACCTGCGCGGCGGGGAAGCGCTCGCCAACGGTGCGGATCAGCGGACCGACCATGTGCGTAACGAACGGGCGAAGTACGGTCGCAGGTGTGCGTAGGACGATTAATCCTAGACCGCGGGCCGCGGATGCGCGTTGCTCGCTTGTCGTGCCGTACATGAGGCCGTGTGTGAAGACGGGGAGGAGTGCGTTGGGACCTTTGGGCGGGAGAGCGAAGCCCGGCAGATCAGTTGTCGAGCCGGGAAGGGCGGCAGAGAGAGTCACCAGTTGCGAGCATGCGGGCGTCACGAAGGTGAGGAGTTCGTCCTTGTGTACTTTACCAACTAGGGTGGTCAAGCACCTTGAGGCGGTGAGGACGACGGGACTGTCGTCGTCGGCGAGCGCGGCGATGCAGAGAGTGATCCACGGGGAGACATATTCTGTATACATATCCACGTCTCCGGTATCGAAGTACGTCGACGCATGCGCGAACGCGAGCGCGCGCTTTCGCGCGTCAGGTGTGGTGTCTGGAGCGGCAAGTTCATAGAAGATGTCGGTAACGAGTTCCACGCCTTCTTCGTCATCCACAGCGGCTGCGATGGTGTCAATTGAAGTCTCGATCGTCGCCTTTGTCGTCTCCTCGCCTTCTTCGTCCACAGAAGTCTCTTCGTCCTCGTCCTCGGCGTCCATAATAGCGTCGAATAACGCCTCAATGATGTCCTGCAGGCGCCGATACAAAACCCCACTGCCGCCTTGCGCAACCACCTGCGCAAGCGCGCCCAGCGCGCGTGCGTTGAACGCCGAGACAGGTGGCTCGAGCAGGATCTTCAGAAGATCAGGGAAAATCGCGTCCGCCTTCGTCGCCATGATCTCCTTGAGCGCCGATAGCGCGTACTCTGAGCTGTTCGCCGCGCCAGCTGTAGTGGGCGCTTGTTGCTGTAGCAGACTAAGAAGATGCGGCAAGATCTGATCGATCGCGCGCCGACCGCCAAGAGATTCCTGCAACGCATCAAATGCATGAGCGGCGGCTTCCCGAACCGACATATCCGGATCAACAAGTGCGCCGCGCACGAACGCAACCAAGGCGCTCTCGTGGATTTCCAAAACATTAAGCGGCGCGGACTCGATGAGCTCCGAGAGCGCGACGCAGATACCTTGCTTCGTGTCGGCATCGTTAGAGTACATTCCGTCCTCGAGAATCGGCAGGAACTGTGTGAGCAAGTTGTCACCAAAGCGCCGGACGAGGTCAGAGAGCGTTGACGACGCGTTCTCGCGCTGATCTTCGTCGGTCGATGACAAGCGGCGGATGATGAGGTGCGCGAGAATAGGGAGGATGTCCTTGACAGTGCGCGGTGTATTGGGGACGAGTGCTTTCCACACATCGACGGCGGCGTTGCGGACCACAGCGGCAACATCAGAGCGGCAGAGATAGATGACGGAAAGAATCCGATCGCGGCGTTCCGAACCAAGCACTTCAACCAAACTCGTGTGCACTTCACCTGAGGCTGCAGGTTCATCGTCCTCGTCGGTACCTGCGGTGGCACTGATACCAGTAATCTGGAACAGCAAGTCGCCAGTAAGTTCGACCGAATTGAGTCGGATTCTATAATTCTCATCTGACAGCCCACGCTCGAGTTCCGGAAGTAGCAGATCGACAGCCTTCGTCGCAAAGTTTTTCACGATAAGTCTTCCAATTCGTAACGACGTCTCCCGAATGGCCTCAACTTCATCCGCAAGCCCCGCCAACACCGGCGGAATAATCCTTGCCAGGTACGGCGCAAAATTATTTCCAAACGATGCGGGCAGGAATAACAACAAATTCATAAACGATTCGCGAATGCTCGCTTTCGGGCTCGACACATTCTTGAGCACGACCGGCATAATCTCCTCAAGCTTGCGCACCCCAAGACCGGACACGACTTCGGACAACGCCTGCGCGGCTCCGATGCGGTCGCCGTCGTTGTTGTCGGCGCGTAGCATGGCGAGAAGCTTCGGAATGAGATTCGGCATCTGTTCTTCACCGAGCTTCTCGATCAACGAGCCAAGCGCGCGACTTGCGGTCGCACGGGTCGCGGGGACCGGGTCGACCATTGAAATCTCGAGTTCGGAGACGAGCGAGTCAAGGTATGGGATCAAGTCCTTGCTGTCGGTGAGTGAGGCCATGTTGCCAACGATCTGGCATGCGCGCTTCTTCGTTGACGCAGAACGGTCTCGTAGACCACGGTGAAGAATGTAAACGATCTACAGTACTGTTAGCTACATTCATCTCGTTCGCTTGGGATAAAACTCACCAGAGCAAGCGACGGCGCATCAATGTAATGCACGAACGGCGTCTTAATCAACGAGTCAAGCGCCTCATCCACGTACTTCGTAGGGTCACTAATCGCTTTCAACAGAATCGGTACAAGATTCTGAATCTCGGGGTTACTAATAACCTCGCCGAACCTTTGTAAACTCAAGTTCGCTGCTTTGCGCACTTCCTTATGCGTGTCATTCAACGCGCCGACAATTTCGGGGATAATAAGCGACAACGAATCCGACAATTGGCGCGGGTCGAGATATGCCATTGTGCCGAGCAACTCGACGGCGCCCTTTTTGGAGCGCCATTGTGATTGGTTGAAGGCTTCAAGGGTGAGCGGGATGAGTTGCTGAATGCCGTATGAAGTAGTGTGCTTCATGATCTCCTTCGCAGCATCGGCCGTCGCGTCGCGTACTTCGGCGGAAGCATCGCCGAGCGCGGAGAGCAAACATGGCAAAATCTCTATGGCATATGGTTCGAAATACCGACCCAAGCTCAACGACAGGATCTCAAACGCGAACTGCACACCCTGTCGCTTCTTCGTATCTTTCTTATCCTCAGACGCGGTAGTCAACGTGCGAATCACATCATAATCCGCAAGCGCAGAGATCCCAACGCCTTTGACCAAACCCGCTAGACCGTACGCAGCACCGCGGCGTTCAGAATACTTGTTCGAACCGAACAGTTGGGCGAGCATTTTATCAATGTATCGCCTGACGTGCTCGCCAGACACGCGCTTGACAAGCGGTGGTAAACTGCCAGCCACCGCAAACTGGATGTTCTCAGAGGGAACCTTGAGAGTCGATAGCAGCCGCTCGATGATCGGCGGTAGTCTCGCGTTGTCGACGATGTGTCGTGCTAGCGCACCGTAGAAAATAATCGCACACTCCTTAACGCGGTCTTGCACTTCTGACCCAGTATGTTTTGCGCTCAAGCACTCTTCGAGAATCGGAGCTAGATCGTCAACTGCACGTGTCGCGTTGAGATTCAGAATAAGCACGCCAGCCTCCTGCATCTGCTGCCGCACAGTCTCATTCTTATCCCCAAGCGGTCCATCATCTAGCATAAAGCGCACAAAACCGGCCAACTCGGGCTCCGGGAAATGTGTTGCGATCTCTTTAAGCACGCACGCGATACCATCACGAACTTCCCACGGATCTTTCTGATCCAAGGATGACTTGACCACCATCCCGTATTCATCGTACACCGTCTCCGGTGGCTTCGCACGCTCGCGATATAACTCAGTGAGGTGTGATAGAAACTCGGGAAATAATGAGTCGTTGTCGACCATTTCCTGCTTCAGCGCGTCACCGATTGCTCGCGCTGTCGCACGGCGGATTACGTTATCGGTGCGATCAAGGAAAGGGAGCAGAGCGGTTGGACTTGAGGTGTCGATTTCGAGGTCGTTCTCTTCCCAGATCGAGATCGCGAGCTTTGCGTTGAGCTCGATTTCGTCGTGGCATGCGATCCAGAGCTCGCTCGAGTACCCAATCGCGGAGATCTCAAACTCGGCCTACACAAATTAGCGTAAAATACATCACAACAAAAATGGATGGAACTCACATCAATGCCCTCGAGAACCGCGGCGCGAACAAAGCTATCGTCTGAAATCGACGCGCCAAGCAACACATTCAGCTCGTCCTTGGTCACATTCTCCGCAATACTCTGACACAATCCCAACAGACAATCCTTCGCTGCCTTATTCTGCGTGGGATACGTACGCATAAGCGCAATCACACTCACAAGGACCTCCAACCTCGGCAACGCTGGATGCGCAAAAATCTCGGTATGAAATGTAAGTGTTTCGATTGCGAGGACAAGTTGCTCGTCTTTTTGCTCCGTGTCTTCACATTTAATGCCTTTGCTTTCAAACACGAGCGACAACAGCGGGAGAATATACATGAGCGAGATTACGTCGAGCGGGATCTGCTCAGACAAGAAGCGGAGACGGTAGAGGACCCGTGTGACCAGTTCACGAAGGGATTCCTGCGCAAGACTGTCGGGAATGTCCTGCACGCCGATAGCACGGAGGAGCGCTACACCGATGAAAGGGCGAAGTGCACCAATACGGGGGCTAAGCAGATGCGATAATTCCAAAAACGTGTTTACCCCGTCAAGACCCAAAATCTGTGACAGTCCCGCCTTCAGCGCCGCGAGGAGGCATTTTGTAGCCGCAGGCACCCAGATCTCAGGTCCGTTTGCCACGCCGATGGAGAGGTAATGAATCAGTCTCACGGCCGAACGACAATGTAAATATGCGCTTTGCAGTCTCTCACGAGTTGCTTTCTCGATTTTCAGCTGCTCATCAATTTTCATACGCTCGTCCTTGGTCAACTTCTTCTGCTGCTGCGTGCCCGCTTTGCTCGCGAGTTCCGCACGAACTTCGGCTTCCCATTTAAGCGTTGCGTAATCCTTTGTATTTTTGTCAATCACAAACTTCTCACGTCCGTTGTTGAGCACGTCGATGCAAAGCACACCTTCGGGGGTATGCCATATGGTAACATCTTCGGCTGTAAGCCCGTCGAGCCTTGACGCGTCGAGGTCGGCGGAGAATATGTCCCGCAAGAACGGGGCAATGATATCGGGTGCAACAAAAGCAAGTGTCGCGGCGGCTTTCATGGTCGCGTTGAGGGTACGCTCGGAGTCGCGCGTGCGATGGGCATTGATGATGTCCATAAGCTTCTGCGTATGCGTCGAGACGAGGGTACCCGGGTCTACGCTCACGCGCTGACACACGGTGATCCACTCCTGGGCGGTGTCAAACACGTCGTGGTGGAGTAGAACCACGAGATCCACCAGCTCGTCGTTCAATACATCCGCGGGGATATTCGCGTCCACGGGCGTGATAGTCTGCAACACGCCGCGAAGCCTCCGTTGCCCCGCGTTCGAGATCGCAAGGGAGGAGTCTTTCTTGTCAGATTCCTCGAGCTGCGCGACCCAGCGCCAGAGCGCTTTGATTGCGGCTTGAGAAATTGCACGGGGCTGTATCTTATACGCGTCGCCGAGGGCCAAGGAAGCTTGCAGACGAATCGAGGAAGGAACAGTCGGCGACGTGATAAAGTAAATCAATGCGAGAGCCCACTGACTTCCGCTCTCCTTCTCAGCAGAAACGGACTCCGCAGCAGCTGCAAGCGCGCGGACCGCATAAACTTGTTCCTCGGGGAGTATGAGCTTTGTGTATATCCGATCCTGCAGAAAAAACGACGCTTTGGAGCCAGTGGTCAGAGCGGACTCAATAATCTTCGCTTTGATTAAGGGAGTTTGGATCGCGGGGTCCTCGAACTTTGCGAGGAGGACCGGGGTGATCGCGACGAGAACGTAGCCGGCAATAATAAGCTTGCTCTGCACCGCTGCCGAGGCATTGGCATTAATCTCCTTCCATGATTCAAGCAGCAGCGAGAGCGTTGATTGCACGAACTTGGAAGCCGAGGTGCTGATGGTGAGCAGCGACAGGGAGATAATGAAGTCGCCGAGGCCAATAATCCAGAACCGACGCAGGTTAGCGCGTTTGTCGAGTAAGCCCCTCTTGATGCACTCTGTAACCGTTGCCGCCAGCGCAGTATCGGCTTTGACCAAGCCGGCCTTGATATGGTGAAATAACGCACGCACGATGCTCGCCAACGCAAGCTCATTCATTTCCTTCCCGGACAATGCAACAAGTCCTGCCGGTACTATACTAGACAACTCCGGCGATGCAGGCAATGCCGTGAGTGCCTTTGCGTAGAGAGCGCGCTGGTCGGGCGCGGTGATCTTGTTCGTCTGCAGCGGCGCGAGGATTTCAGCCGCGATCTTCATGACGACGGCAGGGCTGCCGCATTTCGCGCCGAGCGCGGCAAAGGTCGCGCAGGAGTGCTCGCGGACGGAGTCTTTAGAGGATTTCAATGAGGAGAGAAGTGGGTTAAGGAGGTGCTTGAGGACAGTGTCGGAGCAGTCGACAGCGGGGGGGATGGAGGCCACCAACTGCAGAGATACGTCGCCGAGGATCGTCTCAGGAGAGCGTAGAATTGCGCGCTCAAGAGATGGGGCGATATCTGCTAGTAAGTCTTCGGCAGTGAGAAATTCCTCGAAGAAGCGATTGAGTGCGCTTGCGGTATACTCGCCAACAGGTATCTTTGCGCCAAGGACTTCACGGACAAAAAACGCGAACACGTCCTTGCGACTGTTGTTAACCGCAGTATAGGCCTGCAAATTTGCTTTCATGTCGGCCGCCGTGGAAGCTACGATTCCGAGCAGCGGCGCGGCGGCGAGCTTTGCGGATTTGGAAGCGAGCACGGCGAGGTAGTTGGCACAGGCGTCGGGGACGGTGGTGAACAATGCTGTAAGCGCACTCTTTGTGCTGTTCTCAGCCGCAATTGCAAGTCGCTTCTTCTTATTCGGCGGGAGCGCCGAGAGTGTGGCTTCCAGACACGCTGCTTGTACCTCGACGAGCTCGGCGAAGAGCTTGGACAAGGTGTCGGCTTGCGCTTTGGCGAGGAGCACAACGATCTCGTTGGTCCACTCGAGAAGAACAAAATAATCTGCAGGTGTCATGCCCTTCTTTGCGGACTCACGACGAAGCGCGGCCACGAGTTTTGTAATGACGTCGGCGGACGTGTTCTCAACGAGAGCGCGAAGGGCGGTGAGGACGGACATGCGGGAGGCGTGGTCGTCGTAGAGGGGGTATGAAGTGAACACCAGCTTCATCATAAGTGGAAGGTCGTCAAGGGCGTCTATTCATGGTCAGTAAGTGTTCATTAAGGGAGTACTATGGGCGGTTCACGCACTTTGTGCCTTTGCAGCAGCAGCGAGGGAGAGGAAGAGCTGGACGCGCCGCTTGGTGGAAGAGGTGAGGACCTCAGTCGTAGCGACGGCCCGCAGATCAGTCCATGGGACAAGGGCGCTCTCCCCTGCGGTCGCATCCATGGGGGGATCGCGGGATATGATAGGGTGGGTGTCAAGAGTCTTCTTCCATCTGTGAGTCGCGATGCGTTTGGCGGTGAGACTTCCACACGTGACATTCGCGTGAAGGTCACGTGAGAGAAAATCCACAATAAATTGCACCTGTCAGTTTGCGCTGCTCTCTTCCTCACAACTAAACCAATCGATGATGTACGTGTTTGGATTCCGGTTTGCAGCTCTCAGTGGGGTGCCTCTCTTTGGGGAGGCGTTCTGCCGGGCGATGTGGACAGTGCCGGCACATTCACCACCCTTGCGGCACGTTTTGTTACTGAGATTGACGGTTGTTCATGCCTGTGTGATGCGGCAATATGGGGGGTCTAGTTGAGTAATAAACAGTCGCCTGAGGACTGAGAAAGATCGCGAGATTTCATGCGCTGCGTGCGGGGAAGCGACGTCATTCTTCATGCTCATACCCCGCTTTCCCCCTCTTCTCGTCGTCTCAACGACCGCAGCAAACGGACCGTAGAGGGCCGCCACGACAGAGTGGACGATGGGCGCATGCAACGGCGACTTTCCCGAGATCACGGACGATCAGAAGGCGTAGAGCAAAGGTTTTCTTTTGAACACGCGGTGCAAAATTAAAGGCGGGGTCGCTGTCTCAAACTATGCAAGTGAACGGAAAAAAAAAAGGGCTTCTGCGATGTAGAAACACAATTGGCTGAGCGTCGCCGCCGCGCTTAAATTCGGCGACTTCCTCTGCTCTTCGCCCGCCTCCAGCGTCACCATCAACTCCACCACCATCACACAGCACGCACTCAATCCACCACCGCCTATCCCATTCACAATGCGCCCCACTGCCGTCGCTCGCCACGTCCCCCTCATCAAGTTTCTCGGAAAGCGTGTCTATCCCGGTACGTATACCTCCCGGCACCACCGGTTTTCTCGCCGATATCACTCTCTCTCCGCACACTAACAACACCCAGAACACATCGACCATACTCCCCATCTGCATTCGCAGGACCCTCATAAAGAGCTCCCCTCCTCGTTTGCGCAGTACAGGCTGCAGGCGCACCAGCATGGCCCGCTATCGACCTCCGCGCGCCTGAGCGGCAGCATCGCTGCCGCTCCCGGCGAGTACTTTTCGCGCAACGACTTGCCCCCGCGCTACCGGTACCGCGGTCTCGATGTCAGCGAGATCGATAGCGTCAACAGCGCCGGCGCGGACACGTACTAAGCCGACCCGCGCACACCGATGTCTTTCTCACAGTCTTGACTACACGTTTCTGGCCGACTCCCCGCCATCCGACTCCATCCCTCAATCGAGCTCCATGACGCACATGTTCCCGCTGCATTGATCCTCGCCCTCGCCCTCCTAATTCTCAAAATTTTTGCATTATCCGGTTGCAACGTACTCCATCTACCCAAGAGCCTCCCACTACTGTCTCCGGCAGCATGTGCTGCGAACAAAATACAGGTGTATCACGCCTCAAGAGGGCCTGGGCGAATCCATTGGATTCTTATTTGTGTATAGGTTTAGTTATATGTCCAGTAAAATTACAGTTTATACCACTTACGATCTTGCGGTCCGATCGCATCAAACCCGTCACTGGCGCCATCACCTCCGCCGGCACGTTCCGTGTCCAATCCCGTTGTCGTAGCCATAACGTCTCTGCAGTGCCAGGTCCAAAGAAGTAAACTAAGTAGCTGGACTCGTCACCATTTACACACCGTAGAACCTGTCTCGAAGCAGTGCAGAAGAAGCCCAAAACCCTAGTCGGTTGCAGTGTGGCCGCTTCCGGTGCTTATCGCGCCCGTCGTCGTCGCGATCGCGAGAAACGCGTGCGTACACTCCCACTCTCCGCTCGGCCCAAACCCCTCGGTCAACCCCCTTCCCCACTCTCTTCTCGACAACACGAAGGAATCACCGCACACGCCGCTCTGCGTGCTGTCGCAGCGGTCTTTTCTATTCCCACATGGCGCTCCGCAAGGAGAACGCGCCGTACAAGCTCGTCGTACTCGGCGACGGCGGCGTTGGCAAGACAGCCTTAACCATGCAAGTGCGCTTTTCCCTCATACCCGTCTACCGGCCCTCTCTACAGTCACCCACTCACTCCCGCAGCTCTGTCTTAGTCACTTCGTCGAGACATATGACCCCACCATCGAAGACTCGTATCGCAAGCAGGTCATCATAGACCACCAGAACTGCGCGCTCGAGATCCTCGACACTGCGGGGCAAGAAGAGTACTCCGCGCTCAAGGACCAGTGGATCCGCGACGGTGAAGGCTTTGTCCTTGTCTATGCCATCACATCCCGCACGTCCTATAACCGCATCCCGGTCATTCTTTCGCAGATCGAGCGTCTCAAGCACCCAGCGACCCCTGAAGACGCGGTCCCGTTCATCATCATCGGCACAAAATCAGACCGCGTAACCGAGCGAGAGGTGTCCTACCAAGAAGGCTCCGCGCTGGCAAAGAAGCTCAATTGCGAGTTCTTCGAGGCTTCCGCGAAAAACAACATCAACGTCGAGCGCGCCTTCACCGAAGCCGTCAAGATCACGCGCAAAGCGCGCCTCGCTAAACGTGCCGCGATCGAAGGCAAAACCCCCCCTGGCTCGCCCAAACCGACCTCAACGGCGCGCAACGGCAGCCATCACAAATCCGACGACCGTCGACGCGGCGCCGGCAGCCACGACTCGGCCTCTAGCGACAACACCCACAGTAACACCGCGAAGCGGCCCTCCCTCAGCAAACTTGGCGTCGGCTCAAAACGCGACAGCAAAGACTCATGCGTCATCTCATAATCACCGTGTACTATACTTTTGAATAATACAACCTAATTAATACCTATCGAACTCCGTAACCAATATCTAGTGTACACTCCTTGCATTACAATCAGTCCCCGCATAGCAACACGTCACCCCAAGTGCCGAGTAGCTCCCCGGTCAAGAACTGGTCCCGTAATGCTTCGGCTGCGGTGGGTCGCTTATTGTAGTCAATAGTTAGTAGCCGTCCGAGAAACTGCGCCATGCCGAGCTGTCGCGGGTCATTTAGAAATTGATGTAGCAGTGGCACAGTTGACGGCCTTACCGCGCGTGGCGCTGATGGTGGCGGCGGAGGAGGAGAAGGCGCAATCGGCTTCATCGTCGAATCCCTCTTGGCCGCCCGCGCAGGTGGAGACGATGACGAAAACCGCAACTGCGGACTCGACAAATGCTGCTGCAGGGATTCCGTCGCTACTTTCACCTGCTCCTTGTGCAACGTGTTCGGTGAGACGCCCACCGATGACCGCGCAGGCGATGGCATAGGCATCTTCTCCTTCTTTTCGCTCGCCTTGCTCCGCCTCCTCCGGACGTAGTCCCGAATAATCGCAGCATCTGCAGGACGGCGTCGTTTGTGTGTGCTCCCGCCTGAGCTGCCCGCGTGGGATTGGCGGCGCTGTGTGTCCTCATGCGTCGTCGTGGTCGTAGGAGTTTGTGGTTCCGCTGGTTTCGCATCCCGTACAGGTGTCGGCGCGGCGGTGGTCGCAACTGCCCATAACGTGCCGGAAGTCGAATAGCAATCCACACTGCCAAACCACCTCCGCACCACCGCAACCACCTCCGCCCTCGTCCCCCCGGTAATAATCCTACCATCCGTACGATCCTCGCCCACCCGTCCAAGCAAATTCTCCTCATTCTCACCGAGTAGCAACTCAAGCAACAGCACGCCGACACTCCACACGTCAATCCGTGCGTCAAAACCGCGGTCGCCTAATAACACCTCTGGTGCTCGATAGCCCACAGATTGGATATCAAAGTCGTCAAAGTACGCACTGAGACTGGACGGGTTGACTGCGTTGCCAAGGTCGATTATCTTCACTCTTCCTGCTGCACCGTGGGAGTACATCAGGTTCTCGGGCTTCAGATCTGCGTGGATCCAGCCGAGAGTGTGTAGTCCATGCAGTCCAGAGAGTAATTGCACCGCGACTTTCGCGAGTGCATGCACTCGTGCCGGACACGATACCGACACGTGTCCGACACCGCCGTGCGTGCAACATGGTAACCGTACCTGCCTTCCTGCGTCAAGACATTCAAGCACGAGGTGCACGCTGCCGCGGCTGTAAAACGAAGCGACGTAGTCCGCGAAATATGCCGCAACAGATTTGTGCCGGAGCGAGCGCAGGACACCGGCCTCGTGCACGCCTATAGCGTTGTATTCTCGCGCGAGTCGTTTGATGGCAACGTACCGTGCGCGTGACGGTGTACTGAGGAAGAGATCTTGTGCGAGGAAGGTGGTTGCAAAGGCACCGGCGCCAAGGGTGCGGATGACTCGATAGCGGTGCATGAGAATAAGCTCCTCGTCGGCGGAGGCGGCATTGTGGCCTGGGGTTGGCGGTGCGGGCTTCACGAGGGTCTCACGAACAGTGCGCGCGTCGACCTTGCGCAGCGCCTCGTACATTGCGCCGAGACCGAGCGTGAGACGCGCAACCACATGCGTCGACGTGTGTCCGTCGTCGTCGTCGTCGTCGTCACCGCCTGCATTCGCAGCATTCGCGTCGCCGTCGTCGTCGTCGTGTGTACTGTCTTCCTGTTCCTCCCACGTATCCGCGCGGTCGTCGGCGTCGTCGTCAATGCCGGCGTTCCCATTCGTTCCGCGCGACGCATGCATAGTACTACCGGTCCTGCGCTGGGTTGGTATCAATACAAAGAATGTGGATAGCACTCCGGGCGAATCGTGTCTCCATACTCTTGCGCCTGCGGATTGAGCAGCAGGCGCAGCGTCAGTGACAAGCGCAACTTTCCGTTGCTTAAGGTTTGTGGGCGCGCGAATGCGGCAACCGCTTGCATGCGATGGCGGATGGTGGGCAGAGTAAGTACAGACAGTTGGCTTACGTCCATTGCGCTCTGCTGCGGGTGCAATGTCTGCTATTTCCCCTCTAGGCAGCTCGCGTTCCGCGCAAAGTGGCGCGTGGCGGGGTCGGTCGTGGTCGAGGCGGCCATCGCGCAGCCTGCGGCGCGCCTCTCAGTCAGGCCGTCCGTCGTCCTCCTCGATCCACGCTGCCGCCTCTCCGCCACCTGCACCCACCAGTGCGCCTCGTGATCCCGTGTTGCGCGTTCTTTTGTTCATATATCTGCTACTGGTGCACCAGTGCATGTACGTCTAGCGTTTCGTTGCGCATTCGTTCTTAGAACGAGCTGTATCCACACGCAACCTGCCCGACAGACGACGGCACGCGCTTGCCCACGCCCCCGCGCGATCATGTCTCGCTATGGCCGCTACGAGCCCATTGAGGACCTTATCACCCCCGAATCGCCGGTGCTTGCTGATACCCCTGGAGCGTCGAACCACAATACGCCCCCCCTCACAGATCCCATCTTTCCGGCGTCGTCGTACCACGCACCGACAAGCACTGACCCCGGTGTCGTCGGCGCGGCAGCAGTGGCATCGATAGCAGCTTATATCAACGGCGGCGGTGGCTCGCGCACGCATCGACGGAACTCCTCCCTCGTGAACTCGACGTCGTTTCCAACCGATGGCTTTGATCCCAGCGTAGGCGCAGTGGTGCGGCAGTCGGGTACGCTGCTGCGGCACAGCGGAACACGGTTTTCGACCGACGCGGCAGTGGTGGACGAGGAGAACGAGTTGGATGACGCCATTGCGTTTAATCTTGACGACGAGGATCCGTTCACGCAGACTACGGCTACTGTGGTGCCGCGTGCGACGCAGGCGCAGTCAACTTCGATTCTGCTGCGGAAAGTGCTCATCAACTCGTTGTTCATTCTGCTGTGGTACTTTTTCTCTCTCTCAATTTCTCTGGTACGTGTTGTCCTTCCGTGTTTTGGATCGCGACTAACAAAACAGTACAACAAATGGATGTTCTCGCCGGCTCATCTTGGCTTCAAATTCCCCCTATTCGCAACCTCGATCCACATGATCACGCAGACCTGTCTTGCTGGAAGCGTACTCTTTTTCTTTCCGTCATTACGTCCCAAGCCGGCGGCCAGAATGACTTGGAAGAAGTATATGTATGTTGTCGAATGTTTGGCTGTATGTGCGGCGCTTACCAATGCAGAACTCATGTCGGAGTTTGTGGTATCGCGACTGGTACCGATATCGGACTTGGAAACATGGCGCTTGAGTTTGTCACTCTGGCGTTTTACAGTATGTGCTCCGTTCGTGTTTGAGATACGCACGCTAACACTGGCAGCAATGGTGAAATCGTCGAACCTCATCTTCGTGTTGCTCTTCGCGTTCCTCTTCCGCCTCGAAAAGCCGACTGTGAAACTAATCTTGGTAATCGCAGTCATGACTATTGGTGTCGTCATGATGGTTGCCTCAGAGACCGAGTTCGTCGTCTTCGGCTTCTTCCTCGTGCTCACTGCCGCAGTGCTCTCTGGCTTCCGTTGGTCGCTCACGCAGATGCTGCTCAAACACAACGAAGCCACGACGAATCCGTTTGCTGTGATTTTCTACCTCGCGCCGGTGATGTGCGTTACGCTGTTTGTGCTCGCGGTGCCGATTGAAGGGGTGGGCAATTTCATCCACGCGCCGGTGTGGAAGAAAGAGCCGCTGGCGCTGTGGTTTATGATTTTGATCGCGCCGGGGGTGATTGCGTTCATGATGACCGCGTCGGAGTTCTATTTGCTGCACCGCACGAATGTGGTTACCTTGTCGATTGTGGGTATTTTCAAGGAAGTCATGACCATCATTGCTGCTGCGGGGGTGTACGGCGACCGTCTTACCGTGGTTAACATCTCGGGGCTGTTTGTCACGCTGTTTGCGATCGGCGTGTATAACGCCATGCGGATCAATCAGATGCAGAAGAAGATCCAGGACGAGCAGGAGGCGACTGGAGCTAGTGACGGTGCGCTACCCGCTGGCAGCGGCACGCAGCGGGGGGAGTACACGGCGGTGCCGGCAGGGGACGCGAGCGGTGTGTCGGAGGATCTGGAGATGCAGTTGCTTCCTAGTAAGTACGATGACGTTGATGTCGACTCGGTTGTCATGAAGAAGGTGTGATGCTACAGGGCTCTCCGGTACATAAGATACACAGACGACTCAAAAGGCTGTATACTATATTTTGGAACTGGCCACGAGGTGGCGGACGCGTTATATTGTTTCTCTCTTTTTTTGTGTATGTACATAAATGATGCTAATTTAGATCCGCATCACGATGTCGATGTCTGATCGACTGATCGATCGCCGGCAGACCCACGCTCATCTCATCTTGTTTCGTCTCGTCTCATCGCAGATACCCCTAGCAGATGTTGTCGTGACGTGACGTGCATGACACCTGTTGCGCCGGGTGCACAATTCGTGGCTTGAGAGCCTGTGCGCGGTGGTATCACCTGCCAAGATGGCAACCGCATCTACAAGGGTCGTGAGAGACCGGTTGCAGCCTTGCGGCCCGCAGCGTCGGAGAACGCCGATGAGAGTCAGCTGGCGGCACGGAATATTCCGCGGCGGTCGCGCCGACGCCGACAGCAGTGTGGTGCGTACGAAGTTTAAAATACGCACACCGGTGGAAAATGTGATTTCTTGCAAGCATGGTCCTCGGCCTTTGTAGCCCGTTGCAGGTTGTGGTTGTGGCAGTTCAGTAGAGTGCGTGCTAGTTACACGCGCGAGTGACGGGATTTTCAAAGTTGACAGGTTGTCGTGACGCCGGTTGTGGTTCGACAGGGATATTGTTAGGGGTGTTGTGTGCAGGGGTGGAGGGCCGAGGGAGGATGACATATATGACTTAGTGAAGTAGTGTAAGAAGTGAAACAGCGTGTCAAGGGATTCTCTTATAGCGCTGGAGGACGCGGCGCCGTGCAGCAGCTGTCTCTCTCGGTAGTCCGTTCGCGCCGGTCGGTGGCGGGCGATGGAATAGCAGTAAGCGCATTGGCGACGCGTTGGAGGGCTGGCGTCGTGGGCGACACAGTTCCACGCCGGTGCAGCGGACGCCAGTAGCACCTACAGTGCTTGAGGCTAGACCCAACGACGCGGGAGACATGTGCACAGAGAATATTGTTGGTGCTGCGTGCATACAGGATGTGCGCAGTAGGCCTATCCTGGAGCCAACCGATCACCGTGGGACTCGGGCTCCTTGGACTGCGGCACTGTCGCCTGCAATTGCGCTGCAAGCGTGGGGTGCGTACGTCCCTAACCTTGCTTACTTACCCAGCCTGTGCCATCACTCCGCCGCGCCTCACGTTTCGCGAAACTCGTCTCTCGCAGCAAGCGCATTAAGGGGATACAGAGGAGAATATGCATGAAGCTCGCCGGTGCGCGCCGAACCGCGACATGAGCACAGTCAGGGCGTGCGCGAGCGACATGCGGCTTGAACGTTTATGCGCGCTTTTTTCCATGCATGGAAGCAGGCGCCGGAAGACGTCTGAGGCTGCTGCACCGCGTGAACCTCGCATATGCTCGGCGCGCTGATTTGCGGGGTGTCAAGATCATGGATCCACGCTATATGAAGTTATTTCGCGCTTCATTTTCTGCTGCGCATGATGGACGATCTGCGTCGCGTTCACAGTGCATGCAACGGGTCTCTCGCGCGCCGCTGGGACTCGGACAGGGCAACTTGTGCGAGGTAGCATGAGACAATGGGCGGACGGGCGCGGTTCTGCTTCGTCGCTTAAGTTTTGGTGCGAAACTCTGCAGATGGAGGCACCATGTGAGCGCTATCGCGAGGCGCGTCCGTGTGGGACGGTGGAGGATGGTGTTGACGGTGCGCTTTGTTGCGAGCGCTGGCGGTGGAAGGGGCTGGAGAGCGGGAGCACGTGGCGGGGTGGTGAGCCGGACGGAGGCGGAGGAATACATATTTTCCGACGAATTAGAGGGCAGTCAAGATGTCGATGCACACCCAGTCCGCCCTCCTTCGCAGGAGACTCTACTGCCGAGGAGACGATAAGTCGCGCTGAGAGCAGGTGTCGTCGATGATTCGCGGCGGCACCAGTTGTCCGGGTCCATGAACAGCGGGCGCGCCAGACCTGCGAGCAAGACGGCCTGCGCGTGCGATGTCCGTCCAATATCGGTCATGTTTCGCGTTGCCATGATCGCCCGCACATGATCGGAGTGGTCTCCAGAGGTCTTGCGACGCGATAGTGCATGGTGTGAACGAGACGCAGGCGCTGTGCTGCGCGCGCAGTGACGAACGAACCGTGACGGGCGGTCACTCTCGGCCCTGCGGATTCACGCGATCGACGCGGTAGCGGCAGATGTCAGACTCTGGTCCACACGAGCAGCCGGCCCTTCGGCGCTGCTTCGCGTCCCCACTTTCGCACTCGCAGACAATAGCCGGCCGACGTGTGACTGGGGTGTGTGCGACGCGAAAAGGGGCGGTTGGTGTGCGCAAGCGAGCGGCGGATCTGGCGCTAGGCGCCACTCTGCGCGTGCTCTCGCCGCTGAAAGGAGCGGCCTGCGAAAACACGTTTTGGGGGTTTCCAAGCTGCGGGTCAGCACCGGCTGCGCTCTGGCAGAGTGGTGCGGCGCGCCTCTCGGACGCTCCGCGGTCAGCCCGCTTGGGACAGCATGTCTCGGACCGAAACGAGATATGCCGACCCGGGCGAACTGCAAATTTTAGTCTGGCCAGCCGGCCGGCGCGGAGGCGGGCACGTGCCGCCCGGGTGCTGCAGTCCACGGCACGCAGTCTCGCTGCCGCCGAGCGCAGACGCAGCGCACTGCGCCGGAGCAGTCGCGGCGTCCTCCGCAGCGCCGCCGCCGCGGCCGCCCTGCGGAGGACGCAGAGGGCTGGGGCAGCGGGGCGATTTGAGTTCTCGTCTGCCCATCTTGACAGAAAGCTTCTGCCACTCTCGCAGCGCGGGTCGGCGCTTGCGCGGCGGTGCAGGCCCATTCCAGGGTCGGGTCAGGCGAACATCACATGAGGGCGATGTGGCTGGTGCGCTGGGAGCAGGAGACGCTGCGACAGGCCAGCCGCGGCGCCGGCGCGGCGTGGCGCAGGCGGCAATTGAGTTCGGCTGCGGCGGTGCACGTTATCGGTCAGTTAGCGAGGGCGCAGCAGAGGCGAGAGTGCCGGCCTGTTCAGCAGAGAGCAGAGCATGGCCGTAGAGAGGGCGCACTGGCAGCGCAGTGCCAGCAGCAGCAGCAGCAGCAGCAGAAGAAGCGGGAGGAAGTCGCGAGGCGGCGACGGCGGTGCGCGGCGCAGCGCAGCGCAGCGCAGCAGCAGTGCGCCTCGCCGCTCCGCCCGCGTCCTCGTCGTGTCTTCTTCTGCTCGCCCCGCACCGCCGCCGCCCGCTCCGCCGCTGGACTCGCCGCAGACTCTTCGCCCGCACCGCTCTGCAGCACTCTTCCTCCCCGTCCTCCTCCTCATCCCCGGCCTCCTCTCGCCGTCCCCCGCGCGTCTCCCTCGTGCACGACCACGATCACGACCACGACCTCCGCGCCCCACCGCGCTGCATCACCGCCCACCCGTCGTCGCTCCTTCTGCCCGCTGCAGCGCTCCGCACCAGCCCCCGCCTTGTCCGCTGCGTCTGCTGCCTCGCCGAAACTCCACGTCGCCGCCCTCCTCGCCGTTTCTGCTCGTCCTACGCGTCGCGTCGTGCTCCTCCGTCGGCCTCCACCTGCACTGGCCTCCTGTGCGCCCCCCTTGACAGCAACCTCGTCTCCTCGCCTCAGCCTTGTACGTACTGTCCTCTGCATTGTGTTCAGCGCATTGGGCTGCGTGGGCGCTGTCCTCGGCGCGTGGCGCGCTGTGGTCAAACGCGGCCGCCGTACGCCTGCCGGCATCAAACTTTGCTCTTCTCGCGTCTTTCTGCGCCCCACCCTCCCCTCGGCCCCCGCTAACCACCCCCGTCGCTAGTGAATGCTGGAGGAATGACCGAGCAGCAACCTTCCTCTGGCGGCCTGGGTATACAAAGCGTCAACGGCCTCTCCGGCATGGCCGCCGCCGCCATCCCCTCCGCCGTCGGCCTCTTGCCCACGCCGTCGCTCCACCCCAACTTCCTCCACTATCCGGCTGGCGCCAGCGCGCACTACCTGCCCGGGCCGGGCGCAGCGTCCGGCGATGCTTTCACCTCGCATTATGTCGGTGCCGCGGGGTATCCTGACTTTGGGCAGCAATTGCCCACGCCGCCGTTCTCCATGATGGGCAGTCAGCAGCAGCAGTCACAGCAGCAGCAGCAGCAGCAGCAGCAGCAGCAGCAGCAGCAGCAGCAGCACCAACAACCGCAACAACAGCAGCAGCAGCAGCAGCAGCAGCAGTCTCAGTCGCAACAACAGCCTCAGCACCAACCTCAACCGCAACCCCCCTCCCAGCCCGCCCTCATGCTGCAGCAGCTACCCACGCCCCCGGGCTCCCACCAGCTCGTCTCCGGCCATCCCTTCCATCCCGGTTCCGGCCACATTCCTGGCAACCCCGCGCACATGCACGGCGGTCCAGTCTACACGTACTCCGGCCCGCAGTCGCGCGGCATTCCGTACCACATCGTCTCCCACACCCCCGCATCGCAGACTCAACCCCATGACCCCACCGGTCAGTTTGCGCCGCCCGGCATGAAGCCTCGTGTCACGACGACGCTGTGGGAGGACGAGGGCACGCTGTGTTTCCAGGTCGAGGCAAAGGGCGTTTGCGTCGCCCGGCGTGAGGACAACGACATGGTCAATGGAACGAAACTACTCAATGTGGCTGGTATGACGCGCGGCCGCCGCGACGGAATTCTCAAGAGCGAAAAGCAGCGCCACGTCGTCAAGGTCGGCGCTATGCACCTCAAGGGCGTGTGGATCCCGTACGACCGTGCCCTTGATTTTGCGAACAAGGAGAAGATCGTCGACCTCCTCTATCCCCTCTTTGTCGCCGACATTAAGTCGTTTCTATACCATCCCACGAACTACACGCGCACCACTCAGGTTATGGCCGCCGCGGAGCGAAGACGGCTCGATAGTGCCCGCGCACAGCCTCAGCAGGCGGTACCGACGCAATCACAGCAGCAGTCGTCTCAGCAGCCGCAGCACTCGCAAATGCGCGATATGTCCCTCCAGCAGCACCATCTCCACCAGATTCCGCAACAGCAGCAGCAGCAGCAGCAGCAGACGCACCAGATTCTCCATCACCAGCAGCCCCCGTTCCAGCAGCAGAACCAGATCCAGCAGATGCAGATGGGCAGCGCGCCGCTAGACCTGCAGCTCAGCGGCATGCAGCGGATGCCTAGCCAGTCCGACCTGAACCAGCCGCAGTACACACTGAAAAAAGAGTCCCTCCAGCAGACTCCCACTCTGCTTTCCCAGCAGATGCATCCCATGTCGCAACAGAGTCAGGCTGCACACCAATCGCAATCTCAGACCTTGCAGAACCAAGGTTCCTCTGGCTACCCGTCCTCGCAGCACTCGCTCCTCTTCCGATCTTAAAGCTCTCTTCTTCTTTCACTTGATATGGCGTTTGTTATAAAATTCTTCATGTTACCCATATGCTGTACTTTGGTGTTGGTTTCCGTCTTTTGTATGCCGCTTTTTGCTTTCTCCTTATTTCTCATCTTGCATCTCCACACCCCTCACGTCCATTTCAATCTGGATCCTGTATTTTTGTCCTTGGTTTTCTCTCTCTTCTTGCCACGGTGTTCATGTTTTAGACGGCTCATTCCTCATCATTTGTAGAATCAACCCTGTATTATTAGATGCACTATTTGTCCACTTTTTGCGTGAGTTCGGTGTATTTTTAATTGGAGATGTGCGAAAAGTTGTATGAGGGGACGAAAGCGTCGAGGCTGCTAGTTACTACGTTGCAGTGGGTGGGTTATATGCACATCTATCTTGCCTCCGAATGTCTTGTTTTATCTGTTCAATAATATCTTGCATACAGATCTGATCTTGAGGCCGACGGCACGGTAGCATTGGAGGAATGGTGCTGGTGGGACGGGAAGAATGTGTAAACTCCCAACGAGTGCCGGGACAAAAAAATTTTGGGAGATCTGCGTCCACGCACCGAAGGCCTGCTACACCCTGCGCGGCTTGTACACTCAGAACGCCAAATATGCCGAAGCGGAGAAGAGCGGCATTGTTGCCGACTAACATTGCACTGTTGCAGAACCTCGTTCGTCGCGATCCGGGGTGAGTACGACGCCGTTCAGCGGAGGAGTGGAAGCGGGTTCTAACAGGAACAGCTCGTACAAGGAGGAATTCCTAGTGCAGTACCGGCACTACGCCTCGCAGATTGAGATATTATTACTTGATCCCACAACGTTCCACGACATCGAGTCGTTCATTGAGCAAGTGGGTTTTATTGCGCAAGTATGCCCGCTGTACCCTGTGGACACGGCGGAATTTCCAGGGGAGATTGCGGACTTGTTGAGTAAGCACCATACCGTGATTTCGGCAGAGCTAAGGGAGAAGCTTGTGCAGTCTCTTGTGTTACTGCGGAATCGCGGGGTGATCACGTCGGATAGGCTGATTCAGGTTTTGTTCCCACTGTTGACGACGTCGAATTCGAAGTCCTTTCGCAAAGACATATTCACGACATTGGTGCGTTTGCTGAAACACGAGAATCGCAACGCAAAAGCGCCAAAGTTGAATCGCAGCGTGCAGACATTGCTGTTCACGCTCCTCGAGTCCTCCGACGGCGTCGCCGCTAGTCCATACGGGTTATGGGCCGCCAAGCTTACCCGTGAGTTATGGCGGCGAGGGATATGGGACGACGCGCGCGCGGTGGAGATCATGAAGCAAGCCGCGCTTCACGGCAACACAAAAGTCGCAATCGCGGGTGTTCTGTTCTTTTTGAGCGCGGATAAGGAGAAGGAGAAAACGGCGAAGCGGAAGCAGGGGTTGATTGATAGCGACGACGATAGTAGCGACGATGGCGGCGCGAGCTCAGACGATGACGCGGGCGCGCAGCCACAGATCGCGGGGTTGAAGCATCGGATGGGCGTTAACAAAAAATCCGGACGGCGCGCGAAGAGGCTGGAGAACGCGAAGAAGATACTGAAAAGGAAGGAGAACAGGGACAATCTCCCGGTTCAGCTGAACTTCTCGGCTCTGCATTTGTTGCACGATCCGCAGGGTTTCGCGGAGAAGCTATTTGCGCAGTCGCTGAGTCGAAGCGGCGCAAACAAGTTCAACCTCGAGCAGCGGATTCAGATTCTTACGCTTGTGTCGCGACTTATCGGCGTGCACAAGCTTTCGGTTTTGGGGGTGTATTCGTATATTTTGAAGTATCTGACGCCGAAGCAGCGAGACGTTACAAAGTTCATGGCGTGTGCGGCACAGGCGTCGCATGATCTCGTCCCGCCAGATGTGTTATCCCCCGTGATCCGCAAGATCGCGGACGAGTTCGTGTCGGACGGCGTCGCGCCGGAAGTCGCAGCCGCGGGAATCAACACGATTCGGGAGATCCTGACGCGTAGTCCGCTCGCCATCGAGGCGGATTTACTACAAGATCTGACCGAGTACAAAGGCTCGAAATCCAAGACCGTGATGATGGCCGCGCGCTCGCTGATCGGGTTGTATCGTACCGTCGCGCCGGAGTTACTTGCGCGAAAGGATCGCGGCAAGACCGCCGCGATGGAGATGAGCGCGAACGCGGCGAATGGGGTTGATAAGCGACTCAAGTACGGCGTGGAGAATATAGTAGAGGGCGTTCCAGGGCTTGAGCTACTAGAGAAGTGGCGGCAGGAACAGGGCCTTGATACGACGAACGAGAACGGGGAGGGCGTGGTGGGCAAGAGCGAGGATGACGGGTGGAATGTGGAGGACGACGAGGAAGGGAGTGAAGGGTGGATCGACGTCGAGAGCGACAAGGAGTACGATGTTTCCGATGTCGAGGACGCAGGCGACGAGGACGACGACGGTGCTGGGTCGGATAAGGATTCAGATGTGGTTGGCAGCGACAATGAGGACGACGCAGAGCCAGCCGCGAAGAAGGCGAAGACCAGCACCACCGCTGCAGCCACCGCCGCTACGAACACCGCGCAAGACCCCGCACTAAGTCTCATGGCCACGAAGATCCTCACACCCGCGGACTTTCAGAAACTCGACGAACTGCGCACGAAGGCTGGCATCGACAAGATCCTCGGCACCAAGACCCCCGCGTCCACCGCCAACATCTCCGCCGCGCGCAACGAGGAACTCGTGGAAGCAACCTCGCTTCTCGGCCCCCGTTCTCAACGCGCAGAGCGCGAGGAGCGCATGGAGAAAGTTATGGAAGGCAGGCAAGATCGCGAGTTCGGGTCCAAACGCAGCCGCAAGAAGGACGCGAAAGAGCACAGTACGACAAACCGCGAGAAAGCGCGGAAGAAGAATTTCATTATGATGATCCACAAGAAGGACGTGCAGGGGAAGAACAAGCGCAGTTTGAGGGACAAGCAGAAGATTCTGCAGGCGCATATTGAGAAGCAGAAGAAGACGACGAAGCATTAGTCAGGACGTGGTGGGAAATAAAAGTATTTTGAGCTTGTAATTTCGCATATTCACGATTCGCATCCGTCGTGCTTGTGAGGATAGAGGCCAATGAGGTGCGTTCTAGTCACCGCGCTCTGAGAATCAGGTAGCCGTGCGAAATTTAGTGAGCTTCCCGGGCGGTATCGACGCGGCACTCCTTGTGGGCATTTGGCTCGCTAATTAGTGATCTCGGCTAACTACTCTTCCCAGTCCCACCAGCCAACGCGCAGCGCTGTGAACACGGCCTTCTACAGCGGACACACACAGGAGGCAGCGCGCTCTGCGCAAAACTGCATGGCTGTCTCTGCAGACTGCGAACGAGCGCACGTGCGGACGCAGTGCGTGCAGCGCGCTGCGCGCTGCAGCACCAGCATCAGCACCAGCAGCTGTCAACATCGTGAATATGCGGTGGACTATGCAAAATTTGATAGCGCGCGAACTAGTTCCGTCGAGCTAATAACTTATTTGACAGGCCGTGCGGCTATGAAACCTAACCAGCCCAGCGCCGTTAGCAGGGCGGCGGCAGCCTCTGCGTCTCCGGCCGCGTTACGCCTACACCCGCGGTGTAAGTGGTGGCTGCGGCGAGCACAGCACAGTATGCGGCACATTGCAGCGCAGGGTGTGGAAGTTGCGGACATGTGGGTGTGCGGGAACTCGGCAGGGCTGTGCGAGAGGCAGCCGAGAGACACTGCAGGGCCGCCGCGGTTGGAGTAAAATAGTTTCGGCGCTTGTCGGCCCCGGGCCTGTCACATCCGCTAAACGAGATTCAGTAATCTCTTCGCTGGACAGCGCTGCCACCGCCGTTGTGTTTGGCCGGCTGCTGTGCTGGGAAGTGGGAAGCTGGCTGCGGGCTGCCGCTGCATGTGCAGTGTGCAGCGTGCAGCCAGCAGGAAGTATCCGCTCGCGCCGGCCGGGTCTGCCAGCCTGCGCCACGTCTCACGCTTCGGATTTCATTTTCCAGAACGCTGGGCACGGCGACCCGCGCTTGGATTATTGTTGTTATTGTGGTGACAGGCACCGCCTGCAGGGTGCCGGTGTCCAAGACGCAGCACGGCAGCAGGGCGCTGCGCCGCCATCGGCGCGCAGTAGGGGATTTTCAAGGCACATGTTCGGCTGGTGGCGATGTGCTCGCCGACGCAGAGCGTTGCTGGTACAAAACACTTTCGCCTAATTCAGGGAGTCGGTGAAGAGGAACACAACCGGTTTCTGGATTGATCTTCTCGATCGCGCCCTCAATGCGCTCGTCGGTTACTCTAACCAATTAGAGAACCTCTCTATACTAATGTCCTTGCCATGACATTATTGTTCCAGACTCTCCGGTGCAGTTTAATCACTTTCGCAGTTGCTGACTTGAAACGGTGGATGATTATAAACCTGTTTCGCGTCTCGGCGCGAGTCAACGGGACGCACGTTGTTTCGCGGTTATGACAAAAAACTCCGATCGATCATATTTTTTCGCCGGCACGGGGAGGCAGGGAAGTGTCAATGGGAACTGGAGGGACCCACTCGGTTGGCTCATGGCTGCCGGTGGTGCGTGAGACATTGCGATTTCTGGAGGGCGACGTGTCGGCGCCACAGCTGGCCGATACCAATGCCCGTCTCGTCATCACGGCAGCGATCATGAGACGTGTGTTGTGGTGGTGTGGTGGGATTTCCTATGGCACGTCATCGTAGACAGGGGGTGAAGTTGTGCATGCCGCACGGCAGCAGCAGCAACTTTGTTCGAAATACGTTGACCAGAGCAGAGCAGGCGGCACCGCGATCGCCGCAGTTATTCGTCGTTCGCTGCGAATTCTCGCGATTTGCGTGCGTCTTCAGCGTTCTGAAGCAGAAATTTTTGTACGCAAAATGCGGAATTCGGTATGCTCGGCATGCAGTCCTGACGGTCCTATATTGCTAAGGCATGCAAGCAGTGCGCTGTACTCTGAGCACCGACATAACAGTGCCACAGAGGACAAGGTGGAGACTGTAATAATGGGCGCGGAAGCACAGTCGTGATTGTGTAATTAGGAATGGGGGGGCAGCCAGTTAATTTTACTGACAACTTGCACGAATTTCACGAGTTGGCATCGCGTTTCGACCACGAGCGTGGAGACTCTTGAATTTTGCGGATTCGGCACTGAGTAGCACGATTTACTCTGGAGTTGTTGGTACAAGTCCTGTATATGCGCACTTGCTGGTGTTGCGTGGCTATTCTCTGAGCGCTCGCGAGAGAGAAACAGATATTCGCCGCTTTCTATTCAGTAGCCACTTGAGGATGCGTTATGCACTACTGATCCTCTCCTTGTGGCCACTAACTAGTAGTGAGCCATTCCAAGCAGCGACTATCGTACAAAACGATTGAGCAACGCCTGTGCAGCCCCGCCTGCCCTAGGTCCCAATGTGTAGATGAGATAATCGACTCAGATCGTTTGGACTCTGCAGTGATCTCTGTAATTAGGATGGGAACAAAATACTATTCTATTCCCGCCTATACGCAGTAACCGCTCCCTAAGTAGCCAAGTACCGGGACGACGCGCACTTCGTAACTAATTTCATATTCCCAAACAAGTCAACAGATCACCGACAGAATCGGCTCTCCACAGCAAGATATGGCAAACCACTAGTTTACTACGTTCCCTACTGGCAAGGCCAGATCATCCACACGAACTATGTATGGTTCTAGTAGCCTATGGATAATCCCGGGTACGGAGATCAAGCACATCGCGAGAGCCGAAGCTGATCTTCGCGAGGGGAGTGCTGGCCATCGTGGTTCAACAGCGCAAGGAAACGACTGCTGATGCGCACATTGCACCCAACCGATACCGAATCTATAATTTATTCCATTCGGTACTTATTACTTCTCTAACTTTCGCGATTATCGCAACGTCGACCGTCTCGCGGGGTCCAAAGTTCCGTACTTCACGTGATCTGATCAGAGCTTCTCAGTTCGCGTTCGCACTCTCCGCAGACTGCGACCTGCAATCCCACTCACAGACCACGGCGGCGATCCGCATTCTTGCAGGCCCTGAAATACCGCCACAATGAGCTTTCCAAGAGGTCCATATATACGGAAAGATTCCGCGCTCACGCGTGGCCGCGTGCTATCCCTCTTCATCGGCGGCGTGATGGGGTTATATTTCGGTGTCAAGCTAATACCGTACAGTCTCGTACGTACCATTTACTTATCCGGTGTCGCCTGGACATGTTTGTGGATGTATGCTGATATTTGATGTAGGTCACGCGAAATGCGGATCCGCAGATGGAAAACGGCGAACGCCCATTCCTTCGCATGCGCGTCGAGCCGGCACAGCCGCTCGAGCTGAAACCGGAGTACAGAGAAAAGCTGCACAAGGAAGAAGTCGCGCGGATAATCGAGGAAATGCGCGCGCAGCGGAAACGCGAGGGAGGCGGCGCCGACGACGCGGCGCTGTTGCAGCGCGCAGAGACCGTCGCGGATCACAAGATCGCGGAGGTGACGGCGCGAGCAAAGGAACGGACGCCGAAAGGGGGGGAAGGCGAGACGGCAGGGCAGAAAATGGAGGAGATTCTTCACAGCGAGGAGTTTAGGATTGCGGGCGACGAGTCTACAACCGCGTGGATGCAGCGCAAGTTTGGCCGTGGTGGGGATAGCAATGGCGGCGAGAGGACGAAGTAGGAGGCCGAACGGCAACGAGTCGAACCGAGGAGTGATACTTGCACTAAATAGGCTGCAGGTTTGTAAATAGATATATCATGCCATGGAGGACGCGTGCTCAATTGCGTCTTTCCAGACCACTGCCAGTCCCTCTCGGAACGGCTTTGCTGTGGGTATTCGCCTCGGCGGTCACACGCACGCAGTGAAGTTCATCTGATCGGGTTGTTTTCTTTATCTTCAGTTACGACTTCTGCGAATCTAAGCAGATCGTGCATTCGAGATCTGCGAAAGGCGCTAAAATTAGCTGTTTACGCGCATCGAAAACGCGGGGCACAGAAGTGCGGCTGGACGGCTCTGTGCGCCATACACGTTCATTAACACCATCACCACCACCACCACTTCCTCCTTGCCCTCCTGATCCCGCAGCAATTAACCGCCCCGTACACAAAATGCCGCTGCTCTTCCCCGCAACTGAATCTTTCATCTCCCCCGCTGTCGCCGCCGCTGTCGCGCCGGCGTACATCCTGCGTCCGCTCTCGTCCTCCGACTACGCTGCCGGCGTGCTCGACGTGCTCAAAGATCTGACCACCGTCGGTGACATCAGCGAGGACAAGTTCCTCGCGCATTTCGAGTTTATGAAAGCGCGACCCGGCGAGTATTTTATGGTTGTATTTGAGAAGATGGAGACCAGGAAGGTGGTTGCGGTTGGAACGTTGCTTGTGGAAAGGAAATTGTACGTACGCCGGCAACAACGTCATGTTGATTGCGAGATGTGTGAGAAATTTTCGCTAACGTGGGTAGTATACATGAATGCGGCTTGGTCGGACATATTGAGGACATTGCAGTCGCCAAGTCGGAGCAAGGAAAGCATCTAGGCAAGCATCTTATCGAGGCGCTGGATCACATCGGTAAAGCATCCGGCTGCTACAAAGTGCGTTTACCCTTCATGATGTGGTCGATCATGAACTGACTGAATAGAACATCTTGGATTGCTCGCCGCATAACGAAAAGTTCTACGAAAAGTGTGGGTATACCAACGGCGGATTCGAGATGGTGAGTACTACGTCTAAGCGACGCAAGGACATTACTAACCTCAATAGGTCAAACGGTTTT
The DNA here is from genome assembly GCF_038497785.1 of Limtongia smithiae. NCBI lineage: Eukaryota > Fungi > Ascomycota > Lipomycetes > Lipomycetales > Lipomycetaceae > Limtongia > Limtongia smithiae. The sequence continues at coordinate 60,560 of NW_027117632.1, forward strand.
GATAGATTGCAACATGATTAATGTATCAGTAAGTGTACGATCTAGCTCATGAGCATGTTAACGGCCCACGGCACAGAGAGCGTGCGTAGGTCAGTGTACGTCTGCCCGGTGCCGACAAAGAGCACCGGAATGCCAGTGGAGTACGTCATGTTGACCATGCTTCCAATCATGTCACCTACGGTATCACACTTGCTGATCAAAAAGAAATCGAGATTCCGCGAGGTTCCAAACGCGGCGTTAAAGTTACGCGCCTGCGCAACGGAGTCGGTGCCCACGAGCGCCTCGCCGACCATGACGATCTTATCGGGATTAGCGTACTTCGCAAACTTCTCGAGGGACGACATCAAGCGCGTGTCGTTGTGTCGGCGACCGGCGGTATCGATGAGCACGACGTCGAAGCCGTGGTCCTTGCCGTATGCAATCGCGTCGCGCGCGACGACGGCCGCATCTTTGTTGTAGCCCTTCTCGTAGAGTTCGATCACAGAGCCGCTCTCGGCTGAGAGCTGCGTGAGTTTCTGCACGTGAATACGCAGCTGCTCGACAGCGCCAGAACGGAAGGTGTCGCATGCGGCGACGAGTAGTTTTTTGTTGTTCTGCAGCAGCCAGAATGCGATTTTTGAGAGGTTTGTCGATTTACCAACACCGTTGACACCGACAACGGAGATCACGTAGGGCCGCGGAGGTTTGGCGGTGTTGACGCTGTTGATCTCATGAAGGAGGTCAACCGAGGTCGACGGCGTGAGGATCTTGCGCAGCGCATCTTCCATTGTCGCGCGCACAGTGGTCTCGACGGAGTTCCAGCTGCCAGTCTTGGTGCCGACGAGATTCTTGCTCACGACGTCGCACAGATACTGGGCCACCTCTGGCGCGACGTTTTTCTTCATAAGGTGATCCTTCATACCGACGAGCGCCTTGTCGAGGTCTTGTTCGTTGAGCGCCTTACTGCCCATAATTTTCTTGAAGTAGTCGAAGCCTGACGAGAGCGCAGATGAGGTCGCGGTCGCGGGCTTGGGCGATTTGTTCGCGGACGTAGCGAGGATCGTATTGATCTCGTTCGAAAGCTCCTTCAGAATGAAATCCCCGCTCTTGTTCTTTGCCCCCCAATTTTTCACAGCCGCTTTCTCATCCTCGAGCTCCTGCTGAGTACTCTTCGCCGTCTTCGCAGACGGCGGCTTGTCGCTCGAGAAATCAAGCACGCCGTCCTCGTCGCTGTCCGCCTCACGCGCTGTGCCATCGAAATCCCACTTGCGCAATTTCTTCTTCCCGGACTTCTTTGGCGCCGCGATGTCGTCTGTGCCGGAGCTGAAAGGCGAGCCGGTCGACGTGCGGTTTTTGTTACTGCGAGCGCTGCGACGGGGGCCCGGTTTGCCGAGTTTGGGCAGCTTCGAGGGAGATGAAGGTGTAGACGGCGCTGTTTCGGCGATGGATGTGGTCGCGACGTGGTCTTCGACTTCTTCTCCTTCTTCTTTTTCCTCCTCATCGTCAACTAAGACGGGTGCCCTGACGCCGCCGCCTGCGGCAGCTAGCTTTTCGAGCTCGGCATAGCGCACCGCGAAGTAGTCGTCGAACTTGCAGACCGGTAGTGTCTCTGCATCCTTGTCCTTGAGCTCCTCAGCGTAGAGGGTAGTGAAGAGCTTCTTAACGCTAGAGAGAAGCTCATCGATGAACGTGATTTGGAGAAGCGATTGATACACAGTCTGGGTGTGTTAGCAGGGATGCGAGACGACAACAACGGAGTAAGGTGACGCACGACAAAGATCAAGCCAAGGTCGTTAGCAGTGGTCCAGCGGATGGTGTAGCGGTCGAGGGTGAGCGACGCCGCGCTGGGGGCAGAGGCGTCGGTCGGGGCAGCTGGCTTTGCCTTCTTCTTGCGGTCTTCAATGAATGCGTCGGTGACGAGTGCGTCGAGCATGGTCGCAGAGACCGGCTGGTAGACCTGCTGCCAGAGTACAATGCCACCGGTGGTGAAGACGGAGAAGTAGTCGATCATTGTGCTGTAGAGTGGGGACCGAGGACGTGGTGGTGATGGTTGCGGACTCCAAGAAGGTCACGTTCCCGCCACGCGCGGTCGTTTATCGCTAATCCACCGCCATCGCCATCACTACTTCACCCCCACACCCCCAATCACAATCTGCTGCTGCCGCTTTCCGCCGCCGCTGCTCCCCAGCGACTGCTCACAACATCACACCTCCGTGCATCCTAGATCAGCGCCACAGCCATGTCCATGCTTCCAAAGCGCATCATCAAGGTCTGTTCCCGCTCGGCCTACCCCCGCGATCCATGTCTTTCCGCGATGTCGCCATAGTCGTGCACTCGACTCCTTTTGCATTCATGTACTGACCGCTATTTGTACCAGGAAACCGAGCGCTTGGTCAGCGACCCCGTTCCCGGCATCACCGCAGTCCCACACGAGGAGAACTTGCGGTACTTTGACGTCACCATCGACGGGCCCTCCCAGTCGCCCTACGAGGGTACGTACTTGCACTCTCCGCACAACTTCAGCACGCACCAACTAACATCACACAGGCGGTGTATTCAAGCTCGAGCTCTTCCTGCCGGAGGAGTACCCAATGGTGGCCCCCAAGGTCCGTTTCTTGACTAAGATCTATCATCCCAACATCGACAAGCTCGGCCGCATCTGTCTAGACGTGTTGAAGAGTGAGTTCCTTCATTGTGACAGTTTAGTATTGGCAAGACGCTAACAGGTAGCAGACAACTGGTCGCCCGCTCTGCAGATCCGCACGATCCTGCTCTCCGTGCAAGCTCTCCTCGGCGCCCCGAATCCTGTACGATATCCGACTTCTCTCTAAGATTCTTATAAGCTAACTCTCGCACAGGACGATCCTCTGGCAAACGACGTGGCGCAGCGGTGGAAGGAGGACGAGCCGTCCGCCATTGCCACAGGTATGCACACTATAGCCCTCTTCTACTCGGACATAACTAACCCCAGCAGCACGGGAATGGACAAAGACATTTGCCAAACCAGACGGGGAGTAGCCACTTCGCATGCGGGAATAGTGTAATGACAACACATGTTTTAATAAATAGTCGCAGCGACAAGATTATTCTTTTGCGTATGTACATTACACACACCACCGCCCTAACAAATGCACCTCCGTCTCCTACTATGATACTGGTTTATTTTGGTTGTTGCAGTTGCGTAAACTGGGTAGTGACGGCAGCGCTTATGTAGTAAGGTCCATGATACTAGAATCTGAGTTAGTATGGATCAAGCATGTAGAAATAAAGATCACACGCACCTGGAAACGATATCGAAGTCATTTTTCCGGAGCGCCTTCACGGCCTTTGCCCGCGAGACATTAGCCTGTGTAGCGACGAGATCGATGTCCTTGGGCTCGATGCCGGTCTCGTCAACGTTTTCATCGTCACCGTCCTCATCTGCCGGAGCAGCCGGCTTGGCGGCCGGAGTTTTCTCGGTCTCGGTGGCCGCAGGCTCATCGGCAGAGTCCTTGGCGCCGGAGTCGGCGAGCTGCGCGGCCTGGAGCTGCTGCGCGAGGTTATTTTGGCTGAGATCCTCGATCTTGGCCTCGCCGAAGACGATGTACACTCCGGAGGAAGGCGCGCGGTAGACGGCGGGGTTCGACACAACGAAGAGGATGTTCTTCGAGCGGCGAAGGGTAACGCGGGTGATCCCTGGGACGGGCTTCAGACCGAGCTTGGTGATGGCCTTACGGGCCTTCTTCTCGTTGCGAGAGTAGACCGCGACGGAGGCGCCGGCGGGGATCTCGTCGTCAGAGCCGGAAGACGAGGCAGCATCGTCCTCGACGACGGGGTCGGCGTGCGTGTGGGTGTGACCCGCATGGGGGTCCTCGATGATCTCCTCGATTCTGCCAGACATTGTGCTGCTCGGTGTGCTGTTGATGACGGTGGTGTCAACGACGAGGGCGGACGGGAGAGTCGCAAGTGCGTCAGAGCGAACGGGGACGAACTAGGGTTTAGCATAGAGCTAGGGCTGAGAGCAGTCACGCTCTGCACAGCCACACTGTCGAAATCTAGGTTTGCCCCTGAAGCCACACCGTGGCGCATAATCGCTTGATTCTATTTTACACAGACGCCAAAATACCAAATTACAGTACACATATCTGTTACACCGGAAAGCAAAACGCCAGAAGCACACGGGCATGAAAGAGAAAAAAGGGGCGCAAATTGGAGTGTACGGAGGGAAGGGGAAGGAGCGGAACAGGCGATGAGCTGTGATAGGTCGGCGAGGCACTGGCAGGACCCTGATGCGGTGCACTCGTCCAGGTATCCCTGTCTGACCGGGCGTCGCGAATCAAAAGCTCCTACTTGAGGTCTTGACGCGTACGACGCGCGTAGATGTGCGCGAGCAGCTCACAGCTCAAACATTGCCCCGCCGTGGCTTTCTGCGGTCGGCGACGGCAGCGGCGAGTCCTCGAGGATCGGCGTGACGGAAGCGGAAAGGAATGACGCCGTGGGACTTAGCGGTGGCAGCTCCATGCTCTCACACGATATTTCTGTGGCGCGTAAGCACGGTGAACGGATGACCAGAAGCGGGCAGAAATAAGAGCATACCTGATAGGTGCGTAATTGCGACAGTGTAGCGTCGAACAAATGCGTCCGACCGGTCCAGCTCGATCTGCAACTTGCGGACTCTCTCGCCGTGCTTCGCGATTGCTGTAAAATGCTCATCAGCAACTGAACGCTCCTCTCTAGATATTCAACCATACATACCATCTTCGTCTAGCGGAGACAAACTCCCAAACGCGACTCCTTCAGCTTCGAGCTTGCGTCGAATCTCGGCTGACCGCCGCATGCTCTTGCGTAACGTTCCGAGGAGGTGCTGCATCTGCTCCGCCTCCGGCAGACTCGCGAGATCAAAGCCCGACATAGTGCGCGACATCTTGTGTGACGCGTGGTGGTGTCGGGCGCTTCCGTTGGCGCCTGCGACGAGGTGAAGGGACGAGAAGGATGATGTGCGGGAAGTGGATGCGAGCATGCTAGGCGAGGTGGCAACGGAGACAGGAGATGATACAGAAGAAGATGTGGGCGGCAGCGGTGGTGCAAGCATATTGGCAGGAGGTTGCGGTGGCAGCGGGGCCGTGGACATGGCGATGGTATAAGGCGTAGGGAGGCGTGCGTCGCTGCGTTGTTGTCTATGACGACTACAAACGGCCACAAGCCCCTTTTTGGTTCGCGACCAAGCATTAGCTCACTTCTTTGGACGGATCCATATCCTTCAGCAATTTCCTTGTTTGTTTATATGAGAAACGGCCAATCTAACTACACTTACGGCGGACGCGAGCTGACCGCAAGGGAGCGCAGATGCGCAGTCCGCTTGCAAACATTGGGACCACTACTCAACTGGTAGATTGACGCACGCACTTTACAAATCTTCTTCTGCGCGTACGCACGTGGAGGATATCATAAACTCTCCGCTCTTCGCTCTTCTTCTTCGCCCTCTCTGACGGGCGCAAACTATAGGCACGATAACATAAACACATGCTCCCTCGCTCCGCGGCCGCACCTAAATCTCGTCTACCCGATACGTCAGCCTCTATATACCCCAATAATAGGACCGTAGGTATACTCACCGATATCGAACTCGAAGTTGCACTCCTCGTCGCCTTCGTGGCCGTAAGTGTCGGTTTCGTTGATCTTCGCCGTTTCAGGCTGTTACACTGTATAAGCAAACTATAGCGTGTCCACTCACGCCACGGAAAAAACTCACCAGCTCGCCGTAACTCTTCAGACTGCGCGCCTCGTCCGCGTTGTATTTCAGGATAACATCGCCCTGGTTGTCCTGGAAGTCGCGCAACGACAGGAGGATAATGTCGCCCTGGTTGATCCAGACCTGTCTGAGTAAGCATTCGTCCCATAAACTCACTCTCACGTATAGTACGCACTTTCTTGCGCAGCTTGCCGCGGATATGTGCCAGCCGCTTCTCGCCATCGAAGCACTGCGCCTCAAGACGACCATTTCCAAGCATTTTCACGACCTGAGCGTACTCTGCCGTAGTGGTCAGCGATCCCGATGTCACATGCCACGAACACTGCGCGGTACTCACCCTGGCCGTCCTCCTTGAATGTGAGCTCGCGCTTCTCGTCGTCGTTTTCATTCTTTCCTCTCCGGCGATTCTGTAAACGTGGTGAGTACGCATCCGGATGCTGCGTGCTGGTGCAGGCGATCGATCGGTCGACTTACTTTGCCACCCTAGAACAGGCAATGTTAGCAATACGTCCTCACGCGCACGCGCACATCTACCACGCGTTCATAGAATCGAGTATACAGAGCGACACAAACTTCCTGGCACCAGAATACCAACAGGATCGCGATTAACATACTTTTCCTTTGTTCTTCGGCATGATGTGCTATACGGCGTGAATGATAATGCGGAGAGGAGAAAGCGATAACTTTTTTGAGCCGCCAATTTTTTGCGACTGCGGCTCACGAATGTGATTCGTGAGTTGTATGTGAGCACATGGCACACGTCGCTAGCGCCGCATTGTACATTCAATTCGTCTACAGTCACCTTTGATACTACGATAAGGTGGTACTAACAGTGTGCTGCGTGTTGTTTGCACTAGGAAGCAGGCGGCGAGGACGTGAACAGCATTGGCATAGCCGTGCTATATGCATGCGTTTGCGCTGCAATTGCACTTCCTGTATATATATATGGCATAAATACCGCTTCACGCTGCAGCTAGGTCGCTGTAGCGTGGCCCATCGCGGCCGCTGTTTACAACCTCCACCGCCATCACCACGACCCCGCGCACTCTCGCGACACCGAACCGCACAGCATCACGACCATGTACTCACAGTTCAATCGTGGCACCCCAGCGTCACCGCCACTGCACCACCCGGTTCCGCAGCACCCGATCCCGCCCATGCGCTCGCCGCCCCCGGCCGCGCAGGCTACGAACCCGTACTTACCGCGGTCCGCAGCCGGCGGTAACTACGCGCCTAGCGACGCGCAGGGCGATGCTGGCGCTGGCGCTGCAGGAGGGCGGTATGGGAATATTTTCAATGATACCACTGCGCAGGTCGGGTTGCAGGTCGGAAGGAACGCGGTGCTGGCGGGACAGGAATATGTCGAACAGAACTTTGGAAAGTTTATGAGCATCTCGATGCCAAAGATGAAGAGCTATTTCCATGTGTCGAATGCATACGTCGCGCAGAAGCTTGGACTTGTATTATTCCCGTGGCGGCATAAGGTGTGTATTTTATTGTGTGTTGCGCGGACGAACAAACATGCTAATTATGGATAGCCATGGACGCGACAATCGAAGCGGTCAGAAGTCTCGGGGTCTGTAGAAGGCTACATGAACCCGCGCGATGACATCAACGCGCCGGACATGTATATCCCCGTCATGGCATTCACGACATACATCCTCCTCTCTTCTATTTTCGCCGGCATCCACGGCGTGTTCCACCCAGAGATCCTGGGCTACATCGCGAGCATGGCATTCGCGATTGTCATTTTTGAGATTCTCGGGCTCAAGTTTGGCACGTACTTGCTGAGCATCTCCGGCGACTCGCAGGTGCTTGACTTGGTTGCATACAGCGGATACAAATTCATTGGGTAGGTGTTTAGCTCTATCGAAGCGTGGCTGTGTTCGGAGATTTGCTGACTTGGCTAGTGTTATCGCGACGATGATTGCCGGTGCAATTGTCCCTGGCCTGTTCATCAAGTACACGGTGTTCCTGTACACCTTCGCCGCGAACGCGTTTTTCCTGGTAGGCTTTACTAATTCACTATATTTGACCATTACTAATGGTCACAGCTACGCTCTCTCAAATACGTGGTTATCCCCGACGCCGGCTCGAGTGCGACCTCAATCAACGTGACGCAGCGCCAGCGCCAGCGGAGGATACAGTTTCTATTCGTGTACAGTTTCATCTGCCAGTTCGTGCTGATGTGGCTGTTGATAAAGAGCTAGATAGATTCAACATCCCCGAAACGATTAGTGAAGTTATATCATATTTGTGTTTTTGTTTGGATGGCGATGTCAGCATCACGTAGTGCAAGATCGAAACGAGGTGTGGCGGTGATGCATGTAAATATCGAGAATCGAGGCAAGCCACGACGGTGTCATCATAACAGCTCACCTCCTCCTCCTTTCTGCTCTGAGAACTCGTCATCAAATAATGTCGTCAGTCGTCCGCTAGACCTGAAGGCTAATTGGCGGGCGACGTGATGCGTCAGCGGGGAGTGAATTTCCACGATGCCTGGGTTCGTGTTCTGTACGGGGTGCGCCGTATCCGTATTTTGTATGGGCGACGACATCATTGCGGCCCACCGCTGCTGACTCCTTTGTACGCTGCACTTGTATATGATCCCGCCAGCGTCCCTTCACTCGGTCTGACTTACACCATCATCCCGCAGTCTCATTTGTTGCCCACAATGTCTTACCCAAGCCCTCTCAACGGTGTCCTCCGGGTGCTCAACCCTACCATCTCGATCTACTCCACGCCCTTCCTGCGGGCAGGGCTGTTCGAGATTGGCGCGCGCTCGACATGCATCTCGCTCTCCGACTCCACGACCATGCTCATCGCGCCTGTTCCTTACGAGGAAGAGTCAGCAGCGCTCGTGGGTACTAAGGACATCTCCTACATCGTCGCGCCCGACATTGAGCACCACATGGCGATCAAGTCGTGGAAGGACAAGTATCCTGCCGCGAAGATCATCGGGCCTGCGGGTCTTGGTGTGAAGAAGGCGAAGGAAGGTGTTACGGTCGACTACGAGATCCCAGCGTCGCTCGCAGACAAAAGTCTCACGCCCAAGGAGATTGGTATCGAGGATCCGTTGCTTGAGGACGCCTTTAGATTCGTGTTCATGCAGGAGCACAGTAACAAGGAAGTCGTTATACTGCACATCCCGACGAAGACCATGATCGAGGCCGACCTACTCTTCAACCTCCCCGCAGCCGAGCAGTACTCTAAGTCCAGCACCAACCCACGCACAGGCGTCCTGCAGCGCATGTTCAACGGTGTCATGACGCCAAGCTCGTCGTGGTACAAGCATATGCTCAAGGCAACTATCGGCGAAAAAGCCGGCGCGAAGAAATGTCTCACGGCAATTAACGAGTGGGACTTTACAAGTATCGTTCCGTGCCATGGCGACGTGATCGACACTGAGGCAAAGGAGACCTTCGACAAGGTGTTTGCACCTTTCCTGAAGTAGAGTGGCGTGCACACTAGTTCCCGGCGTTGGTTGTTTTACTGTGTACAGTATCTGTGGTGCGGTGTACGGCGGTTTGGTGTGTGTAGTTTTGTCTAGGTCTACTCTGACCCTCGTTCTTTCTGGTAAGCAGTCTTAACGATAATTATGTTAAATCAAGAGTAATGTTGTTCAAGGGGACGAGTATGCTAGCCTATGTGACACGCTGGAGAGTTGGTAGAACACTGGTGAGCTTCTAGAGCCGCAGATTCGACCTTCGATCATCTCTTCAGCCGATTTGTCAAGCAGATCACAACGCACCTCTTGGTTTCTGATGCCACCCAACGAGACGAAAAATATCAATGGCATGCCGTGAAAAGTGCAGCTGTACTCATCCACTTCCGCATTTAGTCAACTAGCAACACACGGCGTCGCACCCCGCGTTTGCGGTGTCTGATATATCTGTCTGGTCTTGTACGTCCTTATTTGTCTTCTCGTTTGGTATACTGCTGTCGTTCATCATATCATTCCCTGCGAGTATAACCCCTTGCCCTCGCCCACACTCTCTTCCCTCTTCCCTCGCGATCTCATTCTCTGGCTGAATTCAGCTGGCTGGTCGGCATTTTACTGATACAGCTAGGCTACAAATATCTGTTGTACTCCAGGCACAGCTCAATCTGGCCAGATAGTTCGAGTGATGCGCAAGCTGGTGTTAAGTATGTACATTCCAACTAATCTAGCAGTGAAACTATGTGTTAAGGGAGAGGACAAAATGCTACGTAATGTACAAATGAATATATGAGATATGCCAAAATCAACCAGTCCCAAGCGGCTAGGTCTGCTTCAAAAAATGCGCACGCGAGGTTTTGCAGTTCTCGCTCGTGCACATCGGACACCGCAGCTGATACTGTGGGCTCGAGACAACATCCTGCTGCAGATGAGTCTTCACAATATCAGCGAGTGCCTCAATGAACACCGGGCTTCCATTCAATGACTCTGCACGTTTGATGCCGGGCTCGCCGGTCTCGCCGATGATCTCTAGGTCCAGCTCGTGCAGCGTTTCAATGTGGTCAGACGTAAACGCAATGGGCACAATAATCATGTTCTTCTCGCCCCGCGCAACAAGCGACTTCACCGTGTCCGCGGTCTGAGCGCCGAGCCACGGTACTGGACCGACCTGACTCTGCCACACGAGTCGGTACGGGTTGCGGAAGCCGAGCTGCGCCATGACGGCCTGCACCGTCGAGCCGACTTCCTGCGGGTAAGGGTCGCCACGGTTGATAACCGACATAGGCAGAGAGTGCGCAGAAAACAATAGAATCACCTTATCCCGCACCTCAGGATCGTATGTGTCGAGTGTCTTCTGGATATTCTGCGCAAATGCCTTTGCAAGACCAGGGTGGGTCGGCCATCTGTCGATCAGGCTCCACTTCATCTCCTCCTCGGGGTCGAGCCGCTCAGCAATCTTCGCGAGCTCGTTAAAACTGCTACCGGTTGTCGAGCATGAGTACTGCGGGTACTGCGTGAACGCGACAGCGCGCTTGATGCCATCCTGCTGCATCTTGACGAACGTATCGTCCGTTAGCGGCGCCGCGTATCTGAACGCCACGTATGGAACATGAGGCGCAGTGGCGGGAGCAATGCGGTCGAGGATCTTGCACATTTCCTCGGCCTGGTACTCTGACCATTTGCGGATCGGGCTGCCGCCGCCAATCTCAGCGTAGTGATGGGCAATCTTCGGCGTCCGGCGCCACGCAATGAACTTCGCCAGAGTGGGCTGGTACTTGCCCAGTGGCATGAGATCCTCGTCCGCGAACAGACGGTAGAGAAAGTCATGCACCTCCGGCAGCGTAGACGGGCCGCCCATGTTGAGTAGCACGACTCCCTGCGATAGTACCATCAGTAGACGTTCGGTGCCATGCTGACCAGTCGCGCAACGTATGATACCGTTAGTCCGCGACAAAGTCAGAACAACGTACCGTTGGTCCCTTCAAGGCCGCCTCAGGCGCCGCCGTGGCGAGTCCTCGCCGAAAAGCCCCGCGTGTCGTTTGGTGAAGTAGATGGAGAGCGCGCAGATGCATCGTGATTGTCGTGGGAAGACGTATCTGCGGGTACCAAGGATCTGCGTTGCTGGCAACGATAAGCCTGGAGAAGTTCAGTGACTTAACGGCCTCGAGCAGCACGTGATCTTGCGAGCCGCACCATCGAGATGGCGTAGAGATGACCTCAAGAAATAAATGACCAGCAGCTAATTGGATACGCGAACAGGACAGCGGCATCCAGAACGATAATGGAGGCCGTGGACGCTTTGCAGTCAGGTCTGGACGAGGACTTGGGTGACGCGGTGGCGGACTTTGTACGTCGTCATTAACTCAGCTGCCGTACGCACCTTCTAACATTCGGTTAGGACTACCGCAACCAGAAGGATGCCGTTCTCTTCTGCATCGACACATCACCTGCCATGCTCACACAGTTTCCATCCTCGAACGACGATTCATCTGCGCCGCCGACATGTGCCGCTAGAGTTGCGCTAGAATCAGCATACCGCGCTCTGCTGAACCGCATCATCTCACAACCCCACGATGGAGTCGGCGTGATGCTGTTTGGCACCAGAGACAGGACCGATCCCGCTTTTGATAATTGTCTTGTATTGATGCCGCTTGATGTCCCCGATGTTAACACTATCCGGCGATTGCGTGATATTCTTGAAGGTGTGCAAGATAGCAATTGCAGTCGGAGAGAGGCGCGACTAACACCAGAATTCTTAGACGAAGACGAGTTCGATCGGATATTCACTCCCTCAGACACTCCCACGCAGATTAGCACAGTTTTATTCGCGGCATCGCAGCAATTCACGACTAAACTACAAAAATTCATATTCCGCCGCATCTTCCTCATCACAAACAACGACAATCCTGCCACGAGCGCTGCAGACCGCAGGGCTGCGCGCACACGCGCAAAGGATCTTATTGAGCTCGGTATTCGAATCGAGCCATTTTTCCTTGCTAAGTCCAAAACCTCTCCGTTTGATACCTCGCTATTTTACGAGGATCTGCTGCAATTCAGCATCGGTGACAGTGGCGACGGCGCCGCCTCCAATGTTGATGTGCAGCCGATCTCAAGTATGCAGACCCTGGAGATGCAGTCGCATATCCGCGCTCGGCAAACGCCGCGGCATGCAATTTTCAGTGTTCCAATGGAGATTGCACCGGGAAAGGTGACAATTGGCGTAAAGGGATATGTGCTCTACAGCCGCCGTACAATTGCAAAGTCTGCTTATGTATATATGCAGGAAGGAGAAAAGCCTCAGATCGCACATAGCCGCGCAGAATATGTGAAGCTCCCGAAGGAAGATCTGCAGCATCAGCAGCTACAGTCACGCTTTCCAAATAATGTATCGATCCGTGCGACTGCAGAAGATAACGGGACAGCAGCGAGTAATGACACAAACGAGGAATTTGCACGAGGATATCAATTCGGCGGTGAAATTCTGCCATTTACAGCTGAGGAGCGCAACGCTTTGCGCGATTTTGGAAAACCAGGAATCCAGATTCTAGGATTCAAACCTCTCAGAATGCTAGACCCGCGCATGACATGCAGAGCAGCAGTATTTATATACCCGTCCGAGGAAGAGTACGTGGGCTCTGTACGCACGTTTGCTGCGCTGCATAAGGTGCTGTTGAGCGACAAGAAGTTTGCAGTCTCCTGGATCAAGGGCACTGCCAACTCCTCGCCGGCACTGTACAATCTCGTTGCTGCAGAGGAGATCATCGAAAAGCGCGAAGGCGGCCGCGACGAGCAAGTCCAGGCTCCGGGACTGTACGCTATACGTGTCCCGTTTCTAGATGACGTGCGCGACTATCCGGTTACCGCAATGACGGACTCGCTGGATGAAGTGAAGGCGCCGTCGGATCTTATAGAAGCTGCCAAATTCATAAAGAATCTTGAGATGCCCCGTGGATATGAGCCGCTGCGATATCCAAATCCCGCGCTGCAGTGGCATTACCGCATTTTACAGGCCGTTGCGTTCGAGGAGGAGTTGCCTGAGAAGCCGGACGACTTTACGCTGCCAAAGTACAAGTCGATACAGAACCGGACTGGAAAGCACATGCAAGTGTGGCAGCAACTCGCGAAAGAGGAAGCCAAACGGCGCCGCATCGGCACCGCACCTAGAAGAATTTTGAAAGATTAGTGTTCGACACAGCCCAATACTGGGAATTGCTAGGTTTGTGACCAGACGTGATCTTTAGCCGAGAAATTGATGATCTATCGCCTTCACCGTCATCCAGATTATCCGCAGAGTATGACACAGAAGGAACTATAATCCGTTCTGCATCCGCAGTTCAGTACATTCGCAGATTGAGTATGTCTTACTGGTCCATCTACTACAATTGAAAAACTCTACTCTTGACGGTCTGATAACACGATACTGCTGCTGCTTCCTGAACATTCTAAAAATATACGAATTGTTGGCAATTGTGCCGTAAAGTCGTCGAGGCTGTCGCTGTGAAATCGTTCATTTGACAAACGGATTTCACACGCCCACAATGCGATACGTCTGCAGTACAAAAATAACTTGTCTTTCGGAGTACTTGTCCGCAATGCTCTCGGAGGTTTAAGCGAATGCTAAGTAAATTAGTGAACTCGTGGCTGCGACATAATTGGTGAACTAAAAATAATATTATTAGTCATGAGCGTTTAGCTAATGGTGCTGCAGAGCGACTAGAACGAGATCGTCCCTGCGTTTTCAAAGGCAGGCCGTTGCCCAAAATAACTGGTTACTAGTGCAGTATAACTGAACAATAGCCAGCATATCTCTACAACATGTCATTGTTTAAATTGGATAGGGATATAGGAAGAACAGATGACCGTTGACAGAAGTGAAGCTACTACTACTGAAGAAGCGTGGGTTGGTCGCCACTGCGTCGCACCTGCACTCTCATTTCGCTGCTTAGATTGATTTATCGGTTCCACATGCTACGATATTGGCGCTAAAGAGCAGAAGAGAGGGAGAACATGAAAAGTGATATATCAGCAGATGCTACACCAAACGAATAAAAGGAATAGAAAGAAGAGCCTGGAACGATTTAGAATTGAGATCAGTCAATTCCAGAGGAATAGGTAGACAGGCGAGTAGGTCTTCAAGTCCTATAGTAAGTAGAAGGACCTGGTGCGGGCCAAATGGCGCGCGAGACGAGTCCGGCGGTCGGGAGTGCGAAGGCGTAAACTGCGCCAGAGGACCGGATTGATGCGGAAAAGTCGGCGTGGGAGAGGCGACTAATCTCACTGAGGGACCATGTGATTGTGAAAAAGGGAGCGACAAAAGGAAGCGATGGTAGAGAGGTGAGAGAAAGAGCCGGGTGAGGAGAGAGTGGATGTAGGGACAGGGAACTGATAACCGCCCTAACCCGCAGAATTTCGTGAAGAAGGGCGCAGAGATGGGCTGGCAGAATATCACGTACAACGATTGATCCGCGATCCACCCAGACAGAAAATGGCGGACGCGAGTGTCGCGGGTACACCTGCCGATGCGGGCGCGAGGAGTACTACGAAGGGAATCACACTTGAACGGGGTGAGTTGTTGTTGCGCTAATGACTCGCGTGTGTGGACGAGATGAGCGGAAGCTGATAAAGAGTAGGGCTGGTGCGGGGCGGAGCTACCGTGCATTTCATGAATCCGGCGGTGAGTGGGCAACCGGATGAAAGGTGATAGAAGACTGAAGGAGGCTAATGGGAATAGAGACTCATTGAGAAGATTATACGGGAACGGATATTCGAGTCATTGTACTGGAAGGAGCAGTGTTTTGGACTTACAGGTACGAGCGGCCTATGACAACAGAGCAGCGAGCTAGAAAACTAATGTAGACATGTAGCCGCTACACTATGCGATCGTGCGAGCGAGCTTACATACGTGGGAGGTCAATACGGCACGCAGCGACCGACGCCATTTCTCTGCCTCGCATTCAAAATGGTCCAACTGCAACCGGAACATGAAATTGTCGCCGAATACCTTGCCGCCGAGGATTTCAAATACCTACGTGCTCTCGCAGCGTTCTATGTGCGGTTAATGTACCCCGCGGCGGAAGTGTACAAGCTTCTCGAGCCGCTACTGGCGGACTACCGGAAACTGCGGATGCGGGGTATGCAGGGGTTTCGGTTAACGCATATGGACGAGTTTGCGGACTCGTTGTTGACGGAGGAGCGGGTGTGTGATATTGCATTGCCCCGACTGCCGAAGCGGACGGTTTTGGAGGATATGGAGGAGCTGGAGCCACGGGAGAGTGCGTTGGGAAGTGAGTTGGAAGAGAGCGAGGGAGACGACGAGTGATCGGCACTTGTGTGTATAGTATCTACGACGAAGTAATGTGCATGTCGTGTATGTATAAATATGGTATATATGTACAAGAGGGTCCGAGGAATGTTTAAGTGGTTGGAGAGTCTGCGGGCTTTTCCAAGTCGGTCGGGGTGGCCTCTGGTGCCTCCAGAGTCGCAGTCGCGGCGGCAGCATTGGCGGCCGCGAGTGTTGCGCTCTTTGATAGCGGCTTTGGCGGGAGTAAATTGAACTGTGCATCGTAAGTCATCATACTGCCATCACGACGCAAACACACTCACACACCTTGCGGAACAAACTCGCGACAGTCTCCGACGGCAACGCACCAACACCAAGCCAGTACCGCGCGCGGTCAAAGTCGATGTGGATCTGCTTGTACTTCAAGTCCTCCGTCCCTGGGAGCGTCTTCGGGACGGCATCGTAGGAGCCGATGACCTCGATAGGTTCCTTGCGCAGGCCGCGCTTGTTGTCGGAGACGGTGATGTTGTAGATGGGTTTTTTTGCAAGGCCCATGCGGGCGAGACGGATGCGGACACCCATGACTGTGGTCGTAGTGGTAGTAACGGTGATATTTCCGGCGGTGGTAAAGGTGAATATTTGCGCGTAACAGCCGCGGTGCGCGGTATTTACGACTTAAACGCGCAAAATCTCGATAACTGCGCGCGCCGCACGGGCATTATACTGGTACGCTGCTTATCCGCGCTGTCCATCTTCACCGCCTTCTCCCCCACGCCGCGTCCACTCTTCCCCTCCCCCTCGCGCTCTATACCCCTCGAACCTGCCGCATCTGCACCATGCCCGCGCATCTCCTTCTCTAGCACGACGCCTCGCTAACCCCCCGCGTCGCCCGACGCCCCGTCGCCGCCTCCGACCTATCACCGCCCCGCTTATCGCCACGTCTACGACCTTCACGCTCACAATGTTCCTCAAACGCGCCGCGTCCTCCTTTTCCTCGCTTTCCCAGCACTCCACGCCCTCCATGTCGACCACGTCGACCCAGCAGTCCGATGCCGGGCACTCCACGTCGTCGGCCTCGCAGGAGTCCTCATCGGCTGTGTCCATATCCTTCCCTCCGGACTTCTGCCCGCCGACCATCCCGCTGTCCGCAAAGTACTCGTTGTGCTCACCTCCGCAGAACAAGGCCGCCATGCGCGGTGCGCGCGTGGGAAAGGGCTCGACGGCGGTGGTCAAGACCGTGCACTCTGTGGCGGACCACTCCAAGATCTACGCGGTCAAGGAATATAGCCGCTCAGCCGCAGCAGCCAGTGCGGACAAGTCCTCCGCGTCGCACTCCATTCGCGCGGTTGTCGTCGGCAGTGGGAATAAAGGAGCGGCTGAGTCGGAATACAATGCGCGGCTCGCGGTGGAGTTTGAGATCGTGAAGAAACTCGACCACCCCAACATCGTGCACACCGAGGAGCTGTGCCTTGGCCCGCACCGGCGCTGGTGCCACGTTATGGAGTACTGCGCGGGGGGAGATTTGTTCAACCTGATCAAGTACTGCGCCGACAACAACGACCGATCCGAGTCGCTCAGCGGCATGGAGATCATGCCCGCGCGAGACCGGAACTGCCTGTTCAAGCAACTGCTCCGCGGCGTGGCGTACCTGCACGACCACGGCATCGCGCACCGGGATATCAAGCCTGAGAATATCCTGCTCATGGAGGACGGCACGCTTAAGCTCTCGGATTTCGGCACATCTCAGGTTGTCCAGGCCAGCCCGCCTAACGGACCGGTGACGTTCTCTTCACAGATCGCCGGCTCGGTGCCGTACATGTCCCCCGAGATGTTCGTCGACAACGATGGCCACCTCCTCTACGACGCACGGCTGCACGACGTGTGGTCCTGCATCATCACGTACTTTTGCATGACCTACGGCGGCTCGCCATTCTCCAAAGCCACGCTGCAGGACATTCGGTTCGAGAGCTACGTCAACGCGCTCGCAGAGTTCAAGGTCAACCATCCCACCGAGAACTTCACGCAGCCCGACTGCGACGTGTTCCCCAAGGTGCGCCTGCTCCTGCCATACTCCAACGCATGCCGGCGGCTGGTCCTCCGCATGCTCGCTCCCGACCCGCACCGCCGTTGCACCGCGGCCGAGGCGCTGTCCGACGGCTTTGTTGCCCGCATCGAGGTCTGCTGCGTCACATCCGACAACGACCTTGCGCGGACTCAGCGCTCCCCCGGTGCGCCACTATCGGCGAGTGCGACCTATAACACCGACAAGGAGTTCCAAGACGCCCTCGCCCGCACACCTGTCCGCCGCTCCCACAACCACGTCGTCTGCAAGAAGAAGCACATTCTGTCCTAACGACCGACCGTACCGAGACCGGCTCTTTGTACTTTTGGATATCTTGGTGATCATTTACTGCCTATAATATACTGTATTGACGCACTCACTCATTTCCCCGCACTATGCTGGGCCTTGTTACCTTCCCTCTAACCTATATATAAATCCTAGCAGCACTTCGTGTGCCTTTACTCCGTAGTGACACTCGCGTCATCCCCTGACATCGTGCTGGACTCTGTTCTTGTTAGCTTCGTCACTTATCTCACTCTCAACAGATAACATACCCCGCGCGAACCGCGCTTCCATCTCCTTGAGCTCGTGCTCTCGCGCAAGCAGCTCCTGTCGCTTCTCCGTGATTTCGCGGTGAACGCGCAGCTCGATCTCGCGCAGCTTCTCCTCATCCCGCCGGATCTGCTCCTCCTTCAGCATGAACGACTGGCTCGCTAGTTCCTCCGCGTTCAGGCTCGAGTCGGTACTATTTTTGTTAGTGAGAGCACGTTAGTAAAGCAAAGACACACAAAACTCACTATGCCGACTCGACGCCGCGCGAGAGACGCTCGGTTCTGTAGTTCTCGTACAGAATATCGTGCGTGATCTCCTTCAAGTCGACCAGGTGCGTTCCAAGCATGGCGGCGCGGAGCACGGAAAAATCAGAGTGCCGCGGATTCTCAACCTCGACGAAGCCCCACGGATACTGTCTCGCACGGGTAGTCTTTCCGTTGATCTCAAAGAACTCGGTGCTGCCCACCATCGCGAACGGCAGCTTCTGGCGCAGCTGCGCGTTCTCCTCCACGGTCTGCTCGTCGTCCTCCTCTACATCGTAGGGGAAGTTGTAGATTGGGATCTTGTAGTACTCGATGTCTTCCATGACAAGCTTCTTGGTCTCGGCGATTTCGACGGGGGTAAGGCTGTCGGCCTTGCCGATCACGGGGATGATGTTCACACGGGCGGCGAGCCGGCGCATCAGTTCGATGTCAAGCTCGCGCAGGCCATGGCCGGTGGGAGTGATGAAGTAGAGGAGTAGATGCACGCGGTTGTCCCGAAAGCGCGGATTGCGCTTGATTCGCGATTCTTCTGCCAGGATGTCGTCGTACTGGTGCTCCAGGTACCCGATTATCTCACCGAAGCTTGATTGTTAGTGCGCTTCCGTATTGAGCTCGTGGAAAGCAACATACCACGCCTCGTTATTGATATTATCGCCAAATCCCGGCGTATCCACGACCGTCAACGACACCCGCGCGCCTTCCATATCGAGATCTACCCCGTTAGACCCCGCATCGAAACTCCCCCAGCCTCTTAGCACTCGCACTCACCGACAGTCACAGGTCGAATGCTAATCCCAGTCTCCAGCGCCGCCTCCTTGGGATCATAATGCTCTTCGGCCGCAGACTCGACGACCTTGCGCCCGCATAGGGTGTTGACAAACGTCGTGCGCCCCGTGCCGGACGCACCTGCAACCATCAGCGAGAACTGGATACCCTTCTTCACATTCTTCTTGCGGTGGATTGCCTGCCATTTTGAGTAGTCCATCTTTGAGGGTATAGATGAGGATGTCACTTACGGATAGGGTCGCCATTGCGGGTCGTTATTGTGTGGTGAAGCGGATTGTTACAAAGAAAGGGGCGCGTGAAAGACGCGTCGCGTCGCGTCTCGAACTTTGACTGCGCCGCACATATGAACGGGGTTTGTATCATCACGTGGATCTACGTCATCGGGAGTTTGCATGAACTCGTACACGTCGAGAACCTCAAGATCAAGCTGGAGTCTGACTATACACGCAATGGCTACGACGAGGGTATGATACATGGTCGTATGGGTAATATGATATATATTAATATTTCCAGTTATATCTCTCCGCGAAGAACGCAGCCGCACTCGACGGCGAGCTCATGTCCTCCGGCGGCTTCTCTCTCGACCAGCTGGTACGTTCTCTACTTCTCAGCACGATCCGAAGAGGACCAATGGACTCACGACGTTGCAGATGGAGCTTGCGGGTCTCTCATGTGCAGTAGCTGTATACAAATCATATCCCCCGACAGAACTCAACAAAATCCTCGTCCTTGCCGGCCCCGGCAACAACGGTGCGCTCGACTCCTGTCTGATCTAAATCCCGATGCTAACGTGCTCCAGGCGGCGACGGCCTCGTGGCTGCACGACACCTCAAACTCTTCGGCTATAACCCAACGGTATACTACCCCAAACCGACCAACCGCGACATTTTCCACCGTCTCACGACGCAGCTACACAACCTCAGTGTGCCGTTCACTGAGGACTTCCCCGCTGCGCTTGAAGAGACGGATCAAATCGTCGACGCGCTTTTTGGATTTTCATTTCATCCTCCCATCCGGCCGCCCTTTGACAATGTAATCGCGATGCTTGAGCGTACAACGAAACCAGTTACGAGTGTTGATATACCTTCATCTTGGGATGTAGATAATGGGCCACCACCACCTGGCAACGTCGGTGCGGGATTCCATCCACAGGTTTTGATTAGTCTCACCGCGCCGAAGCCTGCAGCAAAGTTC
Organism: Limtongia smithiae; assembly: GCF_038497785.1. Classification (NCBI taxonomy): domain Eukaryota; kingdom Fungi; phylum Ascomycota; class Lipomycetes; order Lipomycetales; family Lipomycetaceae; genus Limtongia; species Limtongia smithiae. Next base: position 80,846 of record NW_027117632.1, read on the forward strand.
TTCCGTGGAAAACACCACTTTCTAGGCGGCAGATTCATCTCTAGGCAGGTCGCGGAGAAGTGGGGCTTCGCGCTCCCGCAGTACCCGGGTACCGAACAAGTCGTCGAGCTGCCGCCGTACACCGACTAAAGTACTATTACTCTAGATTACTACCAACTAACTACCCAGCCTATTGAATATCCCAGAATAAATCCAACCGAAGAACAATGCAACAACAAAAAAAGAGCAACGTGTCGTATAAAGTTCGACAAGACGCCACACCCTCCCCGAACGAAAAGCAGAATAAGCAAACAAATAAAGATCAAGCAGTACAGCCGTCATGCATGTCTAGTAATGCAATCTATGTCCTGTATGTGTTGTGTATGCATCTAGTGGAGATGCGGGCGCGAAGAGGAGGAAAGCTCGATGCCACCTCTTGCGGTCGGTCTGGTCTCGGTTTCAGCTTCATCGTAAGAGACAGGATAGGTGTCGTTCTTGATGATGAAGAACGACAGGAAGAAGGTAGTCAAGTAGAGCATGCAGAGGGCGATGAAGAACGCCTTGGGGTAGAAGCCCACAGTGAAAGCATAGATTGAGGAGAAGATCGACGGAGCGATGATGTTACACACGCAGTGCAACAGCGACAAGGCGCCGAGCAATGCACCAACGTTCGTCTTCTTTGTATGCTTTGTCAGTGTAGACTGCAACGTCGGCGAGGCGATGCCGCCGACTGCTCCGAGGATGCCGCAGATGAAGAACTGCGACGAGTTGCGCGCGCATGCGAAGCCAAACATTGCGACAACCTCGCAAAACGTGGCATAGCGAATAATCGCAATGTCCGAGAAGGACGCACCGATGTGGTTGATGCCCCCGATGTCGCGGTGGCGCAGGAACCGCACGATGATTGGCAACACCACGACGAGCATGATGGCGCGTGTGCTGCCGGACGCAGACAGAAAGTATCCATCCTTAACGCTATCCCAGTGAAACGTGAGCTCAGCGTACAGGATGAGGATCATCATCGAGCCGACACCAGCGCCGATAAGCAGCATGTCGATGGAGGACAGAATAATAAGGTTCTGACGAATATCCGGACGTTCCTCGTTGAAAAGGATCGCGAGCGGACCAAGAAAGTTGATTTGCTGCCGCGCCTCGCCAAACGAGCGCGGGAATCGCCAACCCGGGTCAAACTGCGTCTGTAGGGAGTGCATCTCACGTGCTTCCATGCGATGTTGCAAGGGCAGCGACTCGGGGATCAAGAATATCATTGCAATCATGAATACGGCGTTGCTGAAGATGCACAGGTAGAAGATCGACATGATGCTGCCGGTCATCCGGATGATGATGCCCGCGAGCGCAGGACCGATAGCGGATCCGGCGAACAGGCAGGCGTGGAACAAGCCGAACGCAGTGGCACGCTTCTCTGCGACGGTGCAGTCCGCAGTGTACGCATGCGCGCTAGCCATCATCGTCGCCATGGATCCCGATAGACCATCACACAGAGCGGCAACCCAAAACCATTGATACGCCGTCGTGCTGGTTGACTTGGCGGCCAACACAGCGATCATGCAGCTCATCATCGGCCCGATAACGCCGACGGCAAGTATCGGCTTGCGGCCAATACGATCGGACAGCACGCCGAGCTTTGGGCTGACTACAGCCGCGATAAGACCCTGCACAAGACTGACAGTCATATTGAACTTGGACAGCGAGGCATGAACCTGCGGGGTCTGGCAGTTCTGATCGGCCCGTCCGGCGACGCTGCCATCATCGCCGGCGTAGTAGGCGCGGCACACGAGCTGCAAGAGAAGGTTGATCTTTGGCGCGATAAGTCCACCATTGGTGATGGTGAGGAAGAGGAATGGCGGAAGCAGCACGTAGATCTAGCACCGAAGATCAGCTCAGCCTCCCGGCACTAGTCATATCAACGGAGCACCTACCGATGGCGTCTTGAAGAACTCTACCATAGACCCGACCGAAAGCCTGAGCATAGGAGCTCCCCGGCCGTCCGACGCTGATCCCCAGAGATCCGGAGATGCAGGCGCATCCGGATCGTCGAGATAGCGACCAGAGACGACGGCACCAGGTATCTTGGTGTTGGAGATGGCGGCACGCCGCTCGGCAATAACCTCATCGTCGAGTAGTACTGCGTCTTCCTCAAGGAGGTCCTGGGCGACGGCGTAGTCGGACATGGCGGGCAGTGGGGTGTCCTTACAGTGCGGACTGGAGACCGTGAAGTCCAGGCCTGTCGGGGCGGCGAGACGGCCGCGCGTTGCTACCCGGATGTAATCACGTGGTGGGCCTGGGTTGCCGGTCACGTGGAGCATGTGACAGTCCGACGTACACTTCGTGTTCCTGGGCCTTTTCCATCCCCACAGACATAACCCGGACCCTTCGCCTCATGCCGCCCTGCAATCCGCTTGACCGCGCCGCGACAGCGCGTCTCAATGGCGTGCTTGACCACCTTGCCGAGATCTTCCCTGGAACCGATACTGACGCTCTCCGCCAGCTCATGGCCGACCACAAAGGCCCTTCGCAGCTCCAGGCCATCGTCGAACTCGTTCTCTCCTCCGCAGCATTGCGCGCTCATGGCGGTAAGCCGCGGTCTGGGTCTGTTGCTGTTGGTACTTCTCGCGGCACAGGGCCCGGAGGAACTGTCCCTGCGCATCTGCGCTTCCGCACGAACGAGTATGCCTCTGCCGTGGCCGCCACCATGCGCGAGTACTTCAGTCCGCTCCTGCACCGGTCGACAATCACAAATGTTCTTGCACAGCATAATCACTCATTCACACATGCGCTGCCGGTGCTGCACGGCATCGCTGAGCAGCGTGCGCGGAGGTGGTCGTTCCTGCGCCTCTTTCGAAGGCGAGGTACGCGCGATCTTCTACCAGTTGACGAACTCCTTCTTCGCATCCTCCGCGAGACTCCAACATCATGCACCGAGCTGAACGAGGAAGTACGGGTGCTGTGCCGACCGCAAATTTTGCGTGCTATCGAGAACGACGAGACCATTGCACGCGATCTCAACGCGACGGAGTATGAACGAGAGGGTCAGCTCATTGAATGCGAGTGTTGCTATTCAGACTGTCCATGGGAGGACCTCGCGTGCTGCGCCGAGGGCCATTTTTTTTGCCGCGATTGCCTTTCTCACGCCGTACGAGAGGGGTTGTATGGTCAGGGCGGGCTGCGGGCAAAGCCATTCGTCACCTGCATCAGTGCTGCCGCTGATCCGCCGTGCACTGCGCCCGTGCCGGCGTCGGTTCTGCGGGCAGTCATCTCAGAAGATCTATATTCTGAGTTTGAACAAGCCCAAATTTCTGACTTTTTCACCAAAAACGCAGCGCGCGGCGGCTTTGTCATCTGTCCGTTTTGCAACTACGCCGAGGCCTCCTCCGCCGCCATGTCCGCCACGAACTCCGCTACAACCGGCATACCACTATCGCTCTCCGTCACCACTGTTCCACGACTTCTCTGGACTGTCAACCTCTTTCTCCCACTTCTTCTCATCGTCACTGCTTTCATCGCACTCTACTCCTTCCTCGCCTTCTTCGCCCACCTTCTCTTATTTCCCGTTCCACGACTCTATCCCCTGACCTTCGGTAAACTCGACCAAATCCGCGACGCCGAAATCAATACCCTCGTACGTGGCGTCTTCATCCGGCGCCACGGCATGGCCTTCAAATGCAAAAACCCGACTTGCATGCGCACAAGTTGTACCGAGTGCGGTAAGGAATTCCTCCCCTTCCACCGCTGCTATGAGCAAGAAGAAGACCGCATGCGTATATACATCGAGCGCGCAATGGCGGATGCCGTCAAACGCACCTGTCCGCAGTGCCACGTCTCTTTCGTCAAGTCCGAGGGCTGCAACAAGCTCGTCTGCGTCTGCGGCTACACGATGTGCTACATCTGCCGACAGGACATCCGCGCAGAGTCGTATAAGCACTTTTGCGAACACTTCCGTATCATTCCTGGCTCGGAGTGCACCGAATGTGACAAGTGCGACTTGTATAAGGTCGAGGACGAAGCTATCTCCATCGAGCGCGCCGCGCGTGAGGCTGAAGCGGAGTTCATCCGCACGAACGGCGTACCACTTGGCCATCTCACTGGCAAAACCGAGGCCGCATTACACCACCCAGTGCTGCACCTACTCGAATCCTACTTCATTAACGCGTTGGACGTGATTTTTGCAAAATGAATTTTGTTCTTATACATTCATTCCTTTGGCGTCTCTCCTTGTTTTCTATCATACATTGGTGTGCAGGTGTTAATTTTTGTTAATGACTGAATAAAGCGTATGCTTGTCACTATACGAGTAAGTCGTCTCGGTCGAAATCCGACGAATACCAGTCGTCTCCCTCGCTGTCTTCTATTTCTGTCTGTGGTGGTAGTTTTGTGACAGTGGCAACCGCGTCCACTTTGACGACTGCCATAGCTGTCAGCATGCCCTTTTGTGAATCCGGTGATAGTTGCGATGGCGGTGGCTTGTGACTCGGCAATTCGCCGTAACAATACGCAAACCGCTTGCGTATCTCGCTACCGCGGTCATTCAACTCATCATTCTTATCATCGCTCCCATACGGTGTGGACGTCGGCGTCGGTATTGGCAGAGAATCCTGTGTTCGCGACATCGAATTCTGACTCTCCAGAATCTCCTCAAACCACGCCCGTGTGTCCGCAATGCCCCCCGCGACCGTACGAAATAATCCCACAGAGGCTGTCCCATCATAATTCACACCAGCGCACCGGGCTGCACATGCATGTGCAACACCCTTTGCGAGCAACATGTCCGGCCGGCGACCACGTTTTCTGGTCGTCCCCATGCCGGGATGCTCCCTGACTACATCGTTGCGAAACAGGAAAAGTCGCGTCCAGAGTCCAGATAAGTACTCCGCAGCCTCACCGAGCGGTGATACGAGACACGCGCCGCCAGCGTCGATACGGGAAATCATTTTCGTGAGTACTAGAACCGCGGCGTCGGCACGCGTAGCAAGGCGCGAGGCTGCGGTAACAAATGCGCCGAGACTGCGTGTCTTCTTCGCAGCAAGTGATTCAGCAAGCGAGTTGCTGCTCCGACGGCGGCTGGAGTCAGGTGTTTGTGTGGGTTGGGGTGCTGGGGTGCTGAAAAAGGCGAAATCTGAGAGAAAGAGGGTGGTGAAGTCGTCGATTATGATGAGGTCGTATGTACGCATGTACTCTGGCGGGCGCATGAAGAGCATGAGCAGTGCCGCGAGCGAGCGTACTTGCACATTTGACACACACTCCTCGATCAAGTCATCATCATCCCTATTATCACCAGTGGCACTCGCCACAGCGAGCTGTAACCGCTCAAGCGGAATCTCATGCGCACTCTCGATCCATAGCACTTTCTTCCGCTCCGCTATCGCCGTAGCTGCGACTTGTAGCCTATCTCCTTGTCAGCTCCCTTGCCCCTCCATCTCTATCACAATATCCTCACGCTATGCTCGTCTTCCCAGACCCCGGCGGTCCTGAAATCTCCGTGACTTTTCCTCTTGAGATACCCCCGAGGGTAATCGAATCCAGGGCGAGCACCCGAGTCGCGAACTTAGACTCGCTGGACTCAAGTCGCGCGATATGAGTAGATAGCAATTCTCCGCCTGTCGGAAGCATATTGTGCTTTCAGAAACAACTAAGTGGCGAGCTGCTGTATTGCTGATATGTGGCGGTCATGTAGGGGACGATGAGGTTGACGATGGCACCCGCGAACCGAAGAGCGCGTCGCGACGGTGTTTATCGTTCTGCGCGCGTGGTCACGTGTGGCAACACGTACGCAAATTTGTGCCGCGCCGTGACTTTGCGTACACGCTTGCAGGGTATGCGCTGCGTATATATTATACCAGCGCAACTACGAGAGCTGCAGCAGCTAGGAATAAGAATGATCACGGATGAATTACTGCTTAGTAATTGAAGATGTTAGGAGTGAAAGTCGAGAACTTCAGGCGGGCGATAGTTACTCCCAACTCTCACACTCTCCATGTACAATACTGTCACCAGCAGCGAGAGGAACACTTAGAAATAACAACATGGCTTGTAACGCTGCATTCAAACGCCAATTACTAGATTGATCATCACGCTCCGAAACCATGGCCTTCAAAGACTATATACGAGTAAGGACAAAAAAGGAACAGGGAACGGCTCTCGTACGAGCTTATCGAAGTACAACATGGATCAAGAATTTTGTAGTCATATAGGTTAATCAGTAAAGTATCGTATCGTGAATATTCTTCATCTATACCGTAGGCAAGTCCAAAAATGCAAGCTTGTCAGTATCATAACGCTCCAAAGATAGTCAAATTCCGCTGACGCCGCCACTATCCCGCGATTGTTAGTCCCGATTCAGTCAACGTTCTGATATTTTCCGGTAAAAATTGGACTCATATTGTTGATTTTCCAAGTTTCTTCATATTCCAGATTATGCAACTACCTTACTGGTGCGTACGAACACTGTCAGGCACAACTGACGGAATATCGAAATGAAGAGGATATGTATGTCCAACATACCCTTGTGTCCAGACATATCGATTTCACTCACATCATATGTCTGGTGTGATATTTCAATTGACTTCTAAGACTTTGCCCGAATCTGTATTCCATGGTGACATATCCCATACATCGCGACCGATAATGCTTGTCCGGCTTAAAAAATCGCAAAGAATTGTAATAATGATCCGAGCTCTTCCGCTCGCGGATTTGTGTCATTGTCTCCAATATTCTGAGCTGAATCTAGACATGATAACCGACGACAAGGAACGGATAATGGAAATCGCAGTACACGCGGCAATCCCTTTCGAGCTTCTGATGTGAAGGACGGTGATAGTGCTTGATATTATGCAAAAGTGGATACCCCGGCACTCTTCGATCGCACACATAAAATTGTATTACCGTATAACCAGACCACAAAATGCGAGTCGATGCTTCTTTCGTGAATCTTCTCACTAGGTGACATTTCAAAACTTTGCAATTCGGTGTACGTCGTTAGTGACCAGATAATTACTGTTCCATCCTGTGAGCCTGAAACTAATAGTTAACTGTCTATTCGCACGCAAGTAATAACGCTAGATATACTGTAACGATCTTGTCGTCCTCTTCGATATTTCGGTAATCTGTGCCTTACCGTGTACAATCGTTCACCAGCGCAAGCATTCCAAGTGGATATTAAATTGTCATTGATCAAGCCAATCGCTATCTTCTCGCGATAGCAAGGAATTGAACACACCGCATACTCGATTCGCACATCTTTGCGTTTTATTGTAGCTTGCTCCATCGTAGATCTAAAATATATCGAGTGCTGTATTGCTCTTTGTAATTCAAATCTGCCGGCAGAGCTGAAGCTAGAGGTCATTCGTGTTCACGCTCGCGCATCAAATTTATCCGCATCAAATTTATTCACATAAATTTGTCAGAAAGCATCGCATTACATTTCTTGCTCACTTCCAAACAATGCAGATGATCCAATACGTCAACATGCTTAGATACTTCAGCTGATTTTCTGCGAAGAGCTTCACAAGCAAATCTAATGTGTGGAAATTTGCCTCAATGTAATGAAGCAGGTAATACTCGATTTATCTATATTTGCCATTCTACTTTGCCTTGGGGATGGGGCCCGTGGCTGTCTTCTCCCGCAAGGTGAGAACAGGCGTGGAGGGATGGATCTGGCCGCTGGGAGAAGGTAATTACGTCGTACCTTGCAGTCCTACAGCACATTTATTTGCGCCTCAACAGATTTTATTGTACATATGCTCTGACACTCTGGTAATCAAGGCCAGATCGTCAGATTAGCTTTTGAATTAACCGATTCTAACCAAGTGAGTTATCCAGATGTTCACATAACAATTTAGACAAACAACCTTCCGAGTCGTATTAGGTACAAAGCATGACCAGCATACCTTTGTTGCGAAGCTGTATATGTAGAGGAAGATTTCATACTCATTACCTGATATTTCAAAATCTGATGTCCTGTACCGTCGTCCGTATTTCACAACAGAATATGCTGTCCAACACAGGTGATGATTGCTCTTACAAGACTAATGAATGCCACCAAGCCATAAATTGGATTCCGACCCTGCCACTTGCGGAGTTGTTCATTTTTCTCCATTAGGCTAAGCCGAAGCAACCCAAGATGGCTGATGATGAAGAACGGACAATATAGATCAAATTCTTTGCCGTCAATCTTAGTATCCAAGTCATATATGACTGCATTCCCAAGTTCGCGTCCGTCACCCATCGACTGTGTGGTCGCATGATCAAACCTTCCAAAACTGCAGATAATAATTTATTGTTCATTCTAGAACTACTAATTCTGCAAGCTAAATACACCTCAAACTCAGATTCGCCTTCAATTATCGATCCTATCTATTGTAGCGTACGTAATTGTTTACTGGTCCGCATTTCAAACTGATATTGAAGCGCCCTTGTCCAGGACAATGGCGATCCGACGATAACAGCAATGTATACACCGCGTAACATATTTCAGTTATGTACTCTTGCGCTCATACTTTGACTTGCTCCATCGCTGATCCAAAATATATGTTGCGTTGTGTTTTTGTGTTTACACTGTAAGTAATTCATATTTGCCAGTAAGACTGAAACGATCGGTTACCTCTCCTCCGTTGACAAAGCCTTTGTTCCACACATAGTTATCCGAAAGTATGATAGTCCATACCTTATTCACTTTGGAGCACTGAAGCAGGTTCAATGCGTCGAGGTGCTTCAAGATGTCATGCTCGATTTCGACGGACAGCTTCTTATGTTTGCCATATGTAATTATTAGCTAGAGCGCTGAAGTGGTCAATCCCAGTCTTATCACTGACTTACATTCTGTTCTACTGAGTGTCTCCGCTATATGGGACAGCGTTCGATAATGGCAGCGTCTAGATAAAGCCGTGATGCGAACTCATCAAGCTCACGAACGATCCTGCCCCGCCAATTCTTCAGATGCGGCTCACTCCTTCCTCCCTTCCCCCTTCACCCCGCCGCCCCCACCATGGACCTTCCGACGGTGCTCACCAACCAGCCGCTGGTGCTCGACAATGGCACGGGCGAGCTGAAGGCGGGCTTTGCTGGCGCGGAGCACCCGCAGCTGTTCTTCCCAAACTTGGTGGGCCGGCCGAAGCACGCGCGTGTAATGGCGGGCGCGCTAGAGGACGACACGTTCATCGGCCCCGCGGCCGTGCAGCACCGCGGATTGCTCAAGTTGCGGTATCCGGTCGCGCATGGCGTCGTCACGGATTGGGCTGATATGGAGCGCGTGTGGAGCTACGTGTATTCAGACTCGGGACTAAAGGTACAGTCAGAAGAGCACCCCGTGCTGCTCACCGAGGCGCCACTGAACCCGCGCGGGAATCGGCGGCGTGCGGCCGAGATTTTTTTCGAGACTTTCAATGTTCCCGCCTTGTTTGTGTCGCTGCAGGCAGTGCTCGCGCTGTACGCGTCCGGACGGACGACGGGCCTGGTGCTCGACGCGGGAGATGGCGTGTCCCACGCGGTACCTGTGTACGAAGGCTTCGCGGCCTCCACCGCAATCATGCGTATCGACGTTGCCGGACGGGACGTGACTGAGGAACTTGCAGCACAGCTGCGCAAGAGCGCAGGCGTGGTGTTTCATACCTCGGCGGAGCGAGAGATCGTGCGGCAAATCAAGGAACGGATGTGCTATGTCGCGCTGGATCTGAAGCGGGAGGAGCGCGAGGCGTGGAAGAACGAGCGCCGGATTCCTGCGACTGCGGGGTCAGCTTCCGCGCCGGCGGTATCTTCGACGACGGCATCAGACGAGTACGTGTTGCCGGATGGTCACGTTCTGCGACTTGGCGCGGAGCGCTTCCGCGCGCCAGAGGTGCTGTTCGACCCCTCGCTTCTCGGCCTCGAATATCCGGGCATCCCCGACATGCTCGCCGAGTGTATCGGGCGCGTAGACGTCGATTTGCGACGGCCACTCTATGCGAACATCGTGCTCTCCGGCGGCTCAACACTCATACGCGGTTTCGGCGACCGGCTGTTGAGCGAGATGAAAACACGCGCGCCGCGGGACACAAAGATTCGGATATACGCGCCTCCTGAGCGCAAGTACTCGACTTGGATCGGTGGCTCAATTCTCGCAGGACTGAGCACATTCCGGAAGATGTGGGTCAGCGCCGAAGAGTGGCACGAGAACCCGGATATCGTGCATATAAAATGCATCTAGCTTGGCTTGATTTTGATTGGGATACGAATGTACGATAGTTTGCGACTAGAATGACAATGTACGATAGCTGATTTTTCTATATTACATGGCCGTGTAGATTACAACGACGTCTGTGTGCGGATATGTACATAGGACCGGAGAGTCCTGGCGAAGTTACCTGAGCTAGGAATTACAGAATGCGCTCGTCCTCTGGCTTCCATGATCCCTCGAAAGTGTGCTGTACAAGTGCGTGCGGGTGGCTGATTTGGCCGGCACCCATTGTGTTGACACCGGGACTAAAGGCTGTTATCGGCAACACGAGCACATCACCAAACTGCCTCGCCACTTTCGCGCCAGTGAGCGACTTCCATGTCGTGCCTGGCTGCTGCTCATCAAGGTACTGAAAAATCGTATCGGTCCAGATTCCCGGGCCAGTCCAGTCCATGATCTGCGAACCCGCGTCTTTCGTGTCCGGCAGCGCCAGCGTCGAGGTGACCTTCCGCCGTAAAGTCTCGGTCGTGATGTGCGCTATTAACCGCGCAAGCACTGGGTGCCCACGCTTGGCCACCATGGTCCACTGGCAAAACTGCACGCGACGTGCGTACCAGTCGTGCCAGTCCGGTCGGTCAGGATCGGCCTCGATGCCAACCGCGAGGCCTGTGTTCGCGTCGAGCGCGCGTTCGAGTCGCTCGAGCGCCTCCTCGGCTGTGAGTTCGCCGGCCTCGCCGTCGCTGATGTCGAGCGCTTCCTTGCCGGAATGATCGCGTATCGATGGCGTGTTTGTCCGTGCGAGCCAGGTACCAAGGGGTTTTAACGGGACAGTGTCCATGTCGGAGTAGATCCCGCCGCGCGCAAAGAGGATGAGGTACCGAAAGAAGTCCGCGCGCAGGATCGGCACCGGCATGCTGAAGTATGCTTCCACAACGTCGGGAACTGAAGAGTACACCTGCCGCACCATCGCATTTGCGGACTCATCGTCGAGCACCTCGTGCGTGAACTCGCCGTCCTTTGCGAACTCGTCCCACGTCTGCGCGCGCCGTCTAAAGCTCGGCGTTGTCCGCATGTCCGCCATACGATACTTCCACGTCTGCCACACATGTCGCGGGTACGCTCGTTGGTATTTGAGGTCGTATGGGAACAGGCGCTGTAGTCGCCGCGTTGCGCTCTGCCGGAATAAGGCAATGTCCTCCGGAGTGGAGTCCGCCGAGAGCGTCTTCGCGCCGAGCAGCGCGCCGGGCTGCATGGCGGCATCAAGTAGCGAGGAGGAGGAGTGGAAAAGCAGGTAGATCAGGAGGATGCAGCCAAGCGCGGCGAGCAGTGCTTGCCGTCGAATACGGGTCGGACCAGCCGGGCCCATGCTTGTGCTATTGTGCAGCGGCGATACCTGGCAGAAAGACGGCAGAGGGGCGAAGGGGCGAATCTGCAGGGAAAATGTCAGCCGTGGTGACGGCGGAGCGGCAATTGTGGATATCGGAGTAGCGTGAGGGGCAGACAGGACGCGTGGTTGGTGAGAACTGAGGTTGGTTCAAGGGTTACCGGCGGCCGTGGGAGAGAAGAAACCGGCAGACGGAGACGCGGAGGCTCGGAGTGCGAATTGTCGGTGTTAGCGTGATATATGTTCAAGTTGCTCTTCTGTATAGTTCTGCTGTTCGCTGCTCTGTTCTTCGCGTTGCTTTCTCTCTCTAGTGCTGTTGATCACTGCTGATCTTCTCCGTCCACTGTACGGCTTCCTCGCTATCATGCAAATTCAGGGGAAGTGCTGGCGCGGCACAACTCACAGCTAGTCACGTTTCAGTCACTGATATCACACCAGCCGCGCGGCTTCCCCACAGACCTAACTCTAACTTTATCTCTATTCACACGTGACCTGCTCTATAATAGCTCCGCCTCCACACCAACCGCATCCCCATGTTCCGCCTCCAACTGCATCTCTCGCACATATCGTACAGCTTCGTTCCCGTCTTCGTCTACTACATGCACTTCTGTGATCCGGTACCCTCCTAAGCGTGGCATGATCTTGCTCCACACGACCCAGTACACACCTCCCGCGACAAGGCACGCCATGCCGAAACCCGCCATCTTGAAGCCTGGGTGACCTTCCTGTCCAGGTACTTTGACAAGCGGCATGTACATCAGAAACAGATTCGAAAGAAGGTAGATCACCGTGATCACCAAGAACGAGTGGAACGGCGAGCTCCAGTGCTCGGTCTTGCTGTACTGCAGGTAGATCAGCCCGCCGGCCACAAGCGCGGAGATCCAGGCAGACGGGTATGTATTCAGGTCCACGATGAACTCGTACGCCTCACCGGGGGGTGGGATTGTAAGCACGATCACCGTGATCAGCCAGTGCAGGAACAATCCCGAAACCGGCGCGTTCTTCTTATTCAGCTTGGCGAAGAAACTTGAGTACGGCAAGATTCCCTCGCGACCGAACTCGTAGTTAACCCGTGCGTGCGCAAATGAGACTACAAGAATATTTCCCAAGTTTGACAGCGCGACAAAAAATGGTAATACCCTCGCTCCCGCACTGTCGCCGAACACGCGGCGGAAGAAGAGACCAGCGACGATAACCCCGGAGTGCGCGATCTCAGATTTCGGGATGACCGCATAGTATGCGACCACCGCGAGCACATACAGCACCATGACGCCGATAATCGCGAGTGGCGCCGCGACCGCGAGTGTCCTCCGCGGGTTCTCGAGCTCGCTCAACACCTGCTGTCGTTAGTTCCTGTCGTCTTACTCACAAGGCGTCAAACACTCACGTAGTTGGCATTCTCCCATCCCCTGTATGAATACACGATCCGCAGCAACGCCGTCGCATAATTAAAAGTGCCACCGCCAAACCCAGCGTTCTCAAACGGATGATCGAAATTATGTGGATTCTCAATTGGCAACCATCCCAAAAGTGCGACAAATCCCGTGACAACGACGCTCATGAGTACAATCACCTTGAAAATGCCTAGCGCGTTGAACATCCTCGTCGCAAACGCGGGATGTAAAGCGTGCAGCGTTACAACGCTCGAAATGCACAACACCGCCACTATTCGCGCCGCGCGCTCGGTGGGGAATTCTACGCCGGCTGCGAAGAGCACGTACCGCCCGAACGCGAGACTGTTGCCGGCGGAGAAGCCCAACAAAATCATCTGCCCGAGGAACACGCACGTAATGAAGAATTTCGGCTTGCGGTACACCCGTTCAAGATAGTTCTTCTCGCCGCCACTTTTCGGGATTGCGAGTCCAAACTCAAGAAACACGCTCAATCCCGTCAACGACAAAAACCCACCGAGAATCCACATGAGTAAACTCCCGCCAATCGAGCCACAGCTCAAAAATACCCCGGAAGGCGTGGAGAAGATGCCGGTGCCAATCATCTTGTTGAGAATCAGGAAAATAGCAGACGTCACGCCGAGCTTGCGCGACCGTGTGTGACCCGGCAGTCCGGCCATGGCTTCACCTAGCGACTCGTCATCCGCAATCTCAAACTCTTCTTCGCCAGTGGTTGTCGTCGTTCGGGGGCCCACACGGACACTATCCCGACCGTCTGTGGCGCTCGACTCCTGCGAAAGCGGTGCGTACGCCGTCGTCTCTGCCATTCGGTCTGCTGTAATGCTATATAGTCTCCTGTTTCTGCGTCGTCCTCCAGCTCATTGTCCAACAGCGATGTGGTTCTGGCGTGGTCAACTTGCGCAGAGTTTTATAAAAGCGTTGCCCGCTTTCGGGTCTGCTTATCCGCACGTGACGATTGTCGGATAGGAACTTCGCCGTGCCCGACGCACTCTTCCGCAATTACTCGTCAACACGATACTCTGGACGCATTTTACGAGTACTGCACTAGCCCGTAAGATTACTATGACCGATGAGGTGCTATGCCAAGAAGCGGCAGGGTCAGTGAATGAAAAATGGAGAACTATTGAATTGGCGCGTTATCCGAACCTGCAGATGGACTGAAAGCCAGAATCAATTCTTACCTCAAATTCTCGACGAATGGAGACTTGGTAGCAGATCCCTTCTAAACCAAAACGCTTAACACACATCTCGCTCACTTGCATGGTGAGAGGTGATAGTTACACTCTATTATTCATAATTACTGCTGCCGAGAAATATGTTGACCTTCTACGTAGAAACTGTCACTATCAGAGAGAGATTTTTAGTGAGCTGCTGCCTAACTCAGTTAGCGAAATTAGTGGAGGGCACTTCTATATTGCAATGAGCTGTGAGCACATAACTGTAGTGGACGGCGCTAGTGAGCTTAATTACCTTGTTTACCTTGTTACACTTAAGTACTTACTCAAAATTTTAGTGATTGCAGTTTTGATAACCAAAATATCGATCATCGGGATGTACAGCATGCATCTCGTCGGAAATATCTGTTCTCCTGTCATGAACCTTGAGTTTTGGTACTTGAACTAGCTCTCGTCAATCCCAACTTTTAAATTAATGACTAAGGGAATAGGAAGTGTCGGTACAGGATCAGCAGAAGCGTTAGCACTAATAGCGGTGACTTTGGGGGAAACTAAGAACCGAATGAATTGCGATTCTGCCTTAAACTTTCAAGAGGCACTTGAGTTCCTTCAACTGAGCGGCCTTGCCGGTCCACATATAACCCAGAAGACAGTCTCTCACTGTCACATGCACAAGCCGATGGGTGCCCAAAGCGCTCACCAAAAACTCCCAACCTCGCAAAGTCCGTACATGGCGCCGGAAGAAGACTCAACTGAAATGCTCACCGAAGGCGAACTTACACCTCTACAGCAATATCCTGGACGCATACTTATTTGGCAGTGTGTGATTATTACTATGTCGGCATTGCGCTTACCTTCGCTTCACCTTATTGCCAAACACCGTCAACACAAGCGCCGCTGTTGTAGCAACCAGCGCCGAAAACTTCACCTTCCCTAGCCTAAACATAAGCTTACCCACAAACGTTGATGGAATGGAGCCCGTGCGCGGAAAATACGCCGCCCACGGCGTCGCCTGGTCGATCAGCCTCATCTTGAACGACGTCGCGGGTGGGTATCGGAACTGCGAATAATGAGGAGGGGTTGGTTAGCTGAGGTGTACAAGAGTAGCAACGTGCAAGGGCTTACACTTGTGAAGAAGTCTGTCCATGCTGGTTGTGATAGCACGGCGCGCTTGTGCGAGAACGCGTCGAATGAGAATTTGCCGTGGTAGCTTCCCATGCCCGACTCGCCCACGCCCCCGAATGGAACATAAGGAACGCCGACGTGTATCACTGTGGAGTTTATCATAACCCCACCGGAACGCGTGCAGTTGAGCACGTATTGCTGCGTCGTCGAGTCCTTGGAGAATACGTAAAGTGCGAGTGGGGTGTCGTGGTAGGTATTCACGTAGTCGATTCCTTCGTCGACTGTGTCGATCAGCATGACTGGGAGCACAGGCCCGAATATCTCCTCAGCCATGCTGGAGTCGTCGGGTTTCACATCCATAATCACCGTCGGTGGGATGAACTTCGCCGCGCGCACGCAATCGTCGGCGCCGCCAGCGATAATCGTGCCCCTTGTGTTCTGAATCAACCTATACACCCGCTCAAACGCCGCATCATTGACGAGATGCGTAAACTCCGTATTCTCGTTCATAACAGGGAAAAACTCATTCAAAACCTCCTTCGTCATCGCAACGAACTTATCTGCGAGCTCGCGCTTGAGCAGCACATAATCTGGTGACGTGCAAGTTTGCCCCGCGCCCTGGAATCGTCCGCTGAGGATACGCTTGACTCCAACCTTGAAATTACTCTCGTCAAGCAAAAACGCGGGACACTTCCCGCCGAGCTCCAATATAACTGGGGTAAGCGTCTTGGCTGCGTTCAGCGCAACTTGACGACCTACCCGCCCTGAGCCGGTGTAAAAGATGAGATCAAACTTGAGTTCCTGCAGTGCGAGCACCTGCGGTAGCGCGCCGATGATGATGCGGTACGCTGCGGGATCGAGGCATCCGATGATCTCCGCCAGTACCGCGGTCGTTGCCCGGGAGAGCTCCGACGCCTTCACAATCGCCGTATTACCCGCTGCAATCGCGCCGATGAGCGGACCAATCGAGAGAAGAATAGGATAATTGAACGGCGAGATGATAAGCACGGTGCCGAGTGGATCACTGCGGATCGTGGGGTTCATCGCGGCGACAGCAACACTGCTCGACTGCACCTGCGGCTTCGCCCAGGCTTTCAGGTTCTCCATGACATACACGATATCCGCGAGCGTGGGTGCTATGTCACCAAAGAATGCCTCGGTCTGCGGCTTGTGCAGATCCGCGAAGAGTGCATCAAAGAGGGCTTGCTTGTGGTCGAGGATGGCGTAGTACAGCTTGCGGAGCTGGTCGAGGCGGTAGTCGATCGGCAGGGTTTTGTGCGAGCGGAATGTGCTCACGATGGACGCGTGGATGTCCGGAATGTTAGCGACGGCCGTTTCAACATATGCCGATGGAGACTTGGCGGCGGGTGTGGTTGTTGTAGTCATTGTGTAGTGGTGGTGTGGGGTGAAGGAGCAGTGCGGCAAGAGCGGGAAGTTTGTTCGTGAGCGGCGGAGCAGGTAGACGGAAGCTGCTCAGCGCGCGTCCTCCGCCGTCTTCAACTTTCTCTACAATCCAACGCTCGCGGCAAGTAGCAAGTTGAATGTGCTACAAGCAAGGCCGAAGCAGAGTAACCCCTGTTTGCGCGGGGATGCCGGTCCTGTTCCTCAATAGCCCTCGGGACGTCTAAATCGCCGACATTGTACGTACGTTCGCCGCCCCACTCCGCTACCACTCGACCAGAACGTCTCTGCGCCGAGCGGCATCTCATTACCATATATTTATCATATGTATACCAAATGCGATAAAATACAAGCAGACCGACTATTAAATAGATTCCGCTATTCGTCCGCCTCCGCCTCCCGGTTCTCCTCCGTCGGCACGGCGACCGCGCAGTTCAGCAGATCCCGCGCGGTAGTGTGCAGCACAGCCGAGTCCTCATCGTTGATACCAATATTTATCATCAGCACGTCATTGATCCAACCATGGTAGTGCGGAGTTATTAGGGGATTCTGCCGCGGTTTGCCGGTGCTTACCGGCGTCTGCTGATCTTTGCCTAGAACCTTGACTTCTTGTTTCCGTTGTCTCTCGCTTGTCTTGTTTGGCGTTGTTGCTGCGGGCAGTTCAGTGCGCTTCGTCTTTGATTGTCTGGCGGCCCGGCTTGCTGAGGCCTCTATATCCAGTTGTTTGTCCAAGTCGTCCCAGATCTTTCGCCCCCCGTACTTTTCTTCGTTCCAGATCTCGTGTGCCTTAAAGTGCGCGTGGTCCCACGCCATGGAGACGGTGTAAACCATCGTCTTCTCATCGAGACCGGAGAACATGATATTATTGGTGCGTCCGATGATATCGAACGGCGCGGTGGTGTTCATGATAACGACGAAGCGCTGGTAGTAGATGTTGTACACGTTCTTGAACTTGAGCTGCGCGATCTCGATGAGCACTGTGTTGTGGATCGTCGGAATGCACGGGAATTCGCAAAGTGTCACGCGCAGTGAGTTGGTGCCTTGATGCAGGTCGCATGCGTATTTTCCCTTTGGGTCGAAGGCCTTGATGAGCGAGGTTATCAGCGGCGGTGATGGATTCGCAATGTTTTTGAAGGTCATAGTCTCCCATGCCTCGTTCGGGGGGTCGAGCGTGGAAATACTGCGGTGTGTGTAGTCCTGGTGGATATACCCCACGTTATTCTCGTCGTATACCAGGAACCAATTTTTCTCAATCTCGTTGAACTCGGGCGCGGAGAGCTCCGTCAGCTTCTTGTAGCGGATGGGAACGTCTTCGATCTTCATTTTTTTCGACAAGTCTGGGATCACGGCGCGCAGGTCGATAATGAACTGGTGCAGACAGTTGTGCTTTCCGTTCGTGTTGACGATCATCAGCGGCTCGCCAAGTGGGGAAAAGAAGACGCGGGGATCGAGATGGCCGCCGGCGTATTCCAGGAACTTGTATTTTCCGGTACACAGTCCCTTCGGCGTGCTCCTGTCAGGCAGCTTGAGATCTTTGATTGTCTGCGTTACGCACACAAGAACTTTGCGTTGCACTCCCTTGGTATACGACCAATGCATATCGCAGTACTCAATCTCCTGGTGCCATGGCACTTTCTTTATAGTCTTCCGTGCAAAGCCGATGTAATGATGTGCTTCGCCGCGAGGGTACGGAAGGATGTTTGGATTGAACTTTGGATACCGCTGGCGCGTGGAGAAAATCATGCGCGCGACGGAACCCTCCCTGTTGCTAACGGACACAAGCACGTTCGCGCGGTCAGGGTACACGTCGGTTTTGTGCGTGCAGTAGAGCTGCAGTGCCAGCGGGTTGGCGCTGGCGCGGAGCTCCGCATTGCGCCGGTATTGCGCGACGATGACCTCGTAGTTATCGACAGCCGATGTGGGAGACGCATCGTCGAGGGTCACGGCGACGTCGGTGCGACCATCGGTGAGGAGCAAGCGGTCTGTAGTGATGGAGACGGAGGACACGAGGACGATGGCGACAAGAACCAGGAGCAAGCAAAGGCGCCGGAGACTGCTTGAGCCGGCCGAAGCGCCGGGTGAAGCGGAGCTCTTGGCCATCGCATGCGCGCGGGGGTTGGGGGGTGTCTTTAGCAGTCAGAATTGCAGCAACGCATTATTTGCGACTTGGTGAAGTCTCGTCACAGTCGCTGCTTACTGCAGTTAGACGGTGGGCGTGCGGCTCGTGTGGAATTTCGGGACCGGTTTAATTCATTGCGGCTTCATCTGCGCAACGGCCGTCCAAATATCACGCTTGGCCACGCTAGCCTCGACGACAGCGCGTCCCGTGGAACCGCGCCTCGTTGGGCGTGCGCCTTGCCCGAAACGGCGTTTCTGGGGCAGCTGTCGTCCGGTTCGCGAACCGCCTGCAAGCGCTGAACCGCGGGATAACGCCGCATCTTACGTCCGCAGTACGACCCCTTGCTCGCGGCGTACGCAGCAGGTACGCACGCGGTCGGCGCGACCCCACACGCCGGCGCTGAAGTCCAACGGCGGAGACACGACGTTGATGCAGCCTGCCTCCTGCGCGGACTCGCCCGAAATGGCGGCATATCGACATATGCAGGACCATGAGCCTATCACGCGCACTTATGAACGCTTCTTGCAGGAACTTTTGACTTTTTCCTCGTCACAGCGGCTGCCCAGCGCTCGGCGTTTGCGCATGCAGCGCAACAAGCCAACACACGCGGCCGTGCATTGTGGTCCATATCTGCCCGAGGTATGCCACCGGCTTTGCTGTATATTCGTGGACCCGTAGTCGCGTATCGTGATCGCACTCTCATGGGAAGTCACAGATCTCGTTCTCCACGAGACTCCACGAGGTCCCCGCCGCCTGCAAGATTAGGCTCGAGCTGAATGAAATTCATTACGCGCGCGTCCAATTTAGCAATACATTATATTAAAAATATCCGCATCATTTCATATAACCTCTTAGCATTGAAAACCCTCTGATAAGGTGCAACCTATTCGCCAGAACCAACCATTGTGATGATCCATTGTAGTTATAAACACGTACGGTGGTTTGCTCGCGGAACATGCCTAATATTTTGCTCTGTCGTCGTCAATGCTAGGCGTCAAGTTTTGTCAGAGTCAAAAGAGTCAAGTTAAAAAGGCACTGTTGTTGCTGAACACCACTGACACAAACAACCGACGCGTCTGACGCGTCTCTTTCAGACAAGTAATCATATCCAGATGCGTATACGACTTCAACGCCCGACCGTGGGCTCACCCCTTTGTTCCTCTCCCCTGTGTGTAACAGACTAACAGATTAACCCTCAGCACCCTTGCGCACTCCTCCGAATCCGCCGCATAAGTGCGTTGTCCGCGCCGAAACGGACCAGTCTGTCTATGAGCATATTAAAGTTGGATATGTCAAAATCCTAAAGGTGGATGGACTGGATAAGAAGAATATTTTCTGCCTCGAACCGATTATTCAGTTGATAAAAAGTTTCAGGTTCGCTAAGTCTCTGATGTGACGACGGACGTTGAGAAGAGTGAGACAAATTTTCAGTCAGAGTGACGTATCAAACCTCAAGATCATACGAATAGTCAAGCCAGGAGCTTACAGAATCTCCCCTTGTTCACGAATGAGAATCTGAATGATAATGCACTGCTGTTCACGGCCACATGCCATCTCCAACTCTCAGAAGACCGAAATGGTGCTCTCCTTGCGAGTTATACTAATGACACAGCATGTTTCGAAACATCGGACCAACCTAATCATACAGAACTTTCCAACTTCCAAGTTAACGCATTTCCAAGTCAATGTACAGTTCATAAAGTACTGCAAATAGATTCTCTTCTAACCCATGTCCAGAACCAATCACAGCGAATGTATCAAAGTCTGATATGGTCAATACAGTTCGGTGGTTTGCCATGGCTTTCGTGGCAGTTATAGGACTTAGCCAAATGCTTGTTTAGCGCTCGGTTTTTCCGGAGAGTTGGACTAGTCCCAAGATGATATTACAGCTTTTGGTGGGGTCTGCTGTCCATAACAAATTTGCTCTACGTTAGTCTCTCTGCTCGTCTTGAACTACCATAAACTGTGGCATCAATGTACGCGTGTTTCAGCTCTGATATTTCGCATCGCAATGAAATGGTGGGCCCTTAGATATATCATAGCATTGCAAACCATAGTGTGATCCTGTGCTCCAAAATGTCAACTCGCCGCTGCCACCACTGCTAATGACAGTCGTGCGGTCATATCCTGCAATGGAAGCTGTGTGGCCAGTGTCTCATGCTGAAATTTCCTTCCTCGCTGTTGCAGACCGTAACACCAGTATTTCGCTCGTGTCAATACCAACAAGATAATTTGTACCTTATATCGAAGTTACTGATCATGTATCCGAGCTTGATTATGTAAATAATTGGAAAGCTCGGCTCATGTTGGACGCTTGCATTAATCCATCTGTCTAGGAAAATCATGTAAATGCGCTTAGAGTCAAGATACACAAGCATAACATCTCTGTGCAACAACCAATGTACTCCAGCGTGAATCGTGTGCGTCTGTAGGCGCCAAATTTTACTGAGCTGGTCCAGACGCGGTAACAAACATCTCATTGACAATATCCAAACTAAAAACGCCCGGAACGTCCGTATATATCAACCAATCGAGAACATACTCTTCATGTTGCATCATAGTGTAGCCTACGCAATTGCTCTCTTGCGTGCAGATCTCAAACTAATACACAATTGTTGCACAATCCAAGTTATGCTTCATCTTGTCGAGACGCAAGCAATAATGTCAGGTATATGAGATTTCTAGCCTGTAAATGCTCTTGTGTGCCACCGACGGTGTAAGTTCACTCTTGTCATATACAGCTTTCTGTATAGTTCATATCTGCTGATATGTTTGCAACAAGTCGTCAGGACTGCTCACCTATGCGGGACTTCTTGCGCTATTTGAAGCTATATCTGGCGATGGAGTTTCATGTCTTGTTTGCTCAGCAGCACTGTAGTATGTGCGGTACTTCGAGGAGGACAAGAATCTCAAGTATGATATTAGCAGATAGTACAGTAACAAAACCCAGTGGCAACACGTAGAGTCAGTACATTCAACGTCCTAGAGCCATAAAAGGACACATTATCCCTGCAAAACTTAGATGACGAGGCTTACGCTCTAGGGTATACTCCTAGGAGGGTACTCACAGTCGAACGCTCAAATTGAAGCGCATATTGTGAAATACAAATATTAGTTGGCACCATTGGAAGCCACAAGACGACGACGAATCAAGTCGGTTGCGGAGGCTGATGTTCAATATGCTTGGTGTAAAGTTGCATCGGGCCAAATGCTAACAA
This sequence comes from Limtongia smithiae, assembly GCF_038497785.1. NCBI lineage: Eukaryota > Fungi > Ascomycota > Lipomycetes > Lipomycetales > Lipomycetaceae > Limtongia > Limtongia smithiae. The sequence goes on from NW_027117632.1 coordinate 102,827, forward strand.
CGTCAACACACGAATTCTCGCAGTTTAAATTGACCTGAGCTGGCGTTGATTCTAGCTAACTACTTCAAAGCTCGCATCACTGAGGGCTGCATATTCCTTTCCGTAACGCAACAGAACTTCATTTACTCTTGCCTTATTAATAATTAATTGATGCCCATCAAATGTAAGACATGAGGAATAGCCAGGCTCGTGACACTGCGGCTGGCTGAACGGTCCGTGACCGCTGCTGCTGTAGCAAAAGTGCGTACAACAACACGAACCCTGAATTGCGAGCGGCTTAGCGGTACTCTCCCAGCGCTAAAATTCTATCCCGCGTCACTCGACCATCATCAACGCGCACTTTGACTCTGCTTTCATTAGAGTCGACTATATAAATTTATTGAGGCTTACTGTGTGCTGTTATATTTACAGTTGAGGTTAACAGAGATGATAAAAGAAATCGAAATCTTTGTGGCGACTGCATCATATTGTTCGCAAATCCGCTCAGATATTTGCTCACAACCGCATTCAGCGACAGTCATCCACGCTCCGCCGCACTTATACCCCCCTTTCTGCCCGGACCAAGTCTATGAAGAGCCCTGTCCAGAATCACTAAGCCGAGCATCCAGATGCCGATAAAACGAGATATATATTTCGTTAGTGCAACGGTCGGAAGTTGAGAATGGCCGCACAGCTGGTTGTCATACCACGGCTGGAAATGAGCAAGTTTGAGCTGGTCCTGACTATGCAGTTTGCGCAAATATGCGGTTGCGCAAGCGCAGTATTCGGTCGCCACCGACGTATGATTATTATAACAACAATGCTGCATGACAGCACCTCCTAAACGTCTTGCGCTGCTATCTCCTAGACCGACCGGCTGCATTTCGTCAATATCACCTACATATTCATATCATGACACGTCCTTTGGCAATATCTGCAACGGCTAATCTATCTTCAAGTTCAGGCGATGAAAATGAGTCTGAGAAGAACGTCGATGTCCCTGTGACGAATGTTGAGGTCGACCTTGACAGGTTGAGTTTGGAGGAGAAAAACGAACGAGAAGTTATTGAGCATCCGGACGAGATTACGCCGACCGCTCAGATTGGTGTGCAAAAGGCGGAGGCTATGACATTGATTTGGTCCAAAACTGCGATGTATGGAACATACGCCTGGTAAGAAACTCTCGTGCTCTCTTCTGCAATAATTAGGACTAACCACAATTTAGGATCTGGCTGTGTTTCTTCATTCTCTCCCTGCAGTCGTCTATTAACAGCAACGTCATATATTATGCATACGCAAATTTCTCATCAGCGCCGCAGATTTCTCAGGCAGACATTCTTGCCGCGATTATCAGCGGCATTCTAGAGCTTCCTATCGCCAGAATTCTGAATTTATGGGGTCGTGCTGAAGGCTTCCTAGTATTTCTGGGCCTGTTTTTGATCGGAATTATTGTCATGGCGGCTTGCAACAACGCCAACAGCTTCGCCGCAGGATACACATTATATTCTGTTGGCTACACGTCTGTCAACTTCATTCTCAGTATTTTCCTCGCTGACACTTCTGGTCTTCGCAACAGGGCTTTTGTGTACGCATTTATTGGAACACCGACTATATGTACCGCCTTCGTTGGTCCTCTTGCTGCTCAAGCGTTTCTTGATCATTCGTCCTGGCAATGGTCGTACGGGAGCTTTGTGATCATTATTTTCGTCGTGTTCGCCCCGCTTTCTCTCGTATTCAAATTTTATGAACGCAAGGCACGCAAGATTGGTTTATTTGTCAGAGTTTCAAGCGGGAGGACCAAGCTGCAGTCTATTATTCACTACTTTCATGAATTTGATATTATCGGCGTGTTTTTACTTATGGCAGCATTTGTGCTGATACTTCTACCTTTCAATCTCGAGATATATGGCTACGCTGGCTACAAGTCTGCGACTTTTATTGCTATGATTATTATTGGCGCCCTGCTCTTTCCAGTCTTTGCTGCATGGGAGAGATATGGCGCCAAACAACAATTTATCAAGTGGCAGATGTTGAAGAACCGAACTGCGCTTGGTGCTTGCGTACTTTCAGGAATCATTTTCTTTAACTACTATGTATGGGATACGTACTACTACTACTATGTTGAGGTCGTTTACAACTTGAATACCACGGATACGGGGTATATGACTCAAATATACGGTATTGGATCCACGATTGAGGCAGTGTTCTTTGGAATTTGGATCCGCCAAACAAAGCGCTTCAAGAGCATGTGCTTATACTTTGGCGCACCTTTGATGATGCTTGGAGCCGGCTTGATGATACATTTCCGTGGCTCGGAAAGCAGGATAGGCTATTTAATCATGTGCCAGATATTCATTGCATTTGGAGGTGGTACTCTCGTGATTGGGGACGATATGGCTATGATGTCGACTTCAGATCGCGAAGGTATCCCTATGATGATTGCAGTACTCAGTCTCTGTGGAAACATTGGCGGTGCTATTGGCTACGCCACAGCTGCCGCCATTTACAGCAACACTTTTCCTTTGACGTTATACAATGCTCTTCCAGACAGCTCGAAGGCGGATTATCTGACCATATATCTTGGTGGCTCGGCGACACAAATGCTTTATGCCGTGGGTTCTGATGAGCGTACTGCAATTAATTATGCTTGGGCCGTGAGTCAAAAATACTTGTGCATTGCAGCTGCCGTAAGTGTCGCTTTAATCTTCCCAGCTATTGCAGTATGGAAGAACTACAGCGTGAATAAGAAGCAAGTCAAGGGAAATGTGATCTAGGCTAGTTGAATATGCGTCAGATTTTTTTTTCGGTAATTAATTTGTGGGTATCATTTATCTAACTTGAATACTTTCAAGACTTTGTCTCTCATATTGTATTTCAACCCATATCATATGATCATGATTCATAATAACGTAACTATCTTGTATATTGTATTAAGACCAGGCCACGGTCCATGCGGTTGTATGTTTCGGCTCAGACAGACTCAAGGAAGAAGTCTCGGGCCAAGTCAAAAATTAGTAAATTACAGAACGCTTGAGCAGTATAATTGTGTGTGGTCACCAAAGTATACACTCTGCCTAATTTGCCACTCTCGAGTTCTCTACTACGTCTAAATTACGCTCAACTTCTACGAATGCCTTGTGTATTTTTCCTCTTTCGTCGTTTAGCAACTCAAAGAATTTGCCGTAAATATAGATTCGAATTTGAGTTCTTGGTTCTGACAGCCTTCCACTCCGAAATAGTTGGTGTGTCGACATTGTCGGGTTCATCGGCTGCAAAATATTCATCTAGATACATTAGATGCGATTACTATTTCTATCTTTGACAACAGAGTCAAGTCAGTTAAAGGATATATGCGTACAACGCCACTTTAGGTCGATGCCAATAATCAGAGCACCCTTCTGAGAGATCATATGACCCACGAGAAGTATGCACAGACTTACGAATTGTCAGTGCATGCAAGGTTGAGTAGTTCTTCACGGCGCTGGAATAGGACATTGTGAAGGGAGATCTGCCTGCAGCCGCGGAAGTTTCTAATGAGAGAAAGATCAATGTATCGGTTTTCCGAAGCGAAGAATTTCTGTATCCGCTATCTGCCATTTGTATCCGTCATATGCACGCAGACGCGCAATCCTGTCGTTACAAATTGCACTCGCTGGCTGCTTTAATCACTAATTTCGACTTCTCAAAAATTTTAAAATCAGCCATTAGCTTGATAATAACTAATTGATTATCTGTTAATTTCCTGCCATTGCGATTTAGTAAACTGAAAGAGCGAGACTAGACGCTGATATGAAATTGGAACTCAAGCATCTGCAAAGTAATAAGAATATTTCGTATAAATCGTACAGCAGAAGCCCAGCTGTGTTAAATTGTTTTTGAGGCTTGCATCTGGCTGACGTAATAAACTTATCGAGTTGCAGATCAATGAGGATTGACGGCAAGCTAAAGAGACAGCGCGAACGTTTCTGCTGCGCGCACTGTTTCTACCAGCTTTTCAACATGACAGCGGCGCTTGGCTTATAGGGGTATGGCAATCTTTGAAACATGAGTTTCATCGCTGCATATGACCTGAAACAATAGTGTAAGGAAATTGTCGGTGGATTTTGTAGAACGGGGGTGGTTGTAGTTGGCAATCACTCTTCCGACGATTCAAAGCAGAAAGCGCCCTAGCTAGATTATAGTCACGTATCAGAAAAGTATTTGAAATACTCTTCATCAAATTTTAAGTAAAATTTAAAATGGTTAACATGCTAGTATTTTAAATTTGAAGCTTGAAACAAAGCACTATCCTTGATAGTCAAGTTTAGTAACCGTGCGCGCACGTTCCCACTAATTCTTGAGTTCTATTTGGTGAGACTGTAGATGATTATGTGTATGCATAAAATATAACTCACTAAATAAGTCGTCTACGATTATCACTACAACTATTGTTAGATAGTGCAGACGTGATCGAGAAAAATATGCACAAAATGTCGTAGGACATATGTTGGGAATTCGATTACAAACTGCACTCCTATCGCGAGACTGACTAGACATGTACGTAAATTCTCAGGTTTTCTATGAAGCTCGAACAAGCCGCGCAATGTACTCTTAAAGGTCCATATATATCGCGATTAGTATTCAAAAATTCCGATCATAGTATTTCAACCAAATTTAATGAAGTGGTGAGCATCATATGAGTATTGGTCGTAGTACATTCTATAGCTTGTTGTGTTGTTCTCATTCCTTCAGATTAATGTTACTCTGCGAGAAATACCCCGTGTTACACACTGACTAATTGATGCCTTTCAAAAACTGAATCCGTTTTTACGTTGTGACTTTCGAATAGGTTTACAACACAAAATCATACATTTGCATTTACAGCCCATCCAGCAATACATCCTCTGAGAATGCACAGACAAATTGTAGCGAGAAAAAAGTTCACTCCGGAGAAGACTGCCGCAAATCTGTAACTTCCGCCATCATCTGCAACGATAGCAGCAGCAATTGGTGCACTGGATAAACTTGCTCCCGACGCAATAGCAAAGACGGTACCCATTCGCGTCCCGAGTTCCTTGATGGGTGATACACTGGCAATCAGAACCGGCCCCAGACCAACGCAGGCTCCAGAACTGATGCCAAAGAAAACGGCAAAACAAATAAATGCCGAATGGCCACGACCGGGGAGCCAGAGACCAAGAACAAGGACAGTGGAAAGAATTGACATACCGATCATGAGATTGAATCTACCTACCTTGTCCGCAAAGTAATTCGGGACCGTGCGTCCAACAAAACTAATCGACACGAGCGTCAGATGGAGTACGGATAATCTAAGTCAAATAGAGCACTTCTCACCTAGCTCCGTTCAGGATAGGTACTAAAGATAACGCCAAATAGGTTGACGCTCCGTAATGCTGTGCTTCAGTGACGATATAGTCAAGTGGCACAAACATCCCCCCTATTCAGCACTCAGATATGAGCAAAAATGAAGCTCGAATAATACTTACAGTATAGAAAGAAACTGCCGATGCAAATTAATACAAATTTAAGCTCAGTCATCGGCCGGACATAATCCATAATGTGGAAAGGCTTAGGCGTATGCTTCATGGCTGAGCGAATGAATAAGTTCGAAATGACGAGGAGTCCTAATATCATGAAGGCGCATGCTCTCATAGTCCAAGGAAAGCCGATGTCTGCTAGAAGATGTTGAACCATAATAGGAAAAATGACGCCACCGAGCGACGAGCCTGCAACCGTTAAGCCGCCAGCAATGGCACGTTTCTTGTGGAAATATGTATAAGGCTTTTACGAAAGTCAGCCAAGTAGCTCCCAAAAGTAGCAATCATCAAGACTTACCGCACTCATTGCAGGCGTGAATATCAAAGAGCAGCCAATTCCAGAGCAAACAGATTGACTGAGCATGATCTGATAGTACTTCGATGACAGGCTTGTCATCATAAGGCCAAATACGTGCATGAAAGAGCCGAGTAGAATAGGAACTCGAGGTCCATAGCTATCAAAGAGCTTTCCTGAAAGGGGTGAACAAAACAGCAGAAAGAAGACTGTCAAGAACCATATCAGTATTGTCCGGCAGGAGCACACAGCAGAAGTTACTTACAGCTCATCGATGTAATCCACGATACTTGACCGGTGGAGTAATCCTTAAGCTCGTTCGATTCATATTCCGCCTGAAACAAGCCGATACAATTTGCCCAGCCAAAAGAAACGAACATCGCACAAGAAGAGCCGGCGACCGTCAACCAAGCTTGTTTTCCACCCTCGTGTGGAATTGCCACATGTCCGGTAGGTTCATGCTTGACAGAAGCAGGTTGCTCGAACTCTTCTAAGCCAAACAGATTGAAGTTGAGAGAACCAATATTCTCTGCTTTTTCCTCGTCATCCAACGAGACTGCAGCATGGTGCGGCGAAGACATAACGATAGCTGTAGAAACACGGTAAAAAAGTTCAATGTAGTTCTGGCAGACAAGACGGGTATCACAAGAAAAGACATCAGAACAGCAGCAAGGGTATATAGGCCTATATATCTTGAATCAGAAACCATAGAGAGCTGCGGCAGACAAAAGCATCGCCTAGCGATAGCCCCGACGGAAGTCGGTAAATTCATGTTGCTTAGTTGCAAAGCTCGGCTTTCAATAGCTGGTGCGCAGTGCAGGGCGGGTAAATTGCCGAGTTTCGATCCTAAGCTTTATCCCCGAAGTTGGCTCGGTCGATAACTACGGTCTCGCGCTCGCCGTCGTCCTTAATCCTGAAGTCTGGCATAGAGATTCTTGCAGCACTGTACAGAAATGGACAGGGTGGCCAATTGCGCGCAGGTCCTCTAGCAAGCTTTAACCGGCCTCCTGCGGCTACCTCTTCATTGTGCGGTCAACATGCCAGGGAGTATCGAGAAACAGGTAGACAAAATTGTACGAAAACGCCGAAGACCTGCAAAGTCATGCGAACATTGTCGCTTACGAAAGATCCGCTGCGATCAGTTGGTGCCCTGCAGCTCATGTGTGCGGTCGAGAGCATCACTTCAATGTTCATACTGCAGCGATGATACCCAAGTGTTGCCAGTGGCTAAGAGATCAGATCATGATGCATTTTCGGCGAGCTCGACTGAAGGCGTCGCTATTTCTGCGGCGACTCCTGCGCAGTCGGCTAATTCGCAACAAGAGTTGCTTGCTGAAGCTCCAGCACAACGAGCGAGCGAGCCTGTACGAACGCCTCATACTACTACAATCAAGCCGTTAAGGGCAGAGGAGTCTCTCGACGAGCTACGCGCACGGATACGGCAGCTCGAAAGACAAGCTGAGCAACAGGACGAGCGTTCTAAATCGGTCGATATTCAGGTCAAGGACAAGTTAAACGCTCTTTCAACACTAACCGTGGCTCCCCCGCTTCCTCGTTTGCGGAATGGGTCTGAGAAAGCTAAAATCTTTGGACCAAGTCATTGGTTCTATGCCACTGAACGCGTAAGTTGATTTTGTGTCAATGTAAATGCACTGTGTTTACACTTATGTTAGGTTTCTGGTATAGGTGGTTTTAATTATGACACCGAACCTCCACTTACTCATGCGGGCCCGGAACTTTCTGCACTCTTCAAAGAGGTTAGAGCGTTGCGGCAGTCTCTGAAGTTACATAATGTCGTGACATTTGATGAGCTAGTTCCCGAATTGACGTCCACGTTTCCATCGCGGGAAGTATGCGACGAACTTGTGCGTTGTTATTTACGTTCGTTTGAGCCGATGTACAGAATCGTCCACATTCCAACATTATGGGATGACTATGACCATTTTTGGGACGTATCGAAAAAGTCTTCGCAAGTGCCAGGTCTATTCAAATTTTTGCTAGGCTTAATAATGTCCATTGGATCTGTATTTATTGCAGATAGCTATAACGGCATAGAGCTCAAGGTTCTTCAGAAGACAGCTCGCAAATGGATATATGCTGCGCAGTGGTGGCTTGTAGGACCATCGGAGAGAGCGTCTGAGACAATATCGGGCTTGCAGATTTGCTGCTTACTCATAATTGCCAGGAAAGCCATGCCTGGGTTCTCCCCGTCTGGATGGCTATCTTCATCGTCGCTTGTTAATATGGCAATACGAATGGGACTTCACCGACATTCGACAAAATTTGCAGTGCTGTCCCCTTTTCAAGCGCAACTGCGAGCGCGGTTGTGGGCAACGGTGGTGGAACTGGTTTGCCAAGACTCGCTCGAATCTTCGACACGGCCGTTTATTGAAGAGTACGCGTATGACGCTGCGGTACCGCTAAATCTCAACGACATTGACATCGAATTTGGAAGTACGACGAGTATATTACCATCGGTTGATGCCGTCACAGACTGCTCTATTCAGATACTACTTTCACAGTCTCTTTCTCTGCGACTACAGGCCCTTCGACTTATCAACGACTGGCACGGTAAGATGTCTTTCGAGGAAGCTCTGCACACAGCAAATGGCCTAAAGGTACTCTGTGCTGACTTTGCTGCTATTTTCAATCGGTGTAAGGCAAAGCCAGCTGAGGCTTCTATACGGTGCTCGTCGTTAGTGTTTAGCGAATTTCACAGAAATTTTATAGATGTCTATATTCGAAAGTATATTTTGCTGTTGAACCGGCCATTTATGTTTGAAGCTCAGAGCGATCCACGGTTTTATCTCTCTCGTAAAATTTGCGTGGACAATGCTCTCATCATAGGCTCATGGGCAGAGAAGTTAGTTTTTGACTCCAGCACTTCGGTAACTAACGAGCCGGACTATGGTGCACGACTTTCAATGCGAGGACATGGAGTTTTCAAAGGCGCGATTTGTATGGACGTGATCATAGTTTTGGCATACGAGATCATCAGTCAGTTGCAAGAGAACCCCGCTTCTGGATTGGATGATTGCGATCCGGTAACCGAGATACACCGCACGAGTCGTCAGCCACTCATAAATACACTTGAGAGGCTCGCGGATTGCATGCTACAGCAGATTTCGCGCGGTGTGCCGAGTCTCAAGAGGTACATATATGCGTCCACATACCTGAACCTAATCCGGGTAATGGATCGTGGCGGTGGCAACAGCGGCATAAATGTGCAGCAGGTCATCTGCACATCTGTGACGGAGAGCTTGCAAACGTGCCGTACCCTGTTGATGCCGCATCACGATGCTCTTGCGACGTCTACTCCATTAATTGTTGCGGAGCCCGCCGCCAACGGGAACGATGCTGAACGAGATATATTTGACTTCGCAAACTTGGTACGTTTTCGCTGTTGGCATTGTGTGTTTGAGAGCGATAGAGCATCTAACTATCTGTATTATTCTAGGCCCTAGATATGCAGTGTGACCTTTCGAACTTTTTAGTCTTACCATTTGCTGGCGAGCAAGCGTTTAGTTTACCTGTAGGCTAGAAACGAGACTAAGCCCGCTTTCGTTTGAATTACAGGCAGTCATTGCGGTATGATATTGAGTTAATGTGAAATCGCGCAAATACTAATCAAATTGTAATTTGCATTTCAGCGGAATCCTGAATAGAGAAGAGTCTGCTCATACCGTGATGTGGCAAATAATCAATCGTGTACTCTGCAGCTTCAGCGTAATGTCGTATGTTGCCGGCTGTCGCATCTAGACACAGGCACTGCTTTAAATTGCAATAGCAGTAGCCGCTGCCTCTCCTTGTAGCAGGCAAGCGCAATCAACAAGGCACACATCGGTGGAGTATGCGCTTGTACCGACTAGCTGGCGCTTAACCACAACGGCTGAGCCGCATCATGAACAGCAGCTGTGGTTCACACTTCGGAGAACGATCACCCACGGCAGCATTAGTAGTCAGAAAGTAAAGCGTTCCTGTCAGTTTCAAACGATGCTTAACTGCTAAGATGGTATATTACATGCTGTAAACTATTTACTCTTCTAGTTGAGCTATCTAAGCCGACGACTCAGCCTGCTTGGCCTTGATCCCCGACCGCGGGACGCCGACCAGGTATCCGCCGACTGTGGGGTCGCGATAGTATTTCATCTCTCGTTGGCGAACAGGGCTCGCATCGAGTGGGATGTAAGTGAAAAACTCAGGGTGCAGCAGCGCACGGAGGTCTAGTCGATGTTAGCACTTTAAGTCAGGTGAGCCCCGGTGGGGGAGGAGCGCACTTAATCTGTTGTAATATTTAGACGTGACTTTGCCACCTAGCTCGGAAACTCGTCTGACCGCTTCCCGCGACGCGGCGCTGACTATGATGTTGACCGGGGTCGTCAATGTCTCCTTGCCCTGTTGCTAATAGTTAGCTAGTGTCGCTCGGCGGAGGGCAAAATATGAGGTAGTTACATCAGCTAGTAGCTTGACTCCATCTTTGATGCCGTGGCACAACCGAGAGTCGAGCAAATGCTTCATTGTGATGGGCTGAGTGGGGTCAAGCCGGCCCATGTCGATCCACTGCTGAATTTTGGAGAGGTTGACCTTCACGTAGTCCTTACGGCCACTGTGGTTTGGAAAAATTAGGCATTAATTTGCCAAAGAAATTCAAAAGTAGCATACTAGTTTGAAAAGCCGAGCTTCGGAAGTAATTTGGACATGGGAGTCTGACCGCCTTCGAACCACGGCGCAACGCTCTCCTTCTGCTTCTGACCATTCATACCACGGCCGGAGGTTTTACCCTGTGTGAGAATGTGTTATAGCTGCACTCCACAGTCCATTGCTCGCATGAAACAAACTCACCTTGCCGCTGGAAGGTCCTCGGCCAACACGCTTCTTCTTCTTGTACGAGGAGGGGACATTGTAGAGCGTCGACATGATGGACGCCGAGCGGGTGCACAAGACACTGACTCGGCCGCAAAAAGCAAACGCCGCTAGACTGCAGGTGCGTGCAGTCCTCAGCGTTGAGAAGGCAGAGCACATGCCGAGGGCCATGTTGCGGGTAGATATCGCAGCACTTTTGCCGTCTCGGTCTCCGAATGTCGGGAAAGTTTTGGCGGTTAGAGAGGGTTAGGGTGAACGCGCCAGCGAGCAACTAGAGACACATCGCGCGTCTGCACGCGTCCCCCCCAAAACATTCCTTCTTCCACGCGTCCCCGCCTTTATTACTGGTGCTCCTGTACTCGATTTAGATTTCAGGAATTGGGAATCATATGACAACCGTTTTGGAGTGGCTGCATATCTCGCATTGGCTCGTACGCTCACTCGCACGTCCCACGTCCTCACGCCCATCCGCGGCGACTGCCTCTGTTTCTGTCGCTACCGCAGAAGTGGCCAGCGCAGGCGACTGTTAAGGGCGCACTACTGCTGATTTTTGCTTATTGCAGACGCATCTTGGTTCTGAGCGCCTTTGAAAATCGTCTACTCGTACCGGTTCTTTTCAAGAGCAGCAAAGCGAGGTCTCGCGGACAACCACAACCTCCCAAGATGGCTGCATCGCCGAGACCAGGGTCCTCGGCTGCAGTCCCTATTGACATTGGCTTTATTGATGAAGATGATATCGCTGATTATGATGAACTCGTGCTCAGCGACGACATCATCTCTCCGAAACGAAAGCAGCCACAACCGGTGCTCCCGACAAGACCGCCATTGACTCCGTTGAAGTTGCAGCCGCCGCCAAGGGCTATCAGCCCTGAACTCGCAAATCTCTTCTTGACGCCATCGCCACTAGAAACCCTGTCCCCTCTTCCACCGGCTACGTCACAGCCGATAGACTGGTCCAGCTCGCCGGCTATCAATAGGACTGCCACAATGAAGACGCTGGCGGCGGTTCGCGCGTCCACGGGAGATATACAGGCAAGCTCACTCGATGTCACTAAGAAACGAATGCTGCCGTGGGCGTCGCAGTCAAGTCCGATGCAGGACATCGTCAAAGTGGACCGTAACAAGAAGGCAACTACAACCGGCAGCATGCCCAAGCGCTCGGCGACATTCAAAGAAGAAGCAGCGCCCGCTAAGAAAGTCAAGACAATTGTACCGATGCAACTTAGCGAAGAGCAAAAGACCGTGATCAAGATGGTGTGTGAGGAGAATAAGAGCGTGTTCTTCACTGGCTCTGCCGGTACCGGCAAGTCTGTACTGCTGCGCGAGATAATTGCCAATCTGCGTAAAAAGTACAAAGTCAGCACCGAGGCCGTTGCGGTCACCGCGTCCACGGGTCTCGCAGCGTGCAATATCGGTGGTGTTACTGTGCACAGCTTTGGTGGCATCGGGCTCGGCAAGGAAGACGTCGACACACTTATCAAGCGCGTGCGCAAGAACAAGAAGGCGTTGATGCGGTGGCAGCGTACTAAAGTACTTGTTGTGGATGAGATTTCAATGGTCGATGGCGAACTATTTGACAAGCTCGATGGCATCGGAAGAAAGCTGAGAAACAAACCGCACATCCCGTTTGGTGGCATACAGGTCGTACTCACCGGTGACTTCTTCCAGCTGCCGCCTGTGGCCGAGCGGGGAAGGGCTTCGAAATTTGCGTTTGACGCAGAGGCGTGGTCCTCTGCTGTCAAGCACACCATCTGCTTGACACACGTGTTCAGACAGAAAGATCATGGTGGGTACTAGAGAGCCGAGATTTGGTGGTGACTACTAACGATCTGATAGAATTTGCGGATTTCCTAAATCGCATGCGCACGGCCAGTCTGACCAAGGCGGATGAACGCAAATTCCTGCAGCAGACGAGCAAAGTACGATTCGACGATGGCATCGAGGCAACTGAACTATTTTCCACGCGGCACGAGGTCGAAGGCGCGAACGGAAAGCGCATGCGAATGCTCTCTGGGGAGGAGCACGTCTACACTGCGCAAGACAGCGGCAGTGCAGACCCCGAGACACGTGCACGGTTGCTTAGCAATTGCATGGTGCCGGAGCGAATCACGCTGAAAAAGAACTGCCAAGTGATGCTAGTCAAGAACATGGACGAGTCTCTTGTAAACGGATCGCTAGGGAAAGTTTTGGACTTTATGTCAATGGACGCGTATGGTGTATTTAATGTGCAGAACAGTGTGGTCGGTCACTTCACCGATATGAGCGATGAGGACGATGACATTATAGTTCCGCAGACGGTGACTGCGCGGGGATCGGTGGCCAACGAGTCGGGAGAGGTGCTCGAGAAGCATATACAACAGGCGAAGCAGATTGCCTCGCAGCGACGCGGAGGTACTTCAGAAGGCACGTTGTACCCGCTTGTGCGATTCACTAATATGGACGGCACGTCCAAAGACTTGTTGGTCATGCCGGAGCAGTGGAAGATCGAGCTGCCGAACGGTGAAATCCAAGCGCAGCGGACGCAGGTGCCGCTCATTCTCGCGTGGGCGCTGTCGATTCACAAGTCGCAGGGCCAGACACTTGAGCGGGTTAAGGTTGATCTTGGACGGGTGTTTGAGAAGGGCCAGGCCTATGTTGCATTGAGTCGGGCGACTACGCAGCAAGGTCTGCAGGTGAAGAATTTTAGCTTGGACAAGGTGCAGATACATTTGCGCGTGAAGGAGTTCTATGAGACCCTGGAGCGGTTAAATGAGTCTGGCAAGATCACCCGGAAACAGATGGCGCTGCCGACTACTGCGGCAAAAAGGAGTCGGGCAGAGGAGGACGACACGTTTGCAGACGAGGAGGAGGCGTTAATGGACGCGCAGTATCAATCTATATTCTAGATAAACTATAAACTACGAGTGCCAGCATACAAAACCAAACAGAACCAAAAAGACGAAACTCCGAGATAAAATTAAAGTGCGTATCCAGACCGCAGGACAGGCTTTGCTGGGTCCCACGGTCCTTGGATCTCGTTCTTGTACTTCTGCAGCGCAATCAACCAGCCTGGAGCGATAAACGCCGCGGACACGAGCACCGCAGTCCAGACAGCGAAGGCCCACCAGCCGCCGATGCGGAACATACCACACTCGGTGACGATGATGAACACGGCGGTGAGCCCGAGGTGGGCGAGGAAGGAGTATGTGCGGAGCCAGCGTGAGAAGATGGGGAAGAGACCGAAGAGCTCGATTGAAAAGAGCAAGAAGGAGAAGACTGAGAGGGTGGTGGAGAGGCGAGAGGCAAGGACGATGGCGGCGGCGATGGCAAGGTTTGTAGAGAGAGTTGTTGGAGGCACGGCGGCGTAGGTAGGCGTGGAGGAGGCGGATACCGGCGCGGTGCGGGCGGGGGCGGCGGAATAATCGTGGAAGAAGATGTTGAGGAGGAAGAGCCACACCGAGATGGCCCAGATAGAGTCGGAGGATGTCGACTGCGTGAGCGACTTGAGCACGGGCGAGAGGCCGAGCAGAGTGGACACGATGAGCGCAGCGGATTTGGCGGTCGCGGCCCTACTGGCGGCGGAGGACGAGTGCGCGCAGCGGTCCCAGACGGCGTAACCCACGAGCGTGCATGTGGAGCCCGTGGCAGCAAACCACGCGGGGTCCCAATCGAGGTTGTAAATGACAACGAAGACGCAGACGAAGAGCATAACCGTGGACGCGTGCAGGATGATCACTGTGGAGTCGGACGAGAGCGCCCAGAAGGAGTACTGCTGCACGTGCAGATTGCGTTTGAGCTGCGAGAGGAAGGAAGCATCGACGTAGTTATCTGGATATGGCTGGTGTACCCAAAGCAGCTTATGCCATGGCCGTCGTCGAGGCGCTGTCGTTGACGTGGTCTGACTAGTGATGATCGTGGAGGTTGACGTCATCGCAAACCCGGGAACGCTCAGAAAGCGCTCGCGGTCGCCAACATCTTCGGGCCGCTCCATCGCGTGCAATTGGACCGGTGTAGTGCGCGGTGAACGTGCGACGGGCGCGGACGCGGGTTGTCGAGAATCTCGAAGACCTGCCGAAACGGGCAACATGTCAATAGGCTTAGGGTTTTCGCGCGGCGCGGCTTCCCGCGAGTTCTGTCGTCGTTCGCGCTTTGAACTCCACCATCTCCATCCTCACTTCCCACTCTTCAATATCACCGTACGATAAATGGACCGTCTCAGCAGACTCATCAACGGCGGCGGCATGGGAGGTGGCGGTATGCCGAATCTCGGGGTGCGTAGTTGTGCTGTTGGCGTATATGTTCGCATCACTGATGTCGTGTGGCCACTCTGCTATCTAGGATTCCACCGTGGTCGACAACTCTGAATGCGTTTATATTTCCTCGCTAGCGCTGCTCAAAATGCTGAAGCATGGCCGGTAAGTGATTCTCATATGGGAGGATCGTGGTGGTAGCATCTACTGACTGCATCTCTAGCGCTGGTGTTCCCATGGAAGTGGTACGCGCGACTTGAGTCATGCGTGCATATGGATTTTGGCTGACGAGTATGTAGATGGGACTTATGCTTGGCGAGTTTGTGGATGATTATACCGTGCGCGTGATCGATGTGTTTGCGATGCCGCAGAGCGGGTATGTTGAGTGCTGAGGCGTCTTGAGGAATATATTAACTCCCCTGCAGAACCGGTGTGAGTGTCGAGGCTGTTGATCCGGTGTTTCAAACAAAGATGATGGCGATGCTTAAACAGACTGGCCGGTGAGAATTTGCTGTTTTGTTTGTGTCTGACGTATGCTGACTCTGGCAGGGACCAAATGGTAGTCGGCTGGTACCACTCTCACCCCGGTTTCGGCTGCTGGCTATCCTCAGTAGATATCAATACGCAGCAGTCCTTCGAGCAGCTGACTCCGCGGTCCGTCGCCGTCGTAGTCGACCCGATTCAATCCGTGAAAGGCAAAGTCGTGATCGACGCGTTTCGGCTGATAAACACCACGATTATGATGATGGGCCAGGAGCCCCGCCAGACAACCTCCAACCTCGGCCACCTGAACAAACCGTCGATTCAGGCACTCATCCACGGCCTCAACCGGCACTACTACTCGATTGGTATCAACTACCGCAAGACGCCGCTCGAGGGCCAGATGCTGCTCAATCTGCACAAGACCGAGTGGACGCAGGGGCTGAACTTGAAGGACTTCAAGGCACATGACAAGGAGAATCTTGAGGCTGTGCAGCAGATGGTCAAGCTCGCAGAGGCGTACACGAACCGGGTCAAGGAGGAGAAGGAGCTCACGCCGGAGCAGCTCAAGACGCGGTACGTCGGCAAGCAGGACCCCAAGAAGCATCTTGCGGAGAATGTCAACAGTCGGATGGAGGATAACGTGTGCGTGCTGCTCGCGGGTATGATCGATAATATCTCGTTCAAGTAGTGTGCCAACCAACAATATATTACGTAATGCATGAGCATCCCACTAGCCGCCTTTGGCACTGACACAAGTCCCAGCGCTTCCGCTTCCTATGTTCAACTCCTCTATATTCACCCTCCTTTTTCTCCACGACCACCGCCTTCACGCCCGCAATGGCCTCTCCAACCACCTCCCATGACGACGACGAGGATGTTCTTGACTTCCTCGAGTCGCTGACGCACCAACCCGGGAGCGCAGCTTCCGCAAGTGACAACGCAGCAGCCGGCACGGCAACGTCACCACTGCCACAATCCGCAGAGGGCCCAACAACCGCCGCCGGCGCGGAGTCGGAGAAGGAGTTACTCGGGTTTCTGGACTCGCTTGCTCAGGAGACCGCTGCGGTGCCAGCGTCGAGCATAGCAGGCTCGCCGAGCTCGTCGCCGCCGGTGGTAGTGAAGATCGAAGATGCTGCGCCGGCAGTTTCACCGGTCGACGCGCCAAAAGCGAAGCCATCGACGCCCATTCCGGCGTCTGTGCCTGTTGTGCCGGTGTCGCCGGCTTCACCAGTCGCCGGCGTGAGCGCGTCGCTGTCAAGTTGGTTCGGCGGGGCCAAGGCCACGAGCATCTGGGATACCGCGAGTGCAGCCGTCAAGGGCGCGGAGTCGCGGGTACGCGACATACAACAAACAGCTGCCAGCGCCGCGTCGGCAGCATCTGCGGCCGCTGCATCTGCCGCCGCTACTGCCTCCGCGGCGGCAGCGAACAGCGGCGTGTCGGTCGACGCGGCGTCCTGGGAGAATAAGGTCAAGGGCAACATCAGCGCGCTGAATCGGTTCGGGATCTCCAAGACGCTGGCGTCGACGTTCAGCTCAGTGCTGCAGACTATTGCGCCGCCGATTCTGCGGCACGAGCAGTTGCGGATCCACATTTTTCACGACATCGTCGGGTACCCTGCGATCGACACGATTGCGTACTCGGTGTTCGACAGGGTGATGCAGCAGGTAGAGGGCGGGGAGCTGATTATCGTGCAGAAGGGCCGCGAATCACGGCGCCGCGACTCGGATTGGAAGGGCGTTAAGCGCGACATGGGGTTGATCCAGGGAGGGCTCGAGTCAGGGGAGAAGCTGTGCAAAGCCAACATCGAGCAAATCAAGGCGTTGAGCAAAGACACCGAGGACGAGGACAGCGAGGAGTCGCCGATCCGCAAATCGGATATATACCTGTCGATCCAGGCCTGCGCTTACACGAGTGATGCGGAGGAGAAGCTGTTCACTTTCATAATCTACCTCGACGACCCGCACCACGGGCTGTCATTCCTGACGCACTCGCAGTCGTTTCCGCTACAGTGGTGCGAGTGGCTGGACTCGAACGAGGCAATCCCGGGGCAGGTGGACCCACGCGAGTGGCTCGCGGAGTGGGTCGAGGAAGGCCTCGGGCTCGGGATTGGCATTGTCGCGCAGAGATACGTCGCGAGTCGCATGGCGGTGGGAGTGGATGTCGGCGTTGCTGCGTAATATCGGGTGTTGTAACTTGTTTTCTGTCGTGTGTGTATATGCTCATGCTAGGTCTTTGTCTGCGGTTTATGTTATGATTATTGTATCTGTTCTTGTTCATTTGTTGATAACTTTCACGTTCAATCGTGCATGGATTTATAGAGTTCAACAATCTCACAGATCCATCTCCCATCCCCCCTCAACGCATCTACACATCCACAGCATGGCACGTAAGAAATCAGCACGGCAGACGCTGCAGAAGCTGGCGGAGCGCCCGTGGTGCTACTACTGTGGCCGCGACTTTGAGGATCTCAAGGTGCTTATCTCGCATCAGCGCGCGCAGCATTTCAAGTGCGACCGATGCAACAAGCGGCTCAACACCGCCGGAGGTATGTTCACGTCGAACAAGAGCGAAAGATAATGTAATAGTGCTGATGTGTATGCTAGGTCTGGTGATTCATGTGCAGCAGGTCCATAAAGAGACCATCACCGAGGTGTTTAACGCCATGCCGGGGTACGTCGCCGCAGCTACACCATCGGTTCTACGTACACTGCTAACATCCCGTCCGCAGGCGCGAGACCACCGACATCGAGATCTTTGGCATGGAAGGTATCCCACAAGACGCGGTCGACGCGCACGACGAAAAGATCCGCGAAAAGTTCGCAGCACTCGACGCCGCCGCCGCGGCGAAAAAATCAAATTCCCCCAGCACCATATCATCCATCACGCACACGGCGGGTCCGGGTGCTGCCGCGGGCGCGGGCGCGAGCGCGCCAGCTTCGAAGCGGTCAAAGATTACACATGTAGATAAGGACGAGATACGGGAGCGGCTTGCAGCGTTTATTGCGAATAAGAAGAGAATCGCCGCGGAGGGGCGGAGGGCTGCTGGGGAAGAGATAGAGGAGATTCAAGTTAATCTTGAGCCGGTGAGTCAGCAGGTGTTGACTTCCGAGCCACTCTAGGATCATCGCAGAGGATGCAGACACAGAGATAACACATTGTATATACGAACACAAAGATGCTCAATTCAAAATCGTCTATTATGTTTTCGCAATGCAATCTATAGACTCGCCGTGCGCTACCAATCCACTTATAGAGACCTGGTCTTAGGCGCGGACACAAGCTCATAGAAGATCTCGTCATAGCGGCTCAGCTTGGGCTTCTGCGCAGCGGCGTCTGCAGCGACGACCGCGGGAGCTGTCGGTGTTGGTGGCTGCGCGCCAGCGACGATAACAGTGTCGATTTCCTGCGGAGGGCGGATGACGGTCTTCGTTATTGCTGAAGCGGAGTGTTAGTACACGCAATGAAACACCCAGAGTCAGACACACAATACTTACGCCGCGGAGGATTAAACGTCAATAGCTCGTCAAAGTTGACGATAATTTTCGGTTTCTTCGGCACCGCCGGTGCAGCAGAAGCAGTATCCTCTTTCTTTGCCTCCGGCGCCGGCTTGGCCTTGATCTTGATATTCGAAAGATCAAGCGTCTCGCGCTTCTTAATCGAGTCCGCGAGCGCTTTCACATGCACATCCGGCACAAGGCCAAGGTAGGCGAGCACATCGCCCTTGAGAATGCGGCCGCTGGGACCAGTCGGCGTGATCTTGGTCAGCGCGTCGGCCGGAGATATGTGATTCGCAGCGAGCAGGCCGAGCACCGAGGGTAGCAGGACCACCGAACCAGTCGGTAGAGCGGCGTGCGCGCTTGGCGGGGAGGGCGAGGGAGAAGATGCTGGTGTAGCAGGCGCAGGGGCGACGGCAGCAGCGGCGGGAGCCGGTGCTGGCGTGGGAAGGGGAGCAGGAGAGGATGCGGCAACAGCGGCTTCGGCGGGGCCACCGACCGGCGGGGGCAACGTCAACGTCGCGAGGTCGTCTCCGGGCTCAGCAATGACGGCAATACTCGTCCCGACGGGGATATCCTTTTCGCCATCTTGCTTCTGCAGCACACATGAGCATCTTGCCGTAGGGTTTGTGGATCACGCGAGAATACATACGTAGATTTTGACGAGCACGCCGTCGTCCTGGGCTTCGACGTCCATCTGAGCTTTATCGGTCTCGATCTCGAGGATGATGTCGCCCGCTTGGAATTCCTGGCCTACGGGGAGTCAGATACACGGTCGTCCATGCCTACCCGAACAGCCGCTCTCACCCTCTTTCACCTTCCAGGCAGAAACACCGCCTTCCGTCATCGTCGGGGACAGCGCTGGCATTGCAAAGTTGGAGGCCGCATAGCGCACAGCGGACGTCTGCAGTGCTGTGGAGCGTGAGTAGATGACCACGGCGAGGTGGGGGAGGTGGGGTGAGCCGACATACATCGGTAGTCGCTTCGACAGAGGTTGCGACCTGCAGCGCGCCGGGCGAGCACACGGAGTTGCTGTCGTGCAAGCATGATGCGTGGATGCGAGGAGTAGTGTGCAATCGTCCCGCGACTGACCGGTGGAGGAGGAGGAGGCAATGGAGTTGGAGATGGTGAAGGCGAAGTGAATAACCCCCACCCCCGCTCTGGAGCCTCGCGGGTTGCAACCCTTCGCAACCCTGATCGTAACCCTAACTGCTCCGAGCCTGGCACGTTCCTTCCCCGCAATCTACCCCGCTATCGTACAAGTCTTATAAGCCGACCCAACCGCCAAAGACCACTCCGTGTACTTTATCATGGTTTCTGGCGACTACGAGTAAGTGATACCCTTGTATTCTCAGTTGGGACCCCGTGCGCTAAAGACATCGCCCGCTATCAGAGCGGTCAAGGCGGCCATCCTCGCCGTCCTCCCGCAACCTGGCTACGACGATGGCAGCGCCGGCCCCGTCCTCGTCCGTCTTGCATGGCACGCCTCAGGCACCTACGACAAGAAGTCTGGCACCGGCGGCTCCAATGGCGCCACCATGCGCTTCCACGCCGAAGCCGCCGATGGCGCCAACAACGGGCTCGATCACGCGCGCGCGTTCCTGGAGCCGATAAAGCAGCAGTTTCCCTGGATCTCGTACGCAGATTTGTGGACTTTTGCCGGTGTTGTCGCAGTTGAGGCGATGGGTGGGCCGAAGGTGGCGTGGAGGGCGGGCCGGGTGGACGATAAGAGCGAGGAATACGTCCCGCCGAATGGACGTCTTCCTGATGTACTCGGCCCTAGCATACTCATCAAGTGAACTTACTGACCATGACCATGACAGGCAACCCAAGGAGAAGACCATATTCGGTCAATATTCTACCGTATGGGCTTCAACGACCAGGAAATCGTCGCGTTGTCCGGCGCACACAATCTTGGCAGGTGTCACGGAGACAGAAGGTCAGTACTGCACACGCCTATAAGTGATTTTAATACTGACATGTCAAACAGTGGGTTTGAGGGTCCATGGGTTCCTATGCCCACCCGTTTCAGCAATACATAGTAAGGTCTCCAATCAGTTCCTCTCAGGTTCAGGACTAATAACCACGCCAGCTTCAAACTGCTCCTGCGAGCAGAATGGATCAAGAAGAAGAACAGCACCGGCCTGGAACAGTTTTACTCTGATGAGGGCGACCTCATGATGTTGCCAACAGGTACGGCCACCAGCCCACTTCACCTAATTGACCATTCTGACCGTGTGTAGATATGTCGCTCATCAAGGACGCAAAGTTCAGAGTATGGGTCGAGAAGTACGCTGACGACAAGGATCTGTTTTTCAGGGACTTTGCAGCTGCGTTTGCAAAGTTGCTTGAGCTTGGTGTCATTCGCGGACCGCAGGGTGTGGCGCTGCGGGAGTACAGCGTCCGCGCGAAGTTATAACACGAGACGTACTACTATGCATGAGTTAGGTAGTTGCTGTAAATACATTCGTTCGCATATTGATTGATGCGGGGATGGTAGTGTTTGGGCCTCAATAGTCTTGGCTGCTGGTATCGGATGAAGAGCCGGTAAAGCGGTCGGTGCCGCAGAATAACGACACGAAGACGAAAGTGCGTACAGCCCTCGCATGCGAAACACGGTGATCCGTATCTAACATCATTTTTGCGGTCACTTATCGTTAATATTCAATCGCTACTGGCACTGCCTATTACTAATGCAAATTTTATATGCCAACGTTTACTGAAATTTGCTGTTGTTCGGAGTTTAACTGTATTTGTGTAGGCTAGCGACAAGTCGGCCCGATTGCCAATCCGAGTTTGAATCCGGTGGGGTTATCATGTCTTCCGCGCTTTTCACCTTCCTCACTTCGCACTTCGCACTTCGCACTTCGCTCAAATACATGTTTCTACCTGGACTGCTTTCGCTGAAGATGCCAAAGTTTTGTAAGCTGTTTCGTTCTCGTCGCGAATCTGGTTCTGAAGCCAAGGTGGGTCAACCCATTGTGACATCCGCTTGCAAGATAACTAACCCGTCACCGCCAGTCGCTCTTCGAACCATCAATCGTAGAACCCTTAGAACACCTTGACAAATGCTGCGAACAGTCCTCCTTCTTCGCTAGGATACGCGGACGCAAAACCACATCCATACCCACGAGCACATCTACCCTCAAATTCTCGATGGACGGACATGGTCACGGAATTTTCCACCACAAGTCGCACGTTCCGGTGTGGAAGTATGACGAGGAGGTACTGGGGACGACAGTGATTCATAACGGGCGGAATGTGAAATTGCCGCCGGTGTTGCGCGCGGCGAGAGCTGATCATGCGGTCCTCTTCGCGACGGAGGTGCAACCAGAGATGATGCCGAAGGGCACTGCAGGTATGAAGCATCGCAGTTTGCGGCAAAGTCTGCGCGCCTCTCGCGAGCGATTTGCACGCTACAGGGCAAGTGCGAGGAAGCGGACGCGGACAGATACGATTGAACACTGTAAGGAGGTCACGTTCGAGCGCGAGACGAATATTGAGTCTATGGATGACGGCATTATCGAATGCAGCTGGATTTCTGAGGGTGGTAATGTCGATTTCGGGATGTCTATGGCTGCTATTGAGACTGTTACTCTCATCGAGAACGAGCCCGCCCGTGCTCCCACTACGGAGACTGAGATACCTTCGATTATGGACGTTGTCAGTCGACGAGTGCCGAACGGTAGCATTATTATCCAACCTCCATCTACGACTCTACTAGAAGAAACCGCGCACTTCTTCACCTCCATGATGGCCACCGCGCGAGCCACAGCTGATGCCATTATGGCGGGCGATTTTAGACTATTGCTGTGGTTTCTGTACGCGTATATGCGCATCGGCACATCGACTGCACCGTGGAATGTCGGAGCAGGTCATGATATCCTGAATAAAGCACAGTAGCGATACCCTAATTAGTTTGCTGCTGAAAATATGTGGTATGTTATATCCGTAGTGAGACCTCTGAGTATGAATATCATGGCGTGACTTTCGTGCGCTGCCGTATCTGCTGTCACTCGTCTACATATAGTTTACAGAGTGTTATTGACGCTGCTGCGGCTGCATAGGTTAAAGATCAAATAATATCAAATCTTAGAACAATGTACACGTCGAGATAGCAGAACGGTAGCAGCAGGTGTAGCTTAGTGAAGACGGCCGACAGAGGTTGCACCTTCCGTTGTGTGTATAGTCTACTTAAAATCCATAGAGTATCATCTCCAGTAATAAAATATCTTAGCGAATGGGGAGTTAAATCATGTTGATATGGAGATGAGTTGAACTGGGGCTGCGGTTATCACATGCGAGGAGCGCGAGCCGTCATGAAAGTCCGTACAGCACTAATGCGTGTCGCAGATCCAAACAAGTTGATCGTTAAATATATTCGCATTTTGCACAGACGCTACAAGGAGTACCTCGATGTCATCGCCATAGCCAAGGTTGGATTCAGCAGCGACAATGGTGTTTTAAGCAGGTTATCCAGCACTACGTATTCGCGCCCTTTCCAGGCATTTTCCAGCCGTGTTAAGCCATCGCAGTCCCTCAGTGCCGACTTCTCTCCCCGTGCAAAGATCTGCTTCTCTCATTATCTCACATCTGATGTTGCCTGAAAATGCCGACATTATTCCATATGCTTGATTCTGGAATGACGCGCAGACGCGCTAGTCCCAACGCAAGCACACCACAACGCGGCCAGTCGACTCATCATGTCATGCCATCACCACGAGCGCGCTGACATAACTCACTGCCACTGCTATTTCTATCAATGCTTATGTGCCCAAAAAGTCACCTCGCGCGCGTCATACACACGAGTACTATAGCAACCTGGACTTTTAAGTATCCAGCCAACAATGAGATGATCCACAGAGGTTAACGCTGTACACTAAGCAAGTGGATACGCGCGCAAGGAGCTTCGTTTGCGTATTCCGCTCGAGGAACGCGTGCGTCGCGCTTGCAAGCAGAATACTATTCTCGCTCCATATTCTGTCAGAGACACCGCCAAATATGTACTATTTAGATACCATCTTCGTCGTTTATGTCATGCCAAGAGCGGACGATCGTCACTTCCGTACGTACTTGTTTGCTCTCTGACATACCCTTCCTTTCGCAAACGAGAACTTATTCAACCGAGCTGTCTGGAATAGAGGTTTTGTTTTTACTTGTACGATTTCACAATCTTGAGATCGTTCCAAATTTTACTCACAACTCCGAACCGAATACCTTCGAATACGTCAACCAATCACGAAGATAACACGACTCTTCAGTCATACTATATATCATGAAATCAGTCATTCCACGCTCCTCTACTTTCTTTCCCACCTGTCGCACGTATTATCTAAAATTCGCTTCATTCCTCAATAGTCATTGATGCGGCAATTACCTACTTTAAAACACAGTTGTTTTCTCTCAGCTATTTTCTCTCTGTCCACCTGCCCCCTTCCTCTTCTACGATCGTCGTTCGGTATGTTATATAAACAAAAATGCAATACATACACACATGTATATAAGTTCTTAAAGCACATATTATATAGTTATAAATTCTTTCCTTTTGCAAACGAACAAGACACAAATGTCGACAGCAAAATAAGCGACAAAAGAGTTGAATTGCGTTAAAAGGTTGCGTAAAAAAATGAGAATTCAATTTTATGACAAGAAGAGCAGAAGAAGAGAAGAAACAATCCAAAAGGAAGAACTGGATGATGAAGCCCCTGGTAGCACAGTGATGCATAGGGAGAGTGAGGAAGATGAAAAATAACAAAGGACAAAGCAAAGACACAAAAACAAAACAAACAAAAAATCTAAACTATGCGCCAAATATCCCCGCCTCCCATTCAATATATAATATTATGTGCAAACAAAACAAAAGGACAGCTTTAATTAGTGATGCCGAACCTCGGAGGCCCAGCCTTCTATGCCTGCGCCAGCGGAGCCGACTTGGCGGTCGATGTTTGCGTCCGTATAGCCAACCACATCCGCAAGCCAGTCGTGGTTTGACATGCCGCCTGCGTCTGCACGTTTTTCGGGGTTGAGCTCAAGCATAGGGAGCACAAAGTCCGAAATGCGTTGCGCGTCGATGGTGTCGTGGTGATACTTATCGTGCAGCACGTCCGGGAGAGCCCATGCGCGAAGTTTATGGATGTTGCGCAACTCGCCCTTACGGTTGAAGAACTCGGGCGACCATTTACCCCCCATCGCGAGGTGCCGAGGGAAGCGGCCCAAAAGTTCAATAATCTGCGCGATGTGGTCGTCGTCTTTGGAATACTTTGTGCCGTTTTGGGGGTCGAATAGGTAATCACCTGTGATGAGCTCAAAGACCATGCATGCCATAGACCAGATATCCGTGCTCGCGCCCCACCGCGAACCAAGAATGACTTCGGGAGAGCGGTACTGACGGGTTTGGATGTCGTTGGTGAAGTGGTGTGAGACCCAGCACGCGTTGCCTAGGTCGGCGATTTTGACCGAGATGATGTCACCGAAGGTGGGGGAGGATACAGAGGTGGCGGACGATGACATGTCTTTTGACAGCGAGATTGTCGAGATACCGTCCATGAGGACGTCGGTGGTCTTTTCACGGTCGGATGCGTCGGCGTCGTCCTTTGGTGAGATGTGACCGCTGTGGGAGGAGGACGATAGCCCGGTGGCGGAGGAGCTGCTGGGATGCTTGGACGTGGTGATGGGGGACATGATGAGGCTGTCAAAGTAGGAGTTCCCCGTGAAGCTCGCCGCGAGCGGGGAGGGAAGAGGCTGCGAGCCCGTGATAATGGTCTGCCTCCGTGAGCGCCGACCGACACGGTCAGGCGCGTTGGGACTCTTTTTGCTGCGTCGCCGCCGAGCTTGTTCCTGCTCACGCTCCTTCCGCTTGTTCGCTTCTTCCTCTTCGACTATGCGCACAATCTCTTCAACATCGCCAATCTCGATGAGCACGTTCTCGGGTTTGAGGTCGGTGTGGATGATGCCGCACTCGCGGTGGAGGTAGTCAAGGCCAAGAAGCACCTGCTTTGTGATCTGCTTGACGAGCGCGACAGGCACGCCGCGGTGATGGAAGCGCCGGATTAATCCAAGCAGGTTCTCGCCGAGGACTTCAAAGACCATACACACGTGCGTGCCGTTGGGGCCTTGATGCTCGAAGGAGTCGAGCAGGGAGACCACGTGCGCTCGGCCAGGGTGGGATGGGTTCGCGGTGACGATCTTCTCAAGCAGTTTGATCTCATCCAGTGCAGTCTCGGTGTAATGCGATGCTGAGCGCACGACCTTTAGGGCAACATGCTTGTTTGACAGGGCATCGCGCGCGAGCCACACGGTGGAAAAGTGGCCCCAGCCAAGTTTGCGCACGACTGTGTATCGCCCGTCCTTGAATGTCTCGCCGATGGCGACGGGATGGTATCCGCCCTTACAGTAGTCCTCGACCGCCTCCTCGTCGTTAGTGGACGCGCTCTCGGATGAAGACGAGAGTGTGGATGCTGCAGATGCGTCGCGTGGCCGCGGGCCGGATGTGTTCACCGCCGAAGGCGTGCTTGACTCAGCCGACGACGAAATGGCCGTGTAGGTCGGCAGCGTCGGGGAGGAGTGCGAGGGCATCTGCAGTGGCGCGGGTGAGGGTCGCGCGGGCATCGCCGTGACGAGCGTAGGCTTAGCGTGGGTGGAGCCTGCGACGGCGGCGGCGGTGCTGCCGGTGGAAGAGGTAGAGTTTGCGGCCAGTGCCGTAGCGAGCGGCGAGAGCACGGCGGGGGGCTGCTGAACGGAGACGGCGACGGCGGCTGGGGTATCAGCAGGCGCGGCAGGTGGAGGCATCGGCGGGGGAGCCATTGCGCCAGGATGCGCCATCATGTCGGACGCTAAGAGGGAGCTGCGCAAGTCAGTTACTGCTGCAATCGCAGGCAGAGTACACGATGACGCACCGCAGCCGCTGCGGAGCCGGGGAGGGGTCGCAGTATGCGCCGGGGGCGGCACTGTCGCAGTTTGGCTTTGTGGTGATGGCGGCGGAGGCAGAGTGGACGGAGACGGAGACGATGGAGAACGACGGCTGGAGGAAGTGCTGTGAGCCCGGGCGGGCCAAGGACTTGCGCGGCGGGGTCGGCGCAGTGGCCATGGGCTTCGGCGGGGGTGGTGGTGGTGGCGGGGTTTGGTGGTAGTGAAGCGGGTGCGAATAGCGGAGCGCTGATAGTGAGTGCGGTGCCGCGACCCGGCGCCGTTCCTAATCGCGGTGCCGCTTGGCGCGATACTTGCGCTGCAAGTACGCAATAGTAACGCATTTACACTGCAAACACAACACCCGCGCCTTCCTTACGCCGCCACACCGCTAGCTCCGGGCCCGCATCGCGGCCGCCGCCGCGGCAGCCCCCGCCACGCTTGAGTGCGGACGCCGTCTGGGACAAGAACATGCTGCTTACTGCCTGCATCTGCCAGTCAGCTCGCCTACAATCACCGGCAGCAGCAGCACGACCGGGGACAGGGTGCAGTGACGTCATGGGGCGCGTGCCTGGAAAAAGCAACGCGCTCATCGCATTCGCCGCGCGCGTCTGGCACGCGCCGGACGCCGAAGATCAAACTCTGAGCATCAATTGCCTACAACTGCTAGCAGCAACACATCACCAGTTTGCGTTCTTCTTGATCGCTTCGTTCTGGATGATCTCCACCCAGTAGTCGTCCTCGTCCAGCACGAACGCGACGTTCTTCATGCGGCCGTCCGTCAAGCGCTTCTTCCACTTGACACCGAGCTCCTCGAACCGTGCGCACGCCGCGTCGAGATCGTCCACCGACACACAGATGTGGCCGAAGCCCTGCGGCTTATCGTTGCCGTTGTGGTAGCCCTTGAATTCGGTATCCGCCTCGGTGCCCCAGTTCCACGTGAGCTCGAGCACGCCCTCGAAGTTGTGCACGCCCACGGCGGAGTTCTCCACGAACCCGGCGGGCGGGTAGCCGAGGAAGAAGAGGGTGAACTTGGCGCCAGGGTGCTCGGATGTGCGCAGCAGCGTCATGCCGAGCACGTTCTGGTAAAACGCGAGAGACTTCTTCGGGTCGGTGATGCGGATCTGCATTGTTAGTATAGCATGACGCGGGCGCGGTTCTGTGTGGACTCACCATGGTGTGATTCATGCGGTACACCGACGCATCGGTGACGCCTGCGGTCGTGGGCTCACGCGTCCAGATCAGCTCGATCCAGTACCCGTCCGGATCCAATGCAAACGCGATATCCTTCTCTATCCACCGCCACCCAGTCAGATCAACAATTCCCCCTCTTCACACACTGCAGTCCATTCCCCGTGAAGCTACTCACGTCTGCCGTCGGTCAGCTTTTTCTGGAACTTGACCCCGTTCGCCATCAACTGCTCGCAGAACAATTCGATGTTGTCCACCGACACGCACAGATGACCGAACCCGCGGTACGGGTCCACGTTGCCGTTATTGAGCGTGTACTCCGGGTCGCTTTCAGTCCCGTAGTTGTGCGTGAGCTCCAACAAGCCCTGGCGGTCCGTCCACTCTTTGCCGACGTTGGCCGCATTTGCGCCGTCGAACGCGAGGAAGTACAGTGAGAAGCTAGCCTCGGGGAAATCGAGCTTGCGGATCATCGTCATGCCAAAGTTTTTCTCGTAGAACGGTACCGAGACCTTGGGGTCCTTGATGCGGAGCCTGTCTTGTTAGCTGCCACTCCGCACGGTCGATAAGAGCGCACATACATCGTATGGTTGAACTTGTACGTCTTGACGTCGGTCATCTTGGCCAGTTTTGCAAAAGTTCGATTGGCTAATGGCTGGACGCGGGGGAGTAGAGGCCGACTAAAAAGCGGAGGGGTGAAAGCGCGGCAGAGGAGCAGTGAACTGGTGCGCGAGAGAAGCATCGCCGAGGAGGAGAGATTAGAAATGTCGTTCCGATAAACCCACCGCTCTCCCAAGTTCCCCACCCGTGCTGGCCATTCGTTCACGTCTATATGCAGTCACATATAGCAATTACATAGCATTTGCCATTCAATTGAGCAGAAATATCGCAGAATACGCTATCCCCGCATGTTCTCAAAGTGGATGTGATAGCATATAGATGGTGAAGCCCTAGAGGCAGATCACCACCACCACCACCACCACCACCACCAGAACCATTCATCTTCTCCTTCCTCTTTTCTCCTCCTCCTGCTCCTCTTCTTCTACAAATTTATTCTTTTCAGTCCATACACTGTAGCCGTCCCTCTTCCTCCCTCATCATTCTTGCTCGCTCCCATATGAATATCACGTGACTACACCCCATTACGCAGACGTCGGCGCTCATCCCGGCGCCCGCGCGTGACGATCACCACCATCAGCCATACACAATCCTCGTAATGCTGAAATCACGGCGCCTGACGGCACTGCTCTCGCAGGCTCTCACTCCACTTGCGCCGCCAATAGACACATTCCACCCCGACGACGCGGGAGCGGGACCGGCCGACGAGAACGACGATGATGGCACACGAGAATCCGCAGCCACTAGCACAGCAACGACCACGAAGACCACCGCGGACACTGGGGGCACTAACGGCACGCTAAAATCACCACTACCGCATCCACATACCCCCCGCATCGTCACTGCCGTGCTCTTCTCCGCAGGGGGTAACCTCCTCGCGGCGGCCTCGCTCAACGGCAACTCGCACCTGCACAATCATACTGGCCCGTACTCGCTCGCGCTCTCACCCTCCGTCTCGCAAGTTAGTACCTCTTCCATCGGCGCTACCTCGCTCCTCTTCCACTCGCAACCACCACCGGTCCCGCTTTCTCCCTCCGCCAATGGCGCGGCGGCAATACACCTCGTGGATCTTACCCCGCGCCCGCGCATTCTCGCAGCATACGCTGCTGCGGTGTGGCGCTCCTACGACGAGGCCATCGCAGGTGGCGACTTATTTCCGGAGACTTCCGCGCTCGAGCGTGATGGCGGCGGAGAAGATCCCGACGCGGTAGAGTGGATCGCGATCGAGAACGAGGAGTCGACTATCGTCGTGCATTCGGTACTTGAGGGCATGCTTGTCGCGCTCATGGGCGAGCGCGGCGCGCCAGTGGGCTTGCTATATGCGCGTACAAACGCAGTCGCGACTACTCTCGGGGCAGAGCTGAAAGGGTTCTCCTTCGAGTAACAAGCACATTGTCATTTTGCAACGGAGTTTTGGTAATTGGTTCATAACGCATTCTAAAATTTGTTTTCATTCATCGCAAGCTGTACCTATGCATCAATAACTAGACTCAGCTATTCCACGACATACTCGTACGCTCCACCGCCGGCGTCTCCACGATGTGTGAGTCGCCGAACGGGTTATCCTCGTCCTCTACCGGCTGGGAAATCACGACTTTCGCCTTGAACTCCTCCGCGAGCTGGCTCTTCTTCATGGGCACTGGCGGTGGCTTGCGTTTATGCGCGAGCTGCTCCGCGGTGAGATGCACGGCGTGTCGGGTTGCGGCCGGCGCGACATCGTCGTCGGCTTCACTGTCGTAATCTTCCGAGTCAGAGTCCTCGTCGATCGGTTGGCTCATATTGTCATACAACTGAAGTGCGGCGACAAGTTCGTCGTTTGCGTGCAGAAGGCTGCCGATGAAGTCCTCGGACTCGATGTACTGGATATACCGCAGAATCTTGCGACGCAGCTGTCGACACTTGTTGAAGTTCTCTGTCGCCTTCATGTTATCCGGCGCAAGCTCTTTTTCCCGATTGATCAACTTGAGCGAGTTCGACAGGTTCGTGGCGTATGTTCCCGCCTCGGCGAGGGTTTGTAGCAAAAGTGGCTTTTCCTTCTCGAGATCAAAATTCGCGCGCACGACAGTCCTGTGGGCGGTGGGCGGCGGGTTCGTGCGTAGATGCTTGCTATTGCGGGCTTGTCCCTCCATGGAACCGCGTCGATCCACGCTGCGCTCGCGCTCCTCTGTCGTCCGCGCGCGCCGACTTGAGCTCCGCGCCGCGCCACCGCTGCTCGATGACGACGCGGTATCGTCCCTCTCGCGATTTGCAGGCCGCGTCGGCATCGCGGGCCTCTCGCGTTCTTCCTCCGCCGCGGCGCCTTCACCGTGCGCAGGGTGCTCATCCTCATCCTCCATGTCATCGTCCATTTCCAAAAACCGCTGCTTCTTCGGCGGCGCACGCTTGCGCTGGGGTAGCTGCTTGTACAACTGCGCGACCTGCTGCATGCCGGAGGTATCTTTGTACGCGTTTGCCCATTTTAGGAAGAGCGTGCCCATTTTCTTTTTGACAGTCGGGTCAGTGAACGAGTCTGTTGCGAGTATGCGCATGCGTTCGAGGAGGGGTTCGTCGGCGAAGGAGGCTTGGAAGCGTTTACCCCCATTGACGATTAGCGAGTCGAGAATCTGGGCATGTTAGTAGTGTACACTCCAGGCAGGTGTGGAAGGACATACGGTCAAAGCACGCAGCTGATTATGCACGCTGCCATACTTCAACTTCTTCCGGATCGCGCGCGCCGCCTCGGTAGGGCTATTGTGTCGTCAACATCTTTCTCTTTCTCATTCACTCGCACTCAGAACTCACCCTGTCGAACTCAACCGGATCGTCTCGATAAGATCGTAGATCCCCGCGACATCGTCCTCTTCGTACGCGTCGGTGACGAGACGGTCAATGGTGACCGTGATCGCGGTATATGGGTGGTCTGTAAGAAATCCCATAGCTCAGGCGCGTGTGAACTGGGGCGAGGGTACGTGTGGGGTGGCGTGGAAGGAGTTAGAGGATGCGGTGACGGCGCGGTTGGTCGCCGTCGTCGTCACGGTGCGCTTATCGCGCAGTGACGACGCTTGCATCGCCACTGTGCTGGGTACACTTGCACCAGCACCACACACTATATACATCTCCGTTGCGCCGTGTGTGCGCACCGGAATAGTATCCACTTCACAGCCACGCCGCCGTCTTCCGTCCCCGCTCCGCCGTTCTCGCGTTCAATTGTACAAACACAGCCTCAAGCTTGCTCTTTCCTCTGGTGTTGACTGCCGACTTTTGCGACTGATGCTTGCGCAGGATACCGCTTCGCCTCTTGTTCTCCGCAATTCCTAATCCAACAGGATTCGCCGGGTAACTCTGTGCGGCTCACTACTCGCATAACTCACCGCTCCGTCGTTGTCTCCGCAGCGCCGTCGCGCTTGTGCAGTTGTCCCCTTTCCTCTGGGCGATTTGTCCTCAATCCTTGCGTGGTATACACTACTCTATGCACGCATTTATACGCTGAAAATGGACGCGCAAAGGCGAAGCGAAGCGAGCGCCGAAAGGGTCCGATAAGACCCCGCGTGCGGCTCTGAACTTCCCCGCGTTCACGAACAGTTCCTCGGTCTGCGGGGGTCTCTTGCCCATATACCCTATCCTTTCTCTTCGCTCTTCTTCTCTTCTCCTCGCCTCCAAATGCTTACAAAAGTCGCACCACCCCTCCGCACCCGCGCGGCTGCGCTACTCCGCCACATCCAGAACCACTCTGGCACATGTCCATGCCACGCCTGTTCCGCAGCTGCGTCATCCGGCGTCGCCGCCCTCTCTGCCGCGCGCACGCTGGCATCCGCACCGCCGCTTAAGGAATACGCATTCGAACTCGCGGCGAGTAATATTCGCTATGGCAACGGCGTGACGAGGGAGGTTGGCATGGATTTCAAGAATCTGGGAGTTGGCAAGGTCGCAGTGTTTACGGATGCGAATGTACGTTCCGCGCGTTAGGTGGTGCTGGTGCTTCGTGGGCGAGGTGTATGGGATGCTAATAGGTGGCGCAGATTTTGAAGCTTCCGCCAATGCAGACAGCCATTGAAGCACTGGAGGCGCAGGGTATCAAATACGAGATCTACAGCGACGTGCGCGTGGAGCCAAAGGATCCCTAGTCCGCCCCCCCTCTCTCTCCATCTCCCATCGCCCCGACTAACGACTCTCTCCTCAGTGTGAAAGACGCAATCGCATGGACAAAACGTATCGCTCCGGACGCATACCTCGCGGTCGGCGGCGGATCTGTCATGGATACGTGCAAGATCGCGTCTCTGTACGAAGCCTATCCCGACGCTGATTTTCTAGATTTCGTGAATGCACCTATCGGCAAAGGGAGGCCGATTGATAAGAAGCTAAAGCCGTTGATTGCGGTGCCGACCACGGCCGGGACTGGATCGGGTATGTACTTGTGAGAAGGAGTGAGGAAGGAAAGTGCTGACCTCCAACAGAGACGACTGGAACCGCAATTTGTGAGTTTGACCACCCCTGGCGAGATACTTCCAAAACTAACACACACACAGTCGACCTCGTTTCAGCAAAGGCCAAGACCGGCATTGCCCACCGCGCATTGAAACCCCTCCTCGGCATCGTCGACCCACTCAACACGCGCACCATGCCGTCGCAAGTCAAATCCAGCTCCGGTCTTGACGTGCTCTGCCATTCCCTGGAGTCCTGGACCGCGATTCCCTACTACGAACGCGTGCCGCGTCCTACGAACCCAATTTTGCGACCGGCGTATCAAGGCGCCAATCCAATTTCGGATGTATTTTCTCTCGAGGCGTTAAAGTTGACAGTGAAATACCTGCCTCGGACGGTGAAGGATCCCGGTGATACAGAGGCGCAGGAGCAGATGTTGCTCGCTGCCACACTCGCAGGCGTCGGTTTCGGCAACGCAGGTGTACACCTCTGCCACGGCCTATCTTACCCCATTTCTGGGATGAACAAAACCTACAAACACGCCGGGTATAACGTGGACCACCCCATTATCCCGCACGGTGTTTCTGTGGCCGTCACAGCTCCACAGGTCTTCCGCTTCACCGGCCCGACAAACCCTGAGCGCCATCTCGCCGCCGCTGCAGTGTTTGGTGCTGACATCTCAAACGCAAAGGCTGAGAGCGCCGGCGAGATCCTCGGCGAAGCAATTGCGGAATTTCTTGTAGGGTTAGGAGATCAACCCCGTGGGATCAGCGATCTCGGGTTCACGAAAGAAGATATTCCCGCGCTTGTAGAGGGCGCGATGCCGCAGAATCGAGTGCTCATGCTCGCGCCTGGATTCCAGAAGGAAGACGACGAGAAACGCGCAGACCTCGCCGCAATCCTCGAGGCCTCGCTTACGTACTAGATAGATTTATTTTTTGACGAATCTAAATCATCAACTCTTGATTTTGTACCGGTTCTTGACGTAATCCAGCTCCGGCTTGCCCAACTGCTCTTTCACCTCGCGCAACTGTGCAAGCCCGCGCGCGTACTTTTTATTAAACTTGCGCCCGCCAGTTTTTCCCGTTGATTTGCTTTTGCTGACGACAGGTTCGTTGGACGAAAGCACGGCAGCTTCGGCGAGAGTTGGTGCTGCGGATTCTTTGACGATGCGGCGGCCGACAACTTGGTAGTTGTCCAAAAAGTCATCGAGGACGGCTGTGAACGCGAGCGAGTCCATGGTCATACCCGTCGCGGGGCGTTGGGATCGGGCAGTGGCGGTGGTGACAACGCTGCAGGCATCGTCGTCGTCGTCTTCGCCCAACGCAGCTAGGATATCCGCATCATCTAATCCCTCTCCGTCCTCTTCCTCGTCGGAATCCATATACATTCGTTCAATCTGCTCGAAACGGTCGTCGAGTAATGTAAGCCCCTCGTTGCGGAACATTGCGGA
Organism: Limtongia smithiae; assembly: GCF_038497785.1. Classification (NCBI taxonomy): domain Eukaryota; kingdom Fungi; phylum Ascomycota; class Lipomycetes; order Lipomycetales; family Lipomycetaceae; genus Limtongia; species Limtongia smithiae. The sequence continues at coordinate 137,273 of NW_027117632.1, forward strand.
GCTCGACATTGAGTATCCAGACGACAAAGTGTGTGCGCCTTTTTGCTTACGCGCCGTCGGGAAGGACACTAGACTCCCCAACGCGTCGCGCTCATCGTCTTCGTCGTCGGAGTTGCCATTGTTCTTTTTTGACTGCGCAAGCTTGAACTTTTTAAACGCAGCTTCCCAATCCTCGCCATCAACTTCCTCCTCTCCAACCTCGCTCTCATCCTGTCCGGCGTCGCCATCTCCGACGATAGCAGCAAATATATCTTCATCTTCGTCCACAAACGCATCATCATCCAACGCCTCCAGCACCTCTCGCAAATCCGGATCCATATCCGGCTGCAACCCCGCGATCGCATCCGGAATCGCTTGTTGATCCTGATACGTCCTCCTCAAGCGCGTTGTGCTCGGTAGGGTATCGCTCGTGAAGAATTCTTCCAAAACTGCGTCTTTCGATTCATTCTGTGATTGCGTGTCCTCGTCTGCGCGGAATTGTAACCCGGTAGGTGCTTTCCGTGTGGCCGGGGTGGACGAGGGTGCCGGAATGAACACAGCAGTACTCCCGTCCTCGTCCGCGCGGCCGATTTCGCGTAAATGCTGCATATAATCGTATCCGCTATCGTCAAACATGATTCCATACATTGCCGCCTCGCCTTCATTCTCTCTGCGGCCCGCATAACTCGCAGCATCAGCTTCGAGCTCCTTCAACGTCTCCCCTTTCGCCGTCGGTGGTACACCACCATTACGCACTACTTTCACATCAGGAAGTACAATTTCCGAGTCCGATAACTGCTCATTGTTCTCTTCCTCGTCAAAGTCAGAGTCGGAGTCTCCTCCGTGCCGTCGGAATTTGGGCTTCTTGTCGACCTCAACCCAGACGCCCGTCGATGCCTCGCTGTCATGGATGAGCGGGTCCTCTTGTGAGCGGTAGACGAGCTGGAACTTGCGCGCGTTTTTGCGAACGATGCGCTTATTCGAGGGTTTTTTCGTCTGTGCGGGGACGAAATTTGCTTGTTGCTCGGCCATGGTCGCGTGGTGAAGATTGGGTTCGTAGGAAAGAAGTGCGTTCAAAAATTTCTAAACTCCCAACAGCACGATCGTGCGGCGCAGTTTTTCATCATTTCTCTGATTGCTTAAGCATCGTTGCTTCCATATCTCGTCCACGTTCCTCCTACTCACCCACACAAAATGGTGCGTTTGTTCTATACTGTTGATCTCTCACTTCACGAGATGCATAGGCAGGCTGACATATGCAGGTCCAAAAAGGCTATAAACATGCAAGCGGGCTAGGCCACGCGATCATCAACAAACATAACCAAACCAAGCGAGTCAAGAAAATCGGACCAGACGGGAACGAAGTTGTCTTTCGCGAAGAAAAGCAGCCCAACTGGGTGCGTCTGCAATCAGTCACCCAAGAGCGCGACTTGGACGAGTTCTTATCGACAGCGGAACTCGCAGGCACGGATTTCACAGCTACGAAATTGAACATCAAGATTCTGCACCAAGACCAACAGAATCAGTATCTCCTCACCGAGGAGGAAGAACGCGAGACGGCGGCGGTGCAGAGTGATAATAGACGGCGTTTAACTGTTCCCCGCCGCCCGGAATGGGACGAGTCTACAACGGCGGCGTCGCTTGAACGCCTCGAAAAAGCGTCGTTTTTGGACTGGCGCCGCGGGCTTGCGGAACTTGAGGAGACGAACGGGTTGTTGTTGACACCGTTCGAACGGAATCTGGAGGTGTGGAGACAGCTATGGCGGGTGATTGAGCGGTCATGTGTGGTTGTGCAGATCTGCGATGCGCGGAATCCGTTGTTCTATCGGAGCGTGGATTTAGAGGCCTACGTGAACGAACTCACAGAGCGTGGTGGTGTGAAGAAGAACTTACTGTTGATCAACAAAGCGGACATGTTAACTGTGCGCCAGCGTCGTCTCTGGGCACGGTATTTCAAACACGAGGGTATCGCGTTCGCATTCTTCTCCGCCAAGGTAGCGGTCGAACTCGACGGGCTCGAGGCCGCGTTGGCGGCTATGAACATCGCAGATGCGATCGCCGCCGAACTCGACACAGAGAGCGAGCTTGACGATGTAACCCCCGCGGATTTACGCGTGCTCTCCGTTGCTGAACTCGAAAACTTGTTCCTCGCCACGGCGCCGGCGGCCGTGCGGGAAGGGGACCGGATTTACATCGGCTTGGTGGGCTACCCGAACGTCGGCAAATCATCCACCATCAACGCGCTCATAGGCGCGAAGAAGGTATCTGTTTCCGCGACGCCGGGAAAGACGAAGCATTTCCAGACGATCCACCTCAGCGACAAAGTGGTTCTATGCGATTGCCCCGGTTTGGTGTTCCCCAACTTCGCCTCGACGAAAGCCGAACTTGTATGCAACGGCGTTCTTCCGATTGACCAATTGCGCGAATACTCTGGCCCCGCGGCGCTGGTCACGAAGAGGATTCCGAAGGAACACCTCGAGACCGTTTACGGCATCAAGATCGCCACACGCCCCGAGATCGACGGGGGTACAGGTGTGCCGACAGCTGATGAGTTTTTGGGTGCGTACGCTATCGCACGCGGGTTCATTCGTAGCAGCAAAGGCGGGAGACCGGACGAGTCGAAAGCTGCGCGCGTCGTGTTGAAGGACTTCGTTAAGGGGAAGTTGTTGTACTCTGAACCGCCGCCAGGCGTCGACGGTGTCGCATTCAACGAGGAGACATATAGGTAGACTTTTTGGAATACTAGTATTGGGTATAAATTATTAACGCCTTTTCAAAAACTCCTTATATCCCTGTCCAAATTTACAAACTCTTTACATGCTCGCGACAGGTGCCACACCGGTCGAGTGCATCATACGCGTCCAAAAACTCGCGACACTGCTTGTGAGGCAACTCCGCCATTGCGATACCGCTGTCCGCGCATAACCCGGTGCTAAGGTGGTGCGCAACCCATGCGCATTCCACGCGGCACGCCGGTAGACGCCGGAGAGCTTCGTACACGGCGCGGAGAGGGCACACAAAGTTCAGCCTGCGGGAGATGCCAGTGTTTGCGCGTAAGGTGGCGTAGGCGCCGCAGATGAATGTCGTGCTCTCGCGCAGCCGCGTAGTCCACTCGTCGATGTCCTGAGCACCGGCGTGGGAGCAGCGAAGTAGAGTGTCGAAAATGCGGGTTCGGATGAGGTGGTATTGCAACATGAAATCCATGAATCCGGGATGCTCGCAGCGGAACTCGGGCCAAGCAAAATGTACGTTCACGTTATCGTGACCGCCGCAGAGCGCGGGATATTCCGCGACAGGCGGGAAGCGCGGGGGGGCGTGCTGTGTGGGCGGCGGGCGGGCTGCGTTGTAGACCTTGCAGTATAGGTCGAACCAGGATTCGAGCACAGCGCTTTGCTCGAGCAATTGCTGCGTCGCGAGGTCGTCGCTCAGGGAGTCTTCGTGCTCAGAGATGATCCGTGCGACTTGGAAGCCTACGTCGAAACAGCGCTGCGCAATGGGTTTGTCCTCCGCAGTCTCCCACGGATCGGATTGCCACTGCGGCATGCTGAGAAACAGGTTGCTCCCCTCGAGGAGTGTGATGGCCATTATGATACCTCGCGTGGCGTGGAAAAACTGGCCCAACACGCCGGAGCGGCATGCGAGCGCGCCGTGGACCGACATGACCATCAACGCAGCCGGGGAGATGATGTTCCAGTTCGGCGTGTCATTCTGTTCGCCGTAGAGAAGGGTGTACAGCCCTAAAAACGAGCTGGCGAAGATGATGTCGGTGGAGTGGAGGACCTCGATGCTCTTGATGAGGGATTGCCGATGCCAGCCGACAGCGAGGTTATACAGCTCAAAGGAGAGGTGTTGGAGGGTGCGGTCGGTGGTGCCGTGCACTGCGGCTCTGGCGACGAAGGCTTGTGCCGCGAGTGAGGCAGGGGACGGCGCGGCGTGGGACTCAATGACGGTGCCGATATTCTGGATCCATGTCTCCAAGGACAGGCCGTTGAGTTCGCAGTCGAGATCGTCACACGCCGGGTCCGCCTTTGGCAGCCCAAACTCGCGGTAAAACTTGCGGAGAAAGATGTCGTACACGCCGGACACGGTGCGAGACACGTCGGGATGCGCGGCAAACAGCTCTGGGGCCTGCTGCGCGTGCGCCACGAGCTGGTCGTTGAGGAGGTGCAGCTTGTGGAGCACGTCGGTGTGGAAGTCGTCTTTGGACTCCAAGGCGCAGTCAAAGGTGTCGGGAAAGATGTCGATGGTGCTGAAGACGTTGGCGGGCCAGATGTCGTCGCCGAGCGTGTACTCTGCGAGCGCGGGCGGCGAGAAGCTGGACACGAGCAGGGCGTCGGCGGAGTCGAAGAAGTCGAGGCGCATGGGGGTATCTTGCGGCGTGGACGCGTTGCTGGTCGTAGACGGGGTGAAGATGGCGTTGTCGTAGAACTGGTAGGACAGGCCCGGCGTGCCGTTGGCGAGGGCCAGCGTGGGCTGCGCCGGGGCTGTGGCGACGGCGAAGGCAGGGACCGCCGGCGTGTCGAACACAGAGTCGGGCAGCGACAGGCTCGGGCGCTTGCGGCGCGGCTGCTCGACCTCGTCGCTCGGCGGCGTGGCACGGCGTTGTCGCTTCGGCGACTTTGGCTGCGGACTGGCGCTCTTGGCGGGCTTGGGGGAACTGGCGCTGCGGCGTTTGGGGTCGTCGCCAGGCGGACAAGTGCGTGCCCGCGCTACGGCGGGGGTAGCGGCGACGTCGGCGGCGTTGCTGCCCTGTGTGGGGTCGTACATCTCAAAGCGAATGCGCGCCTTCGCACCGCTGCACTTGCGCTTCGCGTTGGTGCAGCGCGCGCAGGACGGCTGTGTCAGGTCGCACTGCGGTTGTTAGAGCATGACAGGCGTGCTCCACGACGGCGGCGAACTTACCCGGACCTTCTTCTGGCGGCATTCGAGACAGCCGAGACTGCCTCCTGCGACGCCGGTCATTGTGCGGCAGCTATGGGGGGACGCGGACGTGGTGGTGAGCGGCAGCGCAGCACGGGCAGGCGTGTCTTATAGCGACGCGTGCTCTGGCGCTGGTGAGCGCGCGGGCGGCTGGCAGCGCGAGCGGCTGCGCCACGGCTGCGCCGCGGGGTGGGGGCCGCTCCGCCACGCGGCGGCCCTGCCCAGGCGATGCGCGCGGGCCACCGGCGCCCCTTTGCGCGCATGCCCTTAGGCCCTAAAGGGCAGGCGCTGCCCGCCAGGGCTAGCGTCCCTCGGCGCCAAGCCAGCGGCTGGCAGCGCCGCACCGCAGCATCACATGCACTCTGGCAAGGGTCGCTCCGCCACGGCCACGGCCATGGCCCTGCGACGAAGATGCCGCGGCGTCGGCCAGGACTTGGGGGCCACCAGCCGGCGAGATGGCCGCGGGCTGGCAGTACAGAGCAGCCGCCACGGCGTGGCGGCGGCGTCGCTTGGGGCTAGCGCGCTGCGTATCGCCCACAGTGTTCGCAGCCTCGGCTGCGCCCTGCGGCCGTCGCAGACGGCCCTGGTGCGGCCGCTGCCTCGGCTGCTCAGCCTCGGAGACTTCTCGACTAGCACCAGCCGCATCGCCTTGACTCTCTCGCGTAGAGTGAGCGCCGTCGCGGTCAGCATTCTCCTACACTCCTGAGTTTGGTCCACCGCCGCTGTGCGAGCGCCGAGGGTGTAGGCTAAGACGCATGTCTCTGTGTCCGATTCGGCCCTGCGCACTCCACAGCGCGGCTCTGCCCGCTCTGACAGCGACACCGCACAACCGTGCCTCAGAAGCAGGCTCAGCCTGGCGCGGCCACACGTTGTCCAATAACAGCGACGCATCGCCGCGTGCTTGACTACCCTTACCCGATGCGCGGTTCAGGCACGAGCCCGCCCAGCGCGGCCGGCTATTCCCTAGATAGGGCGCGTCCGGCGGCAGCAGCTCGCGCACAAACGCGTGTTCGAAGGAGCAGTCTATTTTGGGGGCGTCGAGGCGGAGGTGGAACTTCGGCCAGCCCCCCCGGTCACGTCAAACGCGCCGAAGGAAATATGGTATGATCGTTTGCCCCGCTGCCGTTGGCAGCTACGCTGACCTGGCGGTGGCTTAGCGCAGTGCTGGCGCTAAGGCGTAGCCGAGGTCAGTCTCCATTGCGCTTCTATCACATGCGAGCGCCCGGCATATCCCGTCCACAGACAACGGGTTCTGCGGCTGGCCAAACTATCCGTGCCACGGCACATCTAGAGCTGGATCACGACGCCACGGATAGTTAGCCGGCAGGGGCGGGGCGGAGCGGGCGGAAATGCGCCGCCAAGGCGAATTCCAGTGGCCTCCCTGTGGTCGCCATCCCCGGTCGACGCCGACAGCAATGGCTGAATGTCAGCCCGCAGCGCGGCAGGGCAGCGACGCGGCTGACGCATCAGATCATTTCAGGCTCCGCTGTCTGCGCTCCGCGCAGACAGAGATCAGGGCGCGTTGCGCCGGCCTGATCGGCCCCTCGTGCCGCCGTCCCCCTCCAGCCGACATCGTCGATCTAACTGTCTGGCGGCCGCCGCGGATCGGCGACAGCCGCCCCAGCATGCAGTCGTAAGCGACTCGTCGATTTCACGTGTTCCGAGGTGCGACGGGACGCGTGCCGGCGACGATAACCTCGGAGGTGAGTGTGTAGCACTGAGCCTCTCTTGCAGGACGCGTCGCCAAGCTTTGCCGAACGCTCACACCCTTCATACCGCCTGTCTTAGCTCGTCGTGAGTCTGAGATGGTGTCGAGTAAAGCTTGTCAGAGCTGATTGTTGCTGTGCTCGATTCTGATGACGCGCGCGGGAGAGGCGAGCGACATTTGTCCGCACGGGAAAGCGCGTGTCCAGAGAACGTCCAGCCGCGAATGCTCAGCTCAATGCGTCCAATTGCAATTGTTCTGAAATTGACAGTAGCACGAGAACAAGTGGTGCAGTGTGGGACGTAGCTGTCGCAGAACGCGCCCAGCCTGCATATGTGCGCGAGCGGAGGTCGCGTACGGTCAATCTCTCCCTGCTCCTCTCCAGCATCACCTTCATGCACCGCTCTCCGTACAAGCTGCTGCTTGCCGTCCTGCTCGCCACCCGTGCATCCACAATAACGTCAAATACAGCTCCACACGACTCCTGCCTGCGCTCGCCAGTAACCTCTACGATCCTCGCGTGCCATACGACCCGCATCTAATTAGGCTGCCGCGATCCAAGGCGTGCGGGCGAATATCCCCATCCGCACGGCACCCCTGCATGGTCACGTCAACACCGTCCTCTCCCCGAGGCAGTCGCCTCGGGACAGAGCCCTATCGTTTTGTAAGCAGCTGACGCCGTGAGACACAAGTTTTGGATGAAGGACACGAATATGCGGTTGTCTCTTGTGTACTCGGATAATCCTCCTGCCGGAGTTTACGTAGTTCCTATCGCCGTGCATTTCGCATGAACATTCGAATGCATATTTTCATATTTAACGCGCTGTGTGCATGTCGCGCGTGGAAGTTGCCATGCACGCAGCATCCAGCAGGAGCTCTCCCGTCTGCATAGCCCTGAAATGATGAGCCTGTACAGTCAAGCGGGCACAAGAGCGGCTGAGTGCTGTACGGAGCTGAACGCAGCAAGGACCGGCGCGGTCTGCGTTCACATGCCAGCTAAGCAGCCGTCTCGCTGCTCGCAAACCTGTTGTATATAATCACATACCAACGCCGGCCCCTTCATCGACATCAGCCGCCCCCTAAACCGTACAAGAATTGATCTCAGCGCATCGATCGATCGAGCCGGACCCCAAAAAAATAAAAAGTCCGCGGAAAACCTCGCATGGTTAAGGGACTCCTACAGAATCTTCGCTACGAGGAATTAATTTCAGTGCGGACGCACCTCCTAATAATAAGTTAATGAAGTTGCGGACCCACCCTTACCCCATGCTCCCGCACGGGCCAAGTATGCTGTAGAAGTGGCCGCCCATGGGTTAGGGCGCGCGTGCAATACGCAGTTCCATTCTGGCAGATCAGTCAGCTCAGCTACTACCTAACTAGCCCAGCATGTCTACGCGCCTACAGACCACCAGCATGGCTGACTAAAAATTCGAATGAACGACGTTGACGACGCATGATATCGGCGTGTTTTATTAACGAGCCCCCCGGGTTGCTCTGCTGTCTGCCGCATTAGAGCATCGCCAAATTCCGTTGACAATTATTTACCGTGACGTTTTGTTTCACCTGCTGACTACACAATCTAGAGCTCTGAGACGCCCGGTCGCCGGAATAGGCCGAGCGGACTGACTGACTGCTGCATTCAACATTTACAAGTTACACAGATAAAATTGCAAATACACAGCGTAATCTGTCACGCGCATATTTTGTCGTCGCTATCTTTATTATTCGTTCACGAGAGGTGAAATAAGCCGTGGTTAACCCGGCATTTGCATTCGTACTGAGGAAGGCGCGCCCTGTAAGAACAGAGGGTCGTCGTCGTCGCTGCTGTCATTTCCCTCGTTGCACTCTGTTCGGAGCGCGAACAGTGCAGGGCCGCGATACGCGCATGCGGCGCGTGATGTCTCTGCACGGTTCGCTGAACGGAAAATATGATCAGTAGCTGTGCAAGTGGCGGTGGCGTTGCGTGCTCTCAGGCCAATTTCGCGTTTTCTCGTTCTCATCTCCTCAAAAATCTGGCATCACACGCGGCGCGTCGTCGATCTACGTTTTGCATTACATTTTGCTCGCACTCTCGCATGCATACATGACTTCTAAAACGCTGCCATCATCTCATCCGTGCGCGCCTGTGTGCTGCATGAAACATTCTGAGGCATCTTCTAGTACGTGTCTGGTGTAAGGGAGACACGCAAACTAGTCGATATAGCCAAGACATGCCGGCATGCAGGAGAGCTTGTGCATGCGCCGACGGTCGTGGCTGCGCGAAACATGAAGGCGGAGATTTTGATCCGTGCGGAGGTAGTAAGAAGCGCGTCGATGGTGTGGCGGCATTCGCCAGAATTTCAGACATGCTACGGACCTGGGTGGAACATGTAATTCATTACGGCTGCATATGGCGGCTGACATTCGTTCGAGCAATTTATTATGACTGCCGTATCTTTGCTACTGCATAGGAATGTAGATGATGTGCGAACCCAGGTGGCATGACAGGCAGAGAGGCCCGAAATCTTGGTAGTGAGAGAATGTCGGTTGGGCAAAAATGGCCTCAGTAAAGCACAGCAAGTGAGGTTTTGATATATCAAAAGCGTGGCTCGGCTAAGCTAGACGCTAAAGGTCACCAGTTACACTGTCTTGAGCGTGCGCCATGATTTTTGGCGTAGCAGAGTAGGAGCTCCAAGTAGTACAAGATCCAAATGGCCAATCGTTGCATGATAATAGTATGGACGGGATGACGAAGGAGCCGTGCGCCGTCGTTGTCAATGTGTATGAGTTCGTCTACGGTATTACATCCGCAAATCAGCACATATGTTCCGTCAAGCAGGCGGTGGCGCGAACTATGACGATGAGATCAAGCAGGATCGGCGGGTCATAAATTTAAGAGTCACGCATCAGAAGCTGAAGACGAAGGGAAGAGCGCAATGATGTCGATTTAGGCGAAACAGCGCAGCTGCAGGATTCTCCAAGCATAACATTTCAAAGTAGCATCGCGCGGCCAGGTGTTAGAAGTGAGTAGAGACAACCTGTAAATATTGATCGCTGACAGAGAGGACGAGATTAATATCGCGCAAACGCAGCACCCGGCAAGACCGAAGTGGGATACGACCACCAAGACGACGAACACTGCACCAGAAGTACGGCGGAGAACGGTGCAACGCTGATGAGAATATTATACAAGAGAAAGAATTCGTTGAGAGACCTCTCAGCAATAGGTAGTCGTGTCCTACGGTAAACGTCGAACTGCTTGACCACAACAGCTGCGAGTAAAGATCTGCGGAGTCCCTTGACGATTTCATCCCACGATATCGTGCGTCTTCTCAAGGCGTCCGCGGCGTATAATCTTAAGACAGCCAGCAAATTCTCGAGTACCGTGAAAACCGCAGTCGACGTACTTGCCGTACGCGTACGACTATCTATATGCCAAGGCACGCAGAACCTGCCGCGAGCGTGCGAAACGCTTGAGAATCCTCAGTGTCCATGAAAGACAAGACTCAAGTCAAAAATCGCCGACACCACTCGATGCCGATCAATTGGACCACAACACTTAAGACTAATTGATCCATCGAGCTTGGCTCCTCGCCACGGAAATGGCAGCAGCGTTGATTCAGCTATTTCGTTAATCGCTCCTTCGTCGTGTAAAGCTCTCTTAATTCTCGATTCCGTAGCAGCTATTAATCGAATCCTCCACTGGTAATGAATGCATCGAGCAAAGGATACTCAGAGATTAAGACGGCGAAATTTCGCCATGTCCAGATCTCGTGCATGGCCGCTATGACTCAGCCGTGAACGTAGGAACCACCACTATTGAATCAGTCGTACGAATACCTGTTCTAGAGTCCGAACCGTATATGCAGACGCACTAATACCGCGACTTAAAGCCGTACGGCCTGATGCGCGTACGTCCAGGCAGTATACAGACTCTCCCCTTACCCCATGGACTTGTGGCCCAGACTTTGTTCACGTGCTCCACCGAACCGTTGCCGCCATCGCCCGGCTAGGCAACTTCGAGATTGATGCTGGCGCAACTTGAATGTGGTCTGGCACACAGATAGTCTAAGCGGAGGTAATGGCCGATCCCAGGACGTACCAGTACGCGAGGAAAGCGGATGACTATGCAAGACCGTCTCTTCATCAGTCGCGACTCGCGATTGTTAACACCATCTTGCAGCGGTAGATTAGAACTATATCATGCAAAGATGAATCATGACGTCAATTATCACGTTCAAGCTGTCATTGATTCACAGCTGCATGCAAATGGTCACCTAGGTCCCGTGCATGCACTTGAAGTCTGTAGGCCTCCCACCGACTTGATTATTAGCAGGCTTGGTATGGAGCGTCAAATCGTTTAATTTATGAATTTGCATTCAACCCAGTAAAGGACCACTTTTGTGGTATATTATCCAATGACAACGCCAGATAGCTACAAGTAGACTGACATAACGAATTTAGGTATGCATAAACACAGTAGCCGATTAATAGATGGGTATTATCTGACAGCTCAGCCGATTGCTGCAGAATCAGTGGTAGTCGGTAGACTTAACCCAATCAGTCGTCCTCCAGCTCGTTCATGAGTGGAAAAGACGTATTACAACTCATCGAAGCGCGGCATCATAAGTCAAAACAAATCAGAAGCATCGCATAGCTGCGTTGACGGCGCTGTATCAATCTGACAGAGAAAACCAAGGAGTACGCTGAGGACGCGTGCCGCGCGTTCTGAGAGGCATGATACCGCAGACGCCACCAACGATCGCAAGCGGCGCGGCAGCACCGACCGCAGCCAGCTAGGCAGCCAGTAGCCTCGCGATCTGTGTGGAAAATTAGACAGAACCTGCTGAAGCACTTCCGGTGTCGCACTATACACTTGTGGGCGAGTGAGGTGGCTGGAAACGCCGGCGGCGGGTGGACTTGTCATCACAGCCACGAACGCTTCGGCGGCGAGGACGTCAGCGAGGCCAGCTGACCTCAACCGCGCGCACCCGTCGTCCCACGAAAGAGCCAGGCATTTTATTTTAAGAAGCCCGGGCGCCGACAAAGAAGCAGAAGACGAAGCCCGTCGTCAGCGGCGCGTGCAGAGAAGTCGCCACAGCCCCAAGCAAAATATAACGCCGCCGCGCCTGTGGGTGTGCACCGCGCCCCTGCGCCGAGCCTGCGTCTTCACACCTTCGTCAACAAACCCTCCCACGACCCACCTTCCACAACGCACCCCGCAATGGCGTCCAGCACAACCCCCTACGACCCCTACGTACGCTACGATGCGTCTACCGCCGAGGGTGGGCCATCCAAGACGGCAGCTATCCAGAATGTACGTGCTTTGCCCGGCTTGAACCTTCCGTGTGGCGCGATGTGTTGACATCATGTGCATAGAATGTCGACGATACCGTGCGGATCATGCGCGACAACATCAACAAAGTCGCCGAGAGGTACGGATAGCACCTCCTGCAATGGAACTAGACAGGAACCAGCTCATTAACCCTCTAACAGAGGCGGCCGAATCACTGACTTGCGGGATAAAACTGCAAATCTGGTCGAGAGCGCGCAGGGCTTCCGCCGGGGAGCGAACCGCACGCGGAAGGCGATGTGGTGGAAGGACATGAAGATGCGTCTGTGTCTTATTGGCGGCGTGATCATCCTGCTCGTGATCATCATCGTACCGCTGGTCGTGCACTTTTCGTGACCTCTTCCGCACTACACTTCCAATCGTACGCCGCCTTATCTGATCCCAAGTTACGTTATCCGGTCCTCTGTCATATATGCCATCCATCTGCCCGCCTCACGACGACGAATGCTCAGCATAGCACGCTATCGCCATAATGCTGTTGTCTTTAGTCCTTTTTCGTTTGTTCTCCGACCCCACAGCCACCCGCATCGTGTTCCAAGTATAATTCTTCAATTCTCTCATCCCACGTGTATTATCAGCTTACGCTTTGTTGCATCGGCGCAGATGGCCAGCAGTCATACGATGATTCCTCTACTTCTACAGCGGATTTTGATAACTCTATACTACAGCATGTATAATTTACATACAAAACTTGCTGCTTTGAGCCGGATTATGTATGATTGCGACGTTGGGAAATGCTTTTTTTTGTAGTTCATGTACTTTTTACTTCGTGTTGTATTGCCCCTATTCTGCGCGCGCGTTTTGCCTGCTTTGCTTTCCATTTGATTGATTTAGTAAATTTCAACAACCACATCATCACACTGCAAACTCAGGACAGGACACGCTTCAGACAGAATATCGGTCGCATGCTGCCGCCACCCATAAGAGATTATAGGCTAAACCTCAGGCGACGGCTCTCGAACGCAAATTATAGTCATCATAAGGAGTCGCTGCCAGAGAGAATAGTGATCTGCTGTTGTCCTTCAAGAGCGGTGACGTAAGGAAATAAGAATATCTTTATTCAAGACTTGCTAGCTAGAGTCGAGACCCATGCAAGATAGTCATCGCACAGGTGAAGAGTCCGGTCGGAAAGAGGCGAAGGAGATCCAGTGCGCAAACAGGCACTGAGGCTTAAAGGTTACGGAGCAGCCGAACTGTGACTGGGAGATGGAGCTGGGAGGGGATAGAGGAGCCTGCGCTAGGAGAGAGAAAAGTTAGGGCTGAGCCCTACAGTGGTGCGTGACTGCGAAAACGTGCGAGCTCTCCACATATTCATTCACAAACGCGGCGCCGCAACCAGCGACGAAGCCCTCCCAGCGTCAACTTCACGAACAACTCCAGCCGGTACCCGCTTCCTTAGCAGCACCGCTCCCTCCACCAACCCACACCTCACACATACAAGTTTCGCGTAATGTCGGAATCCGTCATTAAGGGAGCCAAGTGGCGTCTCGTCGAGGTCGGCCGCATCGTCCTCATTTCCAAGGGCCCGGCCGCTGGCAAGCTGGCTACCGTCGTGGAGATCATCGACCACAAGCGGGTACGTCTATTCTCAACAGAGCATTCACGATGCCATTCCGCTCGGTGGGAATGATGAAGATTTTTGGTGTCGTCTTTAGAAGATTGCACATGCTGATGGTTTGATTTAGATCCTTGTCGACGGCCCTACCACTGGCGTCCCCCGACAGGAGCTCGCTCTCGCTCACGTTACCCTCACACCCCTCGTCATCTCCAAACTTACACGTGGTGCTCGTGGTGTCACCGTCGCCAAGAAGTGGGCCGAATCCAACATTGACGAGAAGTGGGCGAAGAGCGCGTGGGCTCAGAAGATCAAGAGCCGTGAGACCCGATGGGCACTTACCGACTTTGAGCGGTTCCAGGTCCTCATCCTAAAGAAGCAGGTACGTTTATACTTTTTTTATACTGTTGATCTCTCATGAATGTCAACGCTAATACCACTCAGAAACGGTACGAAGTCAAAAAGGCGCTGGCAAAGGCCAAAAAGTCGGCGTAAATTGGACGGAGTTTTCTATTGTACAATTAATAAAACTTTATGTCGTTGTATTTACGAATAGAAAAGTTATTCATCATCATCCAGTCTCCTCGTCGTGCATTCATTACGCCTAGGTTTGATACGAAGTCATTTCTATAAATCGCACCATAGGAGCACGCGTTCATTCAAGAGAGAGGCACCACTGGCGCAGTAGAAAGCAAAACAACAAACGCATCGCTGACATCAAAAATTCAAAACATTGTTCGGAACGGGGCAAGCAAGTTCTGCTCGCGTGCGCCGCCATGACTGTGGCTGGTCTCGTTGAGCTGCGAGTTCTCCAACACCGACAACGCTTTGGAGTGGCGAAACGTGAACCCGACAAACGCGCCTCGGCTCATTTTCTCACTCGAGTCCGCCATCTTTTCCAGCTGCGCCTGCTTGTCGTGAACTTCCCTGTACTTCTCCATGTCTTCTTGGTTGGAGAAGTCGTCAAAGTAGCCCGTGTCGACATCGGAGTCAAGTTCAGGTACAAATGGCGGCTACAAAGTCTCAGAACGCGGATGACAGATTAAAACGAGTAGGATTGTTAACTTACGTTGACCTCACGAATATGCGCCCAATTGACTTCATTGAAATACGGGTGGTTGTGCACTTCGTGAATTGAGTGCAAGCGGTGCTGCGAGTCTGCGATCAATCTGCGACGACATGAGCATAGTCCATTCCGTCACGTAGAGCTCGCTGGTACTTGCCTTGTGATGAGATCCCACGTACGGTCGCTAAACACGACCTGGTTGTTATCATAAACAGGTCTTCTTAATACCTGCTTCCAGCATCGCAAATTCGAGTATGTCTCGTTCGACGTGGCACCGGTAAACGGCGGGTAACCACAGAGAGATTCAAAGAGCATGCATCCGAGCGACCAGTAGTCAATGGTGTAGTCGTACTGCTTGCCCTCAAGAACATCGAGCGCCATGTAATCCGGCGATCCGACAACAGAGTTCGCGTAGTTGAGATCTTTCTCACGCAAAGATCGATACAGCGATTGGCGCTCGGAGATGGAGCGGTAGGCAATAGGCATATTCTTCACTGCATCGAGCTGTTCACTGTTAGTTCTAGCTCAGGGTAAGTACTTAGATGAGGCTTACTCTAACGCGCATGCTCTCGAAACGGTCCTTACTCAGCGCACCAGCAGACAATCCAAAGTCGGTCAACTTGACGTGACCAGTTGCGTCAATCAAGAAGTTCTCAGGCTTCAAGTCACGATGAATGTAGCCGAGTTTGTGAAGACTCTCAACCGCGCTGAACATCTCGCTGATATAAAATCGCGCATGGCGCGAGTTCAGGGTGCCGGTGTTGTTGAGAAGCGTTCGGTAGTCGCCACCAGGGACGTATTCCTAACAAGTTAGATTGGAGCACACAGTAATGTGAAAAGGGTCATACCATGGCCAAATAAATGCGCTCAGGATCTTGGAACGCGTACAGTAACTTCACGAGCCATGGCGAATTCGCAGTTGTAAGAATGTCCCGCTCTGTCAGCACATGACGAATCTGCACTGATTAATATCTCTTCAGCCAGATGTGATGCAGTGCGACATACCTCATCAAGCTTGAATAGCAGCCGTTTCTTCATAACCTTCAACGCACAAATCTCCTTCGTATCGTGCTTGCGCGCAAGGTAAACATATCCATATCCGCCCTGGCCAACCTGCGTGAGAATATCGAAATCGCCATAACGCAGACGTGTACGTCGCTTTCGCAGATAAGCACGCTCACGGCCGGTATAATTACGCCACTGAATCAACTGCTCATTCGACGGCAGATTCGCGGTCGACTGTTTGAACTTTTGTAGACGAAGCTGACGGTTGTGCAGGTACGTCAGCAAATCAAAATAGTAATCAAGAAAGACTGAAAAACATGTTAGCACAAGCAATAATCATGAAAGTCCACAATAGTAGACACACAAATTTGTGAGGCATTGACAAGACGCTTCGTTTTAGGATCGTTCAACTTGCGAAGATCTTCGGGCGACAACGCAGACTCGCGGAGCGAGAGCGGGTATCCGTTCATCGACATGGATCCCACATCCGACGCCGTCGTCTCCACAAATGGATTATGATTCCGCGCAGAGCCAAATTTCTGACTGTTATCAAGTCTAATCACCGATGTGATGTCGTCCTGGTTTTCGTTGACCGTCACCAACTTCGGGCCAGCGAGAGAGCCAGCCTTGAGCGATGGGGTGTTCGATGCTGACATGTAAAAATTTCCGAGGCTCTTAGAAATAGAATCAACAGATTGGTTCTCGCCAATATGAGACTCCGGGTTGCGCCGCGGCGACGACGCCTGCGAGTACAGCGGCCGACCTTGTGGTGTTGGTAGTGGCATTGTTGGTACCGTCACAAAGATCGCAGATGCGTTGAGCGATGAGGAGTCGCGAGAGTAAAAGTTGTACTAAAATCAGAGATTGCGGTGTAAGAGCTACTCCAAGTGGGCAAGTCAGCCTGATAGCCAGAGTGGTGCGGAGAGATAAGGCGAGGAACTTTGGACACGACAGACGATGAAGTGCGCGTACGTAAACAAACACCAGTATGAAACTCCCAATGTTCACGTGTTCTGGTTGCCACGGCAACGAGAATCACGCTTCACACCATCTCCCGCTGCGAAACCGCACTTTTTTTTTTTCAAGGCACTGCTTAATATGTTGGACTTTTACTTTTACATTTTTTTTGCACCGTTTTGACTGATTTTTTTATCCGACGCCTTGTGGAGATAAAAATTTTACGCGGGGAGGTCTTCATTTTGAGTTCGCGGTCTGACGTCAGTCACGTGGGACTCCAGTGCAAAAAAAATCTCTAGTCATCGTTACTCTTGTTCGGTCTTCTATAAGTCCTGTTGCGGCCCTCACTCTTTCTTCATCCTCTTCGTCCTTGATCGAAGAGATTTCCGAGTGAAGATGATATCTGTCGCGCGCCTTCGTCCTTACGGCGCTGCTCGCGCTCTCGCTGCGGTCCGCGCCAGTGCGTCCAGCGCTGCCGCCGCGACTGCAACTCGGCCCTTCTTATTCGTGTCACATACCCCTACCACCTCGACATGTCGCTACAATTCGACGCGGTCGACTGTGATTCAGCTGCTGAACAACATTGGTAGCAAACGCGAGGTCGAGCAATACCTGCGGTACTTCACCTCTGTCGACAGCCAGCAGTTTGCGGTTATTAAGGTCGGCGGTGCCATTATCACTGAGAATCTGAACGAACTCGCCTCGTCACTAGCGTTTCTCAACCACGTCGGCCTCTTTCCTATTGTCCTTCATGGAACTGGTCCGCAGATCAACGAGATCCTGGAAGCAGAGGGCGTTGTCCCTGACTATATTGATGGCATCCGGATCACCGATAGCAAGACCATGAGCGTTGTCCGTCGATGTTTCTTAGAGCAGAATCTCAAGCTTGTCGACGCTCTCGAGAAGCAAGGTGTTAGAGCGCGACCTATCACTGGCGGTGTGTTTACTGCGGAGTACCTGGACAAGGAGAAATACGATCTAGTCGGAAAGATCACGAAGATCGACAAAACCCCAATTGAGGCCTCCATCCGCGCCGGTGCTCTTCCTATTCTTACCAGTTTGGCGGAGACCGAGGATGGCCAGATTCTGAACGTCAACGCTGACGTTGCAGCGGGCGAACTTGCGCGCGAGATACAGCCTCTGAAGATTGTGTATCTCAACGAGAAGGGCGGTCTTATGCACGGCGAGACCGGCGAGAAGATCAGCATCATCAATTTGGATGAGGTAAGAGCAGTCATTTCATTTGCTGGTATTCAGGTACTAATGATTTTAGGAATACGAAGGCCTCATGAAGCAACCTTGGGTTAAGTACGGTACGAAGCTCAAGATCAAGGAAATCCACGACCTTCTAATGCACCTGCCTCGTTCTTCCTCGGTGGCCATTATTTCCACTGGCGATCTTCAGAAGGAGCTCTTCACCGACTCTGGTGCTGGAACCATGATTCGCCGCGGTTACAAACTCATCACTCGTAACAGAATCTCTGAGTTTCCCGAGGGTACCCTCGAGTCCGTTCTCCTCCGGGATCCCGGATTTAAGAGCGACACGAGCTTGGTGAAGGCATATATCGGTTCGTTGGAGAGCTCAACGTTCACCGCTTACTCCGACGAGCCATTTGAGGTTCTCGCCATAGTTCGCGAGACGCCGGGTTCTAACGTCCCCGTCCTCGAGAAGTTCACAGCGTCGAAGGAAGGCTGGCAGAACAACGTGACTGATAATGTCTGGGCTGCAATCCAAGCAAAGAACAAGGCGTTCCAGTGGGTCGTCGCCGAGGATAGCGAGCGGGCGTCATGGTTTTTTGACCGCGCCGACGGTTCGTTCGTGCACGACGGCAAGATCCTGTTCTGGTACGGCGTTGAGGATCCGGATAAGATCACCCGGTTAATGAAGGATTTCATCAGCGAGAGTCATGCCGCTACACCATCTAGCCGGCATGTGTACGGTCACCAGGTCCGTCTCTTCTCCACGATGTCGAACCGCTCTCACTTGGTGACCGGCAGATTTAACCCTAACCAGAATAAGTCTGGTGTGCGCAGTTACTCGACGGCACGTACATCCAAGGTCGGCTTGATCGGCGCGCGTGGATACACCGGCCAGGCTCTGATCAACCTGATCAATAATCACCCGAATCTCGAACTCGCGTACGTGTCCTCCCGAGAACTGAACGGCAAGGACGTCGCCGACTACACAAAGTCGCCGCTGAAGTACACGAACCTACAGGCTTCCGACGTCGCAGGCCTCGAGAAGAGCGGCGACGTCGACGTGTGGGTTATGGCGCTGCCCAATGGCGTGTGCAAGCCATTTGTGGAGGCTATCCAGTCGGTTGAGAAGGGCAATGGCGCGATCGTCGATCTCAGTGCCGACTACCGATTCGACAGCACCTGGGCGTACGGCCTTCCTGAACTCGGTGACCGCGCTGCCATCCGCGCAAGCAAAGCCATCGCGAACCCTGGCTGCTATGCCACCGGTGCGCAGATTGGTATCGCGCCTCTGCTACCCTTTGTTGAAGGCCAGCCTAATATCTTCGGCGTGTCAGGATACTCCGGCGCGGGCACGAAGCCGTCGCCAAAAAATGACATCAACCAGCTTAGCGACAATTTGATGCCGTACGCCCTGACAGACCACATCCACGAGCGCGAGGTCTCGGCACACACTGGCACTACAGTGTCGTTCATCCCCCATGTTGGCCAATGGTTCCAGGGCATCACCCTCACAATCTCCGTCCCGCTTTCAAAGAAGCTGACCGCAGGCGACATCAAGACGCTGTACGAGGAGAAGTACGCTGGTGAGCCGCTGATCAAGATCACACCAGAGATTCCGCTCGTCAAGGCTATTTCTGGAAAGCACGGTGTCATCGTCGGCGGATTCGCAGTGCACTCTTCACAGCCTCGTGCCGTGGTCATATCGACGATCGACAACTTGCTCAAGGGCGCCGCTACGCAGTGCCTGCAGAATATCAACCTTACTCTGGGATACGATGAGTTTGCCGGTATTCCAGTGCTATGATGCTAGCATTTCGGAAATGAGGTTGTGTACGACATCGAGATCCTGGCGTTAAATGGGGTAGCGAGGCGGGTGTTCCGGAGTGCTTTGTAGCGACACAAGATTTTGCATGAGAGACCGGTTCGTTCACGCTCATTTACTATCCAGCGAGCGACTGATTTTTTGAAGGAAAAGTTTTGTTTTGTTTTCGAAGCGAGCATTTAGAGATTAGTAAAGTAAGCAAAAATATCAAACCACATCAAGTAGATGCAAACATGCAAAATCAAGCAACAATACACCAATAATGATACAACATAAGAGTAAAGTGGCGTTTAGTCGTCCTCGTCCTTAGGGTCGCCAATACCGTCCTCGTTGATTGTGAACACGCAGTCGGACTCCGGTAAGCATGGCGAGTCGTATACCTTGCATATGCGCTGCTCGGCGCGGCCTTTCTTGAGCGAGAGACGCGTTGTTGAGGCATGTGCGAGGATGTTCTGCAAGAGGTTAGAATGTGGAATTGTACAATGAGAGCGGGAGGATACGTACACCACCAATAGGCTTCTTGGGATCAGGATTGTACATATTAGCTTGGCCATCTACTTGCGCAACGACTTGGTTTGTGATGACTACTGCGACACCGAACTCGTCGGCAAGCCGTTGCAGTGTTCGCAAGAACCTGGCGACATGAGTCTGTCGTGCCGCGAGTTCACCGCGACCACTGAAATCGGTTCTGTAAAGAGCCATAATACTATCAACAATTAGGACAGAAAAACGAGAGTTTGCCATGAGCGATGCAGCTTGGTTGAGCAGTGTAAGCTGATGATCGGCGTTGTATGCGCGTGCGTATGCGACGTTATCGAGGACTTCTTGGCCATTCAATCCAAAACGCTGAGCAATAGAGAGCAAGCGTACAGGTCGGAACGTGCCTTCGGTGTCGATATATAGGCACTTGCCTTCGCCACCGCCCATGTCGATGGGAAGCTGGCACGTCACAGCTAGCGTGTGACAAAGCTGACTCTTGCCTGTCCTGAACTCACCAAATATCTCGGTGATCGACCCGGTCTCTATACCGCCTGCTAGTAACGTATCGAGATTCTTTGATCCGGTAGTGATCGAGATTAATTCACTGCGACGGTGATGGTACTCGGTTGCAGTGGTGAAGCCCATAGGCACAAGCTTTGATGCCTCGGTCAATAGCTTGTCTGCCTTCGCCTCGGAAATACCCTTGATTGTGCAAAGCTGTCGTTTAGGTCTGTTTATAACGTCAGCTGAGGCACTCCATGCGGTGGCGAGACACATACGTATAAGCGACAGCCTCGACGGTGTTCAAACCGGCCTCGAGAACTTTCCGTAGATCTCCGGCGGTGATTCCATTACCCTAGATTGTCAGCGGCATGTCGTAGACGATCTCTCCACGGCAGTAAAGAAGGAAGAGATGAGTACCTCCAGCGCGCTCAGCGGCGTCGGTCCGCCAGCCGCGGGTTCCTCGACATAGTCTGGCGTCTCGGCAAAGCTCTCTTCCATAGTCTGTGACATTGTGTTGGATGCAGACTATTTTTTCTGTTGGGAAAGTTGTCTTCTAGGTGGAGTGGTGCGGAAGGGAGTTAGGAGGAGGAAAGGCGAAGAGAAACAGCGCGGCGATTCAGCGCGCGCGCGACTAGAGGAACGCAGGCACAACAAACGAAACAGGGTAATTTGACGCGTTATCACGTGAAAACGCGTCGCGTCGTTAGGTCTCGTCTCCCACCGCGTCTCATTTGCCTCTCCGCCGAATCGATCTCTCCCACGCGCCCCAACGACACACGCGGCGGCGTTAAAATATGTTCTATCCCGACGACTTGTTGCAACGTCAGCGTCCAGGCTTGGCGACGGTTTGGTACGATCCGCGAGTCTGGTTTACGCGTCTAGTATTGTCCTACTAACCTCTACGGACGTAGGCTGGTCGGCACGTTGGGTTCGAAGTCCTCGTTACGAAGGGTCCACCGGAAAGCACGTCGACTCACTGCTCATCTTATAGCAGCGCTGATCATGATGTTCAATTTTCTAACAGCTGAACGTACAGGACATCCTACGCGTATCGATTACGAACGTCTGCGAAGTTGTGATCAACCCGCCGCAACCGCTCGCACTGCGCTTGAGTTCCTTTTTGCTGCGTGGCGTCACGAGTATCTACGAGCAGCAGTTTCAGTCACTTGTTTGTCCGTCATCGAGTCTAGATTTTTGTGTGGTGGGAGGAGGAGTGTGCTAATGCGGCTGTTGTAGCCGATTTGTCAAAAGCATGCTCGCGCGGCGCCCAGTTCAAAGCGTCGCGTGCGAATGCGGTTACCGCGACCCAGGAAGAAGTCATAGCAACGACTGGAACCAGGAGGGATGCTGGGTAGACAACAACTTACTGATAACTACTACTAACACTCTTCACAGACGCAACTTGTTGCTGTCAGACGATCCCGCGTTCTCTATCTACTTCGGCCTCCTCCCGACCCTGCCGCCCGACATTTTTTCCTCTGATCCATGGACGACCGCTGCTAACGACCCTGGTCCCGACGAAGAGCACAAAGAATTCTTACTCCACTCTGTCGATTTGCTATCCTCCGACGACCCGGCCACGACCGCGTCGACATACCTTCCAACGGCTCGCCGGGACACGGTAGATGCGGCGGGCGATGCGATGCTGTTGCTGTCGAGTAGTGGCTTGGCAGGCGAGAAAGATGATTTTGGGCATGTGTCATTTGAGTTTGGAGAGGAGGGGGATATAGTTGATATTCCCGAACCCGCCAGCGGCGGCGAGTCACCGACCGAGTACGCCGAAACGCGTGCGCACGATTTTAACGAGAGATATGATGACGAAGCTGACGTACCGAATGATTACTACGTGAGTTATCCTATTTTCCTGTGTATCGTTTCTTCTAATGATGGATAGCCGCCGCAAGACGGCGATGGAGATGTTGTGTTCACCTACGACCGAGCTGGCCACCGCCTCGCTACTCCGACCTATTCATCAGCCCCACTTCTCCTCTCAGTCGCGCCACCTGATGCACCACCCGCGAAACGACGACGCATCACAATACAAAAGGTCCAAATTGACGAAACGACGCAACTCTCCTCCACCACGCTGCGCGAACAACGCGATGAATATGCAGCTTCCATGGCAGCTCAAATCGTTCTCTCTGACGCACGCCGACGGAAGCGCTTTTTACGACACCATGTCGCAGGCTGGTTCGTATACGGCGTGCGACCAACCGCCGCGGGGCGGGAAGCTGCTCAGAGTCGCCTTGGGTTTTATGACATCCTCCGCCGTGAACACGAACTTGCGCAGCGCGAGGCACGAAAGCGTAGGAGCGTGCCCGGTGACGACGCAGAGCTTGGGCGGCGTGAATATAACTATGACCGTGATATGGACATCGGCACGGATTACTATCCCCCCGACGACGGTGGGGGCATGTTTGACGTCTTTGGTCGCGACGACGACGGCGGAAGCCTCGACGTGCGGATGACATCATATTCGCTGATCGGCAACGTGAATGCTAAGATTGTGTGTGTAGGACATCGAACTCGCGCGACAGAACTCGCTCGACGACCGCTACGCAAGCGGTTCCTCCTTGCTCCCCTGGAACCTAAGCGGGACGGGAAGCTCTTTACACGCACGACAGTCTGCCATCTTCACCGCCACCAAACGTGCCGGCAGCGTTGGTGCGAGTAGCCCGCTTCCGCCGCGACGCCGTGGCTCGTCAATGCTGCCGTCCGGCCAGGAACGGCGCGGAGCGTGGCAGTTTCGGAACGGAGTTGATGAGGAAGGGTCGGAGATTGGAGAGTTTGATGGTTGCGTCGTGTAGGCTGACTGATGTGATAAGTTGAGAGAACTGACTGGGATACAGATATCGATGACGCGCCGATGCAGGATTACGTTCCCAACAATGAAGATGAGCTGGACGATGCTGAAATAAGCCAACATGAGCGCGAAACCCGCAATTTCTTCGAGTACTTCCTTCCCCCGCCCTTCTCCTAAGCAGTGTCCCGCTAACATCGCCAGCTACCTGACAATGAAAGTCGATCTCGCGTCCCCACACGCCTCCGCACAGCAACGCATATCTTTCGACGACCTCATCGGCCCAGTCGACAACTCCCGTGGTGTCGCCGCCGCCGCATTTTTGCATGTTCTCACGCTCGCCGAGAAGGGCGCTGTCGCAGTCGCGCCCGTGGCTGGGTCTGTTGAGATAACCCTGCTGTGAAACACGCCATTGCGTGTACGATAGTGTGTTGATATAATACAAGGATTTTCTATATACATAAACTACTCCATCCGTCCCCCCGCGAGCTGGGCCAACATCTCATCCTCGCCCATGCCATCACCCTCATTTTCTTCAAACACCTCGTCATTCGGCTCCTTTGGCTCCTGTGCCTCCGCCCACTGCGTTACATCGTCGATGTACGACAACACCGTCGCGACGGACTCCGGCTTCGACGCTTCGAGTGGTAGGAATTGAACCATTCCGAAATCATCGATAAGATGCACGAGCGCGGAGTTGAGTGCGTAAAACTTCGGGTTCGTATGCGCGTTCATATCCGCCGCCAACAGCGTGGGTTCCGGGTTTAAAAAATGTTTCAACTCCCTGCTACTCACGTCGTGCTTTACCGTATCCACTTTGCTCAGCACGTTAATATGTGGGAGCTCGAGCATGATCATGGCCGACATGGCCGACATCACGCCTGCAAAGAATTTCGGCTTATCGACGATGAATGGAGCTTCGAGGAGGTACGTTGCGCAGAGGGAGAAGCCTAGCGTTTGCGTTAGGTGTTTTGCGAGGGTGGGCAGCACTGCCACGTGCGTGTACAGCTCTATTTGGCCCGGACAGTCGAATATCAGGAATTCGTCTTCGTAGTCGCCGATTTCCTCGTCGAGCCAGTCCAGGTGACTTAATAAAAACCTGTCCCCTCATTAGCCCGCATTCGCAGAATCTCCTCGCGCTTGGCCTTCGGATTGCAGAACAGTGGGTGTGTGCTTACTCAAAACAGTATAACAGCCCCCCATTCGGCCCGAACGCCATCTCCTCCATAACGTCCTCAAGCGAGATAAGATCCCGGATGTCAACAGTGAACTCGTATTCCCCTGGTTCGGCTGCCGGGTCGAGGTTGACGAGGTGCGCGCGGCGTTTGATGCTTTGGATGTAGTTTAGCAGCGCCGTACAGAAAGTACTCTGCGAGGAGAAGGTGTTAGTAGCGCAGAGGGTCAAGGAGAGTAGAAGCAGGTACCTTGCCGACGCCGGCTGGTCCCAGGACCATGACTCCTACTCTTGACATGCTGCAAGTATGTTGATCGTTGCTAATTGCAGTCGTCGTACGCGAACATACGAGCCTGCGAACGGGCGTTGGGACTAATCGCGATGGACGAGCATAACTCGCGCCGCAAACCTCACCGCCTCCCCTATCACCATTGTATGTATGCCTTTACCGACTCTTCTGTTAACACTGTAAAATCCCAGCCCACACATCGACCGATACACAGAACCTCAATATACACTTGTGTAGTCCGTCTATTCCACCGCCGCCCATGTAACCAGTCTACACGCTCTTCCTTGTTGTCTTCTCTGCAGGTGCGGTGTTCGTCTTTGCACTCTTGAAGAGCCCAGTAATCTTCTCGTTCTTTTTTGTCGAAGATATGGGGAGTTCCTTCTTGACCAGCGCGGCGGTGGTGGTTGCGGTCGTAGATTTCGCGGGTTTCGCGACCTTTTCCCTCTTGACGACACGCGTGGCGATTTTGGAAGTTGTGGCTTTTGTCTTGCTCGGCGATCTGAGCGCCTTTGTGGACGCCTTCTTCCCTAGTTTCGATTTCGTCGCCGCAGCATTCGCAGCCTTCGCCTTAGCAGCCGCGACCTTCGCCTCCTCCTCCCTCCGTCCCCGCTCGCCAACCAAATTCTCCTCCCTTTCCACAATCCCCGGAATCAACTGACAATCTCCCATCAGCAATAAATCAAAACATCCCTCAAACATTTTTCCCGCAGGGGGCTCGTCCACATCGTTGACCCATACGACCGTTCCGCCCGCAAGATGTACCGCGTGCGCCATCTCGCGCACGATGCGTTTCACACCGGGTATTTTCAGCGACGTGCCAACGACAAAGAGTGCATCGGGACGGGATTTGAGATCGGATGCGGACACAGCGCCGATGGCGTCGGCGTCGGGGTTGAATTCATTGTATAGCACGATGCGCGGCCGCAGGCGACCGATGCCTTGTGTGCGTTTTCCGACGACTTTGCGTACCGCATCGAATTCAAGACACTCGCCGCACTCTGGAGACGTGCCGCGGGGCGGTGTGCTTGACGGCGCCGGGGAGGATGCGCCGTCTGTGTCGGATGCGGGGTCCTGGCCCGAGAAGATGGAGGGGTCAAACGGACCTAGCCACCCGCACTTTGCACATACCATGGTTTGTAACCCGCCGTGTAGCTGAATCGTCCTTGGCCACGGTGCGCGCAGAGGTAGTGGCACTTCCGTCTGCAGCCCTTCCAGACCCACCTCAATGCAATCCACGTTCTGGGTATACAACCGTAACAACTTCTTCTCCACCGCCAAACGCGACAACATGCGATGAAATGGCGTCGAAACTTCCTTCGCCGCGACGCTCCGCGCGTGCAGATCACTCACCATGCTATGAAACATTCCTGTCGTGCCTGCGTCCGCGTACACAGACGAATCGAACAGGGATTGTCCCGTCGCGCCCTTGAGCTTGTAGTCGGTCTTCAAGGTAGAGAATAACCCCGTGGTCGCGGTGCGGAAATCGGGGATACCAGCATTGACGGAAATGCCGGCGCCGACGACTACGACGACGCGCTTTGCGCGAGTGAGTGCGTCGTGAAGGGTCGGGCCGAAGTGGGAGTCGTCGGAGGGAGAGGAGGAGGAGGAGGAGGAGGAGGAGGAGGAGGAGGCCTCGTGAGTGAAGTAGTCCGCGATCCGGAAGGATCCACGACATCGCGGTCGATCGCTCGCCTTTGACGGCGCGCGTTTTCGTTTCTTTGTCGGTAGCGCGGGGGTGCCGTTCTGTGTCGTGGTGTCGAGGACAATGGTGTCGTCGTCCGCGTTATTGTTGTTGTCCTCAGTCTTCACATTACATTTTCTGTCGGCAGCGGTGCTAGGAGGGCTGTCAGCGACGGCAATGGCCTGGCGTCCGCGCACGATGTGCTCGTCTAGTGTACTCTGCATCGTGCGAGCGTACGCGCTGTGCGAGCACGAGTTCGCGTGTCGGGGTGGGTGGGAAACAAGGGGTCCTCCTCTCTCGGCTGCGTTCTGGCGCGCCGGAGACTCCAAGTTCAATCCGGGTAAATCGCCAACCCCGCATTCTTAGTTTGAGGAAAGTCCAACATGTGTCAATTTACACTATATACGCGTGGCAGCTACTTGTCCGAGAGCGCGGCAACACCGGGTAGGACCTTGCCCTCGAGCAGCTCGAGAGAGGCGCCGCCGCCGGTGGAGACGTGGGAGATCTTGTCCTCCGCGTTGTACTTCTTGGCGACCTGGGATTGTTAGCAGTGACAAAAGAGCGAAGTGTGGGAGACGTACGGTAGCGGTATCACCACCGCCGATGATGACGGTGGCGCCGTTGGCGCCTGCGGCGATGACGGCGTCGAGGACGGTCTTGGTGCCGTTGGCAAAGCTGTCGAACTCGAACACACCGGGGGGACCGTTCCAGAGAATGGTCTTGGCCTTTGCGACGGTATCCGCGAAAAGCTTTGCGGACTTCTCGCCGATGTCAAGACCCATCAGGCCGTCGGCAATGCCAGTGGCATCGGTGGCGTAGCCGACGGTCGCGTCCTTGGAGAACTTGTCGCCGGTGACGTAGTCGACCGGGAGGACGACCTCGACGTTGTTAGCCTTTGCCTTGGAGAGAATGTCGCCGACGATCTTCGCGCCCTCCTCGTCGTAGAGCGAGTTGCCGATCTTCAGCCCCTCGAGCGCCTTCTTGAACGTGAAGGCCATGCCGCCGCCGATGATGAGCATGTCGACCTTGGAGATGAGGTTGTCGATGAGCTGGATCTTGTCGGAGACCTTTGCACCGCCGAGGATGGCGAGGAAGGGGCGATCGGGGCTCTCGAGGGCCTTGGCGAAAAAGTCCAGCTCCTTCTTGACCAAAAACCCGCTCGCGCGCAGTGGAAGCTCGACACCGACCATGGAGGAATGGGCTCGGTGTGCGGTGCCGAAGGCGTCGTTGACGTAGACGTCGGCGAGGGAGGTCAAGCTCTTGCGGAAGGCCTCGACGGCTTCCGGGGTGGACTTGACCTTGACGCCGTCGATCTTGGCGGAGCCCTCCTCCTCAGCGTGGAACCGCAGGTTCTCGAGGAGGATGATCTCGCCGTCCTTTGCGTTCTGGACGTAGGACTCGACGGCGGGACCAACACAGTCGTCAAGGAAGGTGACCGGCTTGCCGAGGAGCTTGGAGAGCTCCGCGGAGACGGGCTTGAGCGAATACTTTGCGGAGACCTGCCCGTTGGGACGGCCGAGGTGCGACGCGAGCACGATGGTTTTGGCGCCTGGAAGGAGTGAGCGGCGCCGGGCAACACAAGGGGACAACAGAGACACACCCTTCTCGATGGCGTAGTTGATAGTGGGCAGGGCGGCGACGATGCGCTGGTTGTTGGTGATCGTGGTGCCGTCGAGGGGGACGTTGAAATCTGCAGCGCCTTAGCGGGGCAAGTAGCCGGGCATAACCATGGGGAAGACGCACCGACGCGGATGAAGACGCGCTTCCCGGCGAGGTCGAGGTCCGTGATGGCGAGCTTGCTAGTGAGGGACATCGTGGTGACGAATGGAGCGATGGGGCGCGGGATCGGGCGTGCGGAGCAGGAGAAAGGGATTGGGGACGAGGAAGAGAACCCCGGCGCGGGCGAAGAAAGCAATGCTGGGACGCGTGCGGCGCACCCGTGACGCGCTCCGGGGCCGCGCTCTGAATTTTCTCCCCAGTCTTCAGTTCCCCCTCCACCGCCGCCATCACCACCACCCCGCCGCCACAGCATGAGCGCACGCATCGCAGTGCTCCGCCGCGTCTGCGCCGCGCGCAGCGCGACCGCTGCTCGCTGCGCGCACAGCACACAGCGCGCGGCCGCCGTGACAATCCCAGCCCCTCCCCGCCGTCCGTCCGGTCTGCTCCGAGCGGCCCCCGTGTTCTCCCGGCACTCCCCGCACTTTGCGCGCCCGCCGCTCGCGCGCTTCCTGTGGACGCCCTCCCGACGCCAGCCTCCCGACGAGACCCTCCCAGCCGACCCCCTCGACGCGCCGCCGCCAGACGACGCGTTTGTGGACGACGCGACCGCGGACGCGTTCGACGCGTCCCCGGCGGTTAGTGCCGCCGCGGACGTCGCCGGCTCCCCCGTTGCCACCGACACCGTCGCCGCCGCCGCGGACGCCGCCGCGGACGCCGGCAGCACGATCCTCCCTGGCGCGTCCTTCGAGTCGCTCGGCCTCGCGCAGACATGGCTGTACCCGTCCGACGTGTGCGAGCACCTGCTCGAGATCACCCACGACCTGACGGGGCTCTCCTGGTGGGCCACCATCGTCGCGCTCACCGTCGCGATCCGCATCGCGTGCATGCCGATCTACATGCGCTCGTCCGACATGACCGCGCGCACCATGGCCATGCGGCCCGAGATGGAGGAGCTCGCGCGGCGGTTCACGGTCGAGCAGAGCTCGCCGCAGGAGTTCATTGCCGAGCGGCGCGCGCTGATGGCGAAGCACGGCGTGAGTCAGAAGTGGCTCTTCCTGCCGGTGGTGGTCAACATGTTTTTCGGGTTTGGCATGTTCTTTGGGCTGGACTACATCGCGCAGAAGGACTACCCTGATTTCCGGGACGAGGGCGTGCTGTGGTTCCCCAACTTGAACGCGCCGGACCCGTACCTGGGTCTGCACTTTCTCGCGGCGGTGCCGTTTGCGCTGCTCGTGAAGTGGGGCGGCGAGAACGGCATCAACACGCTGAGCCCGTTTGTCACGCGCATCTTCATGGCGATGCCCTTCGTGACGATTTTCTACACCATGTCCTTCCCGGCGGCGACCATTCTGTACTTCACCACCTCGACGCTGTTCACGATGCTGCAGTCGCTGGCACTGCGCCTCCCCGCGTTCCGCCGGACGTTCCGCATGGCCCCGCTGCGCAGAGCGCCCGTCGACAGCGCGGCCTCGGCCAAGACGTTCAGGGAGCAGTGGAACACGGCGCTGGAGGCCGCGCGCAAGGCAGCGCAGGAGAAGCAGAACAAGCCGCCGCAGGGCCCGGCCGCGTAGGGTAGTTTAATTTAACCTAACCCACGCATGGGCCGCGCCAGGCTCGGCCGCCGTAGCGCACCACGTCTCGACGGGCCGAGACGTCCGCGCGGAGCTACGCGACTGCTCACGCGAGGAGCGTGGGCAGCCGCGTGTATGTTCGGGGCTGAACGGGGCGGCCTGCGGAGTGTGATATGGATTCTCAGAACCGCAGCCGCCGTGGTCTCCGCGCTGGGGCATCGCCGGCGCGCACAGACCGAACAGGGTCGCTTGTCGCGACAGCTCGGCCCCGGCTCCGGCCTCGCTACTACTGCACAGTCAAGCCCTAGTGGGCATCACAGCGTCTGGAGAACCCGTGTGTCTTCACCGGCCGCTGCCTTTGCTCAGCGGCCCGGCCACCGGCGACCTGCGTTCTGGCTGTGGACCCACACGGGCTGGTGCTGCCGTGACGCATAAGCGGCGAGAGAGCCGACGTCGCAGACCGCGGTGGCGCACAAGAGACCGGTAACTCCACGAGTCATCAGCGTCATAGCCAAAGTAGGCAACTTCATACTCCCTCCTCTTCCTTCTCCCCTCTCGTTCTTCCTCCTCCTGCTCCTGCTCCTGCTCCTGCTCCTCCTCTGTCCGCGCCCTCACCCTATGTCCGCGCCGGGATCCCTCCACGCAGCGCCAGGGGCCGTCCCCGACCATAGGGTCCGCATCGTCTCCCGCCGCGCGTGTCTCTCCTGCCGCGAGCGCAAGATTAAGTGCGAAGGCATCCAGGACTGCAGGAACTGCCGCAACCTCCAAGTCGCCTGCGTCTTCGTGCCCTCGCACCGCGGCGGCCAGCGCCGTCGACGCTCCACCGCGCCGTCTATCGCAATTGACCCGCCGCCCGTTGGCGATGCGCTGCCAGCCGCGACGGCCCCTGTGGCTATCGCACCGCCGCTCGTAGGCGCACTGCCCGCAGACCCCGCGAAACGGCAACGACGACGACTATCTGCAGGCTCGTCCTCGTCGACGGAGCCCGAGCCACAGCAGCACATCCCCTTATCGCATCCCTCGCCGTCGCATGTGCAAGTGCATCACCACAGCCTGCTGCCGCAGCTCGTCAGTGCACACCCCCCCATACCCCCCTCCGCCCCACTGCCCCAGTCCCAGCCCCAGCCTCAGCCGCCGCTCCTCGGCATCACACTACCCCCGCCTATATGTCAGCGCCCACTTCGACGCACGTCCTCGTCCTTATCAGTGTCTGCACTCGCGCCACCACCGCTAATCGATCCCTCAGTCGTCGCTGCACCGCCGCCGCCAGTTCTGTCCGCCCCCGCGCAGTCGATTACAGTCCCCGCGGACGTGCTCAACTCCATCCTGCGCACCGTCGACTCGCTCAAGCAGGAAGTCAACGCGCTCAAGGCCAGCAGCGCGATACAGGCGGAGCGCCAGCAGAACTATGACTCGGTCCTCAGCGCGCTGCGCGCCGATCTCGAGCTCAAAGACGCGGCGTCCACCACCGCGGCCGTCGCCGCGTCCGCAGCAGCAGCAGCCACGTCGTCAATGTCAACCGCGTCCTCCGCCTCCCCCGCGACATCCACCGACGCGTCGCTCTTCCTCCCACAGAGCATGGCGGAGCACGAAGCGAACCTGCGCGCCGTGGACCTGCCACCCACCGAGTTCATCTCCTTCTTCGTCGACGTGTACTACGAGTGCTTCCACCCCGAGTTTGCGTTCATGTTGCCCAAGCCGTACTTCATCCAGAGCATGAACGTGCACACCGACGCCGCGCTGTACCAGGCCATGTTCTCCATCTCGTGCCGGTTTACAAACACGGAGGGGCTGAAGAACCGCGCCAGCGCGGCCGCGATAGGGTCGCTGTATCCGTATCTGACGGATCCGATGTACTGGGTCGCGCGTGCGGAGCGCTGGATGACGCAGATGACGAACTCCATAAAGCGGCTCAAGACGACACTTCTCCTCGCGTTCTCGGTCGCGTACGACGGCGACCGCCAGCGCGCGTCGGATTTGTTGTCTTATGCCACCGGCATTATCAAGGCGCACAGACTGGATCTGATCGACCAACCCACCGAGCACAACGGCACGCGGTACGCGGATCCCAACGATGGCGGCGCGGTACCCTCTCCCGAACTGCACCACGAGATGCTACCGACCCCGCTCGAGCGCGAGTCGTTCAGACGCATGTACTACATGATATGGGAGCAGCAGGTGATCATCGCGACGACGTGGTCCTCGCCGCAGCACATCCCCGCGTTCCCGGTCGTGATGCGCGTGCCGAGTTGTGAGGGCCAGTTCGCCAGCGGTCTGCGGGATTGGAACGGAAAGTCGTTCGATTTCGACGAGTTTGCGGCTGCGGTGTATTCTGAGAAATTCGAGTTCGTCACGCCGACCTCAGTGACCGCGTTGGGCGTGGTTATCTTCCATTACCAATTCAATTCCTCGTGCTTCCGCCTCGCGAGCATGCGGCTATTGGCCGAGGTTATGCTGCGCACGAACAGAGATATGTCAGACGAGTTCATTGCGGAGACGGAGCGGCGCGTGCGTATGTTGCTGCGGCGGATCTACGAATTCCGGACGGACATGAGCGTGCACATGACCCTGTTCATGACGCACCAGGTGCTCTACACGACATTAATGCTGCTGCACCGCTCGCGCGCGAAGGACAGACTTGTGTTTACGGAAACGCCTATGCCTCTCGACGGGCTCAGTCGGTACACTGAGAATCCCCTCGCGACTGCACAAGCCGCGGTGCGCTCGCGGCAGACCATGCAGAGCTACCACGCGCTGACAGATGCGGCGGCCGCGATCGTGGGGTTGCTACGTGTGCTTGTGGAGTGTCGCGACGGGCGCGAGGACGCGGCGTGTATCAAGGTCGGGCCGTTCATGGGGTTCAGTCTTGGTCTGTGCATCCCGGTGATCGTGAACAAGATATTGCTGGACGGGGTGAAGCTGCCGAGTATCAAGACGTTGCTGAGCGATCTTGCGCTGCCAACCGCGTCGTCTGTTGGGTTTGACGAGCGCGTCGGGGGGTATCCCTCGCAGGTCACGGAGTACCAAGTCCCGGCGCTCAACAGCACTGACAGTATCTCACCAGCAACCGACGAGTTTAGCGAAGACGCATCCCCGCTGGCGGTAGACACGACGAGCGCAAACTCGCTCGTGCTCGCGTCAAGGGGGAAGAATCTGAACAAATCGGACCTCGATTTCTGCGTGCGGTGTATGCGCTTGATAGGACGCATGTGGCGGGGTATGTGGCGCGAGTATGAGGAAAGCGTGAAGTTGGTTGGAAGGATGAATAAGGTAATGTAGTGGTTTGTGTATTTGGGGATGTTCTTGGGGCTATGTGTATGCTTTAGATGGCTGGATAGATAATAGACAGGACTTTTATAGCGTAGAGTCGCGAAGACAAGTCGTCGGGAACTCCGGCGGCGACCTGTGCCAGGCCAAAACCAGGCCAAAAACAGACTAAGCGAGAACCCCTGATAACCACGTGACGTGACGTCAATGCTCTCGGATTCGGATTGCGAGGCGAGGCGAGGCGAGGCGAGGCGCGCACGGCGCTGTTTGGAGGTGTATTTTACGCGCCGCGACACGACGACGCAAGGTAACGGAAGAGGATACATAAGATACCGAGGTAGTTTAGCGTACGAGTTGAGCAGGACACGGGGCGCTGTCGTTGCCTATTTGTGTTGTTACGCGCCGTGGATATTTTGTTGGAAGTTGCGTGTATCGCGTGCCGCGCTCAGAGTTCTCACACCACTACCGCACTCCATACTGCCACGGCGGCATCACCACCGCGGTACCACGACGACCCCGCACGCAGCAGCATGAACTTTGCGCTCACCTTCCTCGATATAGACCCCGCCCTCACCGCCGCGTGGTCGCGGCACCTACACACTCTCCTCCCTTCCTCCCGCCACCTCACGCACCCGCGGCCCAATGTGGTCACGGACTCGCTCAAATCGCTCGACTTCGCCTTTGACTGCATAGTCTCACCCGGAAACTCCTTTGCACGTATGGACGGCGGTCTGGATCTTCTCATCTCCAGGTTCTTCGCCGAGGGGAGACGCAGAGGCGGGGAGCGGGAGCGGTTGGGTTCCGTGCTGCGGTTTGTGCAGTTGCAGCACTTCCGGCGGTGGCGCGGGCTGCAGCCGGTGGGGAGCTGCTATTTGATCGATATGTTGCCCTGGATGGCGCGCGGGCCGGGGGATGACGAGGTTCTGCTGGCAGAGAAGGCGAGTGAGGAGCGGAGGGAGACTGCGCATAGCGACGAATGCGCGATCGCAAGCGACGAAGACGAGGACGAGGACGAGGACGAGGATGCAGGAGCAGCGCCTGAGCGGAACACGCCACCGCCGACACCCCCACCGGCGGCGGCCAGGAAAGCCGAGACGACAGTGTTTTGGAATAAATACCACTGCCGGTACATCGCGCACTCACCAACCATGCGTGTACCCTCCCTCCTCTGGCGCGAGGAAGTGGTTTACGAATGCATGTGGTCTGTTCTCAACGAGATCTACAACCACAACCTCGCTGTTTCCTCTTCACCAACCACATCCTGCTTGCCGGCGCCGCAGAAGATTGAACGCGTGGTGGTCACAGGTCTGGGTACCGGCACGGGCGAGCTGGACCGCGACGTGTGCGCGCACTTGATGGTCCTCGCGTACGTCAACTTTCTCGACGCGTTGGAGGCTGGGGAAGAGAGTCAGGGCGAGTGGCGCTGGGGGCTAGCAAGGGAATGGGATACGTTGATCACCACCCGTGGCGGGGAGAAGCAGCAGCCGTAGAGGAACGTGGGGAAGATATAGACGGGGAGGACGTATGTTTGTATATAGATGGGATACACATGGTATAGATCTGGGTCTTGTGATTCGCACAGCAGCGCGGTCCTATAGCGAGAGGAGACACGGCCTCGCGGTAGAGTTTGCGGACGCGCTTCGCCGGTGGACCACCGCACACGAGCCTGCCGGTCGCTGCGCGCAGGTCCGCCATAGCCATCAACGCGAAGGCGGTGCGTACGCCAGCAGAACCGGTTCGACGCCCGCGACACTTCGGCCGCGAGCCGGAAAGGGCAAGTGTGCTTGTGACAAGGGAGAGTAAAGGCGGTGGCGACTGCGAAGTGTGGATGGGGGAAGATGTGGCGAAGTTGGCCGCGGTGGGCCCCCGCATTTTGATCCAATCGTCGCGGACACGTGCGCGGGAGCGGTGGGTTTAATGGTTCGCTAGGCAGATCTGAGGGGCACTTTGCGGGTCGCATTCACCAGTGGGCGTAGCGACGGCCGCGTGTTGGCCCTTGACGACAGCGGATAGAGGAAGACGACGTGAATGCGCGCGCGCCGCGCGTTGACGGTGTGCACGATGAGGGAGGCGCGATGGGCGGCGGGACAAGGACGGGCCATGATGGGCTGCGGAAGGACGGTGGAGTGCTGGCGGAAGGGTCCATCGCCTCTGTGGCGTTGTCGCGGTGTCGATCGTACGGCTCGTGCTCTCGCTTCCATGCTCGTTCTGCCCGTCCTTTGTCCCCACAACACGTGCGGCGCGCAACCGGTTCCGCGGTTTAGCAACCCGCATGGCTGGGCCCCAGCTTCAACGCTTTCTTTTTCACGACGGTCCACTGCGCACTCTTCGCCCTTCCTCACCCTCCCTCCCCCTGGCCGCTTCCGTCGTGCTCGCGCAGTTCTTGTCTTAGGTAGCGCGACGTGAGTGCATATTTGTGCGTCTGTTTGTGTGTGCGTGCTGCATGTGTGCTGCGCACGCGTAGGCTTCGGCGTTCGTTGGGCATTCGTTCTGTTTCGCGAACTTGCATCAACGCGTGGTTATTTGTGCCCCCACCCCTCCAGGACGCTGCTCTTCGGCGTGCGCGTCACTGCGTTCTCGCACTGTCTGCTCGTCCCCGTCGTCGTGACTTCACGCCGTCGCATTCTCACCAACGCCTCACGGTCTCGTCTGTCGTCACGTTGCCGGCGCTCCTCACTCAGCTACCCCAATCGACGTCTGGCGCATGCACAAATGACAACGCCTAGTACCCGTGCCTCGTCAAGACATCGCCGACTACCCTGTTTCTCACTCGTACCGTCGTCCTCGTCGTCGCTCCGACTACTTGCACGCGCCCGCGGCGTCACATACAAATACAGACTGTAATACCAGTGCGACATGCCGACAGTACGTTACTGCTCTTGCGGGCTTTGTGTTGTGGATGGTGCTGACAAGACGCAGGAAGCAGTCACGTCCCCGCCCCCGAACCCAACGTCAGGGCAGGGCATTTCGCTACGACGAACCAAACGCGCCAGTGCGGACGGCGAACATGCGCATCATACTCAGAGTCCGCGGCGGCGTCAACAACAACCACAAGAAGCACAGTCATCACAGGAGAATGGTGCGGGCGGCGGTGGTGTCGCGCTACAGCAACGAAAGCAGCATCATGGACATTTGCATTCGCCATCAAAACGGAGAGGCATGTCGCCGCTCATAAAATCGGTGGGCGGTGAGAACGCTGGGGATGCGCTGGTGCAGCCGCCAATAGTTGCGGAATTTGTGCCGCCGCAGAGGAGCGACCAGGCGACAACTGACGCTGGTGCTGTGACCGCGAATGTGGCAGCAGCACCGGAGACGACGCTGCGGATGCTGCCGCGAGACTTCTTTGCGTGCGAGATGTCGGACCTTGTCGCGTTGATATCGTCCATGCTCAGCGAACTCATCCGGCTAAACGACGCGCTGCCCCTCGTGCCCACCCAACTCACGCGGTTCCACTCTCGTGCGTCGCCACAGATCACACATCACGACTACCTCGTTCGGATAACCCGGTTCTGCTCACTCGAAAAGTCCGCGCTGCTGTCCATGGTCTTCTACATCGACCTGCTCTGTGCCGCGTTTTCCTCGTTCACCATAAGCTCCCTCACGGTACACAGATTTCTGATCACCGCCGCCGCGGTCGCGAGCAAGGGGTTATGCGACAGCTTCTGCACGAACGCGCACTACGCGCGTGTTGGCGGTGTGTCGTTGACGGAGTTAAATATGCTGGAGGTAGAGTTCCTTGTGCGTGTCGGCTGGCGGATAGTGCCGAAGGTGCAGACGCTGCATGAGTACTACCGCCGCATGATCTCCCGCATGAGCGAGGTATACGCACTCGAGTTCGACGATCCGGAGCGTCTTGAGTTAAACTCGGAAGGCGACGCCTACGACCTCGACGTGGACGTCGAAGACGCCCCGGAGGATTCATGACGCGTTTATATATCTTTTTAGATCCATTTACACTAACTGCCTTACTTTTCTTTCCTGTTCTGTTTTTGGGGACTTGTTTTCTTGTTTATAAGCACTTGCGGCATGCGCGTCGGTTTTTTATTTGTTATCACCACAAAAAGAGCGGATGGGCGAGCATATCATACGGGCGGTGGAGACGGGGTAGGGGGTGTGGTTGTTGGCTTGCTTTATTTTGTGTATGTGCGTATTACTACGTGTACAGTGTACTTTAGCTTTTTAATGATATTTGTTATCAAAGAGTCTGCCAACGCGGTGAAGCGCCTGTTGGCAAGGACAAAATGTGCGTACAGGGGCTATCGAGGGCGACGCGGGCGGGTTAGGGCAGGCGGACTCGGCAGAAGCCTGCACGCAGACGGTGTGCTATTCACGACACCCATGTGCGGAGCTGCGGTCCGCTCTGCGCTGCGACGCCACAGTGGAGCATTGCGCTCAGTACGCTGGTCACGATGTTTGCACACCCGCGCCAGCACTCCGCTCGATCAGCTGGTATCACTCTACAAACAGACAATGGCGCAGCATGCATCGCCTTTGGCGGTCATCACAGCAGCATCCGGATCCGAGACGCGCGCAGCGACAGTCTCGTCGGTCGCGTCGCTGTCAGTCGCGACACCTGGCGCACCACTGGTGTCGTTTAACTTGCGAGTGCCGTCGTCGACGTCGAGGTTGATTCACGGGTCGGGGAGGTTCAGCGTGAACTTTTTATCCGGCGCGCGTGGGGTTGAGAATATTGCGCAGGGCTTTGCGGGCGGTGCGCCGCCGCCGCGGGACGAAGGACGAACGGAGGATCGCATGGCGTTGGTGCAGGAGGGCGAGCAGATTGAGGTGTATGATCTTGATTGGTTCCCCGTGTCGCCCGAGCCATTCTGTACGCCGATGCTGAATCGCACAAATGTCGTTAGCGGGAGTTCGACGAATGGGCAGGCGCAGCCGCTTGCGTACTGCAGGCTAGATTGCAATGTCGTGTCATGCTTTACTGTCAGAGATCATGAAATATGGGTTGGTGAGGTGGAGCGCATTGACTACAACGGGGATCTCAAAGACAGCGAGTGTCCCGCGCTGGTCTATTTTGACAAGCAGTTCGTTAGAGTGCATCGCAACACGAGTTCCAGCGTCGACGCGCCTTCAAGGCATCGTCTCGTCAGTACATAGCGGTAATTAATGCATTATTGTAAATACAAG
This sequence comes from Limtongia smithiae, assembly GCF_038497785.1. Lineage (NCBI taxonomy): Eukaryota > Fungi > Ascomycota > Lipomycetes > Lipomycetales > Lipomycetaceae > Limtongia > Limtongia smithiae. The sequence continues at coordinate 175,441 of NW_027117632.1, forward strand.
AGTGTTTAATCTGGTGTCTAATATATTACATGTACTTTGAGCCTGCGCCATCCTTTTTCTTCGACTTTGACGACTTTGGCTTCTGCCAAACGCGAACATTGAGAGACGCCTTTTGTTCAAATCCTTCAAACAAGGCGTCCATGCTGTCCTGCTCCTTGGACGCAGCACCATCTCCATCGCCCTCCGCCGCCTGCTGCTGAAGACTGAACTTCTCGTTGAACCGCGCGACACGTCCGCCCAAATCGGTCTGGACTGCAACAAGACCCGGAACATTGGGATTCCATAGCGGATGCACGCGCTGGTCGCGGAGATAGCGCCACTCGACTCGTGGAAACGGTGATTGCCGAGTATATGTTGAACCGTCGGAGAGCTCGACGGTGCAGTCGAACTGGTGATACACAGGAGGGCGTGTCTCGCCGAATCTAAATTTCCGCTTGACGCGGTGCTTGGAGAGCACAGTCTCGTAGCCGCGTTTCGGCGGCTCGTATGCGTAGCCACGTCGTTGGGTGAGTTGCGCGAGGTGTTGTTGCGGATGGGCGCAAATGCGCTGAGCAATGGACGCGGTGCCGGTGAATGTCGCGAGCTTGGCGCGGCAGCTGGCGGATGCCGCTGAAGAAGCCATTGGCGATATATATCGGGCGCAACAGCCGCTGTGCTCGTGGACGCTGATGCCGACTTCTCCCGTCGAATTTTGGAGTTTCGCGAAGTTCGCGTTGAAAAATCGCGGCGGGTTCAAAATTCAAGCCCGTCACGTGTTCACGGCGCTTTCACTGTCAAAACTCCCGAGCAAAACTCAACCCGCGGCCAGCAAGTTTTGTCCTCACTTGAAATACCTCCCTCCTAGTCGGCTTGCGGTTGCAGTTTGTTTGTATCACTACGGCGCGGAAACCCCACCTCCTATCATGGCCCGCGGCTCCGCGTCACGACGCGCGAACCAAGGCAATACCTCGAATGCATCGGCCAGCAGCTCCACGTCGTCCCTGATTGCCTTGGGTACCCAGCAGCAACAGCAGAGCGGCGGTGCTGTCGACCATGGCGCAATGTCAAGCGACTCGCTCCGACGGTCCGCGTCGAACGGATTTTCGCCGTTGCACGCGGGCTCCTCTACCGCGTCCGGGCTCGCAGCCACGCAGCAGCCCGCGACTCCCACGAAGGCGAACGGCGCAGGTATGCCAGATTCGACGGCTGGCGCAAGCACGCCGCAGTTGTCTGAGCTGGCGGCGCAGATCGACAGTACTCTTGATCTGGCGTCGTCACATATGCAGGCCAGACAAGCCGCCTTGTGCAGCGATCCTTCAGGGTCGCAGATGGCCTCAGGCACAACATCGCGCTCGTCGCTGCTGTACTCCTCGATTTTGCCGCCACATCCACTTATCGATTCCGTTGCGATCTTCACGCTCATAATTCAATTTCCGAATGTCATCGTGTCATTCATTCACGTGCTATTCGCCTGCTTCACGTTCGTTCCGCGCACAAATATTTCGTCATCGTCGTCATCCCTGCTCTCCTCACTGACCCACGCGACTCCAACTACGCCGAGTCTTCTCACTGTCCTGTTTACAGACATACTAATATTGGTGGTTTCCATTTTTTTTCTGCCACGCATGAGGTCTGTTATGGTCGATCTCGGATCCGCGGTAATCGCGTCTTCACTCGGCGGCGGCGGGTCGAAAATCGCACTGTACTGTGCTTCATTTTTGCAGTTGACCAAAGCTGTACGACATTCGCTATTCATGATTCAAAGGGACGCTTTGTCTTCTCCCATGGTGGCCGGACCTTCGGCAGCCCTTATTCCGGACCCTCTACCATCGCCACCGCCGCAGTACTACCTCGTTAAAAGTGCCTCTTCGGTGCCACGAACTTGGAACTTACTTTACGGGTCTGCAGGCTGGTTTACAGAGGTTTTGGCGGCTCACATTGTTGGGCAGAGTCTAATGCACTCTCTTAGGAGAATTTTTCTGGAGCATGACAACAAGCTAAGCTCCATGCCCGCCGCATCGTCTGCGCCGGGTTTACTGGGAGATGGTTATAGTATCGATTACGAGGCTGCTAATTACCAAAATCTATCGCCCGCGTCGTCAGCCGTGCCCTCGTCGTCTGCTAGCGGTCGAAAGAAAAAGAAAAGCATGCAGTCCGCATGGCATTATCAGCAAACATTATGGTCAGCGCTGGCGAATACGCTTGTTCTGGCATCGCGAGAATCAAGTCAGTTGCATGCGACGTCGTCAGTCAGGGCGCCGACTCGAACTGGTACTTCGCACGTTGAAAGCGGACAAGCGGATGACGCGAGTCCTTCATTGCTGTCGTCTCTGATCTCAGACGATTTTTCTAGCGCGAATGGGTTGGCGTACCGCCCGTCGGCTTCGGAGCCGGCATTGTATAGTTGTGTGCGGTATATTTTGGAAAACGAGGTTGCGTTTGAAATAACCGCTGCTGGTCCTCAGTCTTCTGCTTCGGTGCCTATGCCTACTGGCTCGCACGCTGAGAACCAGGATTCGTCGTCTCTTTTAGTTCCTTTGCTGTTTTCTCATGCAGACTCTCAAAGCAACGGGTCAAATACGCAGACGTCGGTATACAACGGCGTCACTGTGCGAGTGAATGGGATATTGTGGCCTGAGGTCTCTGTGCAGACGATTATTCCGAAAATCAACCATCCAGCCAACACAGGTTCGGCGTCCAATGAGGTTGATCCGATTGTTCAATTACTGGAAATGGCTGTTGCCGACGATTCAGCGCCGAGCGAGGACGCGTGTGGAACGGAATCTATAGCTACTGAGCTGCTTGCTGAGACACTGTTGGTTGTTTCGGGATTGACGCCGATTACAGAGTATGAGATCGAGATCAGCAAGACGTTCAAAATGGGTCGTCAGGTTGTGGTTTGCCTAACTAACGTGTGCACTCTGCCGAAGGATCGTATGTATATGATGTTTATTAGTGTTATGCGTGGCGATGGTCTAACATGTGGTATAGTGTCTGCGGTTTCGTCGCAGCTGCAACAACCGTCACGGCCATTATCGCCAGTTACTACTCTCCTGGACACGTTGTGCACCACGAACGCGACTTTGACCGAGGAGAAGCAGAAGTTCAAGAGATCACGACGTGACCACTCCAAACAACTTTCTGCTCTTCGGTCCGAGATAGATTCGTTGAAGGTTCGGCTTGGATCTGGTGACCGTGGCGATGAGCGCGCATGGCGTCGTGTTCTCGCGCTTCGTGAATCAGTTCGGCGGACCGAAGAGGAGATCGAGGGTTTAAACTCGCAACTTGAAGGACTTACGGAGGAAGAAGTGCAGGCTGTTGAAGAATTTCAAAGCCGGCGACGAGACTGGAAGCTTTTTGCGGCGGAGATGGATGCGGTTGAAGCAGAGTTTTCTGAGGCTAGCGAACAGGTCAAGCAACGCGAGCGTGCTCTGTTACTGGACGAAGGGGCGGTGATCAGTAAGCGGGATAAGCTTCAAGCTCGCCAGAAGAAGCTGATTTTGGATTTCGAACGCGCTGATCAAGAGCGCAGGATGATTTGGAACGAGGCATTTGCGAAGCGTAAGGATTCACGAGAAAGGCTAGCACGACGTCGGCAAGGTGTCGAAGAGGAATTCTCGACTGCCATCACGAAGATGGAACGCGGTGCCGATGATCTCCGCGAGCGTACGTCTTCCACCTGGCAATCCATTGCCGCATTCGGAGAGGCTGCTATGGCTTCGGCTGCAGCAGCCGTCGGCGTCATTCCTCCCCCGCTCTCGCCGATCGTGAGCGGCTCAACGATATCTTCATCACCTTTGATTCCCGGAACAACTACTACACTGGCAACACCGACGTTGCATGTTACAGGATCACCGTCTATGGCGAATATCGCTGCCTTCGATGATAGGTCTGCCGTGGCTGAGTTTGGCGCTCCGATATAACTGTGTTGTTTTTTTTGATTGATTTTGACTGCTATCTTGTTTCGTTTGGCTCGCTGGTTTGCATTGGTTTTGGATGCAGTGTTCATATTTATGGCTCTGACTGTAATATATTAGCTGTATATAGGATCATCTTTGTACATAAAATAATAATCAAATAGACCGCCTAAACTTATCTATGCGTGAATGTGATGATCTTGGAGTTTGTCGATGGTTGGGTCACGAGGTGTGTTGTAACTTCAGTTCTGAGTTTGCTTAAGGGGACGACCATCAAACTGGCTTGGTCCTATCCATGGAAGTAGAGAACAGTGTCTGAGTAGATAAACGTGCTCACTGCTGGGGAGGAGGATGTGCCTAGATAGCGTAGATGTCAATGTTGAACATGTGCGCGTCATAACCCTGACAACCATCGTGAAGATTGTCAAAAATTCAACAGATCAAGGTCAACCGACCCAACGTCACTGCAAAATCACGATCCTGCCACACTTACCGAACTTAAAACTTCCCCTTTTGGACCCAAAGACTTGTCTATCTCTCTGCTGGACACACTGTTTCTTGGGGGCAACGTTGCGTTTTCCCCGAACAAAGCGAACGACGCTTCCAGCTTCTCTGTTTAGCTAGGTCGACCGCCTGTTCGCAGTTACCATGGAAGATCAAGTCGAGCAGGCGGTAGAGATCGCGCTGAGTCCAAATGTAGATCCGGCCTTGAAACAACAGGTATGAGATACTTTTTCAGAGACTTGGGTCGGATCTGTGATGTCGAGCCAGAGCTAACGAGAACCGTGTGTAGGCGATGACCTTCTGCACCCAACTGAAGGACTCCAACGACGGATGGCAAATATGTTTATCGCTATTTATGAGTGAACGCAAGCGGTAGGGACTCTGTTGGAATGACTTTGAAGGTATTAGTCTAACGAATGGTGTTCAAGATCACCGGCCGTCCAGTTTTTCTCGTTACAAGTCGTCGACGACGCATTGGTGAAGAGGTTTTTAGCATGCTGAGTTCGAAGGTGCATGCAATTATTAACGCTTTCTACGTTTAGACTTAGTGGGGACGAGAAGGTTTTAGATTCAGAATCGCTGGTGAATATCAAGAATGCTCTACTGTCCTACATCAGACGAGAATACGGCCCCCAGAGTACTAGTGCGACAGATGCAGTTTGTACGTTGCACACGTTGTTTTCTTAAAGCGATTAGGGACTAATTACTCTTAGTCATGCAAAACAAGCTCGCCCAGACAATCACATACTTCTTCCTGCTGTCGTATCCGAATACCTGGCCAACATTTTACGACGATTTCCTTGACATAGCATCGCAGAACGGCGCTCAGCTTGCAAATCCCAGAGGGTTGTTGTTGTTTTTGCGTATTTTGTTAGCGCAGCATGACGAGATTGCGGATAACCTCATTATACGATCAAACGATGCTGGCAAGCGCAATGGACTTATCAAGGACGCGATTCGAGTCCATGATATGGCGAAGCTGGCAAATGTCTGGAGGGAGATATTAATTCTGTGGACTTCCCGAGATGGCGGATATCTTATAGCGGAGAACTGCTTGAAAGTTATAGGAACTTGGGTTTGTAAGTTGATCACTTATCCGTTGAACTGGTGCGGTGCGTGCTAATTCTGTTTTTTGAAGCTTGGATCGATATCTCACTTATCGTGACTCCCACTTATATGTCCATTATTTTTGGAATATTAGGAAATGAGGCGCTACGAGGTGCTGCATGCGACACTCTGTCTGAAATCATCAGCAAGAAGATGAAACCAAGCGATAAACTGGAACTCATCAATTTACTCAACTTTCCTGTCACGCTATCACAACTTCCATTGAATGATATTGAATTTACTGAGAAAGTGGCCAGACTTGTTAATCTGTTATGTATCGACTTAATCAAGATATTGGATGAGGTACGTCTAGTATCCGAGCATAATGATTCAGAGTGTCGCTGACTATTCTTAGAAACAACTGCCATCTAATTTCATCGAGCTGACCGAGTCACTACTGCTTCAGCTGTTACCGATTGCAATCAGCTTTTTGGCAAATGAATATGATGATACGTCGTCGGAAGTCTTTCCTGCCATTAACGATTTCTTGTCTCTGCTACGAAAGGAAAAGAAGAGGAATATACCTCTGACACCAAATCGACATGGATTATTATTGTCCGTTCTAAAGACTATCATTCTAAAGTTGCGATACGACAACGCAATGGATTGGCATAGCGGCACTGATGACTCTGAGAATGAGTTCTTGGAGATCAGAAGCCGGTTACGTATATTTCAAGATAGTGTCGCGGCTATTGATGAAGACATATTTATTGACAATATTTCTAACGTGGTGCGGGCTAGTCTTACCGAAGGCAAGAGAGAATGGCGCGACGTCGAGCTGGGATTGTTCGAACTCGGAGCATACAGCGACGGGCTACGGAACTCTGCGGCTCTGCCGACCAAAGGTCAGGGCTCGCCAAAGGCCGTGGAAGTGCTGAATACTATGCTTTTAGAACTGACCGGCTCTAATATTTTGTCAATTGGCCACCCTCTGATCAATCTTCACTATCTCGAGCTAGTAGTGAAGAACTCAAAGTTTTTCGAATCTCACCCGACCTTGATTCCGCAGGTCCTGGATGTGTTTGTTTCAAGTGTTGGAGTTCATAGCAATTACGTGCATGTCCAGGTTCGCGCGTGGTTTTTGTTTTACCGATTCATAAAGCAGCTAAAGTCGCTCATCGGGAATATCGCGGAGCTGGCACTCAACGCTGTTGGAGACTTGCTTGTTATCAAGGCTGAGATTCCATCACAGAACGACAACGAATCTGATGTTTCAGCCGACGGAACTGCTGATACGGGAACGTTTGATGGCCGACTAAACCTGTTTGAGAGCGTGGGGACGATTATGTCGGTGGAGGCGGTACCAAATGAGATGCAGCTCGTGCTCCTAAAGGTTTGTTTATTTATCCGTGATTATTTTGTCTGGTATTCCTGTTAACCTGAGTATAGCGAGTCTTGGAGCCGATTTTTGCGGACATCGAATCCAGCCTTCGAGAATCTCAGGGTGATCCTCAGTCGATTTTACAAGTCCATCACGACATTATGGCTATTGGCACGTTTGCTCGTGGGGTCATTGACGGCGGGAAAGCAATTACTGAACCTGTGAGAGAACAGTTTCTTCTTGCAAGCCGAGCTATTTTGATTTCCCTGGAGACTCTATCCAGTAACGAGGTGATTCGAGAAGCGGTAAGTTGCGAAAGTAATTTTGGGTGTGACAGCATCTAATAATTTGTCCCAGAGCCGATTTGCGTTTGCGCGGATGGTGCCTATTCTCGGTGAACAAATTTTCCCTGAAATTCCGGTGTTACTTTCGAAGCTGTTGACTGAGTGCAACGGCGCCGAATTGGTTGATTTTATGAGTTTTGTTGGTCAGCTAAGTCACAGTTTTAAGGTATGTTTGTGAGACTCAAAGTGAAGAAATGCACTGTTCTAACAACAGACAGGGATATCAAGGAACGATGGAGATGCTCAACAGTTTATTAAATCCTTTATTCAGTCGCATTTTCTATTCGTTAAGTCTACCAGTGGATGGCTCAACAGATGAGGAGATTCAACAGACAGATATCAAGAAGGCGTATCTGAGCTTTATTACGGGATTGCTGAACAACGGAGCAGGCTCTGTTCTCGCCAGCGAAGGTGAGTTGTATTGGTCATTTCAGTTGTGCAATGCTGGCAAGAGAGCTAATCATTCGTGTACAGCCAATCAGGCGTTACTCGACTCTGTGCTGCAGAGCGTAGTTCACTACTCGTCCACATCCTCGGACGCGACGATCAAGAAGCTTGGCAGTTCGGTGTACCCACGTCTTGTCGAAATTCAAAAGAACCGAGCGTGATTCTATCTACTTTTGTACAGGATTATTTCGCTTTGTGCAGCTATGTTTAGTTCATTTCATCACTAATCTGATGTACAGAAATGATTTCGAAGTAGCTATGTATGTATGTTGTATAGTACGGAATTACATATTTATGATATGACTGCATATTTTGTAAATAATGCAATGCAAGCAATGCTGAGCGATGAGAATGTCGGTATACAGGAGGATGTGACTGAAGCGATGTGCAAACTATGCGGCCCTTCCGCAACCCCTTTAATTAGACGGCGAAGCTCTTGTGGAAAGCCGGGACAAGGAAGTCTTAAGGAAGCCGGAAGGCCGGTGACAGTCAGAAGCCGAGTTGGGTCACATAATGGCGTCATGGATCACGGCGGTGTGACAGCGGCGCGGCTCGCGCATCACAATTCACATCCAAGACCAGCAGCGCGCCGCCGGCGTCGAGAAACCGTCCTTTTTTTTGTGCCATCCCCGCTCTCGCGATCCCCGTTTTGTACTGCATCTCGGGAACCCGGACTCTTCTTCAAGCTACTCGCGCTGCGCAGATTTCTCGTTCCTTTAGTATCTGTTCTTGCTTTGTCTTTCTCTTCTGCGGTACACCGTGTGGAACATGTCCGACGCGTCTGACGATGATATTCCACTATCGAAGCGCAAATCGCGAGGTATGTCTCGTTCTGCAAGGCTATCGAACATAATTGTCTCATTTGCTTGCTCTAGCGATAGTTGCCATAAAGAAAGTTAGAGACTCAAATGATACCGGGGAGGACTCGGACTCTGACGAGATACCTTTGGTATGTAATAGCGCGCGCAGTACACGGCTTGGCTTATTGATTCCATGTTTTTGTGCAGAAAAAAAGGCAGAAGAAGGAAATAAATAATGCTGTGTCGAAGAAGGTCAAGAAAGAGTCGCCAGCACCGGTAGTTAGCACGTCGGCGAACGGTAGCTTGCAGAAGGCTGCTAAAGTGAAGTCGGAGAACGGGACAGCGGAATCAAAAGTTGCAAAGGTGGCGGCGGAGAACGGGAATGCTGAATCGACAGCTAGGTCGATGCTGTCGCCCGCGAAGAAGTCGAGAGCTATTACAAAGACATCAAGGTCAGAACGCACTAGCGACGACGAAGCGCCACTCGTTAAACGAAAGTCTGCGAAGACGGCTACCACTGATGCCGAAAAGGATGAAGAAGACCTATACAAGTGGTGGGAAGCTGAAGAACTGGACGGATCTATTAAGTGGACTACTTTGCAACACAATGGCGTACTGTTTCCGCCGCCATACGAGCCACTTCCTGATCATGTCAAGCTGAGATATTGTGACAAGCCCGTCGACCTGCCCATGGAGGCTGAAGAAGTCGCCGGATTTTTTGGGGCGATGTTGAATACAGATCATGCACGAAATCCTGTGTTTCAGAATAACTTTTTCAAAGACTTTTTAGACGTCCTTGAGAATGCCGGTGGAGCGGTACGTTGCTCCTAGTTCATACGTCCGAGTTTGCTGCTAATTCACGATAATAGAATATCAAAATCGAGCACTTCGAGCACTGCGACTTTACGCCTATTTTTAACTACTATGAAGAGAAGCGGATGCAGAAGAAAGCCATGACAAATGCTGAGAAGAAGCAAATCAAAGAGGAGAAAGAGGCTATAGAGGAGAAGTATAAAGTTTGCTATTTGGACGGGCGAAAGGAAGTCGTCGGCAATTTTAGAATTGAGCCTCCAGGCCTATTCCGCGGACGGGGATCGCATCCCAAAACTGGAAAACTAAAGTCGCGCGTGATGCCAGAACAGGTTACTATCAACATCGGCCCGGAAGCAAATGTGCCTGATCCGCCTGAAGGCCACGAGTGGGCTGAAGTCAAGCACGACAACACTGTCTCATGGCTTGCGACGTGGAAGGAGAACATCAACAGCGCTACGAAATATGTTTTCCTTGCTGCGAACAGTTCGCTAAAGGGAATGAGTGACTATAAGAAATTCGAGAAGGCGCGTGAATTGAAGAATCATATCGAACGTATTCGAAAAGCATACACAGAAGGCCTGAAAGATAGCGTCATGGCGGTTCGGCAACGTTCTACGGCGATGTATCTTATTGACGTGCTTGCGCTGAGAGCCGGCGGCGAGAAGGGAGAGGATGAAGCTGATACCGTTGGCTGCTGTTCGCTTCGGTGCGAGCACATTTCCTTCATGCCAGGCAACATTGTTGTCTTTGATTTTTTGGGTAAGGATTCTATTCAATTCTACCAGGAAGTGAAGGTCTCGCATCAAGTTTACAAGAACTTGAGACTGTTCAAGCGAAACAAAGATCCGTCCGATGATCTCTTTGATCGCCTTGATCCAGGTCTACTGAATCGACATTTGCAGGAATACATGCTCGGGCTGACGGCCAAGGTGTTCCGTACCTACAATGCGTCAAAGACTATGCAGGACCAGCTCGATCTCATTCCGAACGAAGGATCGGTGAACCAAAAGTACGTGGCATTTAATGCGGCGAACCGCGCCGTTGCTGTTCTTTGCAACCATCAGCGGACAGTTTCCAAGGGGCACGAGCTTGTCGTCGGAAAAATCGAGGACAAGATTTTCGAGGTCAAGTGGCAGCGATACAGGCTGTCGCAGCAGATCCTTGAGCTCGATCCAAAGCTGAGGACAAACGACGAGGCATATTTCGAGAAGGATCCTGGTCTCACGGAGGAAGTTATCGACCGATTAGTTTCTCAGATTCTTCAGCGCGAGACTCTCAAGATCACCAAGAAGTTCGAAAAGGACAATGAGAAGCGAGCTAATGAGAACGAGGAGCCTATGGAGGAGTCTGTACTTAAAGAACGACTGGAAGCTGTCAAGGCTCTCGAAAAGGAGTACGCGCAGGAGCGGAAGAAGGGTAAGCCGGAAGTCAAATCTGGCATGACTGTCGAGAAGCTCCGTGGGCAGATAGAGAAACTAGACGAGCGCGTGGTCAACATGGGCCTGCAGCTGAAGGACAAAGAAGATAACTCCACCGTCGCGCTTACGACCAGTAAGATCAACTACATCGATCCGCGTCTTACTGTGATGTTTTCAAAGAAGTTCGACGTTCCGATCGAGAAGCTGTTTTCAAAGACGCTTCGAGAGAAATTCAAATGGGCGATTGATTCTGCTGATGAGAACTGGAGATTTTAGAAACTGGTGAATCTTGCCCGTATTTTTATGTAATATTATTCCTCCTACAAGTCTGGATTTGTTGCATCTGCTGCAAAGACAGAACTACGAGACCACGGAGTTATCAGTTGTGTAGGAGAATTGAAAATGGTGGTTGTATATACTGTACAGGAAAGAACTTTCGTGTGATCTTCAAGTCATTGCAATCAACTGGTATAACTATTCGACTACGCATCCAACAAGGCGCGAGCTTGCTTGAAGAGATCTAAAGCCACATTTTCCGATCCCATTCGCAGCGCGTACTGTATGGGCTTGCCGTTTTCGAATGTAGATATCCGAACAAACTTTTCGCTCGCGAGAGAGCTCTTCATGCCTTGCGAGATCTCGAAGCGACCGCGTGAAAGCGGCAGGTTGAGAATAACTTTTAGAATGCCATCGGCGCGCATAACGATCCGGGCCCGTGACCGCGATGCTGCGGATTCGGTGGAGCTTTCTCGGGTAGCTCCATCACCGGAGGAATCGTCGTTCGAAGATTTAGAATCCTGTGCGGCAGCCGTCAGCGGCGACGGAGCGGAAGCTAAAGGAACAACAGGGCCAGGCCGCGGAGGTAGTGGTGGAGGGGTCGTCTTAGGCGCGGATGCGGGCGTATCGCGGCGGATGTTTAGATGAAGTACACCAACTCCCCTTTCTTTCCACCCTTTGTCTTCCACTGTAGGATCCAACGAGTACAACTTTGCTCGGCAGTTGAACACCGAATTTTCCATTTCTTCGCCGGTCTCCACTTTCTGCTCTTCAAGCTTTAGCTGCACATATGGCTCGGCCGCTGCGTCCTCGCCGCTCTTGCTATCCTCGTCCTCGTTCGCGTCGTTGCCTTCCTCTTCGTTCGCGGTCGTGGATTCAGACGGCTCATCAGATTTCTTCTCCGCGAACTTCGTCAAAAATGGATTAGATGAAAAGGAGGAAAATGGTTTATGCGCGGATGAGTCGCCGAATAGAGTACTAGATTTTGAGGGAGTGCTTCCAAACAAACTACCGGTGCCAAACTTTCCAAAGGATGTTGGAGTAGAGGAAGTTGGAGCAGATGATGGACCGGAGAGCCAAGAGGACGAGCTGGCGGGCTTGATTGATGACGATGAGAATGCAGAAAATGGTACAGAAAATGGATTCTGCGTGTCTGTCGTAACTGCTTCGCTGGTTGAGGAGTCTTCGGTCGCCGGTTTGTCCACCGTAGCCGTGCTTGATTTGGCCACAGTGACTAGTTTATCTTCGACAGCGTCACTGGCAGCGACTATAGTCTCTGTACTTGCGAGGCCCTTATTGTCAGCGGAGAGAGAAGTGATAGGAAGATCAGAGCTTGGTGGAGGTGCTGGAGCGTCGAACGTCTTGTCCAGAGTGACGAGTTCGATTTCTGCTTGATCTTCGCCAGTTGTGACTGCTTCCTCCGTCTCGCACGTAGTCGTTTCTTCCACTGCATCTGACACCGTCGTTTCTTCTCCGTCTTGGTAGTCCACAGCAGTTTTGGCCCGCTTCGACTCCGCGTCGTCGTGGTCACCAGTCTCGGCAAAGCTCTCCTGAGCAGATCGCATCCGCTTCAGCGGCCCGCCGTTGCTGGTATCAGCCGTAGCAGTAGACGACACCTCATCAAATTCCGCGGCGCCTAGTACCTTCGGTGCTGTCGCGGAATCCCGGTCTGGGGAGGAGAGATCATCGCGAGAGCGCTTGCGTGATTGTGGCTGGGGCTGCATCTTATCCGAGTCCGGTGTCAGCACGACGGTAGCCGGCCTGGCGACGTCAAGCTGCGCAGGTGTTTCCGGCGTACTGAGCGGCGGCGTAGTCATTACAGTGTGTAATCGGTATCTCCAGCGCACAAGTCGCGATCGCGGGGTGTTGGTCTGCACTCTGTGTGTGCGCGCCGTGAACTACGATGCACGCACAGCCCTAACCCCACGTTTGAATATCATCTCTTGAAATTTCGACGTTGTCGCCGTCGAAGGCACAGAACAGCAGACACGGCAAAACGAGCAGACGGGAGCATGAATCGACCAAGTGAGTATCCACAGTTTGTAGCACAGTACGCTGCTGGGTGGCTGACCGCTTCCATTGCGCCGGTTTTGGCGTGTTGCTGTGTTTCAATTAGGCCAACCCACACCGCAGAACCGATCACACGGCTTTTCGAACGTGATATCCTCACTGAATGGACGTCCGCCGATACAACACATGCCCATGAACGCGACGGGTGTTGCGAGCGCGAACGTGTTGCGTGGCACGAAGCAGCGTGAGTGTGCCTTGACTTCGAATTTGTCGGCGCGTGTGGTTGGCTAACTCGTCACATAGCTGCGACCCCTCCGCTATGGGGATTTACCACGAAGCCCGGACAGCAGCATGCACAATCGCAACAGCAGCAGACGCCGTCGTCAACGTTTCCGTCGCCGGGTTCGTCACGAATTCCCAATTTGGCGCTGAGCAATAACAATTACCCACCGCTATCAGCTGCGGGCTCGTCTTCCAATCAACAACAACAGCAGGCCCAACAGCAGGCCCAACAGCAGCAACAGCAAGCACAGTTTGCTGGCGGAATTCTCGACATGGCGGAATTCCCCTCGTTCGGCCAGAAATCGTACTCTGCTGCTACAAGCGGTAACGGTAGTCAGTATGCGAGAGCAGGTAGCCAATCGCCTCTACCAATGCCATCAACAGCGCGACCAACGACAGCCGGACCGCCAGGCCTCACTCAACAACAGCATCAGATGTACCTCCAACAGCAGCAGCACCACCAACCCGGTTCGATACACAGCGATGGCATGGAGGACAAGAACTGGCTGGAAAGTCCGTTGACGGGCAGCGCGAGTAGCGCGGCCAACAGCTTCAACTTTGCCAATGTTGCTGCCAGTAATAGCGGCATGCCAAATCACGCATTCGGTCTCTTTTCCGCTCCGGGTGAGCCAGCACGCCACATGCACGAGGAGGAAGACGACGAGCATAATGGATCACACCACGACTACGAAGAACAGCAGCTGCTAGAACAGGAGTACGCGCGACGCCGGAGGCAAAGCGAGACGTGGCCTGTGCCAGGGGGTCCCGACGCGATCAAGGACGATGTATCTGCAAAGTCGGTTGGCAAAGAGTCTGCGAAGAAGGCGAACGACGACATGCCCTATGGAATAGGTGGCCTCATGAGTTTTATGAAAATGGACAACAACAACGACATCCAACTGCTCGCCATGGGCTCAGATCTTACGACTCTCGGCCTAAACCTGAATCAAGATCCCGAGCCCTTGAGTTTAACATTCGGATCGCCGTGGTTCGAGACGTCAAAGACCAAGGTTGAGCCAGATTTTCGTTTGCCGGCATGCTACAACGTCCAATCGGCGCCAAATCAGCAGACGAAGATCGCCAACTTCTCGGACGAGACGCTGTTTTACATATTTTACTCAATGCCGCGCGACATCATGCAGGAAGCTGCCGCAGTTGAGTTAACAGGAAGAAATTGGCGGTACCACAAGGAGCTGAAGCTGTGGCTGACGAAGGATGCCGGCAGTGAGCCAATACCACAGTCAGGGCTGCACGAGCGTGGCGTGTACACGTTCTTCGACCCGAACTCATGGGAGCGGATCAAAAAGGAGTATGTTCTGTACTACCAAGATATCGCATAACGTTGCTCGTTGTTTGTTCAGGTGTGTTCTGTACAATTTTATGTCTTTTTGACCATAGTTTGCGTACTGTATCATACATATACGCGATCACAGATGCCAAATACCTATGCCCAAATGACCAAACCCAATGCCGAGGACAAGAAAGAGGAAGCCGTAACAAATTAATTTAGAGAAGCCGAAACCACCAAACGCAAGACGAAAGAACAACAAATACTTGACACCCATAAGCAGATACCATAACCGAGAATGCGCAAAGCCAGACGTAGAGCCATATACTACAAGGTGAAAGAAAGATCGGACGGGGGGATTTTATGTACACGAACATATAAGGACTCAAGGTCGCTGCATGTGGAGATCTACCAGTTGCGAAACGTGAAGTGGGGGCTGTATGCGGTGATGATAGAATCGCTTTTGCTGGTGGGCGTGAATATCAAGTTCGCCCTCAAAATCTTGGTCCCAGTTGTCTGACTCGTCGTCAATCTCCTCGGTTATGACAGGAGAACGCATGTTTGTTGATGACATGGACGAACTCGTGCTGGACGTTGACGGCGATGGCATGCTGCCGAGAAATGACTGCGGTGTGGAAGTAATGGAAGCCGACATATGTGACGGACGGCGCCAAAACCGGGCGGTTGACAGCACTGCGGACACTGTTCGCGGTGTGGGTGGACGGAATCGCCGATGATGTTCGAAAACAGGTGCAGAAGATGTGGAGACGTTTGGAGAAGAAAAGTCGAAGTCGTCGTCCCAGCAGTTAATATCTTTGCCGGAATCATGTTCTGTGTAGCGAGAGAGCTTGGCCGTCCTAGCATTGGAGCCCAGCTCTTCATCCTGGGATGTTTTTCTTGGAAAATCCGACAGCATCTGTAATGCGCGAGACGGCGTTGGCGGTGGCTCTGATCCCTGGTCAAGTGTGGCCGCGCGAATCCACGGATGCCGCAATAATTCCCGAGCACTAGGCCGCTTGCTGGGGTCCTTGTGGAAGCACTTCATCAGAAAGTCGTATAACAGCGGAGACGTAGAGTCCGGAAGGGGAGGGTGCAAATCCTGCACGATCTTGTACATTGCCTGCATCTGGTTAAGCTCGTGATACGGGGCCAATCCTCCAGCAAGCAGCTCCAAAACCGTGCACGCGACTGACCAGATGTCGGAGGCGGCGGTTGCTCCCTTGAGCTGAATAACCTCTGGCGCCATCCAGTATGGAGTGCCAACAACTTGCTCGCCATTGTCTTGCATTGACGTCGAGGTTACGCTCGTGGCGACACCAAAGTCGGCAAGCTTGACGACTCCGTGCTTCGTTGCGAGAATGTTTGCGCCCTTGATGTCTCGGTGGACTACTCCTTGCTCGTGTAGATACGCGAGTCCCCGTAAAACTTGGGAAATATATACACCAATAAGTATTTCGGGGAACGGACCGTACCGCCGGGCGGTATTCGTAAGCGATCCGTTTTCGCAGTATTCGAGAATGATGTAGAGTGTGTCGTCCGTCTTCACGAAGCCGATGTAGCGCACGATGTTCGTGTGGTCCAGTTGCCGCAGTAAATCTATCTCGCGCATGATGTTCTCGATGTCGTTGCGCCGAGGGATCGTCGTGAGCTTGATGAGCTTCGCCGCTACAGTAGCACCGGTGCGGAGGTTGAGTGCGCTGCGCACTTCCGCGGTGGCCCCCGTGCCGAGAACCTCGCCGATGGCGTAGTCGCCGACAATGCAGGCGGGACCGCGACTCGGCGGAGGCATGCTGAGAGCGACTACTACTGTGGGACCGAGCAGGCAGGCGGATGACAAAATCAGGCGTATAGGAGCGTGGGAGGCACTTGCCGGCCAGCGCGGGCGCTTTGTTTACGTTGGGCCACGTTCGGAGACGCTGCGGCTGGTGCGTGGCGCGGTGCGGGCGGTGCGCGTGGCCGTCGCGTGCTGATGCAGGCCGCGGGGCTCGTGTGATCACGGGACAGCTGCCGGAGCGACCCGATCCGTCCCGGCGAATTTGGCGGGGTAGCGGGTCAGGCAGACTGAAGGTGGGTCGGACGCTGCCGGCCGGGGCGCGGGGCAGAGCCGGGCAGCAGGCAGCCGTTATGAACGGCGCCCGGCGCGGACCCGACCCGACCAGAGCCTTCGCCGACTCGCGTTTTCCCCGGCTTCGCGCTCGCGCTATAACCCTCCGCACCCCCCGCCGCGCCATCTTCTCTTCAACACCGCCCGCACACGCTCCTCCGGCAGGCAGGCATTCTTCGTAGCACCGCCGCAGCACTGCAGTCGTGTGTTTCCGCCGCCCGCGCGGCCACCGTTCTGCCGTTGATGGAGTCCACCTTCGCAGACCTCGCCGCGCACTGCATCGCTCTGCTCAGCCAGTACGAGTGCCTGATTAGTGTTCCTGGACCTGCGCCGTGTTAACCTACATTTTCAATTTGTAGCATTCCCGCTGAATCGCGGATCATTGTCGCCGTACGTCCTGTCCCCGTTCTGACTGCATATGCTAGCACAGGCGCAATCTCTGACACCTCGTGCGCATCATAGATCAGTGGCATACCAGGCTCTGGCAAGACTACTCTCGGAACTGTATGTTCGCAATGTGTCTACACACAATTTATATCATGTCTCACTCTTTGTATTTTGATTTCCAGGCTGTAGTTAGCAAGATCAACGAACTATGGATGACAGCTTGTGCGGCGGACGCGGAGAAGGCTACTCACAAGACACAGATATGTGCGTTTGTGCCCATGGACGGCTTTCACCTCACGCGCGCACAACTTGCAGCGATGCCAAATGCAGAAGAAGCAATTGCTCGGCGGGGCGCGCCATTCACATTTGATCCAGAGAGTTTGCTGTCCCTTGTCCAGAAGCTGCGAGTGCCTGTCAGTGCCGACGCGAAGTCTATATATGCGCCGTCATTTGATCATGCAGTGAAGGTACAGACCTTTGAGCGTCGTCTCATATATTTTTGCTAATGTGTTGCAGGACCCGATAGAAAATGACATTAAAGTACTTCCCACAGACCGCATCATAATAATAGAAGGGCTCTACTTAATGCTCGAAGATTCTCCATGGAATCAAATCGCAGACCTAATGGACGAACTGTACGTCATCCTCTCTTTTCATTGTACTTTAATACTAACTTACGCTCTTTGAGCTGGTTCGTCAATGTCGAGCGTGCAGTGGCTCGTGACCGCATCATCCGGAGGCATCTTGAAGCCGGCATCGCACGCAACGAGGCCGAGGCCATCAAGCGCGCCGATGAGAGCGACCTGGTTAATGGCGACTACATAGTCAGCCACTCGTTAACGCCAGACAAAATGATCATTAGCATTCAGGATGACAGGATCTCATAACACAGAATTGTTTCCAGTTACGATATTATTACGTTATGCGTTATACGGAGTAGTTTGAGTTTGCGTCACAACCGGTGTATTGCATTTGCCATTGTGCTTTTGATCGTTAGTGTTTGTTCGTTTTGGTCTCATATATTTGTTCTGGTCGGTATTTCATTCGGTATCTTTGTACTCTTTTATGCCTGAATTTAGTCTGTAAAATATTCCTCAGTGAAGAAGCCATTGTATTCCCAAACATTCAATTCGTTAACTAGCAAAGTACTTTTAACTTGTCGCATAATCGACAAACAACAAGAAAAATGCTAGGAAGAGAGATGTAAAGATGACGATTTTTGATGCAATCCTGTTCCTCCGTCGTGCGCTCTTAAGTTGCTCGTTGGCACCTTCGACGTGTCCTTTGCTCTCCACTGCTTCCTCGTATAACCTGTCTGTGATTTCTGCCTGCTGGGTAAGATGTGCCGCGAGCTCGCCTTGCAGCGTTGCAATCTCGTACATTGAGCGTTCGGCTTGCTCCGCCTGCTGCTGAGTCTCCTGAAACTCAGCAAGGAGTGCCTGGTTTTCTTGCTCTAGTTCTTGGACAAGAGCTGCCGGAAGCTGTTCAGCTGGCGCATCGGAGGATGCGGTCCCATGAAGGAGCTCATCCATTGTAATTGTTCGGTTGCTGTTGTTTGCCGTTGACGCGTATATGTCGTTTAATGCAGCAGACGCGTTCAACCTGCTCTTCGTCTTCTCAATCTCGCGCTGGAGACGCACTTCCTGCATTTCCGCCTGCGCGTTCGACACGTCACGCAGCAGCATATTCAGTAGTTGCGTCACACCCCGTCTGTGAATGCCCAGCGACATATTCTTGCCGTCCGCCTGCTTCTGTTGTTTGTCGTTCAATATCCGCGAAATCGCATCAGATAGCGAGTGGATCGCATGTGAGGACGCAGTCGCCGCGCGTTTTGCTTCGATTTCCTCAAGACGACGAACTCTGGTTGTACATCGTTGCAGGATTAGTCGAGATTCGTAATCAATCTCGTCGCGTTGTGTGTTTGTGAGTGTCGATGAGGATGAGGGTGCTTTTGGCGTGTCGTAGTTATAGTTCTGTGTTGAGACAGACAGGTACGCTGGCCGAATGGTGACCAAGTATGCTTGTAGAGACAGAATATGTTTGTACTATCTATCGTTAGTCCTTACTCATTTGCAGGATCGTGCGATAAACCGTCAAACATACAATAAGTAGCGCCTCATTCATGTAGGCATCCGCAGTTCGGCTCTTGGTCTCGTCCTCTCTTGACCCGCGATCCAAGCCACATGGCCCTCGGGTTTTCACCGCCGCGGCGCGACACAGCTCATAAAATACTGGCGTCTGATCAGACATTTGTTTTTCGATTCTCCCCGCACTGGAATTCCAAATGTGTACGCCGAGACCAACAGCAAATGCAAAGACCGGAGTTGGGTTCGCAGTTGTAGCTGTCGCGTTCTCGACGATGACGAGCGCGCAGATGGAGTTGATCGGTATAACTTTGTGTAAGCAGATGGCTACCAATCACTTACTCAAGTCGCTGCTTGAATGCGCTGCTCAGTCCGATCCCCACTACGACGCCGGCTTGCATTTGTCCCGCGCTTATACATTCAAAATATTAGATCCTGTATGATCATCTCTCGTCTCCTCTCGTCTCCTCTGTTTTATAACAGTCAATCAATCAAACTAAACAGCAAAGGCTTGAACTATTGCCCGGGGGAAACCCTAACCAGCAATAGAGATCCGAAGCAGGGGAAAGGGTCGGGTACATCAAAAGCCCGCGTCCACCGTCAGCGTCTCCACTGCCCTCGGACTGGCTGGCTTTCCCAACGCTCCTTGACTAGTCGACTTCTTCTCATGTCCGCCGTCTGACGATGCTCACCGCACTTGATGCAACTGCGTGGACAGTCTCTTGGGTGCTAATGCAGGGCCGGATTGTCTGGTATCGCTATATTATTTGTAACTGCCACTTTTACGGCGGCGCGTACGGCAGTTATCCTCTTCGTCAAGCTGCAGAGCAGAGCTGTAGATTGCATGTGGATCAGCATGCATGCTCCGTTCACCTCTGGCGCTCTCTCGCGCCCAAACAACGTCGTTCTAGTGTTTCCCGCCCTATACGCCACCGTCCGACATTCACTCTGAGAAATTGCTACGCATCTTCATATTTCTGCGACCTTTCAAGATAATTTGAGACGCCAAAAGCGCGGTTTCTAAACCCGGGCGATAGCGAGCATTCGAATAACGGTCGTCGCGTGCCGAACGACTAAAAACTGACAGAGTGGTGTGTGCAGAAAATTTTATCCGAGACGGAGGCCGAGGAAGGGGGATTCCGGCGAATTCATGGAGCTAAGATCGGGGGATACGAGATCGTGTTCTCCAGCCAGGCGTTGCAGTGCCAACGAGCAGATTTTGTAGGGTTGATATTGCCATTGTACCCAGTATAGCATCTAGGCCAGCATACTGGCTATTGTTATAATTTGGCTACAAATCCACGACACTTGCACGCGTTAAATTGGGACTTACCGGCTGCGCACGTGCTCGCTTGTGTACGTATCTCGCACTAGAGTTCATTTCTCGCTCCGGCGTGCCACTTCCTGTCGACTTTCGCATCTACATACGGCCCAGCCATGCCAGACCCTTTTCGCGTCATCATTTGTATTCTCTACAGTCCTGAAAGTGCTAGCGACGAAAACGGGAAAGAGTCGGAGTAATGTGTGCCGTAGGCGAGTGGGATTTTTGTGTTGGTGCTCGACAAGGTTCTGCAAAATCACCCTAACCCGCTGAGTTACCCGAGTCGCGATACAAGCCGTCGGCTTCAAGCACCCCGCAAGCCTCAGATTCACTCGTGACGATCTTACCCCGTTGTCAAGCCACCCCGCGGTTCTCCCGGCCAAAATCCGGCTCATGTCATTACGGACTCCGTCTCCGACTCCAGTAGCTCTTTATTTGCAGAGGTTTTTCAGTGCTACTCTTGAAGTTTGATGAAGTCCGGCTGCTCAGGTTTGCTCTGTGATGGCGCGTGTTAGCGGCGGTCCGCCATTCCTGTCTGAGATGTTTCAAGCGCTGTGCCAGCTAAGCTACCAGCTCTACGTGTCACCCTAAAATTTGAAAATCTGTCTGCTTCCGCGTAAGGTGTTACAAATTGCCATTCAATTCAGTTATCTCTGCGCCGTATAAGACTGGTATAATCACGCTGATTCACATTTTAAACATACCTCGCAAATTCTCATTCCGCTTTTTCAACGGACTTATCTCCTTATTTCCCAAGAACGCTCGCTGTGCAACTGGTGCTGCGAGCTTAGTCGTTGTCACATCAAAACCACTGAGATCCAGACCACCGCGTTTAGCCTGCTCAGGCACAGTAGTGATGTCGTCGAATAGCGTAGGACCTTTGGTTGCGCCGCCAAGCTTTCGTCGCCGTTTCTTGGGGTTGCTGTTGATTATTTCCTCAGAAACCATGTCGGCTAGAGAGGTAACTGGGTTCTTTCTGACGCGCGGAACTCTGGCTTTCTGAGCAGGAGGTGCTCCCTTTGCAACTTCGGTGTTCTCATTGTCTGCATCTGCGGCCTGTTCTTCATTGTTCTGATCCGCGACATCGTGGGCAGTTACATCTGCCCCGACTTCCGTCTCTGCCGGCTTTGTAACTGTCGGCACCGAAGTCTCGAGTGCTCTTCCGGCAGCGGCGTTCGCATTCACCGGACTCAACGGCGTCGCCTTGGTTTGTTGTCGTTGTAAGAATGGTGTCATAGAGAAGGTAGATTTGGCCAATAGCTTATCCACACCGCGATTATTTGCATTCGCTGCTTTCCTCGTGTCCATCTTACTAACTTCGGGCGTAAATAGCAGTGCTGGCCGGTCGGCAGGCTTAGCAGCAGGATGTGCCGCTGCCGGTCGACTCCGATTGGATGCGGTTACTGATTTGAGCTTCAGTTGTAATGCCTCCACTTTCGTTTCTAGTGTCTTTTGCTTAGTAGCCGCGTCGTCCTTATGATGTTGTAATTCCTTCTTCAACTTCTCTGACACGGTGGTCTGCGTAGCTAACTGCGACTTCAAAGCCGCGACTTCCTCCTTATGCTTCATTTCCAGAACTTTGATCTCCTTTTGTGTCGAAGCGTCGCGCTCCTTACTGACCACCTTCTCTTGGCTTTGAAGCTGTTTCTCAAGCTGCTTGTACTTCGTCTCGAGCTCTTTACATTGCGTCTTCAAATCCGCGTTTTTGGACTCTGAATTCTTAAGCTTGTCAATTGAGCTCTTAAGCTCTTGCTCGGACTTAGCAAATTTCTTCTCAAGTATCGTCAATTTCCCCTCTGTAGCGCTGGATGCCTTGTCGAGCCGAGCCCGTAGGCTTGTAACCTCGAGATTCATTTCTGCAAGCTCTTGCTCAGTCGCCAGCTTTTCCTGCAATAGCTCATTGTACTTGAACTTTTGCTCAATTAGCTCAGTTTTTCCTGATTGTGTCTTTTTCATGTCGGTCGCGATCTTGTTGGTTTGATCAACAAGCTTGTCCGATATGCTATCCCGCTCCTTGCTAAGTTCCTGCTCTCGCTTCTCCGCCAGCTTGAGCCGCTTGATAGTCTGCGACTGTTCAGCTACGGCAGCCTTCAAGTTCACCTCAAGTTGTGCAATCTCATCGCGTAACTGCGCGATAATCTGGACGTTCGTGTGGAGCTCGGCTTCCAACGAACTTTGGCTTGCGGCGCGCTCTTCCTGGAGCATTGCGTTCTTGTGCTCTAGTAGAGCAAGTTGGATATTGCTGATTCGCTCGTTGTCAAGAAGGACTTGGCGGTCGGTGTCGTGTGTAGCTGCTTGGAGTGCTGTGTATCGTAGTAGCGTGGCCTGTTGAATGCTGTGTCACCACGCTGGGTGCTACCGATCACAACAACCAGAGAGATACTTACCTCACTGAGTTCCGCGGCTTCCCAAGACAACTCTTCTTCAGCCATTCCTATCTGCTGCATACCCTTGCTGCGCAAACAGACCAGCAGGGACAGGATTGAACGACGCGTTTTGATGCGCTCCGTCTGGTAACAAGCGTGCCAGATGTTGACACTCGATGCGTGTTCTGGTAACCAGTTGTCACGACAACCGCGCGTCGCGCCACAGGTTCTGCGCAGATATGCACGCGCGTCACGTGTATGCGTTCAGGGCAGCGGCGGCACGTCTACGTGTACAACTCGTGGTCTCGATCCCACTCGCCTAATCAACGCTCGATTGTGTGCGTGGAAAACACGACACAAGTATACACAACTCAGGATGCGGTCACGCATTAGCGCAGTGCTGGTCTTATGCCTCGCCGTCTTGCTTGGCCTCGCCGCTGCAGGGCGACCACGGTCGGCGGAGGCTTACGACTCCGACTACATGAACAAGCTGCTCAAGACCTCGAGCGCGCGACCAGGAATTATCCGTTTGGATGACCAGACGTTTGCGAATGCGATTGCCGCGCCGAGGGATTACGCAGTCGTGGTGCTGTTGACCGCGGAAGCGCCGCAGATGGGATGCCAGCTGTGCCGGCAGTTCGCCCCGGAGTATAACCTCGTCGCCAGCTCGTGGGTGAAGTCGCACCCTAAGGGCGACGGCTTGTTCTTCGCGATGCTGGACTTCAAGGATGGTCAGAAGACGTTCCAGAGCTTGGGACTGAAGACGGCTCCCAATATGTGGGTGTACAAGGCTAGCGAACACGAAGGTGCAGGCCCGATCCATCTCGACGTGTCACAAGCGTAAGTGATTCTGATCCTGTTCCCAGTTGGTTCTATCCATAAATACTGATGTTATAATAGTGTTGATTTGCGGAGTTCCATTATTCGTTTCGTCGAGTCCGAAGTCCCTGGTGTGCAGATCAAATTGCACATTCCTAGGGACTACAGCAAGATGATCTACGCGGTTCTTGGCGGCGCTACGCTTGTCGTGTCATTGAAAGCCATATATCCTTTTATCAAGCCAATCATAGAGTCCCGCACCATTTGGGCTGGTATTTCTCTCGTCGCGATCCTCATGTTCATATCTGGACACATGTTCAATAACATCCGGCACACCCCTTATGTCGCCGGCAATCGCAACGGCGGCGTGCAGTATATCGCACCTGGCTTCTCCCAACAGTTTGGCATGGAAACGCAGATCATCGCCGTGCTGTATGCGCTCCTGTCATTCGGCGCAATCTCTCTCTCCATCAAGCTCCCCCGCATGGCGAATGTGACCAAGCAAAACCTAGCTACCATCACGTGGTGTGTTTTGATCCTGTGTTGCTACAGCTCGCTGATGTTCATTTTCAGAATGAAGAATGGTGGATATCCGTTTTCGCTTCCACCGATGTCACTTTAATGGATCATTAGGGTGATTTATTCACATATACGACTTCACAATTCTTTGACTATATCTTTTTTTTCTTCTATTCTTCGTCACATTGAAGGTAGAGCATGGGTTTAGAATTTGTTGGTTGTTTGATCAAAGTGGAAGATCACAAAAAGTTGCGTCATGCAGGAATGTAAATTTGATATCTACTTGGGAACGAGAAAAATACTATACATTGACGTGTTATACAAGACACTACCCAAATGAAAAAAGCGCAACCCACATCAAAAACAAAATTATGACTCAATGAAACGTAGATAGTCACTAAAAATATACATGTGGTACAAAAAAACACTGAGAAGCGAGGGAGCTTCGAGAAAAACAATGACTATCAGCAAAGGGGAATGCATGACAGAAACTCCTGCAATGCTGTCTCCCTAAATAGGTGGCGGATAATCGTCGATCTCGTCACGCAACATTACGTCGTACAGACGATAATACGGCCCGCTCTGTTCGACGATATTATGTGGTACCAGCTCCAGCGCCAGCGCCATGTCTTCGGCGGTCACAATGTTATCATCTTCGAAGTGTAGCCTGTGTGAATCCCGACTCCGTGATAACAACTCGCCTCCCTTACATGCTGTTGTCGTGTGTGATGATGATGATAGTCCAGAAGATGAACTATCAAGCCCGCTGCCGCTTACAGCGTCGTTATTTCCATTGCCGTTGGCCAATGGCGGCATTGGAGGTACCATCGAGCTACCAAGCGACATGGAATGCGAACCTGACATCATTTTCGGCGCTTTTGGCCGCACCCTATCAAAGATCTGTTGTAAAAAGTCTCGCATATGGTATTCAAGTCCGGCGAGAATGACGTCGGGAACATCACTTGCGATGCCGTCTAATAATCCATTTTCGTATGCAATTCCCAGAATCCTCGTTCTTAAACTGTCCGTATCGGGTATCTCGTATGTCTCTGTCGCAAGAGGTGCTTGGTAACTCTGTGATATGTCTTGGACGATGTCTATATTAAGCGTTAAAATCTTCGTAAGATTATTAACAAGCAAAGGAAACATACTTGCTTTCGACTTCTCTAAAGTCTTGATATTTGATAGCTTGGTTGACCGTGCCTGCTTCGTAAGGATGATTGTAGATGGCGGTGGTCCTTTCTTTCCGGCATCCTAATCAATTAGTAACAACTTAAAACAAGACCGTACTCTCACACGCACCCTCGTAATGGCTTTTATTCGCCGTCGTTCTCTGGGTGTGAATCCCATAATTTCGCTCTTCAGTCTGGCAATTGCCGGATCACCAGTCATCTTTGATATCCGAACCGGCGCATCTTTGACGCGCTTGCCCCACGCGACAAGGCCGTTCGTGGAAGGAGGCGGATCGCGCAATGAGTTCGCCAAACTCGCGAGTAAAAACTGGTTATGCATGCGCACCATGCTCTGATCGAGGATCGTGGACAGCTCGTGCTCGAGCTCATGCCTCGTCAATTTACCCGTCAAGAACGCGGTCATGACTTCTCGATACCTGCTCCAATTGTCGCCAAGCACGCGCTGAAATTCGTTCATAAGTGTCTCAACTTCTATCCGTCGCGCAGGTCGTTGTGGCTTTGAAGGTGTGCTATTGACGCCTGCGACAGCAGCGCCAGATGCCTGTGATGCAATGCCGACTCCTGCGCCGTCTAGAATATTTCCGTTGCTATTGCTGTTCCCATTGACAAGCGATATATTCGTGCTGCTGCTAGCCTTTTTAAGCATCGGTTGCGCGGACGGTCGATCATTGCTGCCATCGCTGGACGCAGCATTCGCAGCCGTATTCATGCTCAGGACGCTGGATGATATCGACGGCGTGCACGAAACAACCTGGGCCATTCCGGCTGTGCGTTAAAAATCGAACTGACTCCAGTCCAGAAACCCCGCGCCTCGACGCACGATCAGATAGACAAAGTTTGAGAGCGGATATGTGGATGTACGTAGATGGGTATCCGTGTACGCGAGATGGAGTCGATAGACGAGAGAGGCAATAAGTGATTCCGCGGTCGTTTCGCCGCACACGCGTCACCAAAGTCGGCCAATCGTCCTTAAATGATGCCAAATTATAGGCGGTATTTAGCAATAACCGTGGAGAAGGATTCTCTGGAGGCAGAGAATCAACAGCAGCAAGCGAGTGTGGTTGATATGTAAAGCCGGGGTAACTAGGCGGGCTGGGTAGTTGAAACTTATGCTCCCAATGCAGCTACACTTATAGAGCTATATTCACATTATTTTGACTTTTATGCCTCAATCGCTACCGCCCTTGGCGCATTTCCGTCAATGATTTCAAATATCCATGCACGGACTGTATATCAGATCTCAGATGCTGGTCAAGGACTAAATGCTCCTTCACACTCAAATTGTTATTAGTTTCATCTACAGTATTAACTCCGATTCGTTTCGAACGAGCAGACCGTGCTCAGTAAGGTACTCCTTCACATCTGAAACCTTATACTCGCCTCTGTGAAACATGCCCGCACCTAAGGCAGCGTCCGTGGTGGTCTTCTCAAATACTTCAAGGAAGTGTACAGGACAACCGGCACCGGATGATGCAATCACGGGAATGTGAACTGCGTTCTTGACGTCTTGTATGAGTTCAAGATCGAAACCCGAGTTCGTACCGTCGTTATCGATGCAGTTGAGCATGATCTCGCCCGCACCCATCTTCTCGACGGCGGTGACAAGCTGAATAACGTCCAAATCGCGGGCCTCACGGCCACCCTTGATGGTGCACTGGTACCACGCGTACTGCTCGTCGTTCGGACCGATCCGTGAAGTCTTGATGACGTGGTGCTTCGTATCGTCTGGCGAGGCTACGTAGATTCTCTTGGGGTCGACAGACACGACAACAGCCTGTGCTCCGTACGACCGCGAAATAGTCTCCATGGCTGTTTCTCCAGTCAAAACTTCTCCACGCTCGTAAAATTGCTCTGCCGAAAGAACTGCGTCACTGCCAATTGAGACCTTGTCAGCCCCAGAACGGAAATATGTGGAGGCCACTTCGAGAGCAGAGATTTTAGTGCCATCGGGATCTACCATGTCACGAATACCGCCACCAATAGTCAATGGAACAAACACTGTCTCGCTAGTCTTCCGCAAAATCTCAAGCATAGGTGTGTCGACTAGTGGGCAGTTGCGAAACGAGGTGATATTCAAGAAAGTGACTTCATCTGCACCTTCAAGGTAATACCGCTCCGCCAGCTCTACCGGCTTTCCCAGATTCCGGACTTTACCGCCTGCACGTGCTGATGCACTCTTTTCTCTCACATCATACTGATCTCCCTTTGTGACAACGAGATCGCCTTCATCGTTTGTGCGCACGTCTAAGCATGCAATGACTCGCTTCGTGAGTCCATTGCTAATGTCTGTAACTGTCATACTATCGGTAGAATAGAGGTCGCCCTGGAGAAACGCACGCAGGACACGCAGACCTGCGACGCCGCTCTTTTCGGGGTGGAATTGAGTCGCAAACACATTGCCCTTCTGCAGCGCGCCAACAAACTTCTCGCCGTTATAGTCGCCAATAGCAACAGTCCAGCCGTCACGAATTGGTACCTCCAGACCAGCTCTGTACGAGTGCACGTAGTAGTATTTGCTCTGCTCTCGCAGGCCGTAAATCTCGGAGGCACCCTCGGGAACAATAGAGGCGCTGTTCCAGCCAATGTGAGGCACAGATTTGGTAGAGTCATCAAACTTCTCAAGCTCGGCATTGATGATGCCGAGGC
The DNA here is from genome assembly GCF_038497785.1 of Limtongia smithiae. NCBI lineage: Eukaryota > Fungi > Ascomycota > Lipomycetes > Lipomycetales > Lipomycetaceae > Limtongia > Limtongia smithiae. Next base: position 203,386 of record NW_027117632.1, read on the forward strand.
CCTCGACTCCGGGAGACTCAGTAGAGCCCGCGAACAGAGCCTGCAGACCGACACAGATGCCCATTAACCGTCGACCAGAAGCAATGTATGCCTTCAGGGGCTCAAGAAATCCTTTTGTGTGCAAAGCCGTAACAACATGGCCGAAATTTCCAACGCCGGGGAACAAGAGAATCTATAACACTGTGAGTGGCCAGGCTGAGCTGCAGCGCGGGGAAGCCTCGAACCTCTGCCTCCTCGAGTCCATCGCTAGGTGTCTTGACCCACTTCACAGCGTATCCAAGCTTGGTGAGCGCGTTGTAAAGCGATCGGAGGTTCCCGCTCTCGAGGTCGAGGACGTGGACGGTCATAGTGGCCGTCATTTTGCAATGCGTTGGCGCGGTACTGATAGGAAAGCTTTTGTGTGGCACGCGGAGTCATAGAATTGTGCGTACTGGAGCCGAGGTGTTTGTACCGCGTCGCTGACATGGCGTCCGTCGCTAATGCGTTCTCTCTCGTGCGCATCCCCCACTCGACTACGCGCATCCTTATCAAATCGCTCTCTCATAGGCCAGCTTAATCCGTCTCTGTATCGCTCACTACCAGCTGATATTTAATTGGGTTAGCTACAAGCTTGATTACTGGAATTACTGCAGTCATGAACAACGACTTTGACGTCGACATTGGCGTCGACACTGGCGACGAGGATGGCTTCGCGACAGCCACTAGGAATCCAGCAGCATCCTGGAACACTAATGTTGATAACAATTCCGGTGACACTCCTGCTGCCAGTGACTCATTCGCCGAGGATGCCAAAAGCCAGCCTGTGGACAGCGCCTGGGATGCCGCGATCCCCGGTTCATCCGCCGGTGATTCAGCGGTTGCTGAGAACCAATCAAGCTCCCATGGTGAGAGGTCATATGGTGGGAGATCGGGGAGACCATGGAAGCCGTATGATACTGTACCATCCACTGATCTCTTTGTCGGCGGTCTTAATCAGAATCTCTCTGAGGATCGTTTTCGGGAAGCATTCGAGAAGTTTGGAAAAGTGAATCGGATGAGAATCATGCGCGAGCCCGACTCAAACCAATCGCGAGGATTTGGATTTATTGGATACGCTGACGTCTCGCTCTCAAAAATTGTCATGGAGAAGATGCAGGGATTCGACTTGGACGGCAGTATTTTGCAGTGCGTATTATACAGCGAGGCAGCTAGCCTCAGTTTGATATTAACGACCATACAGAATCAGATTTGCGAGAAGAAGTATTCAAACTACACAAGGCGGCGGAAGTTTTGGTGGCAGAGGTAGGTGTTGCAGATCGAGCGATCTGGAGTTGTCCACTGACAGCAACACAGGACACGATGCTGGCCGCCCGTCCCGGACCGTGCATACTACTCCCGATGATGATCGACGCAAATTTGATAACGGCTCGGGCGGCAATGGACCTGCGCGTTCTGCTATTGCTGCTTCTAGTACGTCTGGCCCTGTGCGTAATAGCGGCAGAGATTTCGACCGGAGAAGAGGCAGTGGTGGACAGCCGTACCGCAACCGCAGCCGCAGTCCAGGCTTTCGTGTTACGCAAGATTCACGCAACGATTCCAGATTCGACAACGGAAACGGTAATGGTGGCAGAAGGGGTCCTCCGATGGGTTACGATAACGTATACCAGAATGGCGGACCTCCGCCATTTCGTGGACCACAAGATTCCCGTGGCGATTCAAGATTTGATAACGTAAATGGTAATAGCGGCAGAAGAGCTCCGCCAATGGGTTATGATAGTGGTTACCAAGATGCCACTCCTTTCCGTGGACAAGACGACTTGCGCAACGATATAAGATTTGACAATAGAAGCGTCCATGGTGGTAGACGAGGTCCGCCAATGGGCTATGACAACAGTTACCAAGATGGCCCGCAACAACGTGATAACTACAATGGTTACGATTCACGCCGTAATAACCGTCCTGGTCCCGGACAATCTTCCTATGACGATAACTTCAATCAGCAGAGAGGTTACGACGGACCAAACCGCAACGATTACCGTTCAAATAATATGCAAGACGACTGGAATCACCGTCCGCGATCGGGTCCCTCAGGCGGTCCGCCCCCGGCTTTCAGAAACAATTACGATAATGGCAGGGGCGCGTATGACTCGCGACCACCGCAATACGGCGGTAACTTCAACCATGACGGGTACGGAGAGCGACGTGGAAACTGGAACAATGACGGATATGAAGATCGACGAAGAAACAACTCGAACGGCGCCGGATATGGCGATCAGCGAGGAAATCGCGGCGGTTACGATTACCGAAACGGCAGGAACGATCGCCATTAGACCTACCTCGTCTTATTTCCGTAGCCTTTTTTTTTTATTTTGACGTGTGAGAACACGATGTATTATGTGTCCATTGTTATATTTCGAAGAATTTTTCCCCGTGCGATGTTGTTCAGCGAGAACTACTACTACTCTATTTATTGCTACTTCGATTGCTGCTGAATCGTAATTCACGCAGAGACAGAGAAGGATTAAGAGAGATAATTACCCAGAGAACCAAGAGACAATGAGAGAAATATTAAAGCGCTCGATCTAGGAAGGCTTACTTGAATAAACAAGCAATTCGCAAATTTCTGGATATTTGGCATTTCGAAATTTGAGATGATGATTATTTCAGGCGCCTTCAAGGAGCATTGCCCATTTGCACAGAGAGAGCATATGACAAAGATCTACACGCTGCCTCGCCACCGTTTTGCGGTGTGCGTGTGCATTACGTTACTAGCCGAGTTGGCTGTTTGCAGAACAGTCTGAATATACTGGAGCAGTGGAGAAAGACTGGTAGTTACGCCCGGGCTAGCACTTATATGCCTGCTCTATTTCTTGCCATTACAATCGATTTCATGACTCGACAGTTGGCTGATACGATATCTGTGGTCTGTTAGAACGGAGTTGTTTGCCGTATATGCTAACCGTGGTATAGGAACTAAGTACGATCTGATAGCAAGGTGAGTTTTCGCCCTTGCAGTATCTGATCTTGCAATCCTGTCTCGCAGCTGTCGAACTACCAAAACTCTACCCTTTCAATGTCTGGTCTTATGCTTGGACTGGCATGGGCTGTGGGTCCTGCATTTGATGCAGAGAGCGTAGAACTAATTTGGTTTAAACAGCATTCAAACGCTCTTTGGTTCTCATACAATTCACCTGGAAGAAGACTGGCATACAAGTAGCTAGCCTGTCGGCGCTCTCAAGGCGAAGCTAGACGTCTACGCCTGGGGAGGGACGGGGAGGAACAAAATAAAGGAAAGGTACAAATAATATATCCAGTATATCACAAAATAAATTGTGATAGTAGCATAAAAAAGAATGGCAACACGAACGAAGCAAGTTAGATCTAGCGGCGATCGTATCTGCCACCCCGGTAGTCGTCACCACCACGAGGAGGGTAGTCGCGGTCGCGCTCGCGATCATCGTACCTATCTCTGTCACGGTAGCTCTCGCGCTCTCTGTAGGGCGGTCTCTCGTCGCGATATCTGTCCCGCTCATAGGCACCACCTCCGCTGCTACCGCCGTACCGGTCGCGATCGCGGTCACGGTCGCGGTCATCGTATCTGTCAGAATACCGTCTGCGGTCGTCGTCATCGCGTCTGGGGGCATATCTGTCTTCATAGCCACGGGGCGGTGGGCCACGGCGAGATGGGAAGCGAGTGTCGGCTGTTGAAAAACCGGCGGAAACGCCCGATGTCGTTAGAATGTCGAAATCAAACAGAAACTAAAGAGTCATAGTCGTCGTGCATAATAAAACAAAACAATATAAAAGCAAAAAAAAGAGGGAAAGGGGAGTGTGAAGAGATGTGGGTGCAGCGCAGGGCGAAAGAAGTCGTAGCTTGCTGAACAAAGTCGAGGCAGTAACATATGACGACAACGCGGAACTGCGGAATATGTGCACCGCGGGTGAGGCGACGACGAAAAATACGACGATGATGATGACGAATACGACGACGGATGGTGATTATGATGATTGATGGTGGTGAATAACTTACTCCGCCTGCGAGAACCGTAGTATCTTCCCGGGGTGGGCGTGCGAGCGCGACCGCGGCGTGCAACTTCAATGCTGCAGGATGTGGAAGTGCAATGGTCAGACTAGTCTACAAAAACACGGAGATTAAGACTCACCTCAATGTGCGGCCTTCGAAGTCGAAACCCTGCAACGCCTCGCGCGCGGCATCGGCATGCTTAGACTCGTGGAACTTGACAAAGCCAAATCCACGCGACTCCGCTGAGTGAGGATCCTTCATGATCTCGCACTTCTCGACCTCACCGTACTTGCTGAATAACTCGAGCAGCTGTTCTTCGGACACACGAGGGTGCACACCTGTAACAAAGAGATTGTCTCCCTTGTTGAGCGACTCGGGCCCGCTAGGGGCAGCTTGATCGCTCCCATAACCAGGTCGAAAGGGCGAGTTAGAATAATGAGTCGACTGAGGCGCAATGGCGAAGGACTATGATTCGTATATACCGGTATTCGTCCATTTGAGGGCGTTCGTCAGTGTGGATGGGCGACGCAGATCGTCGCTCCTCGTACCCTTGGTCTATTCCGCGGCAGTAGCCACCGTCAGCAGTCCACATCTTTTGCACGATTCCAATCATGAGAATAACTCACCGTAGCCGCCGGGTGGTGCAGTGTATTCCATCTCCATTACGACGATAGATGGGTTGAGTGAGACGAGGACAGATAGTCTCCGACACAGGAGATCCACGAGGCGTGACAAAAATTGAGCAGCACCAACACGCCCAGACGAGGGGCTCGTGGCGATAGTGTGTCAGCCCGGAACAACCGCATTGCGCGACATGACCACGATCTCAACAACGCTATGAAGGACAGGTAAAATCGTAATTAATAAGCCTTGATTGCTGGAGTCCATAGTAGTATCAAGTGGTAGAGTCTGAGAGTATGCCCTCGGCAGCTTATTCGATTTGACATCCTTAATCGGCCCAGCTCAATGTGTCAATTCCACTACTCTACAGGAACTACTCTGCGCGCGTTGCGAGACTCTCCTTTGCATAGGGCGTCTCACAAAGGTTCTTTCTGTTGACTAGAGCGTGTTCTGGTGTGGCTTTTGCCTGTCAGCTCAATGTAATCGCGGTCTGCTAATTGACCTTCACATCACGTCGCGCTCGGAAATCAGAAACTGCACTCATAGTCTGTCACTCAGTCGATGGGTATTGCCGTAATTAGTATTAAGTAATTATCAGAACATAATGACTAAAGTGGAATAGAATAAGCGTCTTGCCGTCATCAAACGTAGTCTCGCTTCAACGTAACAGGCAACGCGTTCACCTTTCTGCTATGTCGTATTTATTTGTCTTCTGCGATGCGCTCTCGCGCTTCTGACTTGTTATGGCAGTCATCAGCTACGACTCTCTTCCGATGGATGCCTTCCTCGAAATCATATCGCTGTTGGATTTAGTGACGATGAGGACAGCGAAGCCAAAAACGCCTCTCTACTTGACTACTCTGAGGGTCACTTCACAGACGATATCCTCAGATTGTTTTGCTATGTGTATTGGTACATCTAGCTGAAATCAGTATTGCTATACAGATGGGTAATACTGCTATTGGAATATCGAGGGCTTGACATGTGTTTCTCAACTAGTCAAGAGAGCTATCAAACAGTGAGATAGACTAACCCGAATATTTTCAACAGGACCGAGCATCTTCAGCTGTGAATAACGAATAGCTGGAATATGCCACTATTATGATTGAGTTTTGAGGTCCTTCTTGTTGTCCTATGACCTTACAAGCGGCCGATGAAGAGCGCATCCCACTGGCATTCTTCCACCTGATAGTGCCGTCAAACTACCCAAATACTACACGCAAGTACTTCCAAAGCGCCGTTGCTTCCTTGCGACAAGCTAATTTCATGATTAGCATCTAAAATCTGTCTATAGCAAGCGCTGGTGTCATAGACGCGACGCACGAGTAGATCATTGCTGTATCCTTCGAAGGCCCGGTTTCTCTACTCGCAACAGAACGGTGATTGACTGCTTGAATGACCAACCATGCATGACTCGAATCTCCCTATAAATCGCGGCCAGAAAGGTCAAGTTCTATGAGACCGGCCATCATGTTTGTCCTGGGAAGCTCCCTTGACTCTATCTAGGATATCATCAAGCCGCTTCCAATGCCGATGTCTCGCCAAAGTGTCCAGTTCTCGCAGGGTTCAGTTGCGTCGGCCAGTGGACTTCAGCGCTACTAGTATTTCACGATCACGTGCGTGACGTTCCAATAATTACATAGGTGATCACTTTCTCCGTTCGGAAGGTTGTCGCGACTTCTACTTCCCCACGCGAACAACTACGCCACGATCAGACTAGATAATGTCCTAGTTGGTGTGTCAACAGTAACCGTAACACGCTACCGCAACGCTGTATGGCTTGTTGCGCACTCAGCCTATGAGCTTGCACTCGTCGGAATCCTTTTCGTTGGGCCTCTATGCGGACTTTAACAGGCAGTAACTGCAAACCGGCAGGCACAGCGTGTCGCGTCACCATGCCTTACCGACCGTTCACCGGCGAGCGTGCAAATGACTCTTTTCATGTACATTGTAGCAGCCACTCTTGTCGCGTCTATATGCCATCTTAATAGCGCTCTGACTCCAAGTAAGACGCTCATGACTTTCGTACGCGCATCCTGCATTCTTCTCTGCCGACCTTCTGCACTGGGAGCAATGAAGAATAACTAATGTGTCAACTCCTGGAGAGGACCATTCTCATTAATCAAGTACTTAGTGAAAGCAAGGTGCTCACTGACGTGTAGCAGCCATGATTCCGCTGACAGTCATATTCCTGGCAATTTCAGCAGTCGGCAGGGTTTGTTTTTCTTCTATGTGCCGTAGCTACGTCTATGTGCCGTAGCTACGCTTCAACTCACGAGTAATAAACGATTCATTATAATGATCACATCATCGCAAAGTTAATAACATCAATGACACAAGCCGAGCCCATTGGATATCAAAGTATCTGGTAGCAAGAGAGGACACACTAGCCAACGAACCAAAACAATGATTATAAGTAGGTAAACAAAGAATGTTATTTAGTGAGATAAACCAGCGTCTACTATAAATGCCTTGTCAAAAGTCGCCGGCCAAACGTGTCTATTCCCATGTTTGGGGCATTTAGTCACCGTCAGAAAATACTATATGGTATCATAGACGCAGCAAGAAACATGTGTATTTCCGTTAGTACGAACGGCATGTATACCAAATAACGAGCACAACAAACAGAACAAGTGTGGCAGAATGCCAGAGAAACCCATTGCGAGACTAGTCAGAGAGCGACAATGTCCTCCTAGGTATAAATGACCGGCAAGGCGGTAACTATAACTTCCGCGATCCAATACCAAGACGAACCGGATGATGCAAAACCAATACGGTAATATTCCTCTAATGACCAAATCCAAGAAGGGTAGCAACCTAACAGAGTGGCAGCAGGCACGATGACATTTATGACACTGCAGTATAGCGTTGACAATTAACATGAAGACTTCCGTGAAAGCGTCTTAGCAACATGAACGTAAGTCGAGTCGAGTCGAGTCAGGAAATAATGACATATTCAGAGCAATTCCAAGCCAGGTCTGCTTCATCGATAGATGCGGACTGCTCGGTAACATAGAGTTTCTCTAGCCGAGGCATGGAACCAATGGCAATGTCCTGCTTGCTATCGTAGGGATTCTTCAATGCTCTCTTGTCCGTCGGGATCAGTTGCGGCAGCAGTACATGCACTAGATTTCTCATTCTCGCGCCATTGCAACATAGAAGACAGGAAGTATGGGCATCCATCTTAGTTGGTGTCCGGCGTAACAACAGACGTGCAACCGGCAGCAGCTGTAGCATCCTTGGCTCCCGTAAACTTCTCCATCGCCTCGGCCATCGCCAACGCAAAATTGAGCTGGATATCCGATACACTGTGTAGCCTATAAATCTCGTCACCAGCAAGATCCGCATCAGGGGGAGCCTCGATCAAAGTGGCGACAGCGGCATCAACAACGACAGCGTCATCGTCGTGTTCAGTAACAGTGACAGTCAGATTGCCGAGTTTCTCTGACTCCGGCGTAGTCGCCTTCGGCTCTCTCGCTCTGCGCGCACGCTTCGGCTTTGCAACGACCTCCATCTTGACCTTCAACTGCGCAACGCGATCGCGAGAGGCACGCAAAGTCTCCTGGAAGCTGCGATGCTTCTTGCGCAACGGCGCTGGAGTTGGAGTGTCGATTGAGTTTTCAACAGGGACGATGGATATTGGTGCAGAGATATCCGATCCAGGCTTCAACATAATCATGTACTCCTTATGCGCAGCCTCAGGCGGCACCCGAACCGAGCCTCCACAATGAAACACACCGATCTTGGGACTCTTGACCGTAGATTCATGCTTGGGGAAGATAATCGCGTGTTCAGCATGCGCAGCTTGCAAAACAGGCGGTAACCGGGCAGGGCGACTACTGCGAAAGACAGTGGTCGCAGGAGTCTCTGGCTCCACAAGCGCAAGGGGCAAGCGGAGGAGATCCTCGACCTGTAGTAGTTGGGTTAGCGTACATCAGGACGAAGTGGAGAGTTACTTCTTGCAACGTACATTTGACGTAAGCTTCGCAAACGCGCCGGCGGACTTACTCTCGCAGCGCACCTGTGTTGCTCTCTTGCGACTATGGATCTCAGTGTGAAGCGCCGGCGACGTCTTGTGGCTCTCAAGCAGCTAACGCGGTGCAAGGTTAGTCACGCGGTATGTTCGGTGAGCTGTCGTTCAAACCGCCAGCAGTACGCAATATATGTGTTGTGTGACGAACCGTTGGCTCAGACTCTGCACCAGAACGGAAGAACTGGAAAAATTGAGGCATCTTGAAAGACGATAAAAATAAGAGTAGAACTAGGCGATCAAAGGCGAGAGATGAAGGTAGATGTCGGTGCAATATTCTTTGCGAGAAGAGAGAAACAATGCACTAGCGCAGAAGAAGTGCGAACAGCGACGAACGCGGGAAGATCTCTCGCCTCGTCCGATTGTCAAATGGGCCACACTGACTTGGAGTCTTCGAGAACACAAACAGAAAAAAATAGCAGCCCTACTCTCGAAATATAGCAAATTCATGTATGAATAGACCATGCACGTTCCCCCACGTAGAGCTGTATATCTGGACTCGAACCAGAGCGACTTAACAGGCTTCTCGACGGTTGTCATTCGCTATCACACAGTCGTCCACGTCATAGATATCAGATATGGAATACCGTACAAGCAGGCAGTAAAACTTGAATAACAAACAAACAAGATCGATAGACGGAAGGTGAAATCACAGTTATGATGGATGTCGCAAGGAAGTCAGGCCACGATGGTCTGCGTCATCCCAAACGTGCGACTCTCGCCAAGTACTGTACGCACTTTTGCGAATATGTCAGATCAGCCCGCTTCGTTGCCGTCATCCTACGCTTTAAACCGCCTGCTCTTGTGGCTAAGTTTGGAAGTTTATGACTGTTGTTTCTTAAAACAGCCTGCTGACAACATCACATTGGAGTTTCCTACACACCGCCATCACTTTGGCCGCCACAACAATATAGCATCTAGTCATAAGTTTTGACCTGCGAATGCATCACGATTGATAAGGAACTACTACAATCTTTAAATACCAATCATACATCCAGTATAACACCTAGGTCACTTTAATATGCGCATGGAGAACAAACAAATGTTGTAGCATAGATGCTCCTCAAAACAAAGTGCCGTCGTGGGATAAATTCAGTCGACAACAGACGAATACATAAGACATGTATGCTCCCAATGAGCTGTCGGTTGACGACACGAGCGTGACATAAGAAATAGCGGCCTGGCATTGGCACATACAGTAGTTGAGAAAGCAGGCATGACGACATGTTGTGAATTTCATAAGCAACATTTTACATGCGATAGGCTGTTATATCCATACTATGTTGAAAGATGTCGCATTCGTTAGGAAATTCGTCAGTGAGGAAGCGCAACGAAGAGGACGCTAACGATCGCGCCAACCATAGTTAGGAAGTGAACAAATTCGTCAAGGTCTGCGGGTGTATATGAAAACATCATGAGATAGCAGAATGGACCAAAATTTCCACAGAACAGTTGTATTGTCCCCCTAAGGGATCGCGGAATAGTATGGTGGAATGCAATGATGGAGCGAGGGAGTGAACACACAGAGAGGTATCATAAACTAGACAACCGAGGGCAAGAGTACTATATCAGTATATTGCACGCAATTCGTAAAATGCCAGCAGATTCATTAAGCAGATCTCATTTCAACTAACGAGAACTGGGCGAGGTGTTTCGGCGGCTCAAGAATTCTCGTGTAGCGTCGCTTTGAATATAGCTACCGCACCACAGGAGCACGCAAGAAACCAGAATGAGAGCTATACCACGGAAGTGCAGCACAGCTCACCTTTACTCATCCTCTTTGAGTGATTTCGTCGTGTGCCCTGCATCTGCTGCACAGAAAAAGCGGGGGTTTGATAGTCGATTTTGTTTGTTGCCGTGGCCGGAGCCATCAGCACATGTTCATTAATTTTCTACCGAGAACTCAGGGCCATATCTACACAGACGCGCCAAAGAATAGACCGTTCGCCTTTACCTTTAAATTCCAATTTCTAATCATTTAAAAAAGCTAATATGTTCTTATTGAGCTATGTTTAATAATGATACACGTCTGCGACGAATGCAGCTCGAGTACCGACGACTCGATTCTACGATGAGATTGCAAATCAACTCGAAGTTTGGAAGTCAGATCTAGTTAGGATTGTCTATTAATAATAATACAGCGACTCTTCAGTTCTCTACCAATCCTACGCGGTAACTACTTGCGTATTAGCAGCAGTCGACGACCAGATTGTCAATACTAGAATCTTCATCCACACCAGCGACAGTCGTCTTGGTCTCAGGTATCTCCTTCATGGCCTCTGCGATCGCGATAGCCATCTCAAGTTGAATTTTTGCGACACTATGTGTAGCACAAGTGCATTTTTCGTCGGTATCAGGTAGATCAGCGATGATCAAGTCGTTCGTTATGATAATCGGTGGTATCTCGCTCTCCTTGACGATGCTGCCGCTTGGTGTTGATTCGATATCGTGAAGATCAGCGCTTTCGTAACAACAGCAGCAACTCGCAATGGCCCTGCTTGCAATCAATCCCATAAACTGCACGCACTCCGTCTTGCTTTGGATCGCTGTTGAACGCCGCCTGACCATGCGCTGAGAGCACTGAGTCTCTCGTGGAGTAGAGTTCTTGTAATTGGAACCGGACAATTTAGGGCGGAATTCAGGAAGACAATCTCCTAGAGAATCAATCTTCTTCAACATGAAGTTGCAACAAAAAAGATTGCCCAGATTTGTGGACTGAGAGCGTGGGTCATGATGATTTTCAAACCAACCGGGCAATCATCGATTTGCACAACACATGGGAATAGCTTGCATGATTAAGCCGCATATTGTGAGGCTTGGTCTCATATCTAATGCGTGTATGCCATCATGTGAACGCCGCACGAACATGCGGCTTACGTGATGACGACACCTTAATATCTAGTACGGCATCTGCTTTCAAAATACAGAGCAACGCCTCTAAGCAAATCTCCCGGCTGTATTTTGCTAGAACCATCCTCATCTTAGCGGAATCCAGCAAACCAGGTTCGGAGAAGAAATCGTATTCACGGGTATATCTTAGAGATCTCCAGCGCAAGATCTACGTGGCGTGTAAGTGTTACCGCGGCACCCTGCCAGTTCAGACACACCTACAAACGGATATCGCAATGATCCAAAGAGATACGCGCAACTGCTGCTGCTACCGCTGATACAGCCGGCGACTTTTCTCACTATGTCACAGCCGTGACCAAGGTTTGAAGAGGACCTACACTCAGCGATGATAGTATCTGATAGCAGCGGTTTAGGTGGAGTCAAGCCGAGTGCTTCTGCCGCCCAAACTAGTACCGATGGTTCGGAATGCCGAAAATATCGCGGCTACTGGAATTGCTTCAGATGTTGCTACGGCTGAAGCCGGATTTGCTTTGCTGGCCCGCCAATTAGCGACTGCTATTGTCACCCCCAGATAAAGTCATATCTACCAAGCTTCCTATGGACAAAAGCATTTCAGAAAAGAAATAAGGTATCACCGATCTTTGAAAGTTGACAAGCTGTCGGGCAGCGAATATATCCAGCATATAATAATGAATACCAAACCACATATCTCAGAACTCGCGTGCCAGGAAACTCTCCTCTATCCATCATGATCAAACAATCGATTACGCACCTAAAATCTAAGACGCTGCAACAGACAGAAACAGAATAAAACAATAGAGCACTGAAATTCGAAGTAACTGATATAAACACCAGTAATTATGTTCTTCCACCGTCAAGTAGAGCTCTTCGCCATCGCATGACAGAACACCGTGCGCCCCGTCATCAACTCGTGTGCTCGCCATTCTGATACACTTTGCGCAACAAATTCTGCAGCCTTGCATAACATAACAACTGTTCGTCCAGCTGGCTGCATCAGCATGGCGTCTGAGAGCACCTGGAACTGGTACCGATCTCCATTGTTGGCAGCGACGTTTTGTGGCACATGAGGACGCTGTTCAAATTCTTGATACGTCTCAGGCAACATCGGCAACTCAGTAAATGTTCTAGGCGTAGTACTGGCCGTGGCAGACAGTACAGTGGAGTTCGCGCTGACTGCAGCAGCCGCCGTCGTAGCTATCCTTGAATTTGCAAAAGGTACTCTGCTCGCACAAGTATTCGCGGTCTCCTCCCTTGTGTCTTCTTTATCTGTGTAGAGTGATTACTGTATGTCCTCTGCTCTGTTCCTCTGTTTTGCTGCAACCTCGATTTGGTATTTAACTGCCAGAAGTCGCGCGTAGTATGCGAGGAACGTCTCTCTGAGTCCGCGATGTGTCTTCTTAGTCATGCGGTGACGGAAGTTGCACAGAACAACAGAGCGTAGATTAAGCAAAAGCGAAGAACAATATTGAAAATCCTCTCAAGATAAGGACGTAGTTCGCACTCTGATAGAAGTCCATACCCATGATTAGCAGTCGGCCTGCTCGTACACATACCTCAAACAGCCAAGTTCACTCATCGATATCAAGACTTCCACAATGCTTAGATAACTGAATGACACCGAAGTCAGAAAACTCGGTAAAAGTAATAACTCATGCAGAAGCTTGATATATCTTCGATTGAATCCAGTTCTCTGCTCGCGGATGTCGCCTTTTGCCTCAGGCGACGGTTGTTATGATAACAATGACCATCCGTTTATGTATCCAAGAGACAAGTGAAAATGTCAATTTTCGTACAGAGCTCAAAGCAGACTGGTAGTGAGTCTGACGGTATGACTTTCTGTTGCAGTGACTATATAGGCGTCGATGCGGATCAGACAGATTACACAAGACCACTCGCGTCGTTGTCGCGTCTTTCAGAACGAGATCTTTATGCACAATTTGTCCTTGCATGTTGAACCCCATTCGCCAGATTACGTCCCGCTTCAAGTAAATAGCCACAATAAGATTTTGCCCTTGACCTACGCCATTCTATACTGCAAAGTTACTATTCAAAGCATTTACAAAGGAGCCACTAACGATGAAAAACAGTAAGCACTAGCCAACTAAATGTCTATACTTGTCGAGTTGTGAACTTAGAAACTGTAAACCACACCCAAAACGTAGCATAACTTACACCCAACTTGTAACTAACCAACCTTGACATAACACATTCAAAGACACTAAATCACAAATCCTGATATCCACTTAGTCGTTCTCATTCGGCCACCATTTGCCTGATATCCGGGATAACCTCACTAGCGACTTGTCCGACAGTCCTGAGCACCTCGTTCCGGTTCCAATTCAGACGGCATCTGTATGCGCCATCGCTGAGCGCAGAGTTGAGCTGCTCGAGTTGCTCGATCGCAAAGCCATCCGTCGAGTTTGTCAGGTTCTCGTGGAACGCGGTGAGAGCCTCCATATCGAGTTCATAAGGAGGGTGCTCGACGCCTGTAGACTTCAACGGTTGCTCTATTTCGGTAACATCGGGGGCGCTCTCGGTTGTCGCTATTGTCAGAGATGCCGATTCTGTTGTTGCAAGAGGTGCTGTAGAGATTGGCGGTGCTTCAGCGGGAAGTGCAACGGCCGTCGTTATCGCTGCCGATGCAGTTTCTGTAATAGCCAGAATACTCATAACCGACGGCGCGCCAGCATCGCTCGTTGAAGCTGAAGTCTCCGATTCTCTCGTAACCGGTAGCGGAGTTGGAACTACCGCTTCTTCTGCCAAAGGCTGCGAGTCAGGCACATCCACCTTCATCGCATCTTCTACCCCATGTTCCACATTCCCATTCGGTAGCGCCTTGTGCCCATTCTCAGTAGGTTCCACAATATCATCATCGAATAATGAATCAATAGGCACGACCCTGCTTTCTGTTGTCGTCGTCTCTGCTGCCTCCGTTGCTGCTGCTGGCGTCGCTTCGTGTTGTAGCTGAAGCATTGCCTGAATCTCCCTCTGCTTTTCCAACTGTCGCTGAAGCTTCGCGTCATACACTTTTGACCGCTGCTTCTCGCGCTCAAACATGCGTTCGCAATCCAGCAGGAATTGAGCGTCACCAATCTCGTCCACGGACACTTGCACATTCGCAAACATCTCCGAAGCCTATAAATCACATCAATATTCATGTCTTCATAACACACCAGACTGGTATCCCACCTTAAGTATCTTCTCACGATCCCCGCTTGTATTGGCATCTTCGAGAATCCACGCGACGTCCTGCAAAAACTGCTTAGGCAAGCAATAGTACCCGTTCCACAAACGGTCTTCTATGACGTCGAGATCCATGTTATGGTATTTTTTACCGGTTCTGTGCTGTAGAATCATCTCATTATCAACTAGAGAGTATTCATACTCGACTTGTGGCTCTTGCGGGGCTCCGTCAAACAGATGAAGCAAGTATTCCTCGTCCTATATCGTGTTAGTTGGTTAAGTGATCAACTAAGACACAAAGAGCTCACAATTGGCGGCTTGCGAAAGCGTTTATATCGCGCTTTCAGCAAATCCATCAACCCGCTAAGCTTGATCTTGAGATAATTCTTCAACCGCTTGTCCTTCTCTTCCTGACTCTTCAGCTCTGCCTTAGACGGCTGTCTAGGTGGCGGTGGTGGAGCCTTGGGTAGAATTTCAAGTTCCCGACGTTTCCTGTTCTCCTTGTCAGGATACTCGCTTGGCTCTTTGGCGATGTGGTCCATGATTCCACTAAAGAATTTAAATCGCTCATCCTGGATGTTGTCAGCTATCGCCATGTCAGCATAGAAAATGCACAAACTTACAAAGCTGGACTTCAGAATCTCAATCCTGTTTGCCTGCGAAAATCCAAACAACGACTTAATCTCGTGATCCAGAAAATCGTAAGACTGTTCAACAACTCCCAGTACCAAAATCTGCTCCACCGGCGAAATTCCGCGCAGTAGTCCCTTAAACGTAGTCCACGCCGACGGGGACAATGTGTGATACCACGAATCAACATTTGGGATGTATACCACACCAGGCGTATGCCGTCGAACTTCAACGAACAACTGCACAACCGCCGCTTCCACCGTTCGGGTGGGATCGCCGAGGAGAGTTGCAAGGTCAAAGTTCTGCACGTGGTACCCTTCAAGATATTGCATAGCTGCTGCGCCGAGATACTCTTGACCCATTCCGGGTGCACCAGAAATCAACAGCCTTGGTCGGAATACGCGCGATGATTCAAAATCTACACTAGTTAGCTCTCATTCAACGAGTAGGACAACAAACGAGAAGCCTACCCTCCATCATCTTTTCCCGTGCAAATCCGCGATCACTGATGTCTTCTTCGTACATAGCCTCTTCAGCGATGGTAAGTTTCCGCTGTCGCGGTATCAGATGGTCTAGTGCAGCCTTGATCTTCTCCAAGACCGGGGCGAGAAGTGGCTCTATACGATCTGGTAATGGTGCTGCATTCGAGGCTGTAGATCGCTGCGAGGATGGAATAATTTCTGGAAAATTGTTAAGTAATGGAATACAACCCCTAAAAAAATGGATATCGTACTCTTCAATGACATGATGAAATCGCGAGGAGCTACTGTAATACTCGAGGGATCAATCACGAGCTTCTCGTCGCTATTATAGATCTGCGGATACCGCCGCTGAATAGCGCTCAGCGCCGACTCGGTGCATAACGCGCGCAAGTCCGCACCGCCGTATCCCTTGGTCAGCCTCGCAATATGCGAGATAAACGACGGATCCAATGGTGGATCCCATTCCTTAGTGTGGATATCGATAATCTTCTTGCGCGCATCGGCATTGGGCAACGGGAAGTAGAACTCGCGGTCGAATCTGCCGGGTCGCCGCAGCGCAGGGTCAATTGAGTCGGGACGGTTAGTTGCGCCAATGACGATGACTTGGCCGCGGTTATCCATGCCGTCCATTAGCGCGAGCAGGGTTGAGACGATAGACGCGTGGATCTGTTCCTGTTTGGACGATCGTACCGGTGCGAGACCGTCAATCTCGTCGAAGAAGATGATACTTGGCTGCGTGTTCCTCGCCTCCTCGAAGAGCAAGCGCAGCTGACGTTCAGCCTCGCCGACCCATTTCGACAACGCATCTGCACCCTTGCGCATGTAGAACGAGATTTTGCGGTGCTCAGTCGAACAACTTGCCGCCAGCGCTCTCGCGACGAGCGTTTTACCTGTGCCGGGTGGACCGTGGAACAGCACGCCTCGGGGCGGGGTAACTTTGAAGCGCTGAAATACTTCAGGATACATCAGTGGTAACGCGACCATTTCCTTGAGCTGGTTGATGTGGTCGTCAAGGCCGCCAACCGCGCTGAAATCAATGTTCATGTCGACCCCAAGGGGATCGGTGTCGGATAAGCTGCTCTTCTTTACAAGTCCTAAGGAGCCAGCGGGGTTTGTCATTTGCTCAATGTCGCCGAGATTTGGCATCTTGTTCGCCGCGTTCTTGGCGCCCGCTTCGTCATCAGACGAGTCCAAGTCCGCCGCGCCTCCAGCCGCCTGCAGCACGTCGCGAGGGCGCGAGCCAAAGAGCGATTTGACGCCCGCGCCACCAAACGGGCCAGAGGTAGAATAGAGTCGCCTTGAGCCTGTATTATGCCGTCGACGAGGGGAAGATGGTGCGAGAAAGTCGTCGTAGGACTCGATTGGAGGGGGGGGCAAGATCTGGTAGTTTACCTGTCGCCGCGCCCGCAAGTTCTTACGACGAGAGGCCGGGGGAGGACTGAGATCTGCGAGTTCCTGATCTATAGTCAATCCACCGCCATCATCATCGACATCATCATCGTCGTCGTCATCGTCATCGCCATCGTCGTCATCGTCGTCGTCGTCATTGTCGTCCCTCCGTCGTCGGTTGTTGTTGCTCTTCTTTGAATTGCGCTGCGATGATTGCCGCGCATTTAATCGCGAAGACCGACGCGTACTCCTGCGTCTACTGTTTCCCTCTTCAAAATCTGAGTCCTCGACGACAAATCCTTTCATTGCAGTAGGCTCCTCGCTGGATTCAGAGTCGGCGTTGTGCTCCTCGGCGCTCTCGGACGATGGATCAAGATGAAATTCTTCATCATCATCACCGCCTTCCTCACCGCCGCCGTGGCGGTCACGGCGCGATGACGACGTCGTCTTCCTTGCCGACTGGCGCGGAAACGGTTGTGCTTTCTGCTGGAGCAATTGCTGCCGAATCGAGGTCGCCGATAACCTGCGTGTGTGAAGCGGTGGCGACTTTGACTTGTTGAGGCGGTTCTTTGATGACGATTTTGATTGCCGCCGTGCCGTTCGCGAGTACGATTCTGCTTCTTCATCGTCCTTGTCGTCGTCGTCGTCGTCTTGATCGTCGACATGGTCGTGGTTGTGATCGTCGTCACCGTCGTCCTTCGCCCCAACCGAGCCACCGACAGCATTCGCGTCCGAAGACGGTGCCGCGCTGATCCCCGCAAGACGGCGGCTAGACCGCAGACGCAGACGTACGTGGAGACTTCTGCCATTCGCGCCAGATGCCATATTGTCGTTCTCAGAGTCCGAATCAGCGTTGCTCTTGCCGTTCGCGTTGTCATCGCTGTGCTGTTCCTCTTCTTCCGCATCATTATCCTCATTATCACTATGTTCCACCTCTGGTTCTTCCTCCTCCTCTTCGTCGTCGTCATCTTCATTGAGAAAGTCAGACGACTCTGCGTAGTTGACACGCCGGCGCGTCGACCTCGAGCGTGCGTTGCCGTAGTCATCGTCCTCGCCCTCCTCGTAATCATATTCATCCGCACGCCGCCGCCGCGACGCAGACGGTGATGAGGAGGAAGTGTTGCGTGTGCGTTTGCGCTTCGTCATTGTTGGCCGTGCTTGGTATACGTGCGCGGCTTGGTGTATGGGTGTTTGCAATACGAGCAAGGCGCGAGCGAGAGGAACGATTCACGTTGGAGAGTGCGTCCCAACAACGACAGCAAGCGCGCGGAAGCGGGCGCGATTCGAGCGGATCGAATACAGGATGCAATGGGTGTAAGAACGAAGGAGGAGCGTGCTGCGGGCTTGCGCGTGGTTGGGACGGCCAGTGCTCACCACCGTAAAATCTTATGCGCCATCGCCACACCTCGCCCAGCCGCGGCCCTCGACTCGCGCTACATGTCGTGTTTATCGGGGTACGATGTCCGCTGGATGCGTCTACACGGTGCTGCGCGGAAGCGACGTAGATGCAGTTCGTGGACTGTGATGCTGTGCCGTTGCAGTTCATACCAACGCGACCATCAGCCACGATCAAGACCAAGAGCCCTGACGCACGTACACACACTCAGGAGCAAATCATGGGCGTCTATCTACAATCGACGAGTGTCCGCAGGCATTGTGCGCTGGAAAACGCGTCGCCTGCGGCATCTCAACTCACCACGACCTCCTCACCGCCGTCCCCATCGACACGGCCGGCTTCGCCGTTCCAAACGGCCATCACTCTCCCGGGCAGCAGGTGCACATGCAAATCTTAAATGCTCAGGGGCGTCATTTCTCCGGGGACAAAGAACGGGACAACGCAGCGCGTGGCGACCGCTGGCAGAAACGCTCGTCCATCTCGGCCGCCCAGATCGCCAGCTCGCGGCCGCCGCCAGCCAAATGCATATGCTGTACGCAAGTACCCATATACCTATAGCTCATGGCCGTGGGTGGGCCGCTTAGAGCCGCCCTGTGCGGCGAAAACTGCGCGCGGGCAACGGCGACATTCAAGTTTTCTTCTTCGTGCTCAACCGATACATGCCAATGTATACTCCTCAGCGCTCTTGCACGCGCATCCACTCGTCTTCGCGACAGGTAGGCAGTCTCGTCGTAACAGCGTCGCGTCTGCGAGCGCGACCTTGTCCTGCAGCTGATCAGCATTGTTGTGTTTTGCTAGAGGGTTTTGTAACAGAAAGTGTGACTCAACTCACGACGCAAAAATGGTATGTGACTAATGAATCACGGCTCGCGACCGGCGTTTCGACCTCTCTTCCCTCATGGCTCCATGAAATGTTGCCGGCAGCACAGACACTAACTGGGATGGCTGTTAGCGGGAAACTTTGAAATTAAATATTAGACAACATGATATCATTAGTTACCACCACACCTCAATCATTAAGAAACATCTATACCCCAAACCATCCAAAATAACACAAAACACCTTGTTCGTTGCACTTTTGTTAGCATATGCATATGTCACCGATCCTGCTTTCTTGTTTGCCCCTTCATCTCTCTGTGGCTACATCTCCTCACTGAGAACACTGAGCCAACCGCTCCCAAAATCGTTTCGCAGAGCTTCAACACGCTTCCGATACTCCTCGCCCTGCTTCGTCCACTCGTTCTCTGCCGGCAACAACGGCGGCAGTGGCATTTGCTGATGAATACCTGACACGGCTGATACCGGTGCAGACGCTGGTCGCAGTGGCGGCGATGCTGGCGACTTTGTGTTGCCGCTGACGTTGCTACTGCTCGTGGCCTGCGACAGCGCGCTTGCTTGGTCGTCGCTACTATTGTCTCCACCACCGCCCGTGTCGAGCTCAACCATGCGTCGACGACCAGGTCGTTTCCGCGCCACTGGTCGCGCGTGTGCTGTGACACGTACAGCGATCGGTGCCGGTAACTCTGTGCTCGCTGGGCGAGGCAGAGTCACAGCTGGCACAGTCGCAGAAACAACTTTGACATTGTTGTTCTTACTCCTCTCCTCGCTCGCAAACGATGGCTTGCTCGGAGCCGGTGACGGCGACGGCGAGCGCTTGAAGAAGTTAAAGCCCTTGAATGACGGAAATATGTCGGTGTTCTGCGGCTCTAATGGCGGAACGGGACCACTCTGTAGATCCTTCCTTATAGGCGCTGCGTCATCGAAATATGATGTATTCTGCCGTGACGCGAGCGGGGTAGGTACAAGCTCCTGAGCGCGCTCCTGCAGTTGTCGCTGCTCGAGCACGCCGGGCTGTGTTCCATCGAGCAAGATATCCTCGATATATCCCGGCATGTTTCTAAATAAATTGAAAATGTTGACGCGGTACGACGAGCCGTGTGTCTTGACAAAGGGATTTCCAAGCACCCAGACCTCAGAGATATTCGGCGCACCAGTTAGCCGTGCAAGTTCCATGGGATCTGAAAGCTTGTTCTCACGCAGGTCAAGGCGTTCGATCGATACAAGCCTGTCTAGGCCGGCAAGCGAGACGAGGTTGTTACCGCGAAGGTTGAGCACGGTGATGGCGGGTAGCGGGTGGTGCGCGAGGGAGTGTAGGGACGAGATCACGTTGAAGCTGATGTTCAGCGAGACGAGACTTGTCAGGTTTGACAGCGCCTCAGGAATCGAGATTAGGGAGTTGCAAGACATGTCGAGCGACACGAGCGAGTCAGCTAGTGGGGCCATGGATTCGTTGGAGACGCATGAGATGCCGCAGTCCTGCAGGGCTAGGTGGCGCAGGCCGGTCCAATTGAGCTCACCCAAGGCTCGCATCTTGCCATCTTCTTCCCCACTTGAGCTTGAAGCTGACGATGCGACAGAGGATGCAGATCCAGCCTGTGGCCGTGTTGTCCCTGTCACCGTCACCTTCGGCAGCGTCAGATCCACCGGACTGTCTTCGCAGTCAGACGCGACCGAAGTGCAGTAAGATGGGATGGCAGCAGATTTGCTCTTGCGGCGGTGGTCCATGTCGTCAAGTACCAAGTCAACAAGTACCTCGACTGGATCGTCGAGCGCACAGCGCTTGATTGACAGCATTCGCAGGCGTTCCGAGAGTGTGCTCCAGCCGAAACACAGCCGCACGTCCAGATCACCGAGTTCGAGTGACGTGAGGTTCTTGAACACCGTGACTGGCACAGCGCAGCTGGAAGGATAGTCCTCAAAACCCTGAATCAGCTTCGCCTTGCGGTCAGGCGCAAGCCTTATGGCCGGGATGACTGAGAACGCAGAATATAGGTACTTGATATCAGCCTCGAGATCTTGGCGCGCCTTGTCGTGGTCGGCGAAGGAAAAACGACTGAAGATCGCAGACATGCCGGACATTGTGCTGCGCATTGAGGTCACGCTTTGCAGGGACTTGCGATCTGCGGGTAGTAACCGGGACGAGGCATATGGTGCGGCGAGGTACGCATTGTAGTCCCGTCTCGCGCGCGCGCCCACATCGTCGTAGTCGTCGTCGTCGAGAAAGTCGTTGCCGTTAGTATGGTACGAGTGCTCACGGGGCGGGTCGACGGGAATTGACAGGGGCCCAACGGAGAGCCCGAGGTCGTGGAAACGTGTGAGCAGGTAGTAGAGATGATGAGGGGTGAGCGCAAGGCGAGCGGACTTTGAACGAGACGAGACGGGTATGTTGAGCGCGTGAAGTGATGAGGAGAACACTGACGCTATTGCATCTTGTGTGCCGGGCCGCCGCGGGTTTGCCAGCTGTTAGAGAGGGGTCAGTTCAGACAGACGACAACACTACACACAGACGCACACACCTGGCGCTCGTTTGTGCGCACGAAAGACGCGAGATTGCGGACATAATCGTCGCCGCCAATGAGGTCCGGCATGGCGGTAGCGGCGGACGGCACCGCAGACTGGAAGAAAGACGCAGCGCTGGCGGTTGTTCGTGGCAAGGCGTTCGCGACAATGGCGGAGGACGATAGTTCCGTCGGCCACTAAAATCCACGTGACTGTCAGCGCGGGGCGTGTACCAGGGCTAGGGTGATGCTTCCCCGCCTTTTGCCCTGCTCTCCGCAACTTCGCCAACCGCCGTCGTTTCCCCACACTCCCCAGACGCCTCCGACCAACCGCTCCCCCCCCCCCCCCAGCATGGCTGAGCCCGCCGCCGCCAGTACTGCACAACGCCGCAATACTGGCGCCATCGCGGCTACTGCCACCGCGCCGCCCAGCACCGGCGCAAAGCAGCCTACCTTCTCCAAGAACGGCGTGCGCATGGGCCGCCCGCCAGGCACAAAGAACAAGCCCAAGCCTAACGGGCCCAAGGTCGGCCGACCCTCGCTCAACACGATCTTCATGGTGCCCCCGCACCATGCCGCCGTTATCGCCGCCGCCCGGCGTGGCAGCAGCGGCAGCGCCGATCCCGCGATGTCCTCCGCTGACGGTGAGTCTGCGAGTGCGCCGTGCACCACGCGTTTCTGCTGACCCCCCGATCGCGCAGACCCCGCCGCAGTCGCGGCTGCCTATGAAGCCGCAAACACGATGAACATCCCGATCACTGATGACATGCGCGTCGAACTCGGCCTCCTGCCTTTCGACCCCGCCGTGCGCTTCAAGCACGGCTACCTCGCTAAGCGACAGAAATGCCGCTACGCGGTTATCCCCGTCTACTCCAAGGAGGAGCGCCTGCTCTTCGCGAAGCTCCTCCGCGACTCCATCGCAACCGGAGCCGAGATTTCTGACTGGCCGCACATGACAAAGCTCTGGAATCCCTTCGCCGACGGCAGGCTCGTCTTCTACAAGCTCCCACAACACCTCAACTCTTACTTCCGCCTACTCTCCGACTGCGCGCTCGCTCATGCCATTGAGCATCCCTCGCAGTCGCGCAGCAGACTGCTTGGTGCCGGCATCACCCTCACGTCGCGGCCGGAGTCTTCTTTTGAGCGCAAACTCGACGAGGGCGACATGCAGGCCATGATGCTCGCTGTCGCTGTCGCGGCCGCGTACCTCCCGGGCTTGGGTGCCACAAAGGAGCAGCTCGTCTCGGCACGCAATGCGGCTGATATCAGCAGCATCGAGCGGATGATCGACTCGCTCGACGTTGAAGTGTATCGCCAGCTCGAGGGTCGCGACGCGCAGATCGATCCCGCGACCGGCTTCAGGAAGCGCGGGCGCAAGCCGGGCGCAAAGAACTCACGCATTCGCATGATTGATTTGTCCCCCACGCAGACTTCCACCACAAATGCAGTTGGCAGCGGGGATGTGTCGATGATCGCGGCGTCGACACCGCGCGAGGTGCCGATCTCGCCGTCGTCTGCTGCATACACAACCATGCAACACCCGTACCACGAGAGCTCGCGCTCAGCAATGACCTCGTCACGCCGCGCATCCTCAGCACTGGAGACGTCATCAGTACCGTCGATGCATCCGCAGATCTACCTCTCGCAATCCCTGTCGGCATATGAGCCCTCAGGTGTGTACATGCCGTACTATGCCGCACTCGGCACCGCCTCTTCGTCATCGGCCATGCCGTTGGAACGGTACGCGCTCGTGTCTGGTGCCTCAACTACCGATTCCGGTGCAAAGACATCAGGGGTTCTACCACCTGTGCAAACTACCATATATGGCACTCAAGGCATGCTCAGCAGCGGCGCCGGCGACGCTGCGAACAGCAACTACAACAGCAACGGGATGCTTTCGGACATGTCGCAGGACGGCAGCTCGGGTAAGAGCCATCGCTACCCGGTGCAGTACTTTTAATTTATCTGTCGATTATGTAACCGGAGCTGGTACTCTGAACGCAATTGAACGTTGGGATGATTTTTGGGAGTATAGCAATATCTGCTGCGGGATGTGAAGCGTGGAGAAGAAAAATAGTTGGTTAGCGGCGTTTTGTCTGTCAGTCTGGAGGAGTAGTGCGACTATTGCGTTGCTTAGGATATCTGCCGAGGCTTGCTTTGCTTGCCCTTGTTTATTGTAACTAGTTCAAAACGTGCCTTTGATTAATACATGTGGCTTAATGTCTGCAGTACTGTCTTCCCGTTCGCGTCCACCTGCACTCCGTGACTGTCGTGCTTGTTGTGTATGCATGTGATCACGCACGAAGTTTGAGGACTGTCGTTGAGTAAATGCTGAGTTGTGTGGTATTGAGTGGCGCAGAACCGCCACGACGTAGAAGGCGCCGTCCTTCGCGTCCGTTCCGCTCCTCTGTTCGATCTCTATCGCGCCTCGAACTGGACCATTCGTCGCGTGCGTTGCTTGTACAGCACGCGGTGTCCGCACTCGCGGCAGCGCACGGGATCGTTGCGGTTGAGAGTGTTCTTCGCGGCGCAGTTCGCGCAGAGGTATGTGATCGCCTGTGTCGGCTGAAACGCCCGACCAGCGACGGCTGCCGCGGAGGATGAGTTCTGCACAGTTGGCGGGACGAAGGCTTCGCGGTTCATTGTGCGTGTATGTGTGTAGTAGAAGTGGCGATGGATGACAATGGGGTAGGAAGAGGGAGAAAAAAAACACTGAACGCCGGGAGCATCGCGACTACCGCACTCGGCGCTCGGACTGGGTACGCACGACCACGGTACCATGCCTCTCACACCGCTCGTTCTCCGCGCACATCGCCCGTTCGCACAGCTTGTGTTTAGTGGGCATGCAGTAGTTGCGGCTACTGCGGTGTCCTGCCTGCGGCAATTGATGCTACAGCCACGATGCAATGCAAGTAGCGGCACCCGACTTCGCGATGTGTGCTCTCGGCGGTGGAGTAGCACCAACAGCAGCAAGAAGAACAAGCCCCCCGGCCCGCCAGCAAAAGGCAAAATCCCTTTATCACCCGCCAAAAAACTTTCGCCGCCATCTAAATCTCCCGCCTCTCCCGACGCCGCCTATGTCGCGGCCCTTAACGCGCCTCCACCACCCCCCGTGCCCTTGGCAGCGCGCATGCGCATGACACCCTCGCGCGCCGAGATCGTCGAGCGCGGCAGCGACACCGTTTCCGACCGCGTTGTGCCTCTGTGGCCGCTCTCACGCGAGGCGCTGCCGACGCTGCAGCTACACCTCATTCGCACGCCGCGCGTATCTGCCGCGCTCTCATTCGCACAGCTCATGCGCCTGCTTGAGCGCTCGCCCGAGCCCGAGGTGCTTCTTTACCAAGCCGAGCCGCACCGACTGTACTTCATCGTGCTATACGCGCTTGCGTTCGTGTTTGCCGTGTACGGCCTGATATTCCTGGACTGGGCCGCGCGAGAAAGCTGGGAAATCTTTGCGAATAACTACGATGATCTACCGCCGGTGCACAACGCGCTGTGGCTTGCGATTCGCTCCGCAGTGACGCTCGCGCTGTTTGCTGTCCCCGCGGTCTGCGCCGTGCTCCTCGTCATGTTCCCCACCCGCCTCGTCCGCCGCCTGTCCTACCTCCCTGCTGGCATCACACTCCCCTCGCAAGTCTCCCCCACCCGCGCGCCACTCGTGCTAGACGAGCCTTACGTCCGCTTCGTCGTACACCCGCTACTGCCACGGCGCGCATCACCCGTCATCACACTTCCCGTGTCGCAACTCGACCGCGGTAAGAACATGGGGCAAACTCGCGTCTGGACCGGCGACGGTCTTTACGGGACAGCGTCCCGTTCACAGTTTATGGTGTTCTTGTTCGAAAAGGGCAACAAGATCCCATGGATCGTCGATCGTCAGGGCTGGTTCTGGGGCGATGGCCGCGTGTGGGATGTGCTCTTTGGAAAGCAGTCCGTCGAGGACGCCGAAAAGGGACTCAGCGGCGACGACCTCATTCGCATGGAGAAGCGTCGTCGCAAGTTTGAGGAAGAGCAGGCGAAAAAGAAAAAAGAGTTGCCTCCTTCCCCAGAGTCGAAATAATTTTGTACATACTCCGACCTAGTTCATACATAGTTCATCATAGATTACTGCATCTTCTAAAATTCTACTTGCGATAGAAAATCTTCTTGAACCGGAAATGCAGCTGCAGAATGCCTTTGTCGAAACTGCTGCGAAAACCGTTCTCCCTCCGGCTCGAGTAATCCCAGTCGCGGTCGACGATCCGGAACGCAATGTCCTGGTACGGCGCTCCGGCGATGAACTTGATCAAACATGTCTCCGCACCGGTCGAGTCCGCCGCCGCATCCGACGCGGACGAACCCTGCTGCTGCTGATTGTCGCCGTCGTTCTTCTTGTGGTCCCGGATCACTTTATACGTTGGTGCGCGGGGCGAGTCGATTAGTTCGGGGTAGAATATGTTGAACTTATAGCCCTGCACAATCTTTGGTGGCGGATTATCCTGGCTGTAGTGCGTCTGGTTGTACCGATTCCAGTCAAAGCCCATCTGCACGCGATTGAAGTACCGCGGCTTCAGCAGGCCTCCGTCGGCGTTCTTACCGCCATCCCTGGATGAAGCACCAGTCAGCTCCTCTTCCTCATTAAAGATCTCCTCGTTATCGTTCGTCCCACGCGCAGCTTCGCGGTCAAATAGCCGCTCCGCGGTATCGTCTTCATCATCCTCCTTTGTGCCAAGTGTCGACGTGGACGACGGCTCGCCATGCGTGAGAGGAATGAAAACCGTACTATCCACCTTCTCACGCGCAGCCTCCAACGCAGCAAGGAAATCCTCCTGCGAAACTGCTACTGTTTTCGTCTTTGCAGGCGCTAACTCTAGCAAGTCCATATCCGGCGTATACTCGATCTTCGAGCCACTACCACCACCCTGCAACTGGCGCTTCACCTCTTCCACCGCGCACTTCGCGACACCTAGTTGCGCTATCTGTGTAAACTCGCGCAATTTCCTCGCAACATCGTCATGCACAGCGTCACAATTCGCGCGCGCCTTGCGAATATCAAGCTCTTTCTTCAATGCGGTCCAGAAATCCACGTCGACAGCCGACGACGATGAAAGGAGGACCTCGATCTTGTCGTCCAGTGCACAGAGGCCGGCGTAGTCTTTGTCGCGGAGGATGCCGTCGATATCGTCCGAGACTATGTGTAACGAGGACGACTCGGATTTGTTGCGAGATTGTTCGAGCTGAAGTTTGCGCTTTGTTTCGGTACAGATGGCGAGGACGGACTAGGCAAGTTCAGTTTCTCTTTCTCATCATACTCACTCAAAATGCTCACCTGCCAGAATTCCTGGTTATACCGCCTCGTCTCAAGCTGTGCAATCTCGGTCACTCCCTTTACCACCCCCTCGACTTCCACGACCCCAAGTCCTTCCACAACCTCATACGCTGGCGGCGGCGTCTGCATCTCCGCGCCGGTACTCAACACAAACCTGCCACCATCGCTCTCAGTCTCGTACGCGTTCTTGCCCTCATCGGCTGCGAGAACAAACATATTCGCGACAAGCCAATCCAGCGGGCGCGCGCGCGCCTCGCGGATACGGATCCATGCTCCCTTGCGCAGCTGCTGCAGAGCGAAATCGTCCTCGCCCGCGACCCAAGCGCGAAGTTGGCGCTCTTCAACAATACTCATACGACCCACGCCGCCGCCGCGACGGGCGGACGGCCTGCCGCTGTGCGGATTTGAAAAGGTCGGCGGCGGAGGAAGTGGCACTCGCGGTCTGCGGGATTCGGATACAGGATGCTCCTCCTTCGTAGATTGTTCTTGCGCCGTAAGCGCACGTCGGTACTCGTAAGGACCCTCACTCTCACGAGGCGGCGGTGGCGGCGGCGATCGTCGTCGCCACGAGCGCTCATGATCTTCCCTCCGCAGCCGTCGCGGCGACCGCGGCGATCGTTGCCGTCGAGAAGCCGTCTCCCGCCGCCTCTTCATCCTTCCAAACTCATCCGCATCGTCGCTGTCGCTGTGCGGTGGGTCGCGCCGCGTCGGCGCTGACGATCTAGCGCCCTTCTCGTCGCGTCGTCGCTCCTGCTGGCGGCTACTGTCGTCGTTGTAGCGCCTACTCTCGTCACGATGTTGTGACGACGAGTGCGACAATGAAGATTGGTACGCCATGCGCTCGCTGGTGACTTACTCGCTGCTGTACATGGATTGGGGGATGTTCATGATCGTTGTGGCGTTGTGGCGCGAAAAGTGGCTATACCGTGCTGCGATGGGACGCGTTTGTCCACATTCGCGTCCGGTATCACCAGCTGGACGCTTCAACACGAGCAGGCCTCTTTTCTACTGATCTACAGGAGCTTCCTTCTACACTGCACAATGGCCACTCTCCCGAGAAAATACAGACTCGTAATTGCACTATTGTTGTCTCATCACCACTGCATACCCTCTCCTACTCCATCACGGACTTTATATATAGCAAAAGTGGTATATATTAGCAGCAACTAAACCAAACTATTATAC
Source organism: Limtongia smithiae (assembly GCF_038497785.1). NCBI lineage: Eukaryota > Fungi > Ascomycota > Lipomycetes > Lipomycetales > Lipomycetaceae > Limtongia > Limtongia smithiae. The sequence goes on from NW_027117632.1 coordinate 231,822, forward strand.
AAATAAATCAAAATCGCAAGATTATAGGTAGATGTACAATATCACTGGTCTCCAACAAAATAATTAAATTCCAGCAACATACAGCATATCCTCTCCAAAAACCAGTACATGTCCTCTAAAGGCCTTAGGCGACTGCAGTATTATACATATGTAGTTAAAAGAGTGACTTTTGACAGTGTGATCGCCCGCCGTCCTATTCTGGATTCTGAGTATGTGAATAGTCAAGAAATTAATATCATGGCATAGCCGCAATGCAGACTTTGAAGTGAAGCGTAACGTAGCAATCATCGAGGGCAGTAATATATCAATGAAACTGTCGAGCACAGTTCTAATATCAGTTAGCCATGCACTCCTCAATCAACTTCAACATTATGCAACATACCTAAGCAAAATCCAAACACCAGGTAAAAATAGCCGCTAAGATAAGTGAAGCGGCCATATCCCATGCAAAACAAGCTATGTAACAAGCCAATGCAAAAAAATTAACGTATGTGTCAAAAAAGCAATGGTGTTCTTAAGTCCAGCCAAGTGAGTTCTCGCTATTCACAGGCACTGAAATTCCGCGCGCAGAAATCGGACCCGAGCCGTGTGCGGAACCGCTCTCCTGGCTACGGTGCTGCGGCAAGAATGTCGGCGAGCCGCTATTGCTGCCACTGCCGCTAATGCCTGTCATGCGATTCGTCGCCATCGCCCCAACGCCTAGAGGAGCGGAAATCTGTATCATATTTGGTGAAGCAGCACTAGCCGCTTCACGCTGTAGGCGTTTGATTTTGTATCGTCTCGCAACGTAAAATACGCCAATACCATATAGAATCGCACCGCAAACCGAGCCAACGGCTATGCCGACCGTAGTTCTCATCGTTGACTCGTTTCCGGTACTATCACTCGTGTTCTGCGCCATGTCTAGCGATCCTGATGAAATGTAAGACATAGAACCGCTTCCGCGAGAGTTGGCACTGCTCGAACTGTCACCAGCACTGGCACTTCCGGTGCTTGTCGCACTCGCAGAAGCTTCCTGTCCAGCCGCAGATTTAGTCGCGCTGCTGCTAGTAGAACCGCTAGACGACGCCACCAATGGGATGGACGGGTCTATCAGGTTCATGAGACTGTTCACGGTGCTGTCTGGGTTATTATATAATGCCGATGTCGCTGTGTGCAAGTCCAGATAAAGAGTATCAATCAAGTCCGACGGAACGTACACTCTCGCGACCGATACAATATATGACTTGTCCGTAGTCTCATACGGCACAATCTCCTCAAGCACGGTATCATTGATCGAAATGTTCAGACCATACGATAGACCCTCAGGCAAGTACTTGAAAATCTGTGCAACCGATAGCGAATGCGACACAATGAACTCGTAGTTCAATGCGTACGTGAAACCAATCTGAACGAGCTCCGAGTCGTCGGGAACAGTCGCAGAACTGTCGGAGGGAGCGATCGCGCTAGGCAATGAAGTATCGGTCGTTGCACTAGGCGCCGCAGTAGCAGAACCCGTGGTCGACGTGACTACCAACTCAGTTTCCGTAACAATCGCAGTCGGCAGCCACTCCGTGCCAACGATATATGTAGCCGAAGACACAACCGTGTACTGCACGGTCTGCGTCGACGTTGTAACGGTATCTCCACCCGCATTATACGAAGTCGCTGTCGCCGTAACAACAGCAGGCGAAGCATCCAATCCAGATGTGATAGTAACGAACGTAGATGGGGTCACTGTCGTCGCCGTAATCGTGGTGGCAACAGCCACGCTCGTAGGTACTGTAATAAGTTAGTACACTGTTAATGATCAAAAACATGACTCCAACATACATGATGACGCAGCAGGAGTTATCACTACAGTGCCGTTCACTGTGGTCAATGATGACAGCAGTGTCGACTGAGCAGACATAGAGGCGGAAGATCCAGTGGCTGCAGAAGTCGCGGTAGCATACGTAACGGTAGTCGTAGCATTCGCCACTGTCGTTGAATCAGAGGCTGTTGAACCAGAAACCGAGCTACCAGAAATTGTGCTACCAGAAGCCGTGCTTGAAACTGTTTGCTCGATCGATACACTAGTCATTGACGTTGTGATAGTAGACATCGCAGTGTTAGCTCCGCTGGTAGATGTGACAATAGGCGACGCCGCTGATAATGTGTAGCCAGACTTCGTGATGTAAACGGTTGACGAATTATCAGAAGAAGACATTGAGGCGCTCACTGTCGTGCTACCTGTCACATACGAAGACGTCGCTAAAGTATATCCAGACGACACAGCATAAGTAGTTCCGGACGCTGAAGCAGTAGCCGACACCGACGCGCCGGAAGTAGCCCATGAAGTCGAGCCAATGGACGACTCAGTCGTTGACAATGCGTACCAAATTCCTGTAGCGTTCGATGCAACCGATGATGAACTGCCCACCAGTTGAGACGTGCCTGAAACGGTGCTCGTCTGAGAAGCAAATGGCGACGGGGTCGAGGTAGACTCCGTCGACCCTCTAACCGAAGCTGATGTCACGCCAGATGATGACAAGCCGGACGACAGCGTTGTACCCGTGGACACAGACGAAGACGTCGAGGGTAACGGCACAGTGCTGGTAGACGACAATACAACAGAAGTAGTTCCAGGAAGCATAGCAGATGAAGCACTCGACGACGACACCACCGAAGCGATCTCAGTAACAGATAGCACACTCGAACTAGTAACCGACGAGGTAGTCGCAGCCTGTAATGATGACAACTCGCTTGAAATAGTAGCCGACGACACGCCCGACGACGCCACAATCTCCAAAGTACCAGTTGAGTTGATCGTCCCGGTCGAACTTGCAGCCGGTGAGCTTCCGGAAGCAGTTGTGATTGTCGAATCAGATGTAGACGACACCACCACGGCTGAATAATCAAGAATAGTGCTTGCATCTGTGGACGCCGAAATACTGCTCGTAACAGAGATCGAAGCCGATACGCTGGTCGGCGTGGCAATAGCAGTGCCAGAGGAAAGAGTGGTAGGTCCTGACACCGAGTAGGTCTCCGACGACACAACAATTGCTATTCCGCTCGTAGTAGTCGAAGAGCTACCCGACACACCAGCGGTAGTAGTAGACCCTGTCTCCGAAATCGTGTAAGTCTCCGAGAACTTGATTGCCGATCTTGTCGCGGTAGTCGACGACGAAGCGTCATCAGAAATCGTAGATGCTCTCGGCGCCATAGAAGGAACAACACCCGACGTTGAAGTCGCGCTCATAACATCCTCCGAGGTTGAAGTCGCGGAGATCGAAGCACCGCCCAGAGTCGAACTTGCCGTTGCCAAAGAATCGCCCGAGATCGTCGCGCTGGCACTAAAAAGAACAGTGCTCGATCCGGAAACGTAGAAAACGTAAGCACCAGATGAGTAAGCGCTAGACTCTACCACAGCTGTTGATACAGGCGAAATATCAGCGGAGGTAATGGTAGCTGTTGCGATAGTCGAAGTAGGCGACGCGTCGCTCGACGTTGTCGTAGCAACGCCAGAGGAATACACAATCGAATCGGAATACGAAAACTCTCCAGATGAATAGACACTGGCCGACTCTGACACAGCCATCGAAACAATTGAAGCGGTACCAGATATTGTTGTAGAATCCGCGGTAGTCAAAGAAACCGCAGGGTCGCTCATGGTCGCCGTAACAACACTCGAGGAATAAACGATCGAGTCAGAATACGAAAACACGTACTCTCCGGAAGAATAGACGCTCTTTGATTCCGGTGCGGTAGTTGAGAACACAGTGCCTGAAATAGTCGTGGCTGTAGCCACCATCGGAGAAAGTAACGGTTCGCTCGACGTAGTCGAAACAGCGCCGGAGGAGTAAACGATTGAATCTAAATAAGAGTACTCACCAGACGAATACACGCTTGGCGATTCCGTCATGGCGGTCGAGACAAACGATGTATCGCCCAAGATCGTTGGAGAGGCAGTAGCAGTTGAAGAAATCAGACCGTCGCTCGAGGTCGCAGTAGCCGCGCCTGAGGAAGAGACAAGATCCGAATAGGGAGCCGGGTCGACATCAGACGAGTACCCACCTGCCAATACTATGGTGGACGAGCTGACACTGCCGAAAACCGTCGGAGTCGACGTCGTAGCAGAGTCAATGCTCAAGGAGGAGCCTGTCGTCTCTAGAGCGATGCTTTCAGTTGCGTCCGTTGACGACGGTAACAATGAGTTCACATAGACTGTCGACGAGTCCGCACTCGTCGCATCTACCGAAACGGCGGACATAGTCGCAGTCACACCGACATCACTGTCCAAGGCCATGGTGTGTGACACCTCGCTGATCGCCGTCTCGGAAGCAGTCTTCGTCACCGACACTGATTCCGCAGACGAAGTGCTCTCCACGGCCGATGCAGTTGATTCAGGCGAAGCGGTCACGCTCACCGACGCCGAAGCAAACGTGGTCATCACGCTGTCGCTTGGGCTGGCCAGGAACGAGGTCGCTGTGATGGCGGAGGGCTCATCCGGATCTTCATTAGTCGTGTACGTGATGTAGATAATTGAAGTCTCGTAGGGATCGTCGTAGGAGGTCTCCACATGGTAGTCAGACTCTGTCGACAACGGAGTACCCGAAATAGATGTGACTGTCGAAGGCGAGACCGAAGGCGAGACCGAAACGGAGACCGCAGCCAGTGTCTCGATGGCGGACGTGGCTGATGGCGAGAACGTGTAGGACGCTGACTCTGTGGTGGAAGCAGTGTCTGTCGTCGCCGCAAAATCCGACGAAACAGTGGTGAACGCTACAGTCTCTGTCACGGAGGAGATCTCTGTCGACGATGCGTAGTCCGCTGTAGACGAAGCTACTTCAGCAGTCATAGTCGAGACATCCACTGTCAACGAAGCCACTTCGGTCGCCTCTGACGAAGACGCGTAGCTTGCCGCAGAGGTAGCACGTTCAGCTACCGCGGTTGAGGACACGGACTCCGAAATGGATGTAACAAATTTGGTAACAGCAGACGAAGCGACTGCAGTTGCCTGAGTAGAGGAGGCGTAATTCACTGTAGACGAAGCAACTTCAGTAGCCCCCGTCGAGGCATCCACCATCGATGAAGCCATTTCAGTCGCCTCCGTCGATGACGCATAGTCCGTCGCAGATGTGGTAACGTCGGTCGCCTCAGCCGAAGACGAATAGTCAACTGTCGACGAAGCAAGTTCTATCGCTGTAGATGAAGCGACTGAGGTGGTCTGTGTCGAAAACACATAGTCCACCGAAGATGTAGCAGCTTCAGTCGTCAAGATAGAAGACGCATAATCCACTGTAGACGAAGCAGCATCAGTAGCCACCGTCGAGGCATACACCATCGATGAAGCTGCTTCTGTCACATCGGTCGACGACGCATAGTTGGTCTCTGTCGACGAGAGAGCACTGGTAGTCGCGACATCCGAGTACGAAGCATAAGAGACAGATGTCGCGTACGCAATCCCTGTCGATTCGGTGGCGGATGTAAAAGACGCAGTGTCTGTCGTGGTCGGCACAAGTGAGTCAGTCGACAAAACTTCCGTGGTAGAGCTTTCGATGTAAGAGGACACAGCGACGGTAGAGGAAACAACCGTCTCCTCAGTCATCGATGCGCTTTCGGTCGCAGTGGCCACAGTCGACGATAGGTAATCCGAGGTCGCCATGTCTGTTACACTGGCATCAGAGTATAAACCATACGACGAGACGGTCGAGGCAGCCGAAGTTGCCTCGGATACGGCAGTCACGGTCGAAGATGCATAATCGGATGTCGAGGAAGCAAGTTCGGTTGCCTTTGTCCCCGACCCTGATGCAGTTACCGAGCCCTCAGTGATCGCGGCGTCCGTCTCGGACGTCTGAGTGTACGGAGCATAGGACACGGAGGTCGCGTAGGCGTCGTCGGTTATGAGCGCGCTCTCAGTGGTAGACGCGGATACGGTTGACGAGCCAGAATCAATGGTAATGAAAAACGTCGTGAGGGTGCCCGAGTACGACGCAGATGCAGAATCTGAAGTCGCGGCAGCTGCGTCGGTGGTTTCAACCTCAGCTGCACTGTCTGTGGTCGATGCATCGACGGCGACTGTCGATGAGGGAATATCGATTTCCGTGGTCGACGCGTCCGTAAAGGTCGATACATCGGACGCGAAGACTGTTGCTGACAGTCCGGTCGATTCGGCCGATGATTCGGCTGTTGATGTCGCTGCGGTGACTGATGTCGCAGAATCGTACGATGGGACCTCCGTCTCGGTGGAGAAGTACGAAGTAGACTCAACAGATGTGGCGGCGGCAAGATCGGACGAGCCGACCGTCGATGTGCTCTCGACAGTGTATGCTGAACTCAGCGCAGTCGCAGTTAGCGTCAATGCGGACTCGGCCAAGGTCGTATCCGACGCATCGGTATATGACGCATAGGTCGTCGCTACGGTATCGGACCAAGATTCGGCGGCGGTCGATTCGGCAGCAGCAGTCCCTGAGTAGGACACTGAGATGTCAGTCGTAGCGTCTATGTCGGTGGAGATAGTAGGGTCTGTCGATAGTGGCACGCTGCTAACGACGGTCGATGGTGTGGTCCAGTCGTCATCTTTCGAGGAGGCGACGACGGTTGAGCTCGGCAAGATGGTGTAGAGGGTGCCGCTGACGTCGAAGACGGTGATAGTGGTGTCGTCAACGAGGGAGGTGGTGGCGGCAGCGGCCGTGGCGGACGCGTCATACGCACTTTGCGAGGAGAGGAGGGTATCAAGCGAGGAGTGGTATGACGAGGAAGCGGCAACAGTAGACGGCGGCTCGGATGACGAGACGAGAACAGACGTGGGCGAGTCTGTCGAGTTGGAGACGCGGACCACCTGACGCTTAACGACGGTGGGGTGGTGGTGGCGAGCATAATCGGCGAGGGTGTCTGCTTGCGGTGGATCACGTCTCCGGGCGCGGTGGAAGAGGAACGCGTCTGCAGGCGCGGGAGCCAAGAGGAGGACCACGAGAAGAATGCGGAGGGCGGTGACCGCGCAGGCGGACGGAGCGACGACGCCGCGCATCGTGGAAGGGGTGTGGAGCAGACACGCGAACGAGCGACGGCGTGCTGAGCTGGGGGGGAAGCTGCTGGAGGAGGTAGGCGGACGAGGAAGAGGAAGAGAGCGGCGGAGCGAAGCGAGGAGCGGAGCGGCGGCAGCCAGCGCGCCCGCGCAGGGGCGCACCGCGAACACAGAAAGGGGCTACCGCGCAACCGCGCCGTCGCGCGTTGCTTATGCCGCAACTAGGCGACGGCTGTGAGCACAGCGCCGCTCCGCGCTAGCCTTGGTGGTGTTAGCGCGGCCCCTGCCCACATTCCAGTCACACTCAGCCCAGATTGGCTGTGAGCCGCGGCGGCGACGCGTGTGCCGCGTGCACCGTCGCGTGCACACAACAAACAGCAGCGTCAGCGCGCGGGGCCTGTACCACACTCCAGGGGCACCCCTGCGGGCTCGCACGGGTGTTGTCGCACCAGCTTCGCGCGTACGCAAGCCTCTTCTGCAACGAATAATGACCTCCTGCGTCCCGCGTCCGCCAGTGCCCAGCGCGTCGCCCCCTCGCTCCCGTATGCGCTGGCCGGCGCTCATCACCTTCGTGGCGCTCGCGCTGCTTCTCCTGCTCGGACTGCCGCGTCACGACGCAGGAGTCGTCCCCGCGATCACCCCCAATGGCCTCCTTGCATCTGCCACCGCACCGCCCCTCGAGGTCTTCGAGGTCTACCAGGCACCGACTCCTCCCGGCACCCTCGTCCACTCCGCCGTGCTCATGCGCCACGTCTTTGCGTTCTCTTACGGCAAGCCTTTCGTCGGTGAGTGTTGACACACCTCCTGCGACGCACCCACACTGACCTGCAGGCCCCTATGAGCCTCCGGCCGTCGACTTCACCCACGTGTACGTCTCCCTCTCCACAACCTCTGCCGGGCGTCAATTTGACCGCCTCGCGCTGCTCTTTCTCGGCGACTCCGAAATCTGGCGCACCTCTACCGCAGAACCCACGCAGAACGGCATCCACTTCCAGTACACCAAGGATGTCTCCCGCTTCCGTGCATTGCTCCTCCAGTCGCAGACCCTGGTCTTCGAGCTCGGCAACCTCGTTGACGACACCTACACCGGTCTGTTCGACATGGTTTTGACCGCCCAGTTCTACAACTGTCCCGAACAGGCCGAGCTGCATGCCACGACGATCACCCCGATCTCCACCCGCAGCGGCGCACTCGGCAAGCCTTCTCACTATGTCCTTCCCCAGAACCGTGCGCGCGAAACCATCAAATTTCCTGCCACCGTCTACAAGGCGATCGCACTCGTCTCCGCCTCCGGGAACGCCGCAGAGGAATTCTGGTATACCAATGCTGTCTCAAAGTACAAGAACTCGTACCCCGGCGGCACCTTGGACGGCCGCGGGCCGCATCGCGAGATTCAAATTTTTGTGGCCGGTCGCCTCGCCTACTCGACCTTTGTCTTTCCCGTCATTTTCACCGGCGGCATCTCCCCAGGGCTTTGGCGCCCGATCGTCGGCATTTACGCCTACGATCTGCCCATGTACGAGGTCGACCTCACACCCATGCTGCCGTATCTCTGGGATGGCGCCGAGGTCGAAGTCAAGATCGACTCGGGAGATCCTGACGAGGCCAGCGTCGGTAGCAACTGGATCGTCTCTGCCAACATTTTCTCCTGGGAGGGCGACCTCCAGGGCTCCGGCGCCGTGCTGGACTGGAAAGTCGACCCATTCCAAACCACCAGCAGCGCAATTCAAAGCGCCGACAAAGACGTGCTCAACATCACAACTTCGGCTGCACGTTCTGGCTTCATTCGCAGCCGGTTGCAGTTTGGCCCTAATCACGAGCCCTCCGAGTACGCGATGCAATGGACCATTTCCTCTGACAATTTCCAAATTTACTCCGATTCAGGCAAGCGACAACTGGTCGACGCGTCGATCCACATCAAGGAGTCCTCCACCGTCCTCGGCGAGCGTTCCGCCAGCTACCCGCTCCAGGTTGACTCTATGTACGACTTCACGCCCTCCCTCTACATCAAGGCGGTTCTATCTCACGGCATAGTGGAGGACACTCGGAGCGCCGATATCGCCCTGCAGACACACCAATCTGGCAACGCCTACTACCTCGCCCGCGACGAAAACGGCAACGGCCCCTTTGGCGGCGGCTCCACCGACCAGGCATACGAAAAGCTACGCGGAAATGCGCAGTACTGGCGCAACGTGCGTGCCGTGAACGGCAGAGTCGTTCGCGATCTCGAGATGAGCCACAGCGGCAACGATGACGCTGACATGGTGGTCACAGAGCTTGAAACGGATCAAACCATGTCTTCCCCAAATGCGCAGGACTTTATTCCTGCCTGTATGCTTGCGTATGATGCGCAGTTCGCGACCGCTGACTTTACCGCGGCCGACGCTGACGGCGGTGCGCGCGAGTGCATTCGTCGCATGCTCGGTCGGCGTCCCTTGTTCTTGTAGATTTCATCTATCTGGCGTTGCATATTTATCTCGGCGCCTGGTGTTTATATCTTTACTGGCAGTTAATGGATTATTACTACTCTTCGGCAAGGTCGCGAGAGCGTGCCAAGCCGTTGGGAGAAGTGCGATAACGCGTGTGCGCCAGCTGCGGACCGCCAGGGTCCCGGCAAAGCCCTCTCGCCGCCGCCCGAAGCCCTGTGCAACGCCAGGGTTTTCTCCGTCGGCCTATTCTCCGTTCATCTCACGGCGATCCGGCGTGCGGTCGTACTACGGAGCAGCAACAGACGGAGGCGCAGCAGCACAGCCATCCCGCGGCAAGGACCACTGTGACGTCGTCGCCGTCGTGGCTGTGCCATTCGCGCTCACGTGATGTTCGTAGTTGTCCCCGGGATAGCATCACTACGTATAGTATAGTGATACTAACTGTCCCGGTGCTGGGCGTACCCGCCGCTCTGTCGGCGCTTGTTGGTATCCGTCCTCCTAACCGGCCGCGTCTACCTTCTCTGCCTTTCTCTCCGCTCTTCGGACCCGGATATATAAGCACTCCCAGTCGTGCGCCACTTCGCACATTCTTTCCAGCTCGTCTTCTCGCACACATACAATTCTTGATATGTCCCAAGGTGGCAACGGTTCTCAACCCCCCGCGCCCTCTGTTCCCTCGGGTATGTTTGCCGCGGCTCCGCTTGCTGTGGGGCAGCATTGACTAACCTTCTTCTCCAGGATGGCTCGCCAAGTTCGATAACAACTACAAGACGTATGTCAATTGGCATCTACTCTTTCTGCTCTCTTGCTAACTTCTGCAGATACTACTATGTCGACTTAGCAACCGGTCGCTCCCAGTGGGAAATGCCCACCGGCGCCAGCGGCAACCCGCCACCATACTCGGCCCAAGGTGGTGACCGAAATTACGGCCAGCAGCAGTATCCTCAACAGGGCGGTTATCAGCAGCAATACCCCCAGCAGTACCCTCAGCAGTATCCCCAGCAGGGTGGCTACTATCCCCAGCAGCAGCCGATGTACAACCAGCAATACGCGCCGCAGCAGCCCGTACAGCAGCAGCAGAGCTCCTCTGGGCGCCGAATGGGTGCAGGCACAGGCGCCGCGCTCGGTGCAGGCGCGGGTCTCTTGGGCGGTGTGCTCCTCTCGGACATGCTCACCTCGCACCACGGCTTCGGCGGTGGCTTTGGCGGCGGTGGCTTCGGCGGGCCCGGGCCTGACTTTGGCGGGCCCGGCGGTCCCGGCGGTCCCGGTGGCTTTGACGGCGGCTTCGGCGGCGGTGGTGACTTTGGCGGTGGCGATTTCGGCGGCGGTGGTGGCGGTTTCTAAAGCCTTGCCGTTCGGTTCGGGAGTAAGGCTGCTTGAGCTCGTTCCCTCGTCCTATTTTCTGCTTCCGCGTTTGCATCTTGGATTTCACCTCAATTCATACTATTCGCTAATTTTGCTCTACAATTGTCTTTTCGCACTTCCTCTTCGAGTGCACATGTTTTGATCGCTTTTTATTTGCTGTCGCACGTCGCCCAATTGTGTTTTGTTTGTTGTATACTATGTGGCGTTGTTTATGTTTTGGGGTAATGCTTGTCGACTCAGCGCACGTTGCATAACGGTAATACATGATATGTACGTTGCAAATTACGTAGTTCGTGCGATGCCCGGTAAAGTTGATGAAGCTCACCCACTAAAGTGAATGTCCCAACTTCGCTACATGCCCCGCTGAGTACTCGATGCGACTGCTGCCCCGCGGACGACCAAACACAGTGCTACCCTGGCTCAATGGCTACCGTCACCTTAACCGAGCCGATGAAAGAGTTCACACCCGTCGCTGGTGGTATCAAAATTGCAATTGACGTACGTCCAACGTCCCGGCAGCCCAGCGAGGTCAATCACAGCTAACACACTGAATACAGCGCGGCGGAACATTCACGGACTGCATTGGCTCACACCCTGATAAGCCTGATGTTGTCATCAAACTACTCTCGGTTGACCCACAGAACTATGATGATGCACCGCGCGAGGCAATCCGGAGGGTGTTGGAGATTTACACCGGTGCGAAGATTGGAAGGCATGACAAGCTCGACACATCGTTAATAGGTACGTTGATCCTGGAATAGGCGTTGGACAATCGAACTGAGACCTGAGCAGATTCCGTGAGTGAATACACAAGCACAGGCATGCAATGGCGTGCTAACCAGGCAGATTCGAATGGGCACTACCGTGGCTACCAACGCCCTGCTCGAGCGCAAGGGCGAACGCTGCGCTCTCGTCACGACACGCGGCTTCGGCGATTGCCTGATCATCGGCAACCAAAGCCGTCCGAAGATCTTCGATATTGCAATCCACAAGCCCGAGGTGCTCTACAAGACCGTCGTCGAGATCGACGAGCGTGTCACACTCGAGGACTACACCGAGCACCCGGATAAGTTCAAGACCTCGGATATCGCCGGCGACACTGCTCTACGGGTGGGCTTGTCTGGAGAGGTGGTCCGGGTCTTAAAGGCGCCGGAGCATGAGCAGGTGCGCAACGTACTGCAGGATCTTTATGATGACGGGTTTCGCAGTCTGGCGGTGAGTCTCACACACTCATACACCTTCCCGGACCACGAGCGCATCATCGGCACCATCGCAAAGAAGATCGGGTTCGCGCATATCTCGCTCTCCAGCGAACTCATGCCGATGATCAAACTCGTCCCGCGCGCAACAAGCGCAACCGCAGACGCGTACTTGACGCCGGAAATCAAGAAATACATCTCAGGCTTTGAGCAGGGCTTCAGCGGTGGCCTCGGCACCGCGTCCGCGATGAGCGGCACGGGAACACGGTGTGAGTTTATGCAGTCGGACGGCGGCCTTGTTGACGTGAACTCGTTCTCGGGGCTCCGCGCAATCCTGTCCGGTCCCGCCGGTGGCGTCGTCGGGTATGCGTTGACGTCGTACGATCCGCACTCCAAGATTCCTGTTATCGGCTTCGACATGGGGGGTACATCTACCGACGTCTCACGCTATGGTGATGGCAGATATGAACACGTGTTCGAGACGACCACTGCAGGTGTCACGATCCAGAGTCCGCAGCTCGATATCAACACCGTGGCTGCTGGCGGCGGCAGTCGTTTGTTCTGGAGAAACGGGTTATTCGTCGTCGGCCCCGAGAGCGCGAGCGCACATCCTGGGCCGGCGTGTTACCGCAAAGGCGGTCCTCTGACCGTCACCGACGCCAACCTGCTACTCGGTCGTCTTGTACCTGAGTTTTTCCCTAAGATTTTCGGACCGCACGAGAACGACGGCCTTGATATCGAAGCGTCTGAGCGGCTGTTCATGGAGCTCACCGCCACAATCAACGCCGAACTTGGGCCCGGCCACGAAATGAGTGTCGACCAGGTCGCCCACGGCTTCATCAAAGTTGCTGACGAAACCATGATCCGCCCAATTCGCGCGCTGACCGAGGCAAAGGGGTACGACACCTCCAAGCACCGCCTTGCTACGTTCGGCGGTGCGGGTGGACAGCACGCGGTTGCGATCGCAGAGGCGCTTGGCATTTCGCAGATTCTTGTGCACAAGTATTCGTCTGTCCTGTCCGCGTATGGAATGGCGCTTGCTGATGTTGTGCAGGAGGTGCAAGAGCCAAGCTCGCTTGTGTTTAATGACGTTACGGAAATGTCGTTTGTGGACAGGTTTGACGCGCTCAAAATGAAGGCTGCGCAGGCGCTCTACGATCAGGGCTTCACCGACGACAATATTGAGTATGAGTTATATCTGAACATGAGATATCAAGGAACGGAATCTGCGCTTATGATTATCAAGCCGGCTGAAGGATGGGATTTCAAGTCACCGTTCATTGCACACCATATGCAGGAGTTTGGGTTCATTCTCCCCAACCGCGATCTCATTGTCGACGATGTTCGCGTCCGCGGCATCGGTAAGGCGTTCCAGCTCAGCGAAGAGAGCGTTGACGAGCAGCTCAAGACGGTGACGACTAAAGCCGTGAGCACGAGTAAGGCTTCGTTCAGAAAGCAAGTGTACTTCCAAGGCGGACGCATGAATACGCCGGTTTACAAGCTTGAGAACCTTGATATTGGTAGCAAGATCACCGGGCCCGCTATCCTCGCCGACGGCACACAAACAATCGTGGTGCCGCCGCTGACCTCGGCCGTGATGCTCAAGACGCATGTGATTGTCAACATCGGCGACGAGGCGGGTAAGAAATCTGCAACAACGGAAAAAGTCGATCCTATTACGCTGTCTATCTTCGGTCACCGATTCATGGCTATCGCGGAGCAAATGGGGCGTGCGCTGCAGAAGACAAGTGTGTCGACCAACGTGAAAGAACGACTTGATTATTCGTGCGCGTTATTTGACGCTGACGGCGGACTCGTTGCGAACGCGCCACATTTGCCCGTGCATCTGGGATCAATGTCGACTGCGGTTAAAACGCAGGCGAATCTGTGGAAAGGAAGACTAAAGCGCGGCGACGTGATTGTATCGAATCACCCCACGACTGGCGGCACGCATTTACCGGATATCACGGTGATCACGCCTGCTTTCCATGACGACAAGATTGTGTTCTATGTTGCCTCGCGTGCGCATCATGCAGATATTGGTGGTATCTTACCGGGTTCAATGCCACCCAACTCGCGCGAGCTGTACCAGGAAGGTGCGGCTATTCTCAGCGAGAAGCTTGTATCCGAGGGTCATTTCGACGAGGAACGGATCACGCAGCTCTTGCTCATCGAGCCTGCAAAGTACCCAGACTGCTCGGGTACGCGGTGCTTGCTCGACAACATTAACGATCTCAAGGCACAAGTCGCGGCAAACCAGAAGGGCATCAACTTGATTGACACGCTGATCGAAGAGTACGGCGAGGACGTGGTGCAGTTCTACATGATTGCGATACAGACGAACGCGGAGTTGTCGGTGAAGAACTTGTTGAAGAAGGTTAGCTTGCGGTTTGGCGGAAAGACGATGAAGGCGGTGGATTACATGGACGACGGATCGCCGATATGTTTGAAGGTCGATATCAACGGCGACGATGGCACTGCAGTGTTTGATTTCAACGGCACTGGACCTGAAGTCTACGGCAACACGAACGCCCCAGAGGCGGTCACATACAGCGCGATCATATACTGTCTGCGCTGCCTCATCACGGAAGATATCCCGCTCAATCAAGGCTGTCTCAAACCTGTCACCGTGATCATCCCCAAGAAATCCTTCCTGAGCCCGTCGCCTAATGCGGCGGTGGTCGGTGGCAACGTGCTCACAAGTCAGCGCGTGACCGACGTCATCTTCCGTGCTTTCGAAGCCTGTGCCGCATCACAAGGCGACTGCAACAACCTGACCTTCGGTATCGGTGGCAAGAGCGAGGTCGATGGCAAGATCACTCAGGTGCGCGGGTGGGGATACTACGAGACGATCGCCGGCGGTAGCGGCGCGGGGCCGTCGTGGCACGGCACTTCCGGCGTGCACACTCACATGACCAATACGCGGATTACTGACGCAGAAATTTTTGAAAGGAGGTATCCTGTCATCTTGCGCGAGTTTGCGATCCGTAAGGGCTCTGGCGGCGAAGGGCAATACCGCGGCGGCGACGGCGTCGTGCGTGACATCGAGTTCCGCGTGCCCGTGCAGTGCTCTATTTTATCCGAACGCAGGGTATACCACCCCTATGGTCTCGCCGGCGGTGAGGAGGCCGCATGCGGTCTGAATCTGTGGGTACGGCTTATCGATGACGGCAAGGGGAATAAAATCGAGCGAGTTATCAACCTCGGGGGTAAGAACACGGCTGCGATGGCGGCGGGCGAGAGAATTATCATCCAGACGCCAGGCGGCGGCGGGTACGGACCGTCGCATCTTGATGCGGAGGAGAATGGACGCAAAATCGATCCGCGGAGTACGTGGAGGGGACAAGGTAGCCTGGCGAACTACGTCTCAACGCAGGAATCCAACTAGCCGCATATCTGATGCACTTGGAATACATTTATGATCTCAACAGCACATTTTACAATATCATCAAACGAAATAGTATGCAAAAGAGAGTGGCAGAATAATATTTCAAAAGATATAAACCGGCCATTCCAAAAAAGAATCTCGGTAACGGGGAATTGAACCCCGGTCCCCCGCGCGCTGTCGCTATTAGCAACTTGACAGGCGGAAATTCTAGCCACTAAACTATTACCGATTGTTGAAAATTGGGCTCTCACAGTCCATGAGCACTGGCCAACAAATCAGAAATCAGCGCTTTAAGGTTGTAAATGCGACGCGATGTGTATGCAGATATTTTTATTGCGACTTTGAACTATGTTCGACGTTCTGTCCTTCAGATTTTTCTCTGATGTCGAAGACGACAACTATGTTCGCTGCACGAACATTTTTTGATCGATATTATAGTGAAATCCCTGATGACTTGCTTACTTTGCGAAAGGCAGTCTGTTTTACGAAATCCCGACCAACGGAGTTAATGCTGTGCTGACAGTCACTGACAGACTTTGTCAATGACTTCTTGTCGTTCTGCTAGTACCAACTGATAGGTACTTCATCTGAGGATGTTACAATGAGCTTCGAAAGGTTTATCATATGGTGCTTTGCTTGATATAATACAACTGTTCAAGAACTTGAATTGCGAGTCTCCATAGTCTTCATTCCTGTTGATTAGCATTCCAAAGGACCACGGCATGGCCCGAGTTTACTATATTCCGCGGCTTGTTTACTTCTTTTTTATTTTCTTTTGCGCACCTTAAGCTGACTTGTTTTCCCGTTTGATCGTGTGAACGGTTTTTTGGGGGGGCGGATTTGAGGGGTTGACGATCCAGCAATGGGTTTCCTCCTCCTTTCTGCCCTTTTATAGATGACAAGGCAGTGTAGTCATTGCGCATAGAGCTATGTTCGCTACTATTACATATTCTTTCCTGTTGAGTGTTGCTCTCTTGAGGGCAGTCTGAAGTTATGACTTTTGTCCGATTTCGGAGTACGCTGGGGTAAGACAGTGAGTATCGATATATCTGTTCTCAGAAATTGTAGATTATTTTCGTCATAGTGGGTTTGAAATATAGAACAACCGGTTTAATATGTGAGGCGGTGGTGGTTGAGGTATAAATATAAATGTTCGCGATGACTCGCGAGGGCGCGGCTGAGTTCATCCAAGGTCTTCTACACGAACGTTGAGCAGATCACCAATTTCACGTCCGCTGTCATCCCCACCACCCTACTTCTTGTCTGTTCCGTACGACATCCTTCACCGTGTGATCTCCGATCTACCCGAATTTGCTCCGAGGATCACTGAAAGCCGCGCATCGCGTCGACAAATTGAAACAAACAGGATTCATACACACATAGAGCCCACACAATGGCTGATAGATATTCGTTCTCGCTGACAACATTCTCGCCAAGGTAAGTGGATAATATGTGGATGGCTGATGGATTGGCCGATAAGCTGACGATGCGTGTAGCGGCAAGCTTGTGCAGATCGAGTATGCCTTCCAAGCTGTGAATCAGGGAGTTACGTCGCTGGGGATCAAAGGTGTGTTGTCGCGAGACCGCATCCACCGCGTCTGCAAAATGCTAATTTGCGCGTAGCATCAAACGGCGTTGTACTTGCTACAGAGAAGAAATCGGCTTCAGAACTGATCGACGCGACCTCGCTGGAAAAGATTGCCAACATCACGCCCGACATCGGCATGGTCTACAGTGGTATGGGCCCGGACTTCCGCGTGCTGGTCGACCGTGCGCGAAAGTCATCCCACACGAATTACAAGCGCGTATATAACGAGTATCCGCCGACACGGATTCTCGTGCAGGACGTCGCGCGCACAATGCAAGCTGCGACGCAGTCCGGCGGCGTGCGGCCCTACGGTGTGTCCCTGCTCGTCGGCGGATACGACCATGACAATGGGTTCTCGCTATACCAGGTAGACCCCTCTGGCACTTACTTCCCATGGCTTGCGACTGCAATCGGCAAGGGCAGCACTTCTGCAAAGACCTTCCTCGAGAAGCGATGGACGGACGATCTCGAGCTTGAGGACGCAATCCACATCGCTCTGCTGACCCTGAAGGAGTCGATCGAAGGCGAGATGAACGGAAACACCGTTGAGATTGCAATCATCGGACCTACAGCAGATCATCTGCTTGGATTCGAGGGTGTCAAGAACGTGGAGGGCCCACGTTACCGAAAGCTGAGTGCACAGGAGATAGACGATAGACTGGATGCCCTTTGAGGGAAGTCTACATGTCATAGGATATGAATGCATGCCATATTGTTTAATTCAGAGAGTCCATTAAAAACATTGGCGATAAAACGCAAACCTGCCGCCACATTTACTGGCCAACGCCTATGAAAAGCCACAAAAATGCAATAATCAAACAAATGCTAAACCAACTGAGCCTGATATAGTCAAACAACCAAACCAAATCAAGCCAAGCCAAACCAAGCCAAACCAAATGATTATCACTTCTTTTTTGCAGGCTTTGCTGCAAAGCGCGCTTCAGCAGCGCGGAGCATAAGCTCGCGCGGAGAGAGTCGCCTGATATCCTCCGTCGTGGTAATGCCGACCTCGCTTGCTGGTTGCGACTCACCGCTGCCAAGAACAAATGACCCGCCTTCCCAACCACCACTGTCCTGGTAATCTTCTTCATCATCTAGTTGTGATGTAGCTGGTTGGTACACCTCCTCGGTCGAGAGTACACGTGCGCCCTGCTTGTTGAAGGGATCAAGCGCTATCACCTCGCGCTCCAGCTTCTTGGTCAACTCCCAGAACGCAGGCGGGTGGCCAGGCGAGTACACATTATGCGCAAGCTCATGGCATAACGTCTTCCGAACAGTGTTGTAGTCGCGGTATCCGTCGTAGGTGTCTGTTCGCAGACGGAGCTCAATGACCTGGCCCATGTTCCTGTTGAGTCCCAAGGTCTTGCCATCGTGCGTCGTGTGTGACGCCGGATCCATCTCCGTGAGCACAGGCACTGACCACTTGTACTTTGTCATGATCGCGCGCACGCCGCGGTCATCGCGAAGGCGCTCGAGGAACTCAAGCGACCGCTCGGGATTTGGTAGGAAAGGTAGCGGCACGAGCTTGTGGAACGTGTACTGCTGCGCGTCTGCCGCGCCAGGCGCCGCACGCTTGTTCACGGTCTTGGTCGGATCAAACAAGAATCGCGGCGGTGGTCGGACCTTTTGCTTCTTCGGCACGAGCAGCGCCACAATACTAGCCAGAGCGGGCTTCGTGCCGATGAGCATCAACTTCGCGGGCTTTTTATCCAGCGCTGCGAGAGTAAAGAAGTCGGAAAGTGGCAGGTCAGAATCAGCGGGCTTCGCGAGGCCATGCTTGGGTATGAGCAGCTTCTGGTATGACGGAGGTACCTCTGTCAGCTCCTCGAGTTCGGTTTGGAGATCGTGCACCGTTGCGTCGGCGGGCAGTTCGATGTCGTAATGCGAGCCGGCGTGGGATACGGAAAAGCTAAACTTATCGCCGCCCGCCATAGTTGCTAAGATTATAGAGACAGATGTGCCGTTGGAGCAGCTTGCCCGGGGAATGAGAAGAACCAGCCTTATATAGTGGGCGAAGCTGGCGGCGCTGGCAGAAGCACAAGGAACGGTTTACTAAGCCTCAGCCGTGTCATCACGTGGTCAGCCGCAACAGATGTGGTACACGTGATGCTATCTGGTCGCGCTCTAAGAGCCGACTCGATGAACGAAGTCAATCACAGCAATGCAATGTCGCTCTACAAGCCAGCAGGGTCTGCGAAGAAGAAGAAGCAGATTAATGTTTCTTCGTCATCGTCACTTGGTCTCGCGAATGAGCTTTCTGCGCTGAAGCAGCAATTCGCACGCGAGCGCGAGACTGGTGGGAAAACCAAGCACGCGGGCCCGTCGGTAACTACTGTCACGAGCTCCTCCGGTGTGCGCACGCTCAACCGACGCAAACGTACATGGCAGAGTGCGACTGACGATGAGAACACGAATAAAGGCGTAGCCACGCGCGATGCGAAAGACAGGATCGCACATGCCGCGGATGTGCACGCAGCGACCGCGGCTGGGGCTGCTGATGCCGTCTCAGCGGCTCTGGAGAAGAAGGCAAAGACATACGATGCTATTAAAAAAGGCAAGGTACGCGGGGCGATGGATTCTGCGTTAGACGTAGAGTTGATATCACCCGTCTCCGGCTCCTCGAGCGAAGAAGAAGACAGCGATCAAGATGACGCTGCGACGCGCGATGGGGACGATGACGAGATGGTCGAGTATACCGACGAATTTGGCCGTACCCGCACCGTATCCAAATATCTATTATCAAAATACACCGTCATTGATGAGGGCGCCGAGAAAGCAGCCAAGGCACTACGACCGAATAACCTGATCCGCGGCGACTATATTCAACATGAAGCTTTCAAGGGCGACGAGGATGCCATGCGCGCGATCCTCGAACGCGACGACACTATCGGCCTTGACGTGCACTTTGATGCGGACAGAGAAATCAGAACACTTGGCACCGGGTTTTACAAATTCAGCAAGGACAAGGAAGAGCGGGAGCGGCAGATGAGCGAGCTCAAGAACATGCGCGAGGAGACGATGCAGCAGGCCGAGCGCAGCAAGGATATAAGGCGACAATGGCAGGAACGCAGGGATGCGAGAAGGGAAGTGATAAACCTAGCCAAGCGCGCAAAGGAAGGCCGGAATTGGCTTGATAAATTAGTGACGAACGGGTGATGAGATGTTGACACGCTGAATTGCAAATCGGCCTGGGAGGGCGCGGCGTGGACCCTTAATACCCCACACCCCCCCATCTCACTTGTGATTTCCCCGGACTTGTGCGCGCACTCCCGAAAGCTATATCCTTAGCATCTTCAATCAGCCGGCATGGCTGCGAGGCTCTTTGGTCTACGATTCGAGCCGGCGCGAAAACTAGACGTCACGGTCACTGGCACTTCAACAGTTGAACTCCGACCCACCGGCAACGACGCTCTCGACTCTGCACTTCACAAGATTACAGACCGCATAGATTCAATTCTGTTTACAAATGGCACGGCAAGCAGAGAGTCTGCAGTGTCCACGTCTACAGAGGTCGAGGCCGACGGCGTCGGCCTCGACGACGACGACGACGACCTCAAGTCTGTAAGCGAAGCAAGCACCGTGTCGAATCTCAAGTTAATCCGCGGCGTCAACTCGGACTATGGTTCCGCGATTTCTCTCAGCAGTGGCGGTAGCATTACGCGGCTCGATCTGTCGAGTGCCGAATCAATGCGTGCGCAGCGCCGCAAGATGTGCGTCGAGGAGTTCATCACAAGCGAAGAGGCATACGTCAGCGGGTTGCGTATTCTCATCAATGTATTTTAACCTTTATCAACGAGAACATGAATTAAATGCTGATTTTATTAAGACCTACTTTGCCACATCCCCGGCCGGTCGCACATATGACATTTCAGCAGGGCTGTACGGCAGCGCGCTTGAGCTTCTCGAATTACACCAAGACATCCTATGTTCTCTGTATTCTGTGTTTCCTACACTCTTCGCGCCGAGCTGCGTATACTCGGGCACGTTTCTACGAAAGAAAAAGAAACGCGACTCTGGCGTCAGCGCGCATAGTCTAACAGACGCATCTTGGAAACCGCCCGCGATCGATACGACGTCGCCGATTGTCGCCAGCACCGTTGGCGGCATAATTGCGCGCAAAACGAGACAGATTGCGATCTATGAGAAATATTGTCTGTTTTACAACTCTGTGATCGAGGTACTCAAAGCGTGCGCGGCTGAGCAGGTCTCGCATGATCGGTGGCAAGCGACGTGGTCGCGTGCGACGCAGAATATTGCAATGGCGACGCAGTCACGAGATAGGCATGCGGATTTGTCGTTTTCGTCGCTCGCGATATGGGTATGTGATAGGAGTAGTTGAGTGCATGAAGGAACTAATAAGGGTGCGTCTAGCCTACCACTCGCGTCATGAAATATCGCCTTCTCCTCGAGGAGCTCTGCCGGAACACACTACACGACGACTCACCCAGCGATCTCGCCTCTCTCGAAGAGAGTCTGTCTTCAGTCAAGGCTAGCCTTGTTCAGCTCGATGCATCTCAGAGCACTGAATGCTCTCGCAATACAAAGGCATCATGTCGTGATTTGTGGAACAGGCTCGTGTTCTTCAGCACGAATACTGTGACCCAGTCAACTGTCGGACCGTCTTTCCCAGCAGAATATCTTGGTCCCGCGATACTATGCGGTGCGCTACACACGTGCTGGATATCGTCAGACACCGAGAACTTGTGGGTTGAGTACTTTGCCGCGTTCTTGTTCAAATCATATCTCGTTCTAGCCTCTGGCGAAAGGAGTGATCGGTATCTCGTGAAGTTCATGATCCCATTGTGCTGCGCGCGTGTGGACTCTGCCGCCGGCGAAGACGTGATCCCGTTCAACAAGAAAGAAGACGCAGAATGCCGACTCTTTGCCGCCCGTCCTCTCGCCGGTACCACCTCGTTCAAAGTATCGTTCGAGCATGCATTCGCGATTTACGAAATTCTCTTGACCACCATGAATAGCGTCGAGTGCGAGACGTGGGTAGATCAGTTGTCGACGCAAATATGCGCGTGCGGAGGAGGCTGCGCGTATGACTTTATGTCGTTCGATATGTCACGCATGCGTGAGTTCGGACCGGGGAGTTCAGTACCTCGAAGGATGCATGCGGTGAGACGGTGTGCGGAGCGCCACGGCGTGCAGAGCAGCGGGAGTGGATCGTCATTTGTGCGGAAGCAGCAGCGGAAGCAGACCGAGAAGAAGATACGACGGGTGTCAGACGGACACGGCGGCAGCGGCGGCGGCGGCGGCGGCGCAAAGGGAAGAGTCGTCGTTGAGATTGAGCACTTTGCAACGCCAAAGAACGCTGTGGATGCTACTTGCGGAGACACTCCTACCGAGGAGCAGCCTTTATTATCGACCTCGCCTTCTTCTTCGTCGTCTTCGTCATCATCTTCTTCGACGACGTCGTCAACGTTGTCGACAATCGTACCTGTCGAGACAACGCACTCCGTACAGTATTCTCCTCTAACTATGGGTCCGCTATCCGCAGATTCGAGTACGACCACGAGCACCCAAAGCAGTGTTTCACACGAGCCGCAGAGGATCGCAAATGTGTGCGTGAAGCTGCTGGACCGAGAACGGATCGAGCGGTATCTCGGATATCTATGGAGCCGCACTGAGCTTCCTCTGGTATCCCAGAACTTGTTAGACAGTACCGAAGACAGCAGCAACAACAACAAGCGCGCGGGTATGACCACAGCATTGAACCGAGAAGGGTCGCGCGCTAGAAGAATAGTGCGACGTATATCAGGCAATTTTCGGCGCAGGGACAGCAGCAGCGGAGGAGGAGGAGGAGGAGGAGGAGGAAATGGAGTTGCCTTGGGACGCACGGCAAGCGGAACTATGATCACGAGACGCATATCGTCGATGACGAAGCTCTCAATGCTGTGGGACACCACTGGTAGTTCCGCGTGATGTATTCTATGGGAAACGGATGGTATAGGAGTTTTGTTTTTTTTTAAATTTTCGTCTCGTGACAGACGACTAGACTAATTGGATTACATGCAAGGTTAAAATCTAGGTGCCATGGTAGAATGCCTTAGCGAGGTAATCTTGAGCCCATGGAGTCATTTTTTGAGTCATAGCTGCGGTCGTTATACTTCTGCTCGAGGAACTCTCCGCGCAAAAGAATTTCCTTAATCGCGTGATCGACGTCCTTTGATCCAAACTCACTTTCCAGCGATGCGCGCGACGCTTCGTCGAGGATGCCCTGGGCGCCGGTCCTGTGGGTCACGTAGATCTTGAAGTTGTTCACGACGTCGATGAGCGCGGTCGAGTCTGGTTTCTTCTTGTATTCCCTGAGTGCGGTGGGCGAGTCTACGAAGACTTCGAAGTCGTCGATGCTGCCCTTGTAGAGAACGCGGTGCTGTGAGGGTCTCAAGTTAGTGAGGGCGTGTAAATCGGGACCGCAGTGGGTATGTACCTGAGTCATAATGGGATCGGCCAAAGGTATGCAGAGACAAGTGTGGACAGATGTAATGGCGTAGTAAAGTGTGTACAGAGGTATGATGAACGAACAGACTAACAGCAGCAGAACAGCGAGTATTTATAGGGCTCGTGATAATTAGCGGTGACGACATAATAGCTTGCGATCGTCGATGCGAGAGTCTGCCCATGGCCCCGCAAATTTGGGTGCGGCATCCTCCGTGTGCACGCGCAGCAGCGTACTTGTGCTGCAACGCTCCCATAGTCTGTGCATACACTACGTCATAGCATCGCGTCAGCATCACCGGCTCGACCAGAACACACCATACAAGCAGGCGGAGGAAGGAGATTAGACTGCGCAGTGAGGCAGTTGTCTAGAACACACTTCTTCAGCTTGCGCAAAATATCATACCGAGCAATTCGGGATCCACCACCGGTTTACTTTGCCGTCGGAACAACACAAGAGAACAGCGTCAAGTCGGAACAACTAGATGAATTCGTACACACATATTTACATACTCATACATGCTGCAAGGCAGAATAATAATAACCCAGTATACAGTACAATCGCACGCCAAGCGACGAGCAAACGCAAGCACAAACACGATCGGGACGAAACGGTATCAAGTGAGACGAACTGGAACAACCTGCAAAACACACAATACAAAAAGAGAAAACACCAAATGAATCGCAGCAGTGTTCTATTCAGCTCTGGTTGAGCTTCTCCCGGGCAAGACCAAACAACTCCTCCTGCTTCCGCAGAAGCTCTTCCTCGGTCATCCCGCTTGATTCGAATTTTCCGACTTTACGCTCTCGGCCGTGCTGCGTGAATGTCAGATACCTCGAATTACAACATCTCCACGGTAGAACTCAGGGACCTCCTCACGGAATGGAAAATGACACACCTTCTGTGATTCCTTGTGTTCCTGGATGACCTGCTTGACAGGTTCAATGTAGTCGGTGAACCCGAGCTCCTGCAGCGCGCGTATAACGTGGTCAGACGCAATCGTCTTCTTGGCCTCGCCCTCGGCCATCTCGTTTGCAGTCTGCGAGAGGACACCGATAAACTCGACGCAGCATTCGATCAACGCGTCGCGCGCATCGCGAGAGAAGACGAGATCGGGCGGAACGATCTCGGAGACAATTTTTTGGACCGTAGCTAACGACAATGTGGTGTTAGTTTAGCTGCTTTGTCGATAATGAAGCATCGCATCGCGGTGCTGCTGTGCTGGCTGTGTATCGCGGCGGAACAATAGCCACAACACAAGCACTTCGGCAGGAGCAGACGCGAGTGGCACATAACAACGCACCCTTTGGCAGCGATAAGTCGTCCACGGAGCTGGACTCCCGATCGGACATGGGCGGCGCGGGGCAGAGGAGGCGGGGCGGTGTTGCTGGTCGTTGTTGTCTTCGCGCCGTCGCTGGGAAACCACAAGTTCGCGATTTTATCTGATTTAGTGGGGGCACTGCGCTCACCGTAGACGGGTCACAACACCTATCGCCACTTCTATCACCGGCTCACACCTCGTCCTCACTGCTCTCTACAACTTCTGTTCCACCCCACGCAGGCATGACAGGCTAGAATAACACCATTAACCCACTCCGTGGCGAGCGCCCAGCCTGAGCCACGCACACAGCCGTACGTTCTCCGCCAGCAGACATGGACGCCATCCCGTCTGCTCCCGGCACGATATACCGGAACATGCTCATATTGGAGGAGTCTCTGCGGACTCAGTACTCCGAGCTGCGCGCACGCCGCGCGCGCTATGCTCTGTTCGTTTCGCTGCTTTGCATCTGGACCGCGTACTTCTACCACGCCGTGTTCATCTTCGCGCCGTCGCCCTACGGCGCGGTGCGCATGGCGCACAAACTCGGCTTCGTGGTCGGTGTCGTCACATTTGCGATGTTTTATGTCTCGGGGTTATATCATTCCGCGTTTGTTGCGCCGAGGAGGTTCTTGCCGTCCGCGAACAAGGGACTGCGCCAGTTCAATCTTCGCCTCGTGATGACTGACGACGATCCCGTCACCTCGCGCTTCATGCTCGCCACCATCGCACGTCATGCACGGCTTGCGTTTTATTGGATCTGGTACCGTGAGATGACGCGCCGGCCGAAGATCGACTATACTCACCCGCCGTCGTCATCCGTGGTCTCCGCTGCAGTAGGCGGGAAGAACGCAACAACAACCAGCCATCATCGTCGATCCTCCTCCTCCTCCACTACATCATCACGACCTCGTCGTCGTTCATCTTCCTCCGACTCCTCAATCGCACCACCGTTCCGTTCACGTGTGCCGGCATCGCAGTCCACGTCTACAATGAACCCCTCGTCACAGTTTGCATCGTCATCATCTTCACCTGCCACTGCCGCGTCCTCCTCACAGGCAGCGCTCCCGTTCCACCACTACTACGCATTACACTATACTCCACCCGGTGGCGGCCTCGTCAAGATCGTCATGCTGCCAAAGGCATTTTCGACAGATTTCCGCGAGGCTTGGGAGGTGTACCGTCGGGACTACTGGTTAAAAGAAAACAGGCGGCGCGCGCAACGCGCAACTGGTCAACTACCTTGTTCGTGTACTTACTCTTAAATGTATCATATTTTTAACCACTTAAATTATAAAAACAGTAAATACACTACATACCCATTCTACTCCGTTTAATTATTCTCCTCCAGCGACTGATCGTCGATCGCACAGTTCGGATGCACGACATACAACATCGTCTGCATCGCCTGCCCGTTCTCGTCCGGAAATCCCTCTCCCCGTAGCGTCATCAGGATGCTGCTCTTGACCATCTTCTTGACCACCTTCCGCACGAGATCTCGCTCCGCAATGAACTCCTCCTCGGTCTGCATGTCGTCCTCGCGCTGCTCGAGATAATACTGCGTCAGCTCCTCCAGCGACACACCTTCGCGGCCCTCGTTCTCCGCCTCGCCAATGCGGCGAACAAGTTGGTTCACGATTGCAACGTAGCGGTCATAGCTGATCTTCTGCTTCTCCTTATTGTTGCCACTGCCAACAGAGTCTTGCTGTTCCTGATACTGTTCTTGCTGCTGCTGTTGTCGTTGGTTGTTTTGCATTCTCCGCTCGTTCTCAATCTCGTCCTCCGGCATCGCTGCATCGTCGTTGTCGTCATCCACATCAACATCGTCCTTCTCGACGTGAATAATTGACTGCCTCAGCAGGTTATACGCTTCCCGCACAAACGCTGGCGTGATCTCGTCAACGCAGTTCGCGCGAGCAATAGCCTCGCACAATCGAATCATCGACTCCAGTTGTCGCACGGTGATCCGGTACGAGTTACGTCCTAGCCCCTGTGCGTCATCTGCACGTAGCTCCTTGTACTTCTCAATCATAAATTCCCGCGACTCTTTCGTCATCTTCGGCTTGAACGTCCGCGCGTACCGAATGTATCGCTGCAGCTGCTCGGTCGAAAACGGCGACACAATAGCTTCGTCGCGTTGTCTATGGATGTCGATAATGTGCGAAGCCAGCTGGGAATCAATCCGCTCATTGCACTCGTCTAGTACCACGAAGAACAGATCAAATCGTGACATGATAGGCGCCGACATGTTGATATTTGCTCGCAGTGACGCTTTGCGGTTATACCGTCCTCCGACCGGATTAGCAGCCGCAAGTATACTAGTCCGCGCATTCAGCGTCGCATGAATGCCCGCCTTAGCGATAGAGATAGTCTGTTGTTCCATAGCTTCGTGAATCGCGACCTGATCTGAAATATCCATCTTGTCGAACTCGTCAATGGCACAAATACCGTTGTCTGCAAGCATGAGCGCACCGGCCTCGATCGTAAATTCCCCAGTTTCTTCGTCCTTCATCACCGCAGCTGTAAGACCTGCCGCAGACGATGCCTTGCCAGAGGTATACACAGTACGCGGCAAGATTCCACACACATATTTCAGGAACTGTGATTTCGAAGTTGACGGGTCGCCAACGATGCAAACATTGATATCGCCTCGAAGGTTAATACCGTCCGGCGTAGACTTGTGCACACCGCCCATAAGCTGTAGTAGAATGCCCTTCTTGATGATCTCATGGCCCCAGATCGACGGTGCAATAGAGTCAACCAGGTGCGCGTACACGCGATCCGAGTGCACCATAGTCTTAAGTTCATCGACCTCATCCTGCGTCAACGAATTCAAAAACTTCTCCTGCTCCTCCTCGCCTTGATCGCCGTCGCCACGCACGTCCGCCTTCCCTGCATCCTTCGCGTCTGCCGAGCTCACCATGCAAGCCAGGAACGCAAGACGGTAAGTCAAGTCGCGCACGCCGAGTGCTTTCAGACCAGAGATACCTGACGTAAGACCTTCGGCGCTCCGCGGAGCATTGCGGCCCTCGCGCGACGCCTCGGGCTTCACGCCAGGAAGAGACAGCTGCGTGACATCTGGAATCACGATCAATGTTCCAACAAACACAACCTTGTCTCCCGCCTTTGCGCGGTCCACGATCTCGCCTCGCAGAATAACATCGAGGCTATATGTCGATTAGCACAATATCAGATATTCAATAAGAATTAACTCACGTGCGAGGCATCGAGCCCGTCGGGATCTCAGACGAGTTTTCTTGAACCCGCACTTTTTGCCAATCCGCAAATACAGACGCAGGCACATTCAGACTCCACATAGTTCTGTTCTGGCAAGTCTCGTTCGGACAGATAGTAGGCTCTGTATATCGGAACATTTGCTCAACGTTGTCGACTACTGCGTGGCACACGTCGCAGGTAAAACTGCCCTTGTACAGCTCCGGTCGAACTTCAGACGAGCGTGTGACCGTTCCAGAAATAGACATGAGGCAGCCAACGCGCTCGGTACGCAAGTCTCGTAGTCGCTGCACAACCGGCATGTTAAAGAACGCAATCTGGAACAACTTCTCTCGCGGCTTGGTCTTCGACGCAGTGCTTGAAGTAGTGTTTCTGCGGCCGCCCTGGGAACCTGAGAGTGTAGACGATCCACGCTGAGAATCGAAGACAGTTGGCTCGTACTTGGCGACCAACTTGTGCAGCGCGCGCAGCAAGAACGGTTGGAATCGGTAGTACTGCTCCGTGATGGCCTGCGCAAGGATAGCGTGCGCCTCCATCAAATGCGTATAGTCAACATACAATGTCGACCGGTCTTCAATCTTGAGCTCTCGAATTTGTCGCACGTAGTACTTCTCGCTATCATCGTCCTGCGGCGCCGCAGGATCTTCGAATGTTTCGAGAAACTCCCGAAAAGTCTCGCCGACCTCCTCGCCGGTCTTGTCGACGACCTTGGGAATCGCCTTGTCGTATCTACCGCGCGGCCGGTCCTCAATCTCCTCGTGGTCGGGGTCCACTTCGTAGTCGTCGCCACCGGCTTGCGAAGACGGCTGTGGCGTCGCGCCGCCCTCGCTTCGCTGGGACGACAGAGCTGGTGCCGGACGACGCCCGCGCGGTCTCTGCGTGGGCGGCCCAAAGGGATCCGAGGCGAGGTCCGCGAGATGATCAACTTCAGATGCCATTCCTGCAAATGTAGAACCGTCGTGAGGTGTTCCGCGGAGTATGCGGGCTGGTGGAGATCGTGGGGAAGAGACGGACCGAGAAGAACTGGAGAAAGGGGCCACGGCGGTGTTTGGAACCGCAATTTTCGACGCGCGAATTTAAGGTTTCAATTAAATCTCGAAGAGTCGCGTCACGACGCGTTCACGCGCGCACTACGCGTCGGGGGTTAGGGGTTTTGTTCTCTGCTCGCAATCTCAAGGACTGCAAAAACTGTTAAAAGAGCGCGATATTTCAGA
This sequence comes from Limtongia smithiae, assembly GCF_038497785.1. Lineage (NCBI taxonomy): Eukaryota > Fungi > Ascomycota > Lipomycetes > Lipomycetales > Lipomycetaceae > Limtongia > Limtongia smithiae. The sequence continues at coordinate 260,990 of NW_027117632.1, forward strand.
ACATTTGCATATCACACCGTTATTAGATTGTTTAATAACTATCATTAGGGTAAGTTAGGAGAAGATCGGGCGGGGTGGAGTGGTTACAGATGATGGGCCTCTGGGAATGCCACTTGCAGTCGTGTCACGTGGGTTCGGAAGCTCTATGAATATTGCCGATTATCGAGCTGTAGGAGCGGCAGTAGCATCACAATAGAAGCTTTAAAGCCAATCTTGGGGTAACTAATATTGTGCCAAAATATCGAAAATACCCCCCCTATTTCGGCGATCTTAACATGATTGGGACTGGTACGACAACTAAACAATGGCCGCGATATCTGCCGCCAGCGCGGGCATTGAATGGCCCGATCAGGCAATGATCGAAGCTGAAATTAAATGCTGTATGTGGGCGTGTTCACAGCCGAAGGCATGCAATTGTGCAAAGATTATTGGATCAGTCGCTCTGTTCGTTTGATACCATGGTAGTTGATAGTTACTATCGTTTAAGTAGTAGGTCGTGGGCGATCTGGTGACGTTCTTTGGCTGGGACACCCTGTTTCGTTTTGTATCAAGCCAGCCACCTGCCCTCGCACCTGGTCAAACCGAACTTCAGTTAAACTATATTCTTAATTCTATACCGTCCACGTCTGAGCTCTGATTTGCAGAATCCTGATGCCATATGCAGATTCCGGACCACATAATTATTGAACGAGTGTATCATATTCTATAACTGCCTCCTACATAGTATAAATACGCGCTGCCGAGCGGACGCACTTCTAAAATTCAAATCTCTCTGATTAAACCCAAAAGGAGTGTGTGTGTTGCAACAAAAAAAATTCCAGTCTATGACGAACCTTCCAATGCCTGGAGCTGCACGAGCTCGTAATACTTTCCACGCAGAGCCAGCAGTTCCTGGTGCGTTCCTTGTTCTAAAACCTTTCCTGCCTCAAATACGTAAATCACGTCCGCGTTCTGGATAGTTGACAACCTGTGCGCGACCGCGATCGTGGTGCGGCCCTTCGCCGCGCTGTCAAGGGCAGCCTGCACAACTTTCTCAGACTCAGAGTCCAGAGCCGAGGTAGCCTCGTCGAGCAGTAACACCTTGGGCTGGCGAATGAGGGCACGGGCAATAGCGATACGTTGTTTCTGGCCGCCAGAGAGCAAGCTGCCCTTCGATCCACAAAGAGTGTTGTAGCCGTCCGGAAGTGACATGATGAAGTCGTGTATGTTAGCCTGTTTGCAAACCGCGATGATCTCCTCCTCAGTGACCGCGCGGGTTGTACCAAACTGGATGTTCTCTAGGATAGAGCCGGAGTAAAGCGTCGGCTCCTGCTGAACAAGAGCGATCTGCTCTCGGTATGCGTTAATGTTGAAGTCCTGGATATTTTGTCCATCAAGAAGAATCTCGCCCTTGAGAGGTCTGTAGAAGTGCTCAATGAGACCGATCGTGGTACTCTTTCCGCATCCAGAGCCTCCGACTAGCGCAACGTATTGGCCCTTCTTGATTGTCAAGTTCAGACCACGCAACACGGGAACCTGCGGCCGCGTAGGATAACGGAAGTGCACGTCCCGGAATTCAACGTCACCGCGGACGTTCTCAGGGATCTTGCCAGTGGTATCCCAAGTATCAATCTCCGGCATGGTATCCAGCATCTTCTTGACATTCGCCGTCGCCGACTTAGCCTTGCCCATGTCGGGCGCAAACGAGAACATAATACCGGCATTTTCCGCGCCGACGAGAATGGTTGAGTATGTAACGTAAAACTGAAACAGCGAGTACTCCCTGCGACGGATGAACGTGCTTCCGTACCAGAACGTGAGTGCGAGAGTGAAATACTGCGTGCCCTGTGCCAGACCGTACCAAAACGCAGACCGCCGCGAGGCAGCCTTGCTCTTGCGGCCTTGCTCGGCAATGATAGCATGGTAATGCTCCATGACGTCGTCCTCGCGAGTCAAAGATGTCACGGTGCGAATGGCAGAGGTGGCCTCGCATGCGTAGCTACCTGCAATCTGGTTGGATTTCTTGGTTGTGTTCTGGAACACCGAGAGTACATAGAACCGCCAGAAACCGGCGCCGATGATCAGAGGCAAACACGCGCAGCACACCAAAGCGAGGTTCCACGCAATCGCAATCGCGAGTACAACACCGGTTATAATGATCATCGTCGAGTTCATGACCTGGCCCAACGTTGCACCCCCAAATCCCTCAACGAACTGCGCGTCCTGGGACAAAGTGCTCGTGAGCGATCCAGTAGTATTCTCGTCCTTATCGTAAAACCGGATATCCTGTCTCAGCATCTGCTTCAGAGTACGAAGTCGGATACGACGCACGAGCTTCTGCGTCGTGTAAGCAAAGAAAGTCAACGAGAGACCAGTAACAATCAGTTGCACAACGGCAAGCATGAAGAACAATCCAGAGTATAGAGCGATCTGAGAGCTCATGAAATCGTAGTCAGGCGACGAAAAAGCTTGCACACTCCTGCCGAACAGAAGACCCATGGCATCATAGGCCAAACCGGTTAATGACGATCCGATGGCACCCATAATGTTGTACTTCTCCTCAGGCTTGCTCAGAACCAGCAAGAACTTGACCAGTTCCCAAAGCGAATAATCCTCCGCCTGGGGATCCCGCTTGACCGGCATGGACGCAATAATCATGCTTGAAACCGACTTGTTCGTCTTCTCGCGTGTGATTCCCAAAAGACCATCCTCCTCAGTGGCCTCTTGAACGAATTCCAGCTCGATGCCTTCTTCCTCGTTGTCAGCGACTTCCAACTTCTCCTCCTGCTCCTTCTTCTGTTGTTCGATCTTCTGCGCTTCAACGAGATCATAGTAATCGCCCTTCTTCGTCAGAAGTTCGTCATGCGTGCCTTGCTCGATAATGACTCCGCGACGCATAACAACGATATTGTCGGCATCCTTGATAGTAGACAGACGGTGAGCGATTACAATAGTAGTGCGATTCTTCGAGGCACGATCCAGTGCTTCCTGGACAACGCCCTCGCTGCGAGTATCCAAAGCAGAAGTAGCTTCGTCAAGGAGTAAAATCTTCGGATCTCCAACAATTGCGCGCGCGATAGCAATACGCTGCTTCTGTCCACCGGACATAAGGAAACCCCGCTCGCCAACGCTGGTGTCAAGACCCTCGGGAAAAGTATCAATGAAAGTCATGGCATTCGCTTGACGGCACGCTTCCTTGACAAGCTCACGCTTCTCAACCTCGGAGGCGAATTCGTACTTCGTACCGATCAGACCGTGGGCGATGTTCTCGTAAATCGAACAGCCAAACAACGTAGGCTCTTGGGACACCAATGCAATCTGCTGACGCAGCCAGCGGATGTTCAGGTCCCTGGTGCTCTTTCCGTCCAATGTAACACAGCCGCTAAGTGGCTCATAGAAGCGCTCCAGAAGACCGATGATAGTTGACTTGCCGGATCCAGAGGCACCGACGAGGGCAACAGTCTTGCCAGCCGGGATCTTCAAGTTGAAGTCGTTCAAAATCGTAACGTTAGGTCGGGATGGGTACACGAACTTGATATTGGACAGCTCTATGTCACCCTTCACGTTCTCGAGGCAGGCGCCGCTGGTGGAGTACGAATCGATAATGGACTCGCGGTCGATGGTCGAGAAAATCTTGCCGGCAGCAGCAATACCGTTGGTGATGCTTCGTGCGTGAGGCGAAATGTTGGCGAGAGCGAAGGTACTGAGGATCATAGCCAACAGTGTGGTGATAACGCCGCCAACGGTCTCGTCGCCGGACCTGATGAAGCGTCCACCCTGCCAGAAACCGAGAGCGTCATTGGAGTACACACCGAGCCACATCAAAGCAGTCATCAAGCCCTACGACTAGTTAGCTTTGAATGCATCACACAGGGAGAAGATGCTTACCAGGTAGATACCAGCCTTGAAGCCCCACTTCTCGCTGATGGCAAGATACTGATCATAGCGCTCCGCAAGCCGGTCCTGGATGCCAAACGCCTGCACGTTACGAATGCTAGACAAAACCTCCTCTGCGACCGTACCACCAGCAGATGAGCCCTCAAGCGCCATGCCGAAGTACTTTGCCATTCTGTTCAGGAGATAGAACGACCCGCAGAGCACAAATACGGCGATGGAAAGCATAATGAAAGTGAGCTTGTACGCGCGGATGAAGCCAATGGCAAATGCTGCGAAAAACATGGTACCATTGCTGATGATGTACGAGACCTTCTCGGACATGCCTTCTTGGATGAGAAGGGTGTCAGCGGACACGCGCACGGTGATCTCGCCGGAGCCGAGTCTATCGAAATATCCAATGTTCTGGCGGAGTGTAGCGCGAAGATAGTGCTCTTTGATACGGCCGGACAGGACCTCACCTCTGTCAATAAAAGTGTAGATAGCGACATAGGACAGGAAGATATCCGCAATTCCAAGGTAGACGAACAACAAGGCAAGCTTGTTCACGCGGCGCTGGAACTCATCGGGCGACAAGTAGTCGTCACCATAGTAGATAGACGTATTGTTCATCTCATAATAGGTGGCGTTTGTTTGATAATAAGTGCCGTTCGACACCATACCGTTGTACGATGTGCCGTTGTAAGGAGAACCGTACATCTCCGCCTGCCCGGCGTAGCGCGTGAAGGTCTCGGTAATGCTTCCGAAGATGACAGTCATCAGCGGTCTCGCGCAGCCGTCGCAGACAGCGCAAAACGTAGCCACGCAGAGCATGGCGATGTCCTTTGCGGTGGCATATCTGTAGAATGAGAAAAAGTTTGCGGACTTCTGGACAAATTCAACCTGGTCTCGGAGAATCTTGGCCTCGTTCACGGGGAGGTGACTGAACTCGTCGAGACGAGCGGACTCGATCTTCACTGTCTCTCCGGTGGAGACGGAGAGCTTGTCGTCGGCGGTGGTACCGACGAGTGGCGTCTTTTCATCCATAGAGGCCATCGGCGGTAGATATCAACAGTTGCGCTGAAGCAGAGAAATGTGAAGTCCGAGCTTCCGACGGTGTGAGTATAGTAGAGACCGAGACCGAGACTGGGTAGCAACTGCGGGCTATAGAGGAGTGCAGTCGAAACGACAGCGACGATGGGCCTGCGCGGCGGGCGTGTTACGCAATTCCGTGGCCTCAAGAAGTAGAAAGGGAGAGGCAGTCCGCGGCCAGCAGTTTAGCAGGTGAGGAGAGCTCTGGCGTTCTCCGTTGAACTTGAGCACTTTCATGAACCGCGAGCCGCACGAGTTCAGATAAGCCGATGGCTCGTGCTCTGTGACTGACTCACGTCGAGTTTCTTTAAGCTCCGAGCTCATCGCGCCATCACCGCCGCAGTTCTCTTGATTAGTTCCGCCGCTGTATCAACTAACCAGTGACCAGTTTGAGATGGACCGCGCTTTCATCATCAGCGCGCATAGAGCCGGGCATCCTCTGCGCGACAATGAGCTGCACGCTAATCGGATACTGTGGATTGCAATTGCGTGTCCTGCTATTGGCGGACTCCACTAGCGGCCAAGGATTTCGATGACTTCCCCAGTCTTTCAGAGCAACGCTTTGAGCAGCTGCGAGTCGCGACGAATAAACAAGAACCAGTCTGTGCAGCTGAACCAATCTGTAAAGATACACTAGCGTGCGGAGTATTGCCATGCCACTCTTCAGTAAATCACTGGCCATCACCGGAGCTCGACAATGGAGCAACCACAACATTCACAACTATTCATATCTATTCGTAGTGACTCTAAGTATTAATTACATGCCCCAGGGATTATTCCGTCATTAAAAATGCAGCAGTACACAAATGATAAAGAATTACAAAGACGACAACAATTCACTTTTCAGATTCCTTGATAGGCCGCTCCTCGTCCTGCGAAAGTGGGCGAATCACTGGCACTTCCATCTTGATAGACGGTGCATTGCCCGCAATCGCCGCCTGTCTCTCCAGCTTCGGCCCGATCGCGACGTAGACAACGCCAAACGCGATGCCAGCGCCAGCAAGACCAACGGCGACATACCACGCGGCTCTGTAGCCCTTCAACACGTCTGTGCCGTTGTTATTGGTCGCGTTCTCGACGGAGCCGGCAATACCGAGACCGGTCGCAATTGAATAATTCACGACGGTGTTGATGAGCGACGCAGCCACGCCTTGGTTATGCGCCGGCATGGAATCAGACAACAGAATTGTTCCGGACGGGAAGGACATGTCCATGCCGAATGGAGCCACCACAATCGACCAAAAGGACTGAAACCAGTACGACTGCTTGACCGGCATGGTCGCAAAGAGAATATTAGCGACCGTGAAGGCGACCATGGCAGCGCAAATGATAATCCGCGGATGGAAATGAGAGAGAAGAAAGCCTGTGAAAATAGCAGCCATAGGCCCGATGACCGCACTGGTGCACTGAGTCGCGGTCGTGACGAGAGGAGAGTGGTTTCTGAGGTTGAGGGAGAAGGACCAGTAGTAGTACACCCAAATGCCGAACGAACTCCAGCCAAAGGCCATACAAGCAAACACAAACGACGTGTTTGCAGAAAGCTGACGCAATGGAACGATAGGATACTGCGTATACGGATGCAGCTCGATATAAATAAACACCATGAACATGAATGCACCGATAATGAACAGCGCAATGGGATACCGCGTGGCCAACCATCCCGCTGCCGCGCCTTGATTAAGCCCAACATTGATCAGAATAAGTGCGCCAACACCAACGATGGTTCCGAGCAAGTCGATCTCGACGCACTGCCGCGCAAACTTGCTCTCGTGGTTGATGTCGTCTGCGCGCTTGACCTCGTCGAGCTCGCGCGGGATTACGAAAATGCTCGCGACCATAGAGCATGCAAGAATGGCAGAGATGCACCAGAACGACCACGGCCACCAGACCCATTTGATAAAGAGTGAGGTGATGCTCGCGCCGACGCAGAACCCGCAGGGGGCGCAGGCGCCAAAGATACAGAACACAAAGTTCTTGCGCGCGGAGCCGTTGGGGTATGTCTTTCCGAGCAAGGCTAGTCCGTTCGGCAGGAGCATGGACGGGCCGATGCCCTGCAGCGCGCGGAAGACCTGAAAAAGAATGGAGGACTTGCAGAAGGCGGCAAAGCCACATAGCAGAGTGAAGAGCGCGAACAAGGCGTAGCCGATGATGAATAGCTTCCGCGTGCCGAACGCATCGCCCCAGCGACCGGAGGGCAGAATGAAGGTACCAACAGTGAGCGAGAACGAGGCGGAGAACCATGAGAGTTGGCCAGACTGGGTGATGTTGAAGGAGTCGCCGATGACGTTTACCGCGGCGATGGTCTGGCCAAAGGCAGCCTGCGTGAAGAGTTGCGCGAACGCGATGAGCATCACGAAGGCAGCCTCGTGGGGGAGGCCAAAGTCCGTGTAAGATACTGCCATTGTGATGGATGCGTGTTAATGCGCGGAGGCTTGTGGCCGACCGGGTGCTTTTGTGAGGATACCGCAGCGGCCATGGCGCGATCGCACGATGGTATCAGACAGCCACGAAGCAGGGAAGCTTGAAATCCACGATAACTAAGCCGCTTTCGCCAGAGTCGATGCGCTGATTAAGACACCGTCACGTGCACGCCGCCCTCCGACTAACCGCGGGTGTCCGGGTCTCGCTCGCCACGGCGACGACGCGCTGGCGGTCGCCAGGGCTTGCCTTCTTCGTCACGCGCAGAGAGAGGTCTGCAAGCCAGGTGGTTTGGTGCGTACTCGCGATGACCAAGGAGGAGCGCGCGTGCGCCGTGACGTCATGCGGGGTCAGGGCCAAAGTTGTCATCGAACAATCCTCTTTGTGCGGCCGGAACCCCACTTGATTTGAAATTCGCTCTGTTCGTTCATTTCTTCCGTGCTGACGCCGGCGACCGTGTGAGATAAAGGCCGGACTTCGGACTTCGGAGTCAAATGGATGAGCGATCTAGCCATGATATTGGTGAGCTGCTCTGACTGATTCATGACAAAATGGGAGGACGAGCAAATATCGATGGTGCTTCTTAGGTTCGTTCATTGACCCGCTAATATACAATATCCCGCCGATCGCCTATATACAACCGCAGCAGCCATAGCTGCATCAAAAACTTCTTCGTGCTATTCGCCGCGTTCACCACAACCTCGTCTGGCACGACATCGCCTTTCTCATCTGCCCGCACTTGTGCAAACAGCGCCTCCCGCAACACCTCTGCCGTCTCGTGGCCGCACAACTCATTTACGTAGTACTTCATAATCGGAACACTGTATCGCACGTTGAATATCATCTCAGAGTCCATCAGCGTTCTTGTGGATGGATTCATCTTTGATTTCCACGAGAGCACCGCGCACGGAATGCCGCGCGCTTCGGCCCGCTCCAGCGTCGCATGCACGCCGACGCGCACTGTCTGCACTGCGGCGGCAAGGCGTGCGCGCAGCCGTCGCTCAATCAGCAAGTCCATGTCCGCTTTCCACACAACCTGCGACGCGGGCAGCGCGAAATTCGCCGCGAACTTGGCTTTGTACAAGTTACTCGCGCCCTTTTGCTCTGTCAGCGTGACGTGGTTTCGCCGCAAGATATGATACGCCGTAATTCCAGAGTGTGAGTCCTTTTGGCCCGGCTCGAGGGGCAGAATTATGTGTAGCCCTGTCTTAATCGGTTTACCGTGCTTGTCGCCACTCTTTGCGCCGGATGGATTGTGTGTCGCCATTACGACTGTCTCTCGCAGATGTTCTGGAACTTCGAAGATGGATAACCGCACGAGCATGGGCAATGGTAGTCGCGAGGAGTATGCCGCGCACATGCGCACCGGACCACACAGCGCAAGAACTGTAGAGAATTAGCCACCACCATCCAAGAATATTGGAGTTCAACATACCATATGGATTATTCTGAAATCGCCGCGACCACTCCGACAACTTACTCTCTGGCCGCAATGGCTTCACCCGCTTCAATCGATCGGGGATCCATGTCTCGGGGTCCGTCAGCAGCACTGATTTGTCGAGCTCATAATCAAGCTCAGGTGGAAGTCCGGACGCGCCGTAGTTTGTAGCAGACGCCGGCGCCGCGGGTGCGTTCTCCGCTGGCGGACTGGACGAGGTCGAGTAGAACTTCCTCAACGAGCGCTGGGTGGGTGACAGCACAGGGCGCAGTCGCTGAACTCCATAAGACCTCATGATGCATAGCATACACCGTAGTTGCTAGCTCGTGGAGCACGTCGCCATGACCCTGCTGTTGTGTGTCAAGCAGCTGGCCCTGATCCGACATCGACGAAGTTGAAGATTCAGCAGACAAAAATAGGTTGCCAAATTCAGGGGGCGTGTTCAAGGTCAGCCGCACGACGTACTGTTGTTCCGACGCCATTTTTGGGACCAACTTGGGGCCCGTAAACACACGGATGAGAAAAGTTTTGCTCTGTAAACATGCTGGAAGAGATGCCGAGATAGGTGTTGAGAAGCGGCTGCCTCGCGACGCGTCGGGCGGTGCAGATGCGGACGCGTCGAGGCGACCCAGCTTCGAAGACACGAGAAGAGAAATAGACTGCTCCGGACCGCTGAGTGTACGGTACGCGTCCGTTCATACGCCGCGCTCTTGCCGGCGCAGGAAAGCGCTGCTTACAAACGCCATGGTCGCGGCTCCAGATCGAATCAGACTGCACTAGATTCGCGACGGCACTGATGGATATCAAACTTAGCCGTTACCGCGTAGCTGGCTGGTTGGGAATCGGCGAATGCGGAGGCGTGCGTGGAGCAAGTGCTCTGAGATCTCCTCACCTTGGTGGATTGCAGAGAGCAAGCACAGAAGGCATTCCAAGCAGTTGGAGGACCTTCTCGATAGTAAACAGAGCATGTAGAACGCATCTTAATCGTGGCAGCGTGGACTGTAACTAACTCTGTCACTGCTGTTGACGATTATCAATGACGGTTTAAGACCCGTCCTCTACGACCTCCCTACTCCCCCTCCTCTCTCCTCACTTCTTTCCCGTCACCCCACACGTCACTATATTCAAGCAGAATGTCAGACCAGGATCAATCAGATCAAGTCATCTTGCAGCAGCTCGCGCAGATTGAGCAGTTCTCAACGCTGCACCCGCGTCTGGACAAGACATTCACATACGGCACCGCGGGTTTTCGCGAGAAGGGCGCGCTGCTGGACTCGGTGATCTTCCGTGTGGGCTTGCTCGCCGCATTGCGGTCGCGGAAGTTGGAAGGGCAGACTATCGGCGTCATGATCACAGCGTCACATAACCCACCCGAGGACAATGGCGTCAAGCTTATTGATCCGCAGGGTGAGATGCTCGAGGTACGTCATCGCATTTATGCTGGATAAACATGTATTAAAGGAATCAGCAATCGTGGGAGGAGTACGCTACGCGTTTTGCGAACGCAGACTCGGACGAATACCTGGCTCGCGAGTACCTGAACGCGTCCGAGGTGCTCAAGATCAACCTCGAAGCGCCTGCGGCCGTCGTTTTCGCGCGGGACACGCGCGAATCCGGCCCTCGTCTCGTCGCAGCGCTAAAAGACGGACTCTCCGCCGCCGGCGCCGAGTTCACAGATTACGGCGAGCTCACGACCCCGCAGCTGCACTACATTGTAAAGTGCATCAACACGGCGAAAACCCCGAGTCCGTACGGCGCGCCCACGGCGCAAGGGTATTACGACAAGCTGTCGAGCGCGTTCAAGGTCGTGCTAAAGAACCTGCCCAAGCCCAGCGCCGTCACGGTCGACGCGGCTAACGGCATCGGCGGACCACAGCTCAATGCGCTTGCAAGCGCGATTGGCAGCGACGTGATCAACTTCGTCGTGGTCAACGCCGACGTCGCAACCCCAACAAAACTGAACTTCCAATGCGGTGCGGATTTCGTCAAGACGCAGCAAAAGCAGCCATCCGGCGTCGATCTCGTGGCCGGCCAGATCTACGCGAGTCTGGATGGCGACGCAGACCGGATCGTGTTCTACTACCTCGATGAAGACAGCGGTTTCCACCTACTGGACGGCGACAAGATCGCGTCACTCATCGCCATGTTTGTGCAGGATTTACTGGCACAGTCCGGCATTAGTCTCGAGGTCGGAGTGGTGCAGACCGCGTACGCGAACGGCAGCTCGTCACAGTACCTGACAGAGGTCCTGAAGGTGCCAGTAACCGTGACCTCAACCGGCGTGAAGAATCTGCATCACGCGGCGGTTTTGTTTGACATCGGCGTGTACTTTGAGGCAAACGGGCACGGCACGGTACTGTTCTCTCCCGGGGCGATCAAGGCGCTTGAATCATTTGAGGCCAACTCGCCGAGCCAGCAAACCGCGGTCACAACGCTTCTGTCGCTCTCTGATCTCATCAACCAAACCGTAGGCGACGCGCTATCGGACTTACTCCTGGTGATCGCGATCCTTACGCAGAAGTCGTGGGGTCCGGCAGAGTGGGACCTGGCCTACACGGACCTGCCGAACCGGCTGGTCAAGGTGCTGGTGAAGGACCGCACGGTATTCAAGACCGAGAATGCTGAGCGCCGATTAGTGCAGCCCGCGGGCGTGCAGGATAAAATCGACGAGATTGTGAAGAAGTACAAGTTCGGGCGCAGCTTTGTGCGGGCAAGCGGGACGGAGGACGCGCTGCGGGTGTACGCCGAGGCCGCGACACAGGGCGAGGTTGTGGATTTGACGATGAAGGTCGCGGAGCTGGTGAAGGACTTTTAACCGGGGCCGGAGCAGGTTGCTACCTTGCGATAGCGAGTGGCTAATCATAGTTCAACGGGCCGAATGTGCTGGCATCCGAACACTAGTAAAAATCCACGCTGTTCTGACGGCTCTCTCCGGTTAACGCACATCTACTATCCAATGAACAACCGCTCGCTTCTATCAAACTCTTGGCCATCTGTAACTGTAGTCTATAAGCTACTGTTGTGATGGCTCGCGCAGTATAGTTAGCAGAGCAACGGGTGCGGCGGTCCGCCGTGGCCTCCCCGGAGAAGTTTGGGAAATGGCCCCTGCAACGTCCCAGGGTGCACGCGACATCCGCGACAGCCGGACTGACAAAGGGACTTAACTGGCGAGGACGGCGACTCAGCTAGGAAGGATGTATGGCAGGGTCGGAAATTGCAATCTATAGCGTGAATGCATTAAGAGAATATGGACAAACAACCAAGCAATACATTAGGTCGACGTTTCAATGAGATATGCCCGTTCACAAGTCTCTGTTATACAAAAACCAAAAATCAACACGATAGAGAGGAGCAAGACAGTGTAAGAGCGTGGCAAAAGCAATCAGGTACACAGGCAAACAAAACGTGCGCGGGAGCTATTTCTGCGGAAATAGATGTCGTGAAAAGAGAAAATGAGGATCCAAACAGTGGTGGTGCATGAGATGGAGGGTGCGATTACTTGTTGCTCTTGACGGCGGCGAGGGACAACGCCTCCACCTCCTCCTTGGACTTGCCGGTGGCATTGATGATGACGGTGTCGACCTGTTCGCTGAGAGTGGGCAGCTCCATGGTCTGGACTTGGCTGATGACCATAGACTCTTTCATGTAGTGGTACTTGCGCAGTTTGATGCGTGCAGTCAAGGTGTCCTCGGAGGCAGTGATGAAGAGAAAGCGCACGCCGATGGAGACGCCGTTTCGGTCGCGCAGCTCGCGGACGGACTGTCGAATGAGATCGCGGTACTTCTTGCGGAGAGAGGAGCAGGTCACGAAGGCGATTTTGGCGTTGTCCTTCTTGAGGGCGGCGTATGCCTCAGGGCCAATCTTGCCGAGCCAGGGAATGCGGTCCTCGTCGGTGAGCGCGATACCCTCCGACATCTTCTTGATGTTCGTTTGGCTATGGAGCTCGTCGCCTTCGACGTAGGGTGCGCTGTAAGTCTCCTTGAGGTACTCGGCGACGGTTGTCTTGCCGCTACCGGCAGGGCCGCCGATTACCCAGATCATGTACTCGTGGTCCATTGTGAGGTGTGGGGTGTACGGGGGGGCAGTGCAGGTAGGGAAGATGGCGAGAGGGTGGAGGGAAGACGGAAGGGAGAGGCGGGAGGAGGAGAGCGCGGCCGGAACACAAGGCGGCGTGCGCCCACGACACCTGGACGCCCTTTTCACCAGCCAGCCCGCCGACAACACTCCGCCGCCGTCCTTGCTACTATCCTCTACGCCTCTGCGCCTCAGTTCCTGCCTTGCTGCTATCAAAACACCGTCGCCGACGCTCTGGCTGCCCGGCTGGCTCTTGCCAGCCCGTCGCTGCGCTGGAATGCCCTTCGCGGAGTGCCCCCCCCGCCGCGGCTCCCCCACGCCCGCCCCGTATGAATCCCCCGGCCATCCCTCTACACACCCCGCCCACGCGGTCTGCTGTGCCCCGCGTGCGCCTAGTAGCCGCCCTCCTCCTCATCTTCTTCCTCTTCCTCTTTTGCACGAATGGTACACGCCGTCAGGAACAACACCACCGCTACCACTGTCACGTGTTGCATGCACCGTTGCACATTTAGCCGTCATATCCGGTGCCATAATTTATGCGATGACCGGCTCCGCGGCCCTCAACCATCCTGAAGTCATTGCACATCACGCGCGCTTTCTGCAGCAAGTGTAGGGTCGCGTTCCGTCTGGCATGCCCGACAGCAGGTTTCCTCCGCGCTCTCTGGGTGATTCTTTTCTCTACGCCAATTCTGCTCCGACTAGATGGATCCGAGAAGCAGAACCGCTACGGAATTCGGAAACATCATCAGCCGCGCACTCTGCGGCACATAGTGACTCTCGCATGTCGAACCAACTTTATTTAATGCGCGCAAAGCATAACTCACTACTTTAGGGAACAGAATATTGGTGAAAGTTCTAAAAAAATATTGACAACCCTGGGATTCGAACCCAGGCCTCCGAAGAGATGAGAACCTTAATCTCACGCCTTAGACCAACTCGGCCAGATTGCCTTGCTTGATACACTTCGAGGGAGTTCAATCCGCCAGAGTCTGCGACAAGTATATCATGTGACTTTTGAATGTTTAAGGTTGTCAGTCGTAATTATATTTGCTCCTCTAATAAACAATAAAAATGGAAATAAATCGAATGATAGGTCAAGTCAAAACAAGCTTTCTTACCGAGGTATAGCAGCTCGGTTGGTGTTGATATTTCGCCGGCATTGTGGTCTACATAGTGATTGCGTGTTTGTTGGATCAACTTATCTGCGATTGAAATGGTTTGATCAACAGTACAGGTTATGAATGACAATTCGGATGTCAATGCGCTCATTGAACACACTGTATTCAGCTATTGTAAGGAGCCAGTCTGCGGAGATGAGCCGCCAGTGAGACGCGTAACGCGCAGCATCATGAGCCCTTACCCGCGCTATGCACCTCTGTGTTGATTGTCAACATAATGATTGGAGTCTGATACTCATGGGCTCGCTATGCCGTTTTATTACCATCTCGCATCCGGTAGTTTGTCTGTGAAATGCTTGCAGAGAGTGAGTTTGGCGGATTCTAGTCTGCACTACACAGGTAGTGGCACTGAGCGACGCGATCCCCTTCGATCCACTCTGATTCTCTGACTGCTGCTTGGCAATTGCTATATTCTGAATGGAATTGTACATTATGGTTGCCTGATGCGCAGTCAGTCTGCCGTTTAGACCACGCCATCACAGGCAACAGTGATTTGCCTTCGCCCTGTCTGCTGTTTGGTGTTGCTGGTGACACCAATGCACCCAATGCACTCCGCCACAGGAATCGCGCAAATACCCATGGCGACGGCCCTCTCCGTATATAAAACAGATATCCTACCCTTCCACATTTCCTGTTTCTGCGCTTCGACATGCTATCGCTCTCGCAATGCATTACCGTAGTTTTTCCCGCTTCCTCAGACCTGTTCGCTTCTCCATCCCTCACCAAGGCAAAAGAACAATGACCGCTCCTTCATCAGCAAGTGCGCGGTCACCACCATTTCTCCGATCGGCAAGATGATCCTGCGCGTAACCTCGCCTTCCGGCGTGACCAACTCCCACCCTCGCATCTTCATTCGTCTATCGCCCTTACGCCTCCCCGAGAATCATGATGCACTGCATAGCAAACGAGCCGTCATCATCATCCTAAAACCTGTCCCTGGCGAATACCAGCACTCGGTCAGACGCCTAGTTCTGCGCTTCCTTATCGCACCTGTAGACCTGGACAGCGACACGTTGGTGCTCTCCAGCCTCGGACCGCGCAAGACACCGGCTTCCCCGCCTGCGTCAAGCTTTGACATTGGTCCGAAGTTCAAGGTCGAAAGCGAACCCCAAGCGATCGCTGTCTTGCCATACGCCATCCAAGACTGTGAGCCAACGATCAAGATTGAACTTAATACCGATAACGGCGACTATATACACTTTTAGTCTGTCGTCTGAACTTAATGAGGGCCATGGCATGGACTTGCTGGAGGCTTTTGGCGTCTGTAAAACTACGGGATGGTACTTTGTAATGAAATCATGATAATTTGAGATCTTGTCTTAAATAACCCTTACTGGTAGTGCAGCCTCACAAGTGCTCTACTCTGTGCGACAGAGATGTTCTTCGGAATAGCTCGTAGCCTCGCATTCAGTAAGGCCCTCAATTGCTCTGTTGTGCTGTGCTGTGCTGTGCTCTTCGCGAGCGGCGTTGGTGTTCAGTATTTCACATGTTTTACCCGGCGGGCACGCGCCACTTCACACAGATTTGACTACTTGGGATCTCCACAGCCATTTTTCAACCAGCAAAAGGCGAACGGAAATGGCACGCGAGATATAACCTCGGAGAAACGTACCGCGGCAAGTCATCGAAACATTGTGCAATTTTGCACGTGGGATTTGCGAGAGATCGCGTTTGCTTGGTGGTGATGATCTCGCCTGCCGTACAGAACAGCGATTCGAGTCATACTTCGCGGTTAGCATTTGAGGAATTATACAGTTACAGCAAACATGGGAGATCAGGTGCAACAGCTAGCGGGGGACGTCGAGAACAGGCTTGATTTGGTACCTGATCTTCAGGAATACGACTTTGTGAAGCTCTTGCCGCGCGAAATATCGGAGAGCATCCTGGACGGATTACCGCTACAAGCACTCGTGCCACTGCGCTTGGTATGCAGGGCCTGGAACGACTTAATTACATCGACGCCGCGATTTTGGGGGTATTTAGTCGTTGACAACAGCATTCGGGATCCGTACGTGTTGTGCTCTATATCCAAGTTCGTGAAATCGTCAGGATGCCAGCGGTTCGAGGTGTACAACGTAGACCCGAGCCCGCGAGCACTTTACTTCAAGTGGCCGGATGATTTGCATCAGCTGCGCTACGCGCGGATCACAGTCGTGCAAAGTCTCGGGCTCGTCCCGCAGCTTGTCCGCGGCAAGTTTCCGATTCTGGAGTCCTTGACATTTGAAGAGTACGGGCATTCTGAGGAGGACGATAAGAGCGACCTGGTGATTTACGATGTCCCACTACTCAGCGAATGTGTGGAGTCATTACCAAATATCACGGAATTTGTGATTACGAAGAAGCACGCGCTGCGCTTGAAATATGCTGGTCCGTTCACATTTCAGTCGCACCCTGTGCTGTGCGGGCGGAAGTTCAACAGGCTATTGCGGTTGCTGGTGAATTTGAAAAGTTTCCGAATGTGCGGATTTGAGATTCGTGATTGCCGCAAGGCGGGGGATGTGACAGAGTCGTTTGAACCGTCGACGACATTGTCGCTCTATACACTTGATTTTGAAAAGAACGAACGGCTAGAGGGGATTGATTTTGTGAACTCGTCAATGCGGATATTGCCGATTCTGCCAGCATCGTGCAAGCGGTTGCTACTGTCGAAGATGTTTGTCATTCCGCAGCAGCGACGCATGCGCACGCGTGATGACGGCGAGACGCAGTTGATATACATCCCGACAGCACTGCACCACGAGTCCGCGCGGCGCATGGGTGGGTTCAACACGGAGTACAAGGGCATCGAGTCGCTAGAGTTTTTGAAGATGTACGATCTGAACAGCCACCAGCTCGCGGCGGTGCTGTCGCGCACGAACGGGGAGAAGATGCGGAGTTTGCGGCTGCGGGAATGTCTGTATCTCGACCTCGGCGACGACGCGCCGATATCGCCGGCGGATGTCGGCATGCCCGAAGGCAACGATATGTCCATTGTGGAGTACATCGTCAAGTGCTGCCAGAACCTGACGCTGCTAGATCTGAGCGGAATTGCATCCGATCGGGCGTTGATTGGGCTGTCGCGCCTGGAGCACCTCGAGGTGGCGTTGTTGGGCATGTCGCACCACGTAACCTGGTTCGGCCTCGTGGGCTTGATCGGCGAGTACGGTCGGTACCTGCAGAACCCGAGCGTAGCGTCAATGACGGAGTTGCTCGAGGACGTGTACGAACTGCGGAACACGAAGCTAAGGGTCGTAGACGTGTCGAGTTGCCCAGGGGTGACAGCAGCGGATGTGCAGTGTCTGCGGCGGTTGGGGCTGCAGGTGTACTATGAGGAGACGTACGCTTTTACATCGAGCGGGAGCCAGAAGGTATGATAGGGGAATAGATTAGGGCCGCAGTTGAAGGCGCGGGGCAGGGGTTGAAGTCGGACCGACGGCGACTCGGCGGGCCGACCACGAAGCGCACGGCGGAGTGTTGGTACCTTGTTCAGGAACCGGAGCGCCGCACGCGGTCCACAGCCACAGACGTCAGCGGCGCACCTGCGTCGGGCCCGGCCTTTGCCGAGTGGCGCACGGGGTCGGCGCCACCGCAGCGGCGCAGCAGCGAACGCCCCGCATCTGAAAGTGCGAGTTTTTACTACGGTCGCACCTGTTAGCTGCCGCACCCGCCTAGCGCCGTATATAAGGACCGCAGGTCTCCTTCCTCTGCCAGCATCATTGCTTACAGCTCGCCATTACCCACGTGGCATCAATGTCGTCGTTGCACATCCATCCCACTAACATGATCAAGTCTCTCCACAACGCGTACGTACCGGATCTGCTCTTGTCCGCTGGTTCTCTCAGCTAACACCTCTCAGTATGCCCCACAAGCTCCGTCCACGCCACCTCAGCATGTCCTCGCCCATGAACAAATACCTCCCTGCAGAGGACGACACGCACCTCAAGGCCGGCGACAACAAGTACCTTCATCGCCACCACAACCTCGATCTTGTCGAGGAGGCCAACGCCGCAACTAGCGCCGAGTTCCACTTTGAATACGAGCTCGGCGACGCCCGCAACTTCAAGTACAGGCTCGAGGACATTGGCAGCCTCGACAAGCTTCCCAGCGAGATGGTCATCTCGAGGCTACCCACTCCGCGCGCGTCGTTCGAGTCCCAGCGATCGTCAATGTCGGCGTGATTCTAGAATGCAGTGCTACCTACAGCTGTATAACATTTGCTTTTCGGAGTTCTCATGGAGTTACCAGGATCAGCCCCCCACGCATCACTTAATATAGGGCATGAATATGTGATTGACGCTGGCGGAGGTCTGTCATGATATATGTGACGAAAGAGGCGCAGTTCGCTGTCGACCGCAACTTGGCGCCAGTCGTCACTAATGTAATATATAATTTTTAATCACATCATAATTATGTTTCCAATTTATTATTTAGTTGAAAAAATTCGTGTCAGATGTCTCTCGAAACCCAGCTACAAAGTCCCCATCAGCTCGCGGACAAATTCGGTCTTGTCCGCGGCGCGCATCAGGGCCTCGCCGACCAGAAACCCCCGCACGCCCTCGGAGACATATTTCTCGACGTCGGCGCGCGATGTGATACCACTGAGCGCGCAGAGGATGGTGCCGGTAGGCACCATCGAGACCAGCGAAGATGTTGTGCCGAGATCGACGTTGAACGAGTGCAGGTCCCGGTTGTTGACGCCGATCACCTTCGCGCCGAGCTGGAGCGCGCGCACCATCTCCGGTGCAGAACTAACTTCGACGAGCGGCTCCATACCGAGAGATTTGGAGTACGCGTACAGCTTGGGGAGCAACTCGTCGTCGAGCATTTTGACGATAAGCAACACCGTGTCGGCGCCGTTGAGACGCGCCTCGAGGATTTGATATTCGTCGTAGACGAACTCTTTGCGTAGGATGGCAGGCCGATTCGGTACGTCGTTGACCGCCAGACGCGCATATCGCATGTCCTCGATCGTGCCCTTGAACCAGCGCGGCTCGGTGAGGACCGAGATCGCAGACGCGCCGGCCAGCGCGTATAGGCGAGCCTGGGAGGCGGCGTTCGCGGTGACGTCGATGTCGCCCTTTGACGGGGACGCGCGCTTGATTTCTGCTAATAACGCAGACTCTGTCTGCGCCAGGCGCGCGGGGAAATCGATCAGGGACGGGGCCACGCCGAGATTGTACAGCTGCAGCATGTTCGCAGGGGTGAATGCCGGGATGGCTTTCTGCGCCTCGACGTCGATCCGGCGTTGTGAGTAGATTCTATCCAAAATGCTCTCCTTCACCGCGGGTGCAGCGACGGCGGGGACGACCGGCGCAACGGTCTTCTTCGGCCCGTCCCAGGTGCCGCCCTCGATGTTCAAAAAGTTGCGAATCATTAGGTTCCCGAACTCGGTCAAAATGCTCTCGGGATGGAATTGCACGCCCTCCACCGTGTATATGTTGTGCCGGACAGCCATAATGATGTCGTTGTCCGTTTTCGCCGTCACCTCGAGACACTCTGGTAGCGTCTCGTTCGTACCCGCGAGCGAGTGGTACCGCGTCACCGCGACCTGTTGAGGCACATCCGTGAAAATGCCTTTGCCGTCGTGCTCGATCGGCGAGGTCTTCCCGTGGATAATCTCTCCCGCCGATGAGACCGTGCCGCCGAATACTGAGAATATGCATTGCCTATGCCAGCCTTGTCAGTAGACATGTCGCCTAAGTGTGAGTCATAACACTCAGCCTTTGTATCGAAGCGGAAACATACTCGCCCATGCACACACCGAGAACGGGGATCTTTCCAGCAAAATAGCTGATTGCGCTGCGCGAAATGCCAGCGTCGTGTAGTGGGTGGCCCGGTCCTGGCGAAATCACGAGGCGGCTAGGCTTCATGGCCGCCAGCTCTTCGACCGTAACTTGGTCGTTCCGGAACACCTCCACATCCGCGCCTTCTTGTGATAGCAATTGATAAACGTTCCTAATAAGATTGCGCTGTTAGAAAAGACGACGCTCTTAGTTTTGCTGCAGCAGAAACAGTAGACGGACGAACCAGGTGAATGAGTCGTAGTTGTCAATCATGACCACCTTGCCCTGGGCGCTAGCCATCGTTGCGCTCATCGTCGTGCTGTCGTAAACCTAAGATGACAGAGTTCTAAAAAGTTTACTGTATGCAATCCAGAGAGTGGTTCTGGATGCCGGTGGACTGGTGTAGTATCCAGGAATGAGGCGTGAAGGGTCTCCGGATTATCGGTTTGGCGCTTGCCCTGACCCACAGCGACGAACGCTAAACTTTAAAAAACTGGCCGTCGTCGATGGCCGCCTCGAGCACCCAGCAGGGTATTTTTTCCACCACACGCGATATGACGACTGACAAAGACAAAAAGAAAGAGAAGGAGGCGCACTCACACAAGAAAGCCAAGACGTCAAAGAAAGCCGACAAAAAGGGGGATCACAACGAGCCTGCCGTGGACGACGGCCGACGCCGTCTCGACGGGCTTGTTAGTAAGGCCAAGAAGGACGGCAAGACTAGCGAGCTCTTCAAGGCAACTCTCGAGCTAGCAGCAACCGCCGACGAAAATGGTATGACATATGTGTTGTCGATTTTACAAAAGCTGTACAGCAACCCACCGACCGCGCACGGCGTTGACCCCGCCAACATCCGCCGCGACATCTTGCAGAACCTGTTGCAGACCTTCCACGTGAGCCGCAAACGCTTGTCCGAGCTCGTCGCCTGGCGCAAAGCTGTCGTGAAATATCTCGCCGAGATTGCATGTCTGAAGCCGGAAGCTCTGACTGCAAAGATTTCTGCGTCGCCGCAGATCACGGTGGCGGATGGCGCAGACGCGAGACAGCGACTTGAGGCGTTTGTGGGATCGTTGCTGGACGATAGCATGAAGCAAAGTCGCGGCAAGGCGGAGGAGAATCTGGCCTCGTGGCAGTTTTTCGCGGTGCAGGCTATCACTGAGTCTCCGCAGTACGACAATTTCCCAGGCGACAAGGAGACTGTATCGAACATCACCGACCTGATCTCTTCATTGCAGTCCAGACAAGCTGTCGAAGATAGCCCTGTATTAGAAATATTCTTGTCAATCATGGTTATCTTCAACTTCACCGAAGGCATCACGGACGACGAACTCGATGACGCGTTTCAACTGGCGCGGAAGATCGCGCAAGACGAGACGAGCGACGTGGGATCCATGTTTGCGGAGTTTATGATACAACTTGCGTCGAGGAAGTCTGTCACGCTGAAGCGCGCTTGTGATGTGTTTACAAAGGCGTACGGTGGTGCAGTTGTTGATAAAGAAGCGTTAGAGCTATTTTACAAGGTGTTGGCCACGAAAGAAACGTTGGAGGGACAGAATGAGTTGTTTGATGTGCACAATGACGAGGAAGAGATGGAGGACGACGATGTTGACGACGAGGATGATGACAGCGAGAAAGACGACGAGGAAAGCGATGACCAAGGCGAGGATGAAGATGAGGACGACGAGGTCGAGGAAGAGGTCGAAGAAGCCGACGATGAGTTGAAAGAATTCGAGGAGAAGCTCAGCAAGGTACTCGGCGTCAAGCGAAAACGCGAAGGCGACGAGGACAGTGAAGAAGACGAAGAGGAAGACGAAGATATGACTGACGACCAAATGCTGGCACTGGATGGACACATTGCGGCACTGTTCAAGGACCGACTTTCCGGGAGCGAGTACAAGCAGAAAGTTACTTCGAGAAAGCAGCTAGAGGCGCAGGCGCGAGATAATATTATTTATATCAAATCGCGCATTTTGGATGTTCTGAAAGCGTATCTTCGCTCACTGGCATCGGTGAACGTAAAGAGGCCATCCGTGGAATCGTCTACTGGAATTCTGCTAATGACGATGTTCACGCCAATGCTGAATTTACTAAAGCACACCGGCGGGACAAAAACAACGCAGCTGACAGCCTCGGCTGGTGAGCTCATCCGCCAAGACCTCACAAAGCTTGTGTTCAAAGCTGAGAACCCAGAGAAGCTATGTGATATCCTTCGCAGCCTGGTCGACGAAGTTCAGCATACCAACAGTCCAACACACAGCGGCTCTTGCTCTGCACTAGCGCTCTATTTGTGCAAGATCAGTGTGTATGAACAGACACCAGAGGATAAGGTAGCAGTGCTGAAGGCATTGGCATCGATTTACGGGGATACGTTGGTGGCGTGGGCCGGGGACAAGAGGTCGCCTGTTCAGAGCAGGTTTTTTGAAGACTTTGTACGTTGGCTGGGTCAGGAGAGGACAAAATAGGAGGGCTGGGATTTACAAAAATAGCGGATGTTGTGGAATTATAGTACAAAAGTTTTCAATTAGTTATATTACAGCGAGGCCTTGATGGAACCAATAGACAACCAAGACCACACAGTGACGATACAAAAACCTGGAAGAACCTGCTGCAATTCCAAGCCTGAGCGTGGTCACAGAATGACACAGCACACGACTTCCTGTTCAGGTTTGTTTCGAGTCGCCTCCTCTGTGGCAGCGATCCCAGAATTCTCGAATCTCGCTCGTTCTGCTCTCTCCTGTTCGGCAACTTCCATGCGGCTTAGCTCGACGTCGATGGAGTTTCTATCGCCAGCTAAAAGAAGGGTCAGCAACTTCATGATAGTGAAGCATGGATGCCAAGATAGTTCATGCCTTCGCAAGCGTTGCATAGCCCGCCCTTCTGAAATGGAATGGTAGTGCGGCAGCGGTAGCACTCCTTGGTGAGCTTGTCGGCGGGGATAGGACGTTGGTAACTGGTGTACATGGTGAGAGCAGAGACGAGCGTAAAAGTAGAGTAGCAGTCGGAAGCTTCGTGGAGATATAGAGTATCAGAAGGCGGAGCGAAGCAGAGGGGTATATATACAAACAGAGCCCGTCACACGAGCAGATCAAGCGAACGCGAGCGCAGCACGAGGACAGCGATGGCGAAGAGCATCGGCAGGTGCGTATCAGAGAAATAAGACCAATGCAGTGCAGGCTGGTTATAGGATCTCGGCGGAATGCGTCGATGCGTGCTTATCTTTGGAAGCAGAGGCGGCAGTTGCTCTGCTGGTGCGAGGCCGTTGGCGATAACTGCTGAGCAGATCAACGGCAGGTCAAAGAGAATGAAACTATGGTTAAATTAGTGTCTATCAGAGTTTAGGGACTGCGTCCTGAGCTGTCGTGTTGGAGGGACGAAGACATCGCGTGGTCGGAACCCGATCGTGTCTGTCGCGGGCGGATCGCCTAGAAGGTCATCAACGCACACAAGTCAACAAGGCAGTTGGCACACGTAACAAGACGAGTGCAGAGTTACCTCGGTTGCGACCAGCGTCGACACTAGCTAGTAATGGAGTGAGTGGAGATTTAACAGAGCGCGACACTGCTGCGCTGTACGGGCGAGGCGACTGGCGCGACGCGTCGCGAGTCGGCCAGCTACAAACCCCAAGCCAATCACACTTCCCCATTGAGTGCAAACCTTAACGCGTCGCGAACGCGTCAGAGGCGCGTGAATCACGCGTGCGCGAAACTCTAAAGTTCATCCCTTGCAAGGCACGGCCCTCGATCTCCTGTGTCTCTACTCTCCGCCTCTCTCTTCACACGTTCCCACTCCCTCTCTCTTCCTCCCGTCTCTTCGTCTGCCGCCCGATAGACGCAGCGATGTCGTCTCCACCAGCACCGGGGTCCTCACCCCTACCACCGTCCTCCCCGACCGCTGCACGAACGCCCCGCTCCGCCGGTCGTAACCCCGTGGCCACCGGCGTTGCATCTTCGCCGCTCTTCTACTCGTCGTCTTCACCTGCGCCGTCGCAGACCAGCGCGCGCAGCCGGGCGGGCATTCGCGGTAACAACTTTTCCGACGCGGACACTGAGACTGGCCAGGCGACACCTCGAGGACGAGATGCTAGATCGCGTTCAGGGGACCGCCGGAGCAGATTTGACGATGTGTCGTCGCCGTTGCGGTATTCGTCGTCGTCGCCTGGACGCAGGGTCAGGAGCAGCAGCAGAGGGCCGGCAAGATCGAGCGGCATGCAGTCTGAGCTGTGAGTACCCATGCAGTTGGTACGAGTCTTCGACTAACAACTTGTCTAGGTCTCAGCATTTGTCGACTGCCGGCACTCCGCGCCATGCGCGCCAGCGAGGCGATATTCACTCGTCAGGCCTCCTGTCTACACCTATTCACCGACGCAGTGCTCGCGGCGGTAGTGGCAATCCTGGGTCGGATCCCTCTGTTCCCTCGTCGTCGTCGAATGCCGCCACCTTTTCGGCTGATAACGGCGTGTCCTCCGACGCAGCGGCCGTTCCGCATCGCGTTGTTTGGGGTACCAATGTCTCACTAGCCGAGAGCACGCAGCAGTTTCAGGGCTTTTTGCAGGGTTTCCGACGCAAGTACCGCATGGTCCAGGATGGCGAGATCGTGCACCCCGGCGAAGGCGAGGAGCTTGTGTACATGGATATGCTCAAGGAGATGTACAAGCTCGGCTTGACAAACTTGAACCTGGACGTGCAGGATCTGCGCGCGTATCCGCCAACTCGCAGCTTGTACTACAACTTGCTGAGATACCCGCAGGAGTTAATCCCGGTCATGG
Source organism: Limtongia smithiae (assembly GCF_038497785.1). Taxonomy (NCBI): domain Eukaryota; kingdom Fungi; phylum Ascomycota; class Lipomycetes; order Lipomycetales; family Lipomycetaceae; genus Limtongia; species Limtongia smithiae. Next base: position 285,569 of record NW_027117632.1, read on the forward strand.
ATCAGTCTACCCGCGACGTTGCGATCGAGATGCTGACCACCATGAACGTTTCCCGCGCAGATATTGCCACGCACGAAGCGCAGTCGGTGTACAAGATCAGACCGTTCGGACTCCGTGCGGAAGACGGATGCAAGAAGGGTTTGCGCGAGTTGAACCCGGCCGACATCGACAAACTCGTAGGAGTCAAAGGACTTGTTCTGCGAAGCACGCCGATTATCCCGGATATGAAGTCATCGTTTTTCAAGTGCGCGGTATGCTCGCACATCGTGATTGTGGATGTTGACCGCGGAGTTGTGAATGAGCCGACAACGTGTCCTCGCCTTGCCTGCAAGAGTCAGAATTCAATGCAGATCGTGCACAACAGATGCGAATACGCGGACAAGCAAGTTATCAAGCTCCAAGAGACACCGGATGTCGTGCCGGATGGCCAGACACCGCACTCGGTTTCGCTGTGCGTGTACGACGAACTTGTCGACGCATGCAAGGCGGGCGACAGAGTTGAGATTACTGGTATTTTCCGATCCGTGCCTGTCCGCGTGAACCCGCGGATGCGGACGATCAAGAGTCTGTTCAAGACGTACGTGGACGTGTTGCATATCCAGAAGGTGGACAAGCGGCGGATGGGTCTTGACGTGTCGACGTTGTCTCTTGATGAGGAGTTCGCGGAGAACATATCGACACAGCAGTCGCGGCAAACTACCGAGGTCGACGAGGTTCGCAGACTGACGCAAGAGGATGTTGATAAGATTAAGGAGACGTCGGGGCGGCAGGACTTGTACGAGCTGCTGTCCCGGTCACTCGCGCCGTCGATTTACGAGATGGAGGACGTGAAGAAAGGCGTGTTGCTGCAGTTGTTTGGCGGCACCAACAAGACATTCCAGAAGAGCGGATCTCCGCGATACCGAGGCGACATCAACGTTCTTCTATGCGGCGATCCATCGACATCCAAGTCGCAGCTGCTACAATACGTGCACAAGATCGCGCCGCGAGGCGTGTACACATCTGGCAAAGGCTCTTCGGCAGTCGGTTTGACTGCGTATGTGACACGCGACCAGGACACGCGCCAGCTTGTTCTCGAGAGTGGCGCGCTGGTGTTGTCGGACGGCGGCATCTGCTGCATCGACGAGTTCGACAAGATGTCGGACTCTACGCGGTCGGTGTTGCATGAGGTTATGGAGCAGCAGACCGTATCTATCGCAAAGGCGGGCATCATAACGACCTTGAACGCGCGAACATCGATTCTGGCGTCTGCAAACCCGATCGGATCCAAGTACGACCCTAACTTGCCTGTGCCGCAGAACATCGATCTGCCGCCGACGCTGTTGTCGCGTTTCGATCTCGTGTACTTGATCCTCGACAAGGTCGACGAGCAAGCCGATCGCCGACTTGCGCGCCATCTCGCTGGATTGTACCTCGAAGACACCCCAGAGACCGGTACTCCGATGGAAATCCTCCCAATAGAGTTCTTGACCATGTACATTTCCTACGCGCGGCAGAACATAAACCCCGTGATCAGTATCGCGGCCAAGGACGAGCTCGTGAAGGCGTACGTCGAGCTACGCAAGCTCGGTGAGGATGTGCGCGCGGCGGAGAAGCGGATTACCGCGACGACGCGACAGCTTGAGAGCATGATCCGCCTTGCCGAGGCGCACGCGCGCATGCGTCTCGCAACCGAGGTCACCGTTGATGACGTACAAGAGGCGGTGCGGTTAATTCGCTCCGCAATCAAGGAATACGCTACGGATCCGATCACCGGCAGAATCGATATGGACCTAATCCAGACCGGCACGTCCGCAGCGCAGCGGCGCATGCGCGCAGATCTGAAGCGGGAGGTGCTCGTTGCGCTCGAGACGGCGCTGCGCACGACCGGAAACGGCAGCGTGCGGTATTCGGATCTGCTGCGGAGCATGAACGAGACCACGTCAGAGCATATCGAGAATCTGGACTTTGGCGATGCGATTCGCAGTCTCGAGACCGAGGGTCAGATCAGCGTGACCGGTGACGGCATGCGGCGGACGATTAGACGGATGGGTGTTGCGTGAGATTAGTGTGGATTATATCAGGCGTAGTGTTTGCTGTGTGTAGGATTTTAATGCTTTTATGTACTCATTCAATCTATACTATGTACAACAGAAGATCAATCGCGTCTGTCGCGAGAAGACCTGCTGCTAAGTTTGCCCATAATCCACGTACCCGCTTTGGATCGTGTAGTCGATGTAGTCGAGACCGACGTCTGCGACTGAGTTGGCGTGAGCGTCGCCATACCAGAAGACATCGGCCTATTAGCACTCGGCTTCTTATTGGAACCCGGCGACACACTAGGGGAAGTGGAAGAACACGAGCCCGTTGAACTCAGCGGCGGTCGCTGCAGGATAACAGGTGACGTAGGGCTCCCAGCAGCGCCGTAAACGTCCTCGTCGCGCCCGGGTGTGACCAGTTTCGGACCCATGCTGGTGAGAAGGAAATATGGCGAATTAGGACTGTCGCCGTAGGGCGCCTGCAGATGGCGGGCCGATTGAGTCAAAGTTGAGGAGTTCGTTGTGTCCGGTATCGATGCCGTGGAGGAGGAATTAGCGTCGGGTGAGGACGAGTAGTAAGTGAATGCTAATGATGATGATGGCGGGGATGCCACGGTGGGGTTTTGCGGATGATAATGATGAAGATGTGAGTTGTTTGAGTCTGCGGGATCTGAATGCGCGCGCTGCTTTGCGATTAATGGCTGCGTTTTCCGGAATGCGGCGCTGCCACGACGTGGTTGCTCTCCGTGCTGCTGCTTCACAAACGCAAGGTCGAGGCGCCTTCCGCCGCCGCTGTTTGCAGAACGAAGCGCAGTGGAAGACGAGGATGCTGACGGCTGCACAGATACCACGGGCATGGTAGGTGAGCCTGGGGAGAGAGACATATTCGAGATCGTAGTGTTGGTTGTAGCAACCGAGGATAGGGATTGGTCTGTCCTCGGTCGTCGGGCGCGGGGACTGTAGCCTGCCATCACCGCGAAGGGCGACGTGGGCGCCCACGTTGTGACTGCCATTGCGTCAGAAGATGACGATGATGACGCAGACGAAGCGGACGAGAATTTGGAAGAGCGCAGGGTCCAGCGGGAGTAAAATATTGGGTCACTCAGAATCTGAAGGATTAACGCGTCGTCTTCACTTTCGTCGTCGTGATCGTCGTCGTCAGCGGTGGCGGTGGCTTCTTCATCATCCGGTGCGCCTTTGGTTGTGCGCGCCGGCGTACTCGCGGGGCTATTACCGCTATCCTGCGCCATAGTGGGTGGAGTTCGTGCTCCAGCTGCTGCCGTCGTGGTTGGCGACGACAGTACGGAGGTCGGACCGGTGGCGAAATTGACTGTGCGGAATTCGATAGTCTTGTCGCGCTTACGATAACTGCTCTTTAGTCTCGTACTCGCGGACTTGACTAGGGGCCCTCGGCGACCAACTGTCGTGGTTGTCGTTGTTGTTGTGGGTGTGATTGTGGATGCGGCTGAGGAAGACGATGTGGCGGTGGTGGTCGGCGAGGTTGCTGTGAATGTCGTGGTAAAGCCCGGTGCGCCGCTGCGACCCCGTTGGTGGCGGGTAAGGTTGGGCCGTGGTGCGGGGATGTACGCGAGTGTTGCTAATGGAGGCCGGTTACTTGACGCGAGTAACAGAGGCGCGGTGTCGTGTTGCGCCGGCAGCGACGCGAGGAGTTCGTCTAGTTCCAAGGACACAGCATCAGCTGACGCAGCTGTAGTTTTGGCGTCGGCGGGTGTGGTGAATGGAACTGCGGTGGGAGTAGTGGTGCTGACGGAGATGGTTGGCAGTGCCTGTAGCGGGGCGACTTGCGTTTGCGCATCTGCGTACAACAACTTGCGCTGCACGTCCACGGACCGCGTAAACAATCGTGAAGATAGCTTTGTCGTCGACTGTGTCGCAACAATAGAGCGTACCGCGAGCGGCGACGACGACGAAGCCCCGGTGGAGGCGACGACGTAGAGCGAGACGAAGACACGCAGGAAGAAGTCGACGTCCGTGATCGGCGTCGATGGCAAGTCGAAGACCGAGCGTACGTGCGGCGGGATGCGCGTTGTGCGCTTCCTCTCCGCGATCGGTGGCAGCAGCATGGAATGACAAAGTGTTGCTACTGCTTGAGGGAGCGGGCGAAAGGGGATGAAGTCTCGCTGCCAGGGTTAGTTGTTGGTGATCGCGGCTGAGGAGTGTCCCGGGAATGGTGTGGGGAAGAGGCTCCACTATTCCCTTATCATATGTAAGCACCACTAACCCCGTTCTCCCAGTGCGGCGCTGTCAGCAATTTGAACCCGGCCGGCCCTTCTACATGACCACCACCTCCTTCGCAAATTTCCTCCCCTCTAGTGCTTGACCCCATGTACCGACCATAGCACGATGCACTGCTTCCGCAGGCCCGACAGTGATCTTTTTTCATCGACGACCCCGCCGCAGTGCACCTCTTCCTGCTCTTCGTTCTCCTCGCTCTACGACTCCGTCAATCGCTTCCGTGCGAGCCACCACCACTACCACTTCCGCAGACCGTCTCCTGGCGGCGCCGCGCATCGCGTGAACTACTTCCACCCGCACTCGCAGATCATCCGCGCGCGTGTGCCGACGCCACGTGGGCCACGAGCTGAGGAACTGCAGCTTACGACATCGCGTAGTCGTACCTCACGGTTTATTGGCGCGTTCACGCCGGCTATCTTCACGGCAACCAGCCCACCACAGCAGCAGCAGCAGCAGCATAGTATTGCTGAAGAGAGTATTGCTGGGGAGAACGTTGTTGTCTGTTCCTCTATGCAACCTGTAGATATGATGCACGAGTCAATCAGTCCGGATCGCGATGACGGCGGGAAGGATGGTACCGTTGCGTCCACTGTTGTCGTCGAGCCAGTCATCGAACGCGGCCGTTCTCTGCAACGCCAAAGACAACAACACTCTGAACCGATACCCCCACAGTCATTTTTTCAGTCTCTGATGCACCCCCGTAACCACCGTCGTCACCAGTCTCCGCGTCAACGCGCTCGCCGCATGACCGATGAGAGCGATACCTTTGCCGCCGTTGCGACTGCTACGATTCAACCCCAGCCGAAGAAGAAGATTGGCGCAACCACGACGAAGTCTATATCTACTGCGCACGGAATGCCGCGTGTTACTGATATTTTCTCACCTTATACCCCCTCTGACGAGTTGGCTATCAACAACGAGCCTGTGATAACCGCGACCAGCATTCACGACGATGATGAGGAGAATGCTAAGGAACTGAATACTGCTGAGATGCGGAAGAAGTTGCGAGATTACCTTGAGGAGTCGATCGAGGAGCACGATGAGTGCGAGCGTGCTCGTCGGGCTGTTAGCGACGCCAAGAATGCAGACGCTGACTCAAATGCGGACGGCGCGATGTCGGCGCTATCGCCAGTGAGCACGAAGAAACTTCGTTTGCGCGCTCATACGACTGATTTGGAAGCAAGTCCTACCACGCCACGTTTCACGTTGCCGAGTCCGACAATGATGTACGCGACCGGGACATATCTTGCAGTGCCTGTCGCTAGCGGGGATCATGAAAACGACGAAGACCCTGATGCCAAAGACAGTGACCAGCGGAGTAAGAAGGAGAAAAAGAAACAGAAGAAGAAGGAGCGGCAAGCGCGGAGGCAAAGCCGATTTTCAACGCTTCGATCTGTGTTTTCACGGTCTCTGCGATGCACCACTGGCGTGCAGCCAGAGATGATTGATCAACGCGAGAGTGCAAGCGTGCGAGGCGATGATACGTATGCAGCTGAAACGACTACTCAATCAAAAATGGATAAGAAGTCGTCGGCTACGAAGCAGGGCGAAGAGGACCGAAGCAAATTTCCCTCATTTTGCTCCATGTTCTCGCGCTCGTCGCATAACCGTCGTGCACGGCAAAGAGCAGCACCTGCTGCAAGAGATGACAACCATAAGCACAAGATTAGTGCGACGAACGCGACAATTCGCAAGGCTACTCCGCGTGAAAACGCCGAGCAAGATGATGCGGTGGCGGCCGACGAAGATGAAGACGAGATGACACAGGACAAGCTGAGGAGTCTTAATGACTTGCATGCACAACGTGGCGCGATGGCTCGCTTCCGTGCACGACTGCGATGGCCGTTTAACTCTACCTTCAGGCGAGGCGAGCGACGAACTCTTCCCCCTAGCGACTCTGATTCTAATGACGGCGATAATAATGATAGCAGCAGTTCTGCAGAGCAAAACAACGTGGACAGAGAGCGTCTGCTCCGCCAAACCGACTACGACCCGAACGACAGCTACCACCGGATGAAGAAGGAGCTACTCACGCGGAGCACGCCGACTACGCCGACGCAGCGGGTGATTTACGATCTTGCGAGGTGTTCATCGACTGAGATTGCAGAGCTGTCGCCGGGAACCCAGCCGACGGTTGTGAATAATACGCCGACATCGGATGCGGCGTCGGGCTCCACAAGTACGTCTGCACGGCCATCACCAGTAATGCGTCGACCGCCACTGCGTCGCGAGACGTGCTATCACTAAATGATGAGTGGCAAGAAGAGGATACCCTATTGTTTTTGATGCCGATTCGATGACACCAGTTTTGCGCTGTATTGGAGCGTTGTGTTTAATACTGCTGCTGCTGTTCTGAATGGTCTGTCTGTTTTTGCCAAAAGTGTATAGTTTGAACTGTGTGCTAATAACGTCTGTATTTTAACTCCTACAAATATAACGCAACGCTTTGGAGCGCGACACATTTAATAGTGTCGTCACATGTCAAGATCGTGTGCATACCGGAGAAGGGTTCTGGAAGAGGACTTGTGCCCTAACCCGCGCAACCGCCCTACCCGTTTCCTTTTCCGTCGTACGCGTTGGTGGTGTCGTCGAACGTACCCGCGTGCGCGAAGCGTAGCGATAATTTCATACCATTGCGCCGGTATCGATGTGACTACAATTTTAGACAGATAGAGTCTGGGATAGTTAGCTAGAATGCCGCAACGCGCAAAAACGCGAACGCGCCGACGCGCGGTTCAGGACCAGATAGAGTTTTTCGCGCTCGAAAACTCTCCGCGAAATCGCCCATTCGCTTTCTCTCCACCCCACACCTACCACACTACGACACACCGGTCAGCATGGCGACTACGAGCCTAAAACGACACATGAGCGACATGGATGGCGGTGCGAGCACAAGCGGCGGCGGTAAGCGGCACGCGTCTGGAAGCAACGGTGGCACCGGCGTGGCCTCATATTCCTCGTCTTCGGCGGGGGGCCCGGGTGGCAGCGACGTGGTGCATCTACGCGTGCTTGTGTCCTCACGCGATGCGGCGGCGCTGATTGGACATAAGGGAGCGACGATTGCGCGAATCCGTGAGCGCGCAGGGGGCGTGCGGTGCAGTTTTAGCGAGAACGTGAAGGGGGCGGTGGAGCGCGTGCTCACAGTGAGCGGGAGCGTCGAGGCGGCGGCGCGGGCAGTCGCGCTGCTTGCGCGCACGATGGCGGTGGCGGCGACCGGTGAGGCTCCGGCAGGGAGCGACGATGACGATGGCGAGGCGGAGCAGGACGGCGACGACGGGGGCGGTGCGGATGTTGATGACGCGCGGTCGAGCAGCAGCAACACGAGCACAAACGTTGCGCAGCCGCGGATGACATACAGCGTGCGTTTACTCGTGCCGCACCGCGCGCTGGGCGTGATCATCGGGAAGCAAGGGGCGCGCGTGCGTGAGATCGCGGCGACCACCGGGGCGCACGTCTCAGTCTCGGCGACGCTGCTCCCTCTTTCGACCGAGCGCTCGGTGCTACTGCGCTGCCACAGCGCGACTCCCGCACCACTGCGGCACGCCGCAAAGCTCGTATGCGCTCATCTTGCTGAGCAGGCGGACCGAATCGCGATGGCGCACGTGCAATATTACTCCCCGCTCGCGGTGTTTGGCGCGTACGGCCGGCCGGCGCACTTCGCAGCGTTCGCACCGGCGCAGCGGGGCGTGCGGACGCCGGCGAACCCCTATGGAGTGGCAGCAACAGGGTACTCTGCCGCGGAGTATGAGGCGGATATGCGTGGTATTAACCCTCTCCTCCCGGTAGCTGCGGCGGCTCTACCTTCCACCCCTACTGCAGTCATCGACCCCTCCTCAGCGGGCGGATACGACCAGTACCAACAGCCACTATCACATCAGCAACCGCAGCAACCAGTCGCCCCGCGCCAGGTTATCCCCTCCGTCGGTGCGCCCCAGTCGGTACAGTCCGCGCAGCAGGCGGCGCAGGCTGCACACCCCGGCCAGCCGCTCACGCAGCAGATCTACATCCCGAACGACATGGTCGGCGCCATTATTGGAAAAGGGGGCTCCAAGATCAACGAGATCCGCCAGTTGTCCGGGTCGGCAATCAAGATTAACGAGCCGCAGGACAGCAGTAACGAGCGTCTCGTCACAGTCACCGGAACTCCTGAGTGCAACCGTACGTACTTCGCATACTTTCTCTCATTTCAGTTCACTGCTAACATAATACAGAAATGGCGTTGTACTTACTCTACTCGCGCCTTGAAACGGAAAAGCACCGCTAGTCCTAACTTACCAACAAAACAAACCAATCAACAGAGGGTGTAGTGGAGTTTTTTGTATAGCAATGGATTTTGTATTGCAGCGGATTGGATTTAATCAGCCAGCCCTCTCTTTGTATTTGTATCTTCTTATGTACCACTCTTTCGAGCACAATGCAGTATAATATGTAAACTTCATCAATGGTGGCAGACAGTTGGATCGGTCTATATGGCTTCATATAACTATATACCTGGTACAAACACCACACACGCGACATAACAGACACAATCTACACGTAATAGTATGGAACTCTAGAATACACGATTTAGAGATGGGCAACAAGAGACAAGGCGATATGCGGCGAAGGACGCGGAGGAGAACGGGTAGAGGGGAGGTGAGACAGTGAGAGGGAAAGAGTACGGCAACGCGGACCGGGGAGGGACAGAGTAGGACACACACAACAAGACAAGCTAGCCCAAGAGATGCAAACAATGCAAAAAGACAACCGCGACGAGACAAAACTCAAAAGGAGAACAAAAAATCACGCAGCATTCTTAGGCGAGGCCTTGTTGGCTGACACAGCAGGGGCAGAGGCATCAGCGGCAGCTTTGGCGGCGGCGGCGGCCTCCTCCTCGGCCTTGTGCTTCTCCTCTTCTTCCCGCTGACGCTTCATGTCAGCCTCGACCTGTCGCGCGGCCTGAAGCTCGGCCTGCCGCACTGAGTCGAGGAAGTACTCTGGCTGATCGTACATCTCAAGTGGGAACTTGTCTTTGCTAGGCTCCTTGAGTGGCGATTCACCGCTTGTGCTCTCGAACTTTGGCTGTTGTGCTTGTTGCTGCTCCGACGATTCGGCGCCGGCGCTGATCGACTCGGGCTTGTCCTTCGCCTCGCGTGCGCGGTCTTCTTTCTCCTTCTGAAACCGTTGCTGGAACATGTCCTCGAAATGCCTCTTGTCGTCCACAGAGGGCTCGTACATGTGCCAGACGACATAATGCGGCAGACCGACGACGGACAGACCCATGCGCTTGCACATCTTGCCAAAGCCCTCGGTCTCGGCGTGTCGCTCGAACGAGAACGCAGGGAAGTGCGCACCGTAGCGGAACACCTTGGCCTTGGCGAGGATGGATACGCCGCCGACACCATCGATGTTCATTTCGACGTCGGGATCACCGTACGGGTCGCGCAAGTATGCAAGATGTGGTCGCCAGGTTGCGTACTCGGCATAGCCCTCGACGATGACCGCGTTCTCGTCGAGCGTCTGCGCAAGCTGCATTGCGGTCTCGGATTCCTGCCACGAGTTAAGATCGTACGGTTGCTCGCCGCCCAGCCAGTCGGGCAAAGGCCGCCAGATGTTGGGCACGATAACGTCCTTGTTGTGCCGCATCAGATCCTCGATGATGGTCGGGGGAGCGACCTCTACGTCCACGTCACGCCAATACACCCAGGAGTGTTCTGGGCGCAGGGCGGTGGTGAGCAACCAATTGCGCGCGCGCGCCATGAGTTTGCGGCGGGGGCCCTGCGCGTCGAAGCCGTGGCGATCGGAAAAGTCCTGGCCGACAACCTGGCCAAAGTCCTTTTCGTAAATCTCGATCGTGCCAAAGCGCATATGCGGGTCCTTGTCATTCTGTACGCGCTCGAGCAGCGCATTGAGCAGCAGCAGTGTCACATCCTTGGAGTCCGACACGAGGAACGCCATGTCGATGAGCGAGTGCGGGTAGGTGAGGTTTCGTAGGTGGGAGAAGAGCAGTGGCAAGTGAGGCGCCGCATCGCGGAGGGGGATGCACATGAGTACACGCTCTTCGCGCTCCCAGCCGCGGCCGGTGCCCTGGGACTGTGCGAGGTCGTAATGGTGGACGGTGGAGATGAGGGGGTCGTCGCGGAAGACGCCGCCGACGAAGTCCGGCGTGAGAAGGGAGGAGAGCGTGGGGAAGAGGAAGAAGAGCGCAAGAATCGGGCACGCGATGAGCAAGACACGGCGGGAAGGCCGCCGCCGCAGGAAGTGCGCTTTTGACCGCGGCTGGAATCTGGGGGGGGAGGGGGGTTAGAACGGTGTCTAGCGACACGTGCTGTGGGATTGCAGGCCGTACCTGTGGGGGGATATGCTGAAGGTCGGGCTGTGGAAGGATGAGCCGTTCATGGTGGCGGCGGCGCGGGGCGCGGAGGACTGGATGCGGCAGGCGGGACACGCGCGAAGACAGCAGAAGCCGTGATGGCGAGAATGGCGGTGGTTGGTGCTGGAAGCGGAGGAGCGTAAACACGCGACTGTGGCGGCGAGTATGAAGGCGAGCGAGCGAGCGAGCTTCGCGAAGAGCAGGCCACGAGCCGAGCGGTACGCAAGCGAACGCGAGCAAGACGCTAAGCGGAGGCGGGCAAACGCGAGATGAACGCGAAAGCGATTACGAGGCGGCGCGAGACGGCGGCGTCGGCGGCGGCGGAGTCTTTGGGCGCAGCGGATCGCAAACAATGCAGTGGCAGACGCGCAAAATAGAAACACACGAAGTCCACGATACTGCGACCCCTGCGTCGCACGCCCGCCGCGACACACCGAGGGGCTCGTGCTGCTCACACTGTGACTCGCTGTGTGACTTCACTACAAGTACCCTAACCCGCTGCCTCCGCCTACTGTCCATTGCCGCCTGCGTCGTCAACATAGGCCGGCGGCCAGTCGGGCGGTTTGCCCTAGCCGCTACCACGCCGCGACAATGGCCCGCCTGATGCATTCTCATATTTACAAAAGACTAATCGTACACGTATTTCCGATGTTTACACAATGGCCAAAACAAAGTCAAAGTTCGCCGACTTCGCTTTCCGATTCTTTTCCTAAAAGTGGTGGGTGTGCCATTTCAGCGACCCGTTCCAAACGCGCCGCGCCTGCTCGGGATCGTCAAGACCAGGCATGATGCGTATCAACGGCGTGCCGTTCGAGCGCTCAATAGGGCATTGATACGCAAACGATGCTAGAGCGGTCCTGCGTGCATGTTAGTCGCGTTCTCACTCATCTCACGAAGGACAACTACTCACATCAAATCCTCGACGGTCAATCCCATTCCCGCTGCAAGCTGGCCCCAGTTGACGCTGTTCGGTGTCGTTCCCATTCCGGACAGAACTTCTTCATGGAAGAAGCTGAGCACGAGTGTCTCAATCGACTGAACCAAGTTTGTCTGCGAAGCGTTGTCTGGCATGGTTGTCGTAGGTGATGAGAGGGTGATCGATTCGGTCGGTGCACTTAGCACGACCAAGTTAACATGGTCACTTTGGGATTATCATCAAGCAGAAGAGTGCGTACATGGATACACTTCTTAACGCCGTAGGGAGATGTAGTGGTGCAGAAAGGCGGTGGAGAAAATGAGCAAGCTCGACAGCCGCCATTTTAAAACCTCCAGCCCGAATAAGCGAGTCTCTATCGCCGCCACACATATCTCCATCCCAGTGTCGCAACCCACCACAAAGAAGCGATTCCAAAAGCATCCTCGGCTGCCTGTCGACTCAGTATACGGCCATAATCAGACGGTCGGCGGCAGCAGGAGCGCGATCACTTGTCGCGGCCGCTCCGTTGCGAGCAGCTCAAAGTTGCTCGCTGCGTTCAACTACACCACACCCAGTCAGTCTTGCGTCACTACAGTCGCCACTGCCCCGCACTCTAGACTTACAGTGTCCGTTGCCTCAATGGTATACCCCAGATTCATGATCCTCAGCCGCGTCGCCGGCCCAAGGATTCTAGACCGTCCACCTCCCAGCCCAACCAACAACAGCTCCGGTCGAGGATACAGCAGGCCGAGCAAGCTCAGCCCTTCCTCCGCAATATCCACCACTCCAATATCGATCCCGGTGCAGTACTTTGTGTAATCCCAAGTCAAAACCTGCCCGTCCAGGATCGCACAACCGCGTGTGCCATCTGCGCAGTCAAACGTGGTGCCGTCGGAGAGCTTGAACCCGTTTTCCACGACCGCGTCGATTGCAATAGGTGGTCGAGGCAGGTCTTGTAGCATGTCAAAGTCTTGCAACGCGCCGCCCTTAGATGGGTTGATGGGTGTCGCTTTGTTCAGGATCTTCTCTGCGCGAAGAATGGCGCTTCCATGCATGCCACGGCATCCACTGCGGTGAGCTTCTGCTGGCATATTCAGTACTCTCTGCCCGAGACTTCTAAGCATTCCGCCTCGTTCTAGTCGGATCGCTCTGTGCAGTGCACTCGCCATTATGCAGTCGCGCGATAAAATCCTCTTTAACATGCTTCGCGTCGCGGTCAAGCACTGCTGGAGAAATCGTGAGAACACTTTTTCGAGCTCACAAGTCCGCACTTTGGTAGAACAAGAATCAAGTCAATTAACCGCAACGAGAGTGATTGATAGTTGCGCCAACTTCGAACGCCTGGCTGCGAGGCTGTGGTTGCCACTAACAACGTAATGGCTGCGTACTGCGCCGCCGCTTCCCTGCGCCGCTTCCGTGGCGCTCTCGCCCTCCGTCGCCGCTCTCCACGTCTCACTCTCAGCCACCGCATTTCTTCGCGTATATACCCACTTGATACCTCCCATTCTTGTGGACAGAGTCCACAAGATGTACCACACTTCTTTTGCCGCTGCTGCCTTGCTCGCACTGCGCGGCGTACATGCCGCGCCAGTCGGTACTCTGTCCGCCGTCATCATTTCTCAAGAGGCGGTCGATCTTGCCGTTGACAATCTTCTCGCTGAGTTCTGTCGGTACGAATATAGCATATCCACCCGTTGCTCTCACGATATTACCAAGTTACAGCCGCGTTTAGGGCTGGGGCTGGGGATCTACAATGTCGACGCGGTTGTTATGGATCACGTTCGACGAGACGCGCGCAGAGCAGATAGCGATATGCATTACGAATCAAGCATGTACTTGAGTAAGCGTTATGTTTGTTTGCAGTGCACAGTTGTATTAGTTGCTAATATTCGTAATCTAGTTGGATTCTACTTTCTGCTACCTGTTATCTACTTCCTCTCGGGTATTCTGATTCGCTACTGGCGGACGCAATTGGCCGCAAAGCGCAATTTGCATGGCTACATGAAGTTTGACAGCATCTATGCAGGCTGCAATGACATCGAAGCATATAACAGTGCCGATGAAAACGCATCCTCCTCATCGCTACTCGACATCCCGCCTCCCCCCTACGAAGCCGCAGACAAGGAACGCAGCATCGGTCTTGTGTCACTTCCCACATTCAAGATAACTCCGCCTCCCGAAGATGGCGCACCAGAGTACGACGATGTCGAGATTTTGCAGCATGTTCAGAACCAGACTACAACTGAGGTCACTAAGCCGCGGTTCCTTCGCAGATGGGCGTTCTTCGCACCGCGGATTGTTCTCGGCGTTTTCCGATTTTACTGCTTAATAAGCACGCCGACGAAGGAGGATATTGGGCGCATGTGTGCTGCGATGAGACATAAGCGGGATCACCCCAAGTGTACGCGACCGGAGCATCTCAAAGCTTGTCGTCAGGCGTACTATTACGGCCGTAACAATGTTTAATTGGCAGCGACTGTGTTTAATAGTTGTCGATGCCGCAATGATGTTGATCTATGACTCATGATATGGGACGGTGGGTATTGATAGGTTTATATGGTGTTGTGGTGCTCCGGTTCATTTTTAGTGGCACATAATATTATCTAGCAATTTGGTGTACGAGATTATCGATTCAGTGATCTGAAGACATGGTGACCTTATCGACACTCTCAAACTCCAGCACTCTCGTTTCAAGGCATCGCATCTCACAACTGTGGAGTCACAAAACACTTTGGCCGCGTCTGGTCTGTACGTAAGTTTTCTCAACACTTGAGCCGCACGATTGCTTGGGTACCAGCTTCAGTGTCTGCTTTAACTTATGTAAAGTTGTGTAGAGTCGCCTACGTACTAGTGACTTTAGGGTTCGGCGGATATTCCGGCCAAAAAAATTTGCTTAGACTAAATTTGTTACAGATTATACAAAAACAATTAAAAATTTCGAGCCCAACAGCAGATATTGCCGTTGCCCAGAATCGAACTGAGGTCTCTTCGGCCACAACGAAGTGTACTGACCACTATACTACAACGGCTCGTTGATAAAAATTTCGAGATCTGCTTTATCACACTGGCCATCCTAAATGTGACGCGCAAAAGACAACTGATCTAACGAGAATTTGCCACATTTTATAATAAAATAACATATTTAGTAATATTTTAAATTTAGATAGCTTTAGTATAACTAAGTCCAAAGTAATGGGAATTTGAAACGAGAGGGGTTTATGGTTGAGGTTGTGGTTGCAGCGTGTTCAGCAACCGAGGCGCCAAAACTTCTTTCCTGTGGAGTTTCTCCAGTTTCACTCGCGGTCACTCTTCAGCATTCTGCTCTTTCTTATGCAACAGTAGATCTTACGGTATTTCTGCTTGAACGAGCGCGGATAGGAGTACGACTTCCCTGTAATGTTTCTGAACGAGGACGCTGGACTACTTGGATAGTAGTCCGCTCGTTCTGTGTTTACATCTGGATACGCGAGCCAGGCTGGTTTCTAATATGATCCGCCGACGTGCGATTTGCAGGGCACAAAACGTCGTTTGACTGCCTTACCTTGTTTTGTTCTATTACATACTGAAACTGTACTGTGCGATAATTTAACTGAGCAGATATGGAGGATGTCGAGATGAAAGATGTCGAGAGTGACGAGTTGATTAAGCAAGTTAACGCAAGCGTGGAATCAAGTCGGAATGGCGTCGCCACGAACGAGAATGAGCTCGAGACGTCAGGTTGGGCACACAGTTTCGAGATGTTTGACCTAGCACAGTGCGCGGTGCACGACACGCGCGTGGAGGATACCGCGCTGCTATTTGTTATCGACACCAACTTCGCTATATCGCACCTGCCGATCCTTGACGATTTGCGCCGCTTGCAATCACGATTTGCTCGGCGCGGGTATTTACTTGTGTTCCCCCCTACGGTGATCAGCGAACTCGACACTTTTAAGACGGTACATATACCTTGCGGCCTGGGGATTCGCCGGAGCAAACACCAGAGCGACGTCGCGACGCTTGCACGGCAGACGAATCGGTGGCTATATTCGGCGCTCGCGGAGTGGGATCCGGCGGTGTATTGTTCGCGCAGGGACGAGCGGATAGTTGCGAGTGGGTTACGTGGGGATGATACGATTTTGGATTGTTGCAACTATTTTACAAAGGTGCGTGGGAAGGAGATAGTTTTGTTGTCGAATGACCAAAATTTGTGTATCAAGGCGTTGACTTCGTGTAAGTGTGCTGTCCATCTTGCTTCGTGTCCCAATACTAACGATGTTGCTTAGCTTTGAAGACGGTGAAATACGCAAAAGGACTCACCGCCCGCATGATCCTGACAAAATGTTTTAATCTACACCCTTCCACATTTCACACACCGTTAGGCGAACATTCACCGACACGTTCAACAGCCGGACAGCCACTCACAGTCATGGCCGAACAGGAGCAGCACAGGGATGTTGAAATGTTAGACTACACAATTCCCGACCCGCCAAAATCCAGCAGTTCGCCGCGGACACAATCACGGATATCGCGCTCACCTACTCGGAGACCGCTGCTTACACCTCAACGCACATTGCCGTCAATACACGGGGGTAATGTGCATAGACGTATCTAGGCTTATCATCCTGAACATAACTATATACATGCATGGAGTTTGCTTTATGGCATTTGGAGGCGACGGGGCGGCGCATTTGTGATTTGTTGTGGGTTTTCAAGGTAATATTGTTGTGGTCCTATGGTTCCACGAATCCTAGTTCCTGGCCTCCTCGTTCGTACTGCCACTATTTTTTTGTGGTCCCGTGCGCGATCACCTGGTTGACCCAGTTTGCAATCCGAAGCAGCCGCCCGTTTGGCCTCCTACAGGGAATTTACATGGCCAGATGTGGAATCATGCGATTCTGTGTTCTCTCTCTTGGAGGGAGAACCGGAAGGAGAGGATTTGCTAGAGCGATCGTGAATCATAGTACCTTCTGTCCTTTTGCTCTTTGAGCGAAGCCTTAGTGGATCGATTGCCTCCAAAGAGACCCCGAACATTATATTTGTAGTGAAGAGCTAGATAAGTTGTAGGAACTCTGCTCAGAATTTGCACAACCAATCTATTGTCGACCATCATGAACTTCCCAAAAAGAAAACACACAACCGAGAACACATTCAAATCAACCGCAAGCTCTCTCCCTACGTTGGAGGACCCCATTGCTGAAAGCAAACCTTACTCGTACGCAGTGAAATTCTCGTCCTCGTCGCTGAAACGCTTCTTGAGGACGAGAGGCTTGCCCTCGATTCTCTCGTAGATGTCCATGACGTCGTCGGTGGTTGTTTCGAAGTGGCTCGTGGCGTCGTAGCTCTTGGAGATGTAGACGTGGTCCTTGGTGCCATCCTCTAGAGGCTCGAACAAGTCGGTGACGCCGACGAATCGCTCGACAACGGTGCCGAGAAGGTGCAGCGCGGGTGCGATCTCGTTGATAGGGACGGAGGTCTCAGCGATGGTAGACACGATGGCAAGGTAGTGGCCCTTAGCTGCGACGTTGTGCGTGGACGAGACCATCGCGACGTAGATGTCGTGTTTCCGGCCGACCTGATTCTGTGGAATCACGATCTGGACCGAGTCCGCGTTGTCGGTGTTGGGTATGGGGTGCGTGAGCACGCAGATTGCACGGATCACGCTACCGATCTTGCGAACCTTGTTCGGGAAGTAGGTAGGGTCGCCGATGATGATTTTGGCGCGCGCGATTTCGTCGCCGGAGCGTACGCCGACGGCGACACCGTCCTCGTAGATGATCTCGTCGATCGGCTTTTCGAGCATATATGTGCCGCCATAGATAGCCGAGAGACTAGAGACTGTTAGAATCGGTATTGGAATGAGTGCACGCGAGTGATGCTTACCGAGCGAAACCCTGGGGCAGCTCGCCGAGTCCGTAGAGAGGGTACAAGTACGGAGACTTTCCGAACCGGGCAAGCGAGCGCACGTAGAGCAAAATGCGGTCCACCGCCTCCCGCGCTGGCTTGTTAAGGTACGAATCATCAAGATACAAGCCCATCGCGTGGCCAATGAAATCTTTGGTGCCGGATTCCAAGCCGAACTTGGTGTAGACCTCATTCATGGTGTTGCGGTCAAGATTAAAGCCCTGGTGAGTTGAAGGGTTTCCTTCTTCGTAGTTACTGACAAATTCGAAAAAGCGCTTCATGCGACGCTTCTCGAAGAGGCCCATGAGTGGAGATCGCACCGCCTCCATTTCGCTGGCGGGCACTTTCGCGATGCGGCCGTCGCGGAAGACGTAGCTTCCGGCAATCTGCTTAAATTCTATGTAACGCGTGACATTCGTTTCCTAGTTGCCATTGTCAGCGGTACTATTTTGGACGGTGGCAATAAAAATACATACACGAAGAATGTTGATGAGCTCGCCGTCGGCCATGAGGAACTTTGGAACGAGATCGACGTTCCAGTCGCGATCGCGACCGAAGCTGGGCTTCGGGGCTTCGCCGGCACGGTATTGTGAGTATATCTGCAATTAGGACCATTAGAAACATGTCGGCCGCCACAAAGGCAAGGTGGTATATGTACCTGTGTGAGTGATAGACTCGCACTCTCACTGTAGGAGACTTGTTAGAACGATATGAGTGCAGATCATAAGCAATCGAACACGTACCCGCCATAGTGATCTTGGCGATCGATATGCAAGACTTTCTTGCCCTCTACGGAGAGAACACCGGAGAGGATGCACTCGGTGAGGCCTGTATGACCGTGGGGATCAGCACTCTGTTGTGGCCACGGAGCTAGCAAAATTGCGAATCATACCGGTTCCTGAGGTCAACCACAGTTAGTATAATGTTCCTAAGTTGTAAAATCAAAGCAAATGCGCCATGATGCAGCTGCACTTTGGGCCGGTCCACAACTGATACGTACCTAAAACAATGACGTCGTATTGCTCATCCATGGCGACAGAAATTTACAGCAGCGGGTCGTCCGAATTGTCCAAAGATCAAATCAAAAGTGGAAAGCTAAAAGTCACAAGCAGGTCTGTTCTTGAGCAGGAGCAGATGGAACGCCAACATGGACCGAGGACACTCGTCTAGACTGCTAGGGAAGCCATCACAATTTGGCCGGACATGGAGGTCACGTGGCTTGGGACTGGCACGACGATCACGCGCGAGTTTTACGCGGCTTTGCCGCTGCAGAAAGGTAGGAGTCTACAAGACAGTTCTAGGAGTAATAGAGGATTACGAGACTCAAAGGAATTGAGACGTTTGTCGGATTGCTGGTGCGGCTTGCAAGATCGATCGCGGGGAGTGGGTGATTGTTGTCGACTTTGCACGTTCCCAGCGAATATCGTCGTGCAACGGCCACGGTGTATTAGCATAGCAAGAATGCGTTTATCACTACTAACGCTGTACGCGTTCTGCGCACTTGCGACGCTATGTGGACACGCGCATGGCTCGGCGGGCGACCGACTGCAGGAGTTTCGCGAATGCGTGAGCGAATGCGTCGCAACGACATGCGCAAATGAGGACAGCGCACAACTGCCGGGGTATCTGACGCTATTCTTCTGGGACTGCCCGCAGAACTGCGACTACAATTGCCAGCGGAGCATCACGGCGGAGCGGGTCAAGCGGGGGGCGAAGGTTCTGCAGTTCCATGGCAAGTGGCCGTTCCAGCGTGTGCTGGGGATCCAGGAACCCGCGTCGGTCATATTCTCGATTATGAACTTCGTCCCGCAGTATCGTGCGTACACGAGACTCGCTCCGCGGCTGCCGCAGGATGATGCGCGGAAGAATTTCTACCTGCGCAAGTACTATGTCGCGGTGATGGTCGCGGGGATGAACGCGTGGGTGTGGTCGTCCGTGTTCCACTGCCGGGACTTCAAGCTCACGGAGCGGCTGGACTACTTCTCGGCGGGCATCACGGTGATGACGGGGTTCTACTTCACGATGGTGCGCGTGTTCCGACTCGACCGGAGGGAGAAGACAGGCGTGCGGGGGCTGCTGACCGTGGCGTGTGTTCTGGCCACGGCGGCTCACATTGGATATCTGTCGTTCATCCGATTCTCATACACGTACAACATGGCGGCCAACATTGTGCTGGGAATAGCACAGAACATAGTGATGTCCGGTTTCTCGATACACCGGTATGTGACCGCGACGGCGGGACAACGAGCGGGGTGGATGCTCTGGCCGTTCTACCACGTGCTGCTGCTGAGCGCGGCGATGAGCTTGGAGGTGTTTGACTTCCCGCCGGCGTGGGACGCGATCGACGCGCACTCATTGTGGCATGCGTCGACGGCAGGGATCACGGTATGGTACTACCGGTGGGTGGCGCTGGACGCGGCGCACGAGGCGCGGGCTGAGCACCGCGACTAGGCCGCCGTGCTACGCGGCATGTAAATAGATGACGGGGAGGCGCGCGTCCAAGTGTGGTATTTTGTCATCACAACTCAGCAGCCCTTGCAGCGCACAGCACAGCGCGAGGGTCGCGTTATAAATAGAAGAGGAACGGCTGAGCGGTGCATTTTTTAGACACGGATCAGGCGTCGATCAAGCAGCTGCGGAGGAAGTCCTGTGCTGGCGCGAGAGTGCGCACGCATTCCGGGGAAGCTGGCGCAGGCGGCAGTGGATGACGACGCCAACAGCGAACCCGGTTCGCGTGCAGGCGCACGGAGCCCGTGCGCAGGGGCGTAGGTAGCAAACCGGACGCGGAACCTGGCGAGGAACCGGCGCATACGTCGGTTCAGTTAGCGAGAGTGTGAGCAAGGGATCACAGCCGGAGAGTCACAGATCTGGCTCGCAGTGCGCTCCGCTCCTGCGCGGTTAGCGAACTGCCCACTTGCCCGCAAGCAACAAGTCTGCGAACGAGCGTGGCACGAACAAGTACACAGGTTGACAGTGCGCAGCTACACGGCTTCTGCGCTCCTGATTGGCCAGTCCCGCCTTCTGCGCCCCTGCTGCTACTTCGCCGCCACTCCGTCAACCGCGTCATCGCCATCATCATCACCACCACGTCCACCGCCTTCTCTCCCCTCGCCGCCCGCTCATTCCCCTTCGGCGCACCTATCTCTGCGCGTCTCGGGTCCGTCTAGCTTCTGCTTTTTTGCTCCCGCGTTGCGTCGAGCACCCCAGTACCGGCACCACGCACCGCAATGTACCTCATCGTGACCGTGGAAACATCCGAGGAGATCTATACCCTCGATGTCGTACCTTCCATGACGCTCGCAGATCTGCAGGCTTACATTGAGGCGGAGACCACTGTCCCCGTTGCACAGCAGATTCTGCTCTATCGCGCAGGTGTGCTTGAGGGCAGCGACCGCACGATCGAGGACTTTCATATGGAGGACTACGACATGATCATGCTCCGCGTCCAGCAGCCCGCCGCGCCGCCCGCAGCAGAGTACGTATTCCCGCAATGGTGTCATAAGCACCCGCTGATTTGTTTTTCGTTTAGACAACAAGACGAACAACACAGCACCGTCATGGACGACGTCGAGAAGGTGCGGTTGCAGATGCTTGGCGATCAAGCACTCTGCGACCTCGTCCGACAGACATATCCCGATCTCGCGGCCTCTGTCAACGATCCGGCGCGCTTCCATGAACTCCTAACCAAGATAGAGGAGTCGCGGGTAAAGGCCGAGGACATCAAGCGGCAGGAACTGGTGCGTACTCTCTGCTGCCTCAAACCACATTCTTAACGCGCACTGACCCCTTTCGCAGAAACGGTTGAACGACGATCCATTCAATGAAGAGTCCCAGCGAAAAATCCTGGAGCTCATTCAACAGGAAGCAGTGATGGAGAACCTGAATGCCGCGCTCGAACACAACCCCGAGTCTTTTGGCCGAGTGCAGATGTTGTACGTGCCGATCGAGGTCAATGGACACAAGATCAAGGCATTTGTCGACTCAGGCGCGCAGGCGACAATCATGAACCCGCAGTGCGCAGAGGACTGCAAGTATGTACGCTGTTGTTTTATTTCCGTATCCGTGATGCTGACAAGCGCAGTGTAATGTATTTGTTGGACAAGAATTTCCAAGGTGTCGCGCGCGGCGTTGGAACGGCTAAGATTCTCGGACGTATACACAGCGCGCCGCTCAAGATCGGCAAGGCGTTCCTGCCTTGCAGTTTTACCGTCATGGAAGGCACTGACGTAGATTTGCTTCTTGGTTTAGACAGTACGTGTGTCGTGCTTCGTCGACTTATACACTGATTGCTAATTCTTCGTCGCAGTGCTCAAACGACACCAGGCAACGATTGATCTCAAACGGAACATATTGATCATGGGCGAGGAAGAAGTGCCGTTCCTGGCGGAGTCCGATCTGCCAATGCATGCGCGGCAAGACCGGGGGGATCTGCCGGAAGTGACACGGCGGCAGGATGCGCAGGCAGCATCTCGCAAGAACTCACATAGTAGCGATGGCAGCATGTCGCGGCGGCCGGAGCAGCAGCCCGCTGCAGCGACTGCACCGGTCGCAGTAGCGGTATCACCGCCAGCTCAGTTAGAGTCACCCACTAGCGTGAGAGCGCAGCAGACATCACAGCAGCAGGAACGACCGCATCCGTCGCCGCCGCCGACGTCGTCTTCGTTGTCGTCGTCTTCAACGGCGATGCCGTCGCCGCAGGTACCGCAGCGGCAGCAGCAACCGCGCAGCATACAGCCGCACACGACTCGGCCACATCCAATGGCGGGCCAGTCATATCCTCCACAGAGGAAGCCGGTACCGCGGTCACCGGTACCACGACCCAGTCACGGGCCGCCGCCGCCAGCGGGATCGGCGAACTACCAGTTTCCGGAGGCGAGTATCTCTCAGCTGATTAGCCTGGGAGTTTCCCGGGAGGAGGCGATCAGCGCACTGCGCACTGCGCGGGGGAATGTAGAGATTGCGGCTAGTCTGTTGTTTCAGTAGTGAGTGTGCACTGGGTGGTGTTGGGGCCAGGGCAGTGTATCATAGCGGAGGAAGGGGAAGCAGAGGGGATGGGACAGGAGGATTGTTATTGAGCGATTGGAGGATACTTGGAGCAGACGATCAACGAGTGTGGAGGAGGGCAGCATGGCACGGCATGGCATATTCGACATACATATACACGTTAACTATGGACTCTAGCCTCCAGGCGCGTCCGCCCAGCACTCCGCGAACTTCGCGGCGCCGCGGCGGCGCGGCGCTGCGACGAAGAGCCGCAGAGCGTGCGGCTCGGTCCGTCGATCTCGGCCGAGACGGTGCGGCCGAAAGCGGATGGGCAAGAGGCAGATCGCGGGTTTTTGTTGTTGCGACGGCGGCGCTGACAGCAACGCCATGCGCGCGCAGGCGGAGCGGTGCGGCTTGGCTCGTGTTGCGCGGCGAAGGGCGACGGCGGTGGACGATAAATACGGGCCTGCGCCGCTGCTTCGCACATCCTGCATCCACAACACCTACACCACACGCAATGGCTCTCGCAAGCAAGACTATCATCATTACCGGCGGTGGCAAGAACCTGGGCGCCCTCACGGCGGAGATCCTCGCGCCGCTCGGCAGCCCCGATCTCGTGCTGCACTACCACTCAGCTGGCGACGCAGCCAAGGTCGAGGCGCTTGCGACAGAGCTTGCCGATAAGTACGGTTCCAAGGTGGTTGGCTTTCAGGCTGCGCTGGAGAAGCCAGACGAAGTCGAGGCGCTGTTCAAGTTCACCAAGGACACGTTCGGCAAGGTCGACATCGCAATCAACAACGTCGGCATGGTACTCAAGAAGCCCTTCCTGGAGATCACCGAGGCGGAGTACGATGTCATGTTCGACACCAACTCCAAGTCTGCGTTCTTTTTCATCCAGAAGGCCGGCAAGTACCTCGAGGATAACGGCAAGATCGTGACGATCGTCACGTCGTTGCTCGCAGCCTTCACGGGCCTGTACTCCGTATACGCCGGCGCCAAGGCCCCCGTCGAGCACTTCTGCCGCGCCGCCGCGAAGGAATTCGGCCCCCGCGGGATTTCGGTCAACAACATCGCGCCGGGTCCGATGGACACGCCGTTCTTCTATGGCCAGGAGTCGCCGGACTCGGTCGCGTACAACAAGGGCGCGTCGATGAACGGCAAGCTCACGGACATCAAGGACATCGCGCCGATTGTGAAGTTCCTGGTCACGGAGGGCTGGTGGATCAATGGACAGACGATCTTTGCCAACGGTGCGTACACGACGAGATAGGCAGTGCGCAGTGGACTGCTGTATATATGTGACTAGTGAACTAGTGAAATGCAACGGAGTTTGCTCTGGGAAGACGTGATCAGGGATGATGCGCTATTCCGAGGCCGATGTCGGCCCGATGAGTTGCGTAAGTTGGGGACGCGTAGCGGAGCGATACACAAAAATTCAGTGCAGTCCTCCGCGCATGCGTCCCCAGCACAGGGCCATACGGGCCGGTGGGACAGTAGAAGTCCCAACGCCTCAAGTTTTTCCTTTTTCTTCACAGGTCAGTAGCTTCACAACGCAGAAAAAGTGTCGTGACTCACCAACCACCTTCCCCATATTTCCCATATTTCTCCTCCTCCGCGCTTCGTTCTCCTCATACCGCTCCTTGACTCGTATATCCGCACGCCGCCACCATGCCTATGCTCAAGGACCCCTCCGTCAAGTATCGGAAGTTCCCGTCCATGAATCTCCCTAACCGGCAGTGGCCGTCCAAGTCCCTCGACAAGGCCCCCCGGTGGTTGGCCACCGACCTCCGCGACGGCAACCAGTCTCTCCCGGGTGCGTTGTGGAACTTGTGCGTGTGCATGAGTCGGGCACGACTGATCCTTTTGCAGATCCCATGTCGATCGAGGAGAAGGTGCATTACTTCGCCAAGCTCGTCGAAATTGGCTACAAGGAAATCGAAGTCGCGTTTCCTTCCGCGTCGCAGATTGACTTCGACTTCACCCGCAGCGTCGTGCAGAGCGCACCCAGCGACGTCTGGATACAGGTGCTCTCGCCGTGTCGCGAGGAGCTCATCCGTCGCACCATTGACTCCCTGGTGGGCGCCAAGAAGGCCATCGTGCACCTCTACCTCGCCACGTCGGAGTGCTTCAGGCAGATTGTGTTCGGCATGAGCGAGGAGGAGTCCATTGAGCTCGCGGTCAAGTGCACGAAGCTCGTGCGATCTCTCACCAAGGACGACCCTGCCACCGCTGGCACAGAATGGCAGTACGAGTTCTCGCCGGAGACCTTCTCGGACTCCTCCCCAGAGTACGTGCTCCGCATCTGTGAGGCAGTCAAGGCCGCATGGGGCCCATCAGAGGAGGACAAGATCATCTTCAACCTTCCAGCGACCGTGGAGATGTCCACGCCAAATGTGTACGCAGACCAGATTGAGTTTTTCTGCACCAGCATTTCCGAGCGGAATAAGATCTGCGTGTCGCTCCACCCTCACAACGACCGAGGTTGCGCCGTTGCCGCTGCTGAGCTCGCGCAATTGGCCGGCGCGGACAGAGTGGAGGGGTGCTTGTTTGGCAACGGCGAGCGCACCGGCAACGTCGACCTTGTCACGCTCGCGCTCAACCTCTACACACAGGGTATCTCACCCAACGTTGACTTCAGCGACATCCTCTCCGTCATCGACGTCGTCGAGCAGTGCAACAAGATCCCCGTGCACCAGCGCGCGCCGTACGGCGGCCAGCTCGTCGTCTCCGCGTTCTCGGGCTCGCATCAGGATGCCATCAAGAAGGGCTTCAACACCCGCGACGAACTTGTCAAGGCTGCTGAATCCGCGGACCAAGTCAAGTGGCAGATCCCGTACCTGCCTCTCGACCCCAAGGATATCGGCCGCGACTACGAGGCTGTCATTCGTGTCAACTCGCAGAGCGGCAAGGGCGGTGCCGCCTGGATCATCCTCACAAAGCTCGGGCTGGATCTACCGCGCGGCCTCCAGGTTGCGTTCTCAAAGGTCGTCCAACTGGAAGCTGAGACTGTCGGCCGTGAGCTCAAGTCGGTCGAGATCGAGAATCTGTTCAAGAAGGAGTACATCAACAATGGCTTCTCCTTGCGTTCCGACTACGATGTCGTCCGGGTCGATGGTGAGTCTCGTCGCTTCACCGGCGTCGTTGACCTCGACGGGCGGGAGACCAAGCTCTCCGGCATCGGCAACGGTCCCATATCTGCCTTCACCGATGCCCTGTCGACCGGGTTTGGCGTCAAGCTCGAGATCTGGGATTACAAGGAACACGCAATTGGCAAGGGCTCCAAGGTCCGCGCTTCGACCTTCATTGAGATCCGCGTGGATGGCAAGGAGCGGAGGTGGGGCGTTGGAATCCACGAGGACGTCGTGCAGGCTTCCATCCTTGCCGTTCTCTCCGCCTTTGCCGGCTTCTTGTGATTTGGTTTTGATTCACAGGCGGTAGCACAAATAGCACCGTCTTTATCTTAAAAATGCAGCATGTGCTTTCGTGGAACCTCAAAATTGCGTGGGCAGGTATCGGTCGGACCGGGATTACTAGTTATTTGAATTTTCGGAGTGCAAATTTCTTCCTTTATATTTTCTAACGTCAGCTACTTTGGTGAATTGTAAATTCTTCTCTACTTTACGATCTTCTGCAAATGATCCAGCAACTGTTCTGGGGTCATCTTCTTTTGCTTACTTATTTTTGAACGAGATAGAGTCATTAGAGGAGCAGGATCAAAAGAAAAAATGTAAAATGCAGCAGTAGGTACATATGATAATGGCATACTAGTTAATGAATTGTTTTGGCGTGTTCACGAGTCGCTTTGAAGCACAGAAGTACTTCGCGATCCGCGATCGTAATTCAGAGATGAAATTCTGACAAGGACTGCTCAGCGGGTTAGGGAATGCTCTGTCACATGAGGATTCACGAGATTTCCATGGTCTGTTCACATTGTAAGAACTGTTGCCTCCTATTCTAGCAAAGTTGGCGTAAGCATGAGCGAAAAAGTAAAAGATACGGTGAATTTAAGAGTCTATCGCAATGCGCGACGGATGGAGGCAGCCATATGCCATCATGGAGACATAATCAAGACTGTGTTTAAATTTTGATCCCCTGTTCAGATCTTGGGCTCTATACTCGAGAGCTAAGAATTGGCGTACGCCATTGTTATGCAAAATGGCTTCTCTCGTTGAGAGAGGAAGCGAAGAATTGACAATGCAGGTCTGCTTTGTGTCCTGATGAAAGATTTTGATTGTCTTGTCGCTGCTCTCTATTGCTTCTTGAATCCACACCTGAGCGGACCCTAGTCTGGTTATGCCTTGGGCGTCACACACGTCGCAATACATGTAAATTTGGTTCAGTGAGAAAGAGAGACTTGATTCTAGCAAGAACCCGCTGCGAACTCGCGCGCATCTGCACAACACGCTCCTATATACAAAACTTCACCCACTCCTCACAAAATACCGAGACACGCTCACGACTTTGGCTTCGCAGGAGCAGGCAATGGCGAAGATGCCGCGATGGCCGCCTTTGCGTCCCGCTCGCGCTGCAATTCTGACACGGTCGATTCGGGTACTGGGGGCATCGGAACGTCGCTGAAGTCATCAAAGCCGGCGGTTCGCGCAGCAAATACATCTGCGAAAGATATTAGTAAAATTCCCACGTGCGGCGCCACTGCGTGGGCGTGCGCTGGACCCCGTCCAGACGGCTGGTAGAGTCCAGAAGAGTTGAGGTGGGAAACACGAACATGAGGTGCCGATGAACACGGCCAGAATCGCGCCAGTTAGGATGTTCCGCTGCGTGTACCGGCTCCGTGCACGCATCAACGCCGGGCTCATGCGCGAGGACGAGTCCTGGTATTTGTTGTGTCCCCATCTGTATCCCAAAAGGATGGTCAGCTTTTGCGAATCTTCTCGGAAGACGGACCACGCAGGTGAGCAGTTGCGTGCCGCGTAGACGGTACGACTCACCGAAGTTGGCTGCTCATGTTGGACTATAGGCAGTAGCTAGACGGTAGCTAGGCGGTAGCTGGGCGCTGGGTGGGTGGCGGTAGTGAAGTGGTGAAGGTGGTGTGTGCAATTATGGAGCGGCGCAGAACGCATTCGCGGTTCTCCTTCAACCTCGACAACGCTTCACGCATTACTCCATTCTTGCGTGACTGCACATGGAACAATGGTTCGCCACAAATCGCGCTATCTTATGTTCAGGCTGCACTACCCTATCCTCCCGGCCTCAGAAAACGTGCTGCCGACCCGCGAACGCGGTATGACTGTCGCGCAGCGTGTTAAGATCGGTGCACAGATGGGCAAGCGCGTGAGCAGTGCAGGTACCGCCGGCGTCGGCGGGGGGACCGTCTACCACTCCGACGGAAACTTCTTACCGGGAGGCCGTGAAGCAAACCTCGATGAACCCTCTCGCATCATGCTGTTTCACCGCCCGTCTCCTGCGGCGGTGACATTGATCGCGGTGCAGGCCGCCGTGCGCGATTGCGTCAACCGGAGTTTTGGCGATCTCGGCGCCGGTCTCGTGCGTGCGACCTTGGCCAGTATGTCGTGTTTTGTGTACTCTGACTGAAGAAAGTATATGGCTAACCTGGCATGACAGTGAAATACTTCTCCCCCGCGACATCCACCGGTATTATTCGTGTCGCGCGCGACCATTTCCGCATCGTCTGGGCGGCATTGACACTGTTGACCGAAATTGAAGGCGTGCGTGTCGTCGCCACCGTCGAGCATGTTTCCGGAACTATGCGAAAGTGTGAGAAGGTAGTAATACAGAAGAATCGCGAGATCACAAGAGCGGCGCAGGTCATTGATTCGCGACTGACGGTGCCTAGCTGAGAGGATTGCTTATAGCACATATTTGTATTTCGGCCGGAGTTTAGAGCTATTTTTTGTATATATTGCAATGGCATGTCATTTACTCTGTTTAGCATGGATTTTGTAAGAGCTTCCTGCAAGCTAGCGAAACCACTGCCCAGTTTCCTAGCTTGGAAGTCCAACCTAACGAGCACGATGAGCACAACTCCGTCGGCTTCGTGAACTCGCTCATGGGCGTCAAGTCGAAATTTCTTACAAATTACTACACTAGTATACATCTATTTCGTAACAATAAAAAGGCGTTCGTGATGTGGAAAACAAAAATAACATAACTTACAAAAAACCATCTCATGTTCCATATTATGCTTCAAGAGGAAGTAATAACATCATGAAGCTTCCACAAAACCTCCTCCGCAGCCGTAGCCTCACACACTATGCCGCTATCAAGGCATCGTGCATCCGGACGCTGCATATTCCATACCTTGCCACATGCCTCACATGGTGTAAATCCAGGCACGCTCGCGCCAGAATCTGTGATGTATACCACTTTTTCGCTGTTCTTGTCCCGCAGCTGGATGTCGATCGCAACTCGTTTTGAGTTGTACACTAACCGATATTGCTTCGCGCTGCGGACCAAGAAATACACGTCGCCGTTATCAACTCCATTAGCAACACGCAATATAGGAAGAGTGGCTGGTAACAACGCCACCAGCGGCTTCAGTCCATCGCGATCGAGAACATCCTGCAAGAAAAACTGTATCCTACTGAACGGATTGGTCGAATCGAGTTTCAAGTGCATGCCCCCGTCACTGCCGATCCATATCGCCATCTTCTCTCCCCTGTAGGAAAAACTGATCCGACCTAGCGATATCTCTTCCACTTCAAACGAAAACAACTGTAGGGTCCGAATCAGAGTTACCACGCGCTCAATGCGCGTCAGGCGTTCAATCATCTGTGGTATGACTTGGTCGGCAGGCGGAAGGTAAAAATACATGCTGAATCGATTGTTCTGCACATCCAGAACAACATCTGTCGACGTTGCCGACACGGAACTCAAAACCACTGACGGCTCCAACAAACCACGCGCGAGAATGGTGCTCTGCTTCGGCGGCGGCAATGGAAGAAATTCAAGTGTCACTGCTGATTTGGCCCAGGACGGTTTCGTCACGTTCGATAGGTCGAAATGCAGCGTCGGAAGTTCAAAAACATTTTGGTCTGTGCCGTGCTCTCGGTCTGGCTGAACAAATTCATACTTGATGTTGCGCTCTGAGAGCGAGGCCGCAATAATGTTGAACGATATCCTTGCTGATGCAAGAACGGCGAGTCGACTCAGTTTTTCGGGTGCGTACAGAATGTCAATGCCACTGTGCTCCACTGCCTGGTTAAACACAATCGACCATCCACCGTCCGAGAGCTTGAGCTGGATTAACCACAGACTTGTCTGGCTGTCCGAGATAGTGACGACAAGAAACCATCCTGGCATCCAATCTGCATGACGCATTGTGCTCATGTATATGTTCCTCAACCCGACTCCAAAATTATTCCGAACGTCCTCTGGCCGGATATTTGAAACTCGGACAATTTCCCATCCTGCACCTTCCGCCCTACCTTCGATTTCACGCTGTAGAGAAAGATGTCGTAATTTACAGAGCGTCTGCGGCGCAAGATTGACATCCATATGCGAATTTAGCTCCTTCTCAGCGGCCTCTATTAAATCACTCTCGCCTTCCAAAATCATTCGTCCGGTCAAATGTTCAATAGTCAGTGTCGTTGTATCTGTCGGGGTGAGCTTGATTTTGAGCATGGTGTCTGATACTGTAGTTATTAGACTCGGCAGAGACGCATGTAAAGACGACGACTTAAACGCAGTCACGATTGCAGAAAGGATTTGTTGTACGTGTAATGTGACTATCTGCGACACTATCGTCTGTGCGCTAATATCCGTCTGATCAATCGAATAGGTATGCGAAGGAAAATCTCTCGGAATCCAATGCACACCAAGAACTTTGGACTGCAGCACACCGAATTCCGCGAGCGACTTTTTCCCTGGTAATTCGCTCCAGTACTGCAGTGATATTATCTGTCGCTCGGCGAAGTGATTGATGGTCAACGTTCCGGTCCATACTCCGTTAGCTAGACGTAGTAATTGCTGATTCAGAACAAGCAGTTTGTATGACAGTGTAAACATATCTAGCAAACCACTATTAGTATCTGCCACAGCAACACACCTGCAAAATACTTACGCAGGTATTCATATAAGCTGGTCAAGCCATTTGACTTTAGCTTTTCGTTTCCCACGCGTTCCAGATTCATCCGTATGGCCGGCGTGACTTTTGACTCTGGTTCGAACTTGAATCTGAAGTCAATCAAAAAAAACTGTGCGTCTGGTGCATCATCTGCGATGCCCAAGTCGACCTCAAATTCGGACGTCGAGAACGTAACTCTGCCATTGCTGATTTTGTACTGTTTGAATTGTGGCGGGATGTCCTGTTTCAGCGACAGCCGGAGAGATAGTAATACGTTGAGATGGTGTAGTGTATCAAGAATCCGCTTGGGAGAAAGAGGCTTCGGTGGTACAAGGTTGAACTAGACAATATTAGTGCCGCACAGAAGTACATTAGAGGTATAGAACGTACCGTGGACAGTCGTGGTTCACCAAGAACAAGGACTTCCAGAGCTGTAGCTAAATCTGGATTTCGCAGTCTGTGGATCTGGTTAGCACGTATCTGGGACCACAAAACACATAGCAATACGTACCTCGCACCGCCCAAGTCCTGCTTGACTGCCTGCAGCGCCCACACGACGTTGGAAAAGCAGTTCCTTTGGCCACCGAGCCATGAAACCACATCTATAACTTTTGAGATGTCGCCTGCGTTCCGCGACCATTGCGTTAAAACAAAGATCTTGATATACTGCTGTCGCGTGTGTATCAGGAAACTTAGAAATTTCCGCTTCTTCGTAATGTCGTTCGCCGCCGATAGCGTGTCCAGCAAATTGACGAGTTCTGAGTACGTGTTCTCAACTAGTCGTGAAACAACAAGCGAAAGAGGGAGAAAGTTCTCGGATATATGTGGTATTGGGGGTATCGGTATCGCCTTCAAGGAGTCCGCCGTGGCGTCGCTTAACACCTGGCTGTCCTTGCCGACAGCTACGACAGCAGCGTTCTGATGATCTGGAAGATGATCGTAATCATTCCCGCTCATTGTGACATAGCGCGCGGTCTGTGGTCGGAATGCCGGGCGATGTTCGGC
Source organism: Limtongia smithiae (assembly GCF_038497785.1). Taxonomy (NCBI): domain Eukaryota; kingdom Fungi; phylum Ascomycota; class Lipomycetes; order Lipomycetales; family Lipomycetaceae; genus Limtongia; species Limtongia smithiae. Next base: position 317,026 of record NW_027117632.1, read on the forward strand.
TCAGACTCCGAGAAGGATGCAGGAGATCAGCCGAGAGGCGGGATCAAGGAGCGGGCGCGATTCAGGCCGTGGCACGCATGCACGGGAGGCGGCCCGGAGAAGCAGATGCAGATTGTCGACCAAAACCGCCGAGTCTCGATGGTCGCGTGGGAGAAGGACCGACGGCGGCAGCAACACAGCGAGGACGCGGATGCGGACGTGGATTTTGCGGTCGAGGTCGTGATGTTAGGGCTGGCGTCAAATTTAGGTCGCGTTCGACTGCTCCACCACGGTTATCATCACCTCCGCAGCACCGCCCACCCTCCCGCGCTGCTGCTTGCACATGCCGCCGGCTGACCTGTAGCGCCGTCAGCACACGGTGACTTAGCAAAAACTGTCACAAACGCACGCTGCGCCAAATGACAGACCTCACCGTCGACCAACAAATCGACCAGCTCAACCAGGCCAAGCAGCTGGTTGTCAAAGACACTTCGTTCTACCCTCAAATCATCCGTGGGATTTTGCCTATCGCGCACCGAGAAGATATCCGCCTGAGGTCGTGGTGTGCAGCGTTTTTAAATCAGGGATTTGCGTCTACAGACCTTAAGCAGAGCGACAAAGAGGAGCTAGCATTGGAATGCTTGGATGTATTGCTCGTCCTGTTCAATGAGACCGATTCCGCACTGCTCAAGAACCTCATCCAGTGCGCGTGCTCAATCTACCCGCTAATATTCAAGCATATGTGCGTCCTCTCATTCTTGTTCTAGTCTACTCACGTTTAGCTGATTTGCTTTGTCCGCAGATGTACCCACAACACGGCCGGCGAGATTTGGCAGAAAGCGACGGCCATCAAGAGCAAAATCATTTCGTTCTGGGAAACTGGCAGTGAGGGCCTTAAACTATGCTGCATCAAGTTCGTGCAGCGTGTAGTCGCAGTGCAGACACCGGGCACCAAGGACCCACGGGTACGTAAATCACGTAGATATTGTTCCAGTGGAACACTGTGGCGAGCTTAACTAACCATACTCACAGCTTGCCGATGCCACTGATGTCTCGTTAACCATGGTTCCCTTAAATCACCCGCTGATCCCGATACCCGTTCTCGAAGCCGAGGCGCAAGGACTCCTCGACCGACTTCTCAGCGTCTTCTACGAGAGGCACATGTAAGCATTACATGTTGCATGCCCTCGACCTTGGACACGTAAAGTTAACTCTTAAGTAGAAACGAGTCCGTCATCAGTGCCAGCCTGTATTGCGGCGCGGCTCTGGTACGATCACGCTCAACGACCGTGAACAAAGTGATTATGCGGATACTGGCTTTCGATCCGTTGAAGGCGGACTACGACACAAATGAGTCTGCGAAACTACGTCTTGAAGTCCGCTTTGCTGAGAAGAATCTGCGAATAGTACTCGGAAACATGCTAAAGTGAGTAAATATTTGGATTAAGCGGTGCTATGTCATACTAATCGCGTGCATAGACAAAGTAGTATCGCAAATCAGTATGGTCCAAGGATTCAGCAATATCTCACAAACTTGGTGCAAGCCAAGAACATGACGGCGGACGACATAATGCGAAAACGGGCGGCGGACTCTAACGCTGGCAATGACAATGTCAAGCGGCCAAGGATTGAGCAGCCCGCTCCATCGGTACCAGATGTTGCCAGCACAGCAGGGCCATCGTACGCAAGCCTATACACCCTCATAGACCCCGTCATATCGATGGCCAGTTTCGATGCCACGATGCTCCCGCCGACAACTGCCATAGAAATCGCGATCGCGAGCATGATGATCACATCGAAAGACAAAATCGACGCGGCTGTGCGAGCTGTGACGTTGAGGTACAGCAAGATGTATCCGCCTCCGCAAATCATCAAAATTGAGGAAGACCAATCCGTGATGGCCGCTGCTGTACTTGCGGAGCAAGACGATGACGCTGATTACGAACCCGACGACTACGAGCCACCGGATGTGACTACATCGACCGCTGTGGCCTCGGGTCAGGAAATCGCGTTAGGCCCACTGGTTGATCAACTACAGCCCGTGGATCAGAATCAGCCGCGGAATGCGGACATGATGGACGATTTTGACGATGACGACTACTACAAGGATCTAGCAAACGAGCAGACCTCCTTGATTTCCATTCAGCCCAGTAAACTGTCACAAAGCGATCGCCTCGAGGTATTTCAGCAAGTAATAGAGCGCATTGTCACCAACGGCGGTGTCATAGAGAAAACAATATTTGACGATATCTCGCGGCGTGTTGGAAAGGATATCAACGATCTCAGCGATGTCGGCGTGAGCCGAGACATTTGGATCATGCTACTTAGCCGGCTGGGTACTAGAGGACTGAGCAATGCACAGAGCGGAACGACGAAGGACACAGAGAACATGAACAGCATGGCAGGCTTCATCAGACAGAAGCTGTACGCGTACATCATGGCTAACTTTCGGGAACGCATTGATCTCGCCGTGACTTGGCTCAGCGAGGAGTGGTACAACGACAAAATGTCGACGCAAGAGCTCCAGAACGGGCAAGACGATTCCAAAGACGGCGATGGCGCCACTGAAGAGTCGCAATATGTGAAATGGACGACGAAGATTCTCGATGGAGTGATCCCGTTTTTGGACGTCAATGACAGAATATTCCTGCGCTTCCTGTCTGACTTGCCGGAGCTCACGCCAGATATGCTGTCGAAACTACGGATCCTCTGCAAAGATCCAGATCGGGCAAAGCTGGGATTCTTGTCACTGCAGTAAGTATGCTATTTCGTTTTTTCTCCGGCGACACGCGCTAACTGGAGTAGATACCTGATAAAACTGCGGCCGCCAGTTCGGGACTATTGCACGGATCTGCTGAATTCGATAAGGCAGGAGAATGCAGCAGCATAGTATGAGGAGGGTCTGTTCTGATCTTTACGTCGGAGTTACGCTAATGTGAATAGATTTGGAGAGAAAAGTTAGCAGTGTGATCAATTAATCAATCAACTTGTACATCATGATTTTGGGCGCAGAAGGAGGTAGATTGAGAATTCGAGAGCGAAGTGTAGAAGTCAGTTACTGCGGAGATTTGTTAAACTCCGGCGTGCAGTTCGCAACTGCGATTTTCGCACTTCCCTCGCACTCCCCTTCGCGCTTGCCCTCCTCGTACAAATCGTCACAACAGCTCGTAACGTTTTGCGAGCATGCGCACGTGCATACGACAAATATCGCGTCGGAATATAGCTTTTCGTATGGGACGGTCATTGCTCGCAAATTTCGTAGCTGCGCCGATTACATCATCATGTGCGAACTTCGCATCAGGCCTCTTCTGATACCCTCGTACTCGATGAATTGCTGTTGCTTATAATCTGAGGATATCCGCATTCTGTTTGGCATGCACATCATTGAAGATTCCAAGATGGAGAAAGGTGATCTTGAGCGTGGCGATTTTGCGACGGACGACATCACGACGGCGAAGAATCAGGAGAAGAGCAGCGGCGAGAACAGCGCGATAGACATTGAAAGCGGATCGCAGGACGATACCACAAAGAGCACTGCGATCAATGACGAGTCCACCGAAGCATCTACTAAGCCGTCTTCGCCGCAGCGATCAACGGTACTACTAACAGACTGGGACGCCGGGCATATCGGTTGGGACTCGGTCGACGACCCTGCGTACCCGCAGAACTTTCCGAGTTCTAAGAAATGGCGAAACGTCGCCTTCATTGCCATGGGAAGTTTTATACAGCCGTTTGCGTCGACCTTGTTTGCGCCTGGCGAGGTGTACCTCGCGGATGAGTTCGGGATCACGAACCAGAGCTTGCTGTCATTCATGATCAGCGTGTACTTATTAGGTTTCGGGTGGGGCCCGTTGTTGTACGGACCTCTGAGCGAGCTATTTGGACGCAAGGCGACGGTGTGCGGGTCCTTGTTATTACTGTGCATGATGGGCATCGGGTGTTCGGAAGCCACAAATGGCAGCATGTTTATCGCATTCCGGTTTTTGAGCGCATATCTCGGGAGTGCGGGATCGAATGTTGGCGGCGGTACTTTGGCAGACTTGTTTGAGCGCGACAAAGTGGGCAGTAAGTACCGTATTCTTCATTCTACGAGGCTGTGTCTGCTAACAAGCGATAGTGGCATCGTCACTATTTGCGATCGGTCCGCTGATCGGTCCCATTGCCGGTCCGATTCTCGGCGGATTTGTCGCACAATCAATCGGTTGGCGTTGGTCCTACCGGATCCTCGTCATCCTCGCGGCGGTCCTGTGCGTCGCGTATGCGCTGTTTGTGGACGAGACCAACCAAGCCGTGCTACTACGACGCAAGACCACGAGCCTGAAGAAGAAATCGGGGCGTACCGACCTGATCTCGATCCTCGCGCTCAAGCGGAGACATGTGCCGTTTCGCAAAGTTCTATGGCACAACATGTCGCGTCCATTTCGCATGCTGGCGACGGTACCGATTGTGCAGTGTCTCGCGTTGTATATGTCGGTAGTATTCTCTTACCTCTACATCTTCTTCACGACCATATCTCCCGTCTTTGAGAAGCGCTACGGCTTTGGCACTGGCGTGACTGGACTGGCGTACATTGGCCTCGGCACGGGGTTGGTGATCGGAGTCGCCACGATCGCGCGCTCGAACGACAACCTCGTGCGCCATCTCACCAAAACACGAGGCCACGGCGAGCGCAAACCCGAGTACCGGCTCCCGCCAATGATCTTATGCTCGATACTCATCCCGGTGTCGCTATTTTGGTTTGGCTGGTCGGTGCAACAACGTGACCACTGGATCGTGCCGATCATCGGTATGTCGTTGACCGGCCTGGGTATGATAGCGTCGCTTATCCCGTTCCAGACGTACATCATCGACGTGTTTGGTCCGCATGGAACATCTGCCAGCGCCACTGCTGCTGTAAACGTCGCGCGCACGACGGTTGGTTCGGTGATTCCGTTACTAGGGCCGGATATCTGGGCGCGGCTGGGATATGGTTGGGGTTGCACGACGCTTGCATTCATCGCGTGGGCAATCTGCATCCCGATGACTTTTGCTATGCTCAAGTATGGCACCAAGATCAGAAAGCTCTCAAATCTTTAGCATCATATTATGTCAAATCTATTATCCATCGTACTGATCTTGCTACCAAAGAAGCTAAATATGCGAAAAATGTGATCCTTAAAGCAAACTAAATGAGCAGTTGAAAACAAACTTATAGAACAATTTCAAACAAATAATGTGTTACATTCCAAAATCTGTAGATATCAAGCATATAATGCATGGAAAAGCGCGTAAGAAGGCTGATGGGGGTGAACCCTCGCTATATTGCTCTTGTCGCGTCCCTGATGAGCTTGGGAGCTGCAGACCTCGATCGTCTAGATCCCCGCTGCTGCACTCTATACTCCACATGACCCACTCGCACTCGCATTCCTAGAAGTCTACGCGCATATCTCCACATTCAATAGAGCAACGCGACGCCTGATTTTTTAGAGGCAGTAAAGCACTACACGTCGAGAGCAGACGACTACTGCTGATCAATCACCCTGTTTCGTCTCCTCTTGAATGGTCTCGTTTCGTCGTCGCCTTACTTGAAAGGCAGTGCACAGTATTTTCTAGGGGCATCTATTACTCTTCCAATATTCGGAAATAATGAGTAAGTGTGGATTCGATCCGCTGTGCAACTGCTGAACCACAATGAGTACTGATCATGTCGTCTTAGCTAGCGGAGACATTGATTTAGATAGCTGTATCGATCGGTTATACCGGCGCGAGCTTCTTGCCGAAGCCGTCGTTGAAGCGCTATGCAATAAGGCGAAGGAACTGTTGATACAGGAAAGCAACGTCATCCATATCAAGGCGCCAGTATCGGTTGTCGGCGACATTCATGGGTATGTCGTGACAGTGGCATGTGATCTTCATATGACATCAGGTGCTGACAATACGGCAGTCAATTTTTTGATCTGATAGAATTATTTAGAGTCGGCGGATTTCCGCCCCAAACTAATTACTTGTTTTTGGGTGCGTACATGTGTTTGGTCAGGTCGGTACATAGTTACTCACAAGTGAATAGGCGATTATGTTGATCGAGGATATTTCAGCATAGAAACAATGTCTTTGCTGACATGTCTTAAACTTCGCTATCCAAATCGTGTGTATTTAGTGCGAGGCAATCACGAGTCAAGAGGTATTTCACAAAACTACGGATTTTACACTGAGTGCAAGGCGAAGTACGGCAACGGCAATGTATGGCATTACTTCACTGACATGTTCGACTACCTGACGCTCTCCGTTGTGATTGACAACCAGATATTTTGCATTCATGGAGGGTTGTCGCCGAATGTGCATTCTATAGATCAGATCAAGGTTGTAGATCGGTTCAGGGAGATCCCTCATGAAGGTCCCATGGCCGACTTGGTTTGGTCGGATCCAGATCCGGAAAAGGAAGAGTTTGGGATTTCTACTCGCGGGGCGGGCTACACATTTGGTGCCGAGATTGTTCGGAAGTTCTTGCATGTAAACGACATGGTACACATATTACGAGCTCACCAACTATGCGAACAAGGGTATCAAGTTTTATTCGACGACCGGTTGTCTACTGTGTGGTCTGCACCTAATTACTGCTACAGGTGTGGCAACCTTGCCTCCGTTCTCGAAGTGAGCGAGAGCGGTGAGCGATTTTTCAACGTCTTTGACGCAGCGCCGGAGAACGAAAAGTATAGAGAGACGCAACAACAAAACACTATGACGGAGTACTTTTTATGATCATCATCGCGACACTTTTGCATTTATTTTTTTTACATGTACTATTGTTGTTCTTGTTTGGGCATTACATGGTTATTATCGGATCCAGGTTTGTTCTCAGGTTTCGTGCTATTCTCTTGCGAAAATACTTTGTAGTTTTAGATATTTTGATTCTTGCTCTGCGCGTGTGCATATCTACAGGTTCGTGTTTGTACAGGATAATTAGATGTAGCTTAGATTCTCCTTGGCCATTAACATAATATATTCTATTCCAGATAGTAGTACTGTCCAGCGAGGAATACCTGTTGCGTTATGCGCGTCTTTATAGGCATTAGTATCCTGACCTTCCGCTTCGTTTCGTCGACATCCAATCTAAGGCAGTTAGGACATGGCAATACAAGAGCAACCTGACAGTTTTGGTACTCACAAGTGCACAAATCCCATGACGCTTGATTCGGCAACGTCGCTCTCGTTGTCACGCGGAGTTGCAAAGAGCAGCGCTAATATAGAGTTCTGCAGCCCGGGGAGGACTTCGAGCTTACTGATCAGAGGCGGAAGCGTGGTAGTTGCGTCTGAGCCGACAGGTAGCACGGATGAACTGAGTAAATTTGAGTCTGCAACACGAGTTAGTAGGACATAAATAGTGGCAGTGCGCGTATATACATACGCTCAGATCGTCGATACACAACCACACTCGCCAAATCGGCCGTCACTGTAAATGCCGACAACGTCGTCTTCTGTGTTCCGTAGAAATACTGTTTGAATAAGCGCTGCTGAATAGCTCGAGTGTACGCAGCATCGTGTTCGACGACACCGCCGGATCGTTGGACTTTGATCACCGCAATCTGCCGCCGTGACTGAAACCGCTTGAGAAGGTCGTTATATAACCGCTCGCTGCCGATCGTGACGACGACGTTGACTGAGAACTCGGATATTATGCTGTCAATGAGGTCGTAGCCGTTAGCTTGGTCGATTATGCCTGCCGCGTCGATGATGGTTCCCGATACGCGAGCTGCATAGCATTAGCAGATGTCTCTTCAATCGACTAGCATTCGCGCATACCTTTGTGATCTGACGCTAATCTCGACGATACCGCTAGTGAAAGTCGTGATAAAAGCGATTTATAGAACCGCAAATTGTCAACCGGGCTGTCCGAACCAAAGTAGTACACAATGGGATTCTTAGGCGGAATATGCATCGGCCCGGTCGTCGAACTTGAGCCCCACGTATTATCCTCCTCAACATCCAACATTGAAAAAAAGGATGCAGCTGAAAGCGTGCCGGGTAGACTGAGCATAGGCTCCTTTGGATCTATGCTCGCGACAATTGGCGTGCGTCCCATTTTCACCGCGTAAGCTGTCAAGATCTTCGCGAGACTTGTCTTCCCCGAGCCTCGGGGTCCAATAACCAAAACCTTAGGCCCTTCGCCTTCTTGTTGCGGTGTACTGGGATTTGGGGCGCTTACTCTCCCATCGCGCATAAGTTGCTGATACAACGTGTCTGTCTCCCCCGCTTGTACGCGCAACTTTTCAAGGGCGAAATGTAGATTCGCGTACGAACTCATTGTGGACTCGTCGGATGTATACTCGGCTAGCACGGTACCTGACCATTCTAGACTGCAGCCGCGCCATGTGAATATGCTCAGCTTGGTGCCAGTGAAGTTGTAAACTTGTTGCACGGCCAGCTCGGTTCCAAAGATTTCGGCATTGCCCCTCAAGATCTACCAATCTGTTAACATTGAACCATGACAAACTTACAGAGTATTTCATACCTTAACAGTCACGGTCTCATCCAGACCGACCTCAAATCGCCATTCGCACTCAGAGCCCAGTGTCACCACGTTCGTTTGGACGGTCTAATAGCCCAGTTTAGCAGCCCCTCGTCCGTTCAACTGATCACAACACCAACTTACCGGTGCAGAGTGCGTCAGACCTGGAAGATCCATTTAAAATTCTATCCAACACATGCGCGACTTCGGGAATCAAGAAAAGCGAGATTGCTGGTAACGGCAACGCTGGACTTTGCCGTCGCGATGTCGTCGACGCCATTGAGTCGGAGCTCAGCATCTCTGGTTTAGAGTTTGTATGTGCGGCTCAGAACCAGCTCTGCCGGTGTTTGGCCACAAAATGTTTTCATCTTCTCCACCCACTAACGAACCTGCTGCGCAAGGTCTTTATCAACTCGGACTGATTCTGATATCACACATTTTCGACTGAGATTTAATAGTCTTGCAATATACTCAGTATTCACTTCTTTCCTTCTCTTTATGAAACCGCCGAATGAAGCCGCCAGCAGCATCCTCTGCGTAGGACAAGCCGTGCACGCACGAGATACAGCAGCAAGAACAACGAGAAATCCGCTGATGATTGTTCTAAGACATATTCACACTGTTTGAGTTATTGTCAACGATGATTGCATATTTTCTTCACTTTCTGAGGGTTTCTCGAGTTCCTTTTGTTAGCTGCGCGAGGTGTATTGCTCGGCCCAAGCCTAACAGCATTATTGTCCCACACGATCAGCTGCAGTTGCCATTAGCCAGAAAATTGTTTAACGTCTCTTTGGAAGACATGCAGTCCCCAGATTGTGTTCACCAACAAACTCAACACGAATACGCAATGTCACGTGATGCATATCTTGCTATCATCGTGTGCACTCAGTTGAGTTTGGGCTGGCCTCCAATCTCACTTCGCCGCGCATATCGTAGCCCACGACCGAACCGAACGCACGGCTCTACCATAGTTTCAAGCCAGGTCCCATACGACTGGAACTCTCAGACCCAAGAACACCGACGCATCACTTACTGCTTTCAGCGTACACTCGGGATTGATACGAATTGCCTGCGCGGTGCGGGATATATTAGAATACTATGGCTCTGTTCTTCAAGTCGCCTCTAGACATTGAAATCCGCCTGGACGGCGAGGACCAGCGAAAGCGGGTGGATGTGCGTCTTGATAAGCGCCGCAAGGAGAAGGTGCCGTTGTATCTAGATGGCGAGACTGTGAAGGGCACCGTCACGGTGCGGCCAAAGGATGGACGCAAGCTGGAGCACATTGGCATCAAGATTCAGTTCATTGGCACCATTGGTATGTACCTTTCTGTTTGGGAGTGCGATAGATTGCTAATTGTAGTTTAGAGATGTTTTCAGACAGAGGCAACACATACGACTTTTTAACACTCGGCCAAGAACTCGCGGCGCCCGGCGAGCTACAGCATCCGGAGAGCTACGAGTTCGAGTTCCGAAACGTGGAGAAGCAGTATGAAAGCTACAATGGCATCAATGTGCGTTTGCGTTACTTTTTACGCGTGACAGTGGGCCGCCGAATGGCAGACGTTATCCGCGAGAAAGACCTGTGGGTGTACTCTTTCGTCATCCCGCCAGACACGGTAGCGTCTATCAAGATGGATGTCGGTATTGAGGACTGCTTGCACATTGAGTTTGAGTACTCAAAATCAAGATACCATCTTAAAGATGTGATTGTCGGGCGAATTTACTTCTTACTCGTCAGGTTGAAAATTAAGCACATGGAGCTCTCGATCATACGCCGTGAGACCACTGGCGCGCCGCCTAACCAGTACAACGAGAGCGAAACGCTCGTGCGGTTCGAGATCATGGACGGTGCGCCTGTTCGTGGCGAGACCATCCCCATCCGACTCTTTCTCGGCGGTTTCGATCTGACTCCGACGTACAGAGACGTCAACAAGAAGTTCTCGACCCGGACTTTCTTATCGCTTGTGCTTATCGACGAGGACGCGCGCAGATACTTTAAGCAGAGCGAGATCGTTCTGTACAGACAGCCTTAGACGCATAAATACAGGAGCTGTTCTTTTGTCCTTTGGTTTTGCATCTCGAAGATTTGTTTTGTTACGCTAGTTAGTTAATTGGGAAGTTAAGTTTGTCAATCGTGGATGAGTTCCAACACACAAAAGCAGCCAAGATTGGAAGTGTATTTATCGCTAATATAGTTAGAAAGTAACAGTTAGTAACTGGTCATAATTTACATATACTCGGACACGCAAAGTCTGTGGATTCCCGCCATATTCATACATCGCCGTCGCGGTAGCGCGTCAGCACCACTGCACAAGTGCATAATGCTCACTCGACATACCAGTCTCAGCGGACATAGGCTGACGACCTAGTTTTGAAGACGAGTTTGTGGTAACTTAAACCGTCTCGCCGACAGCTGGCTCGTATCCAATCTCACCGGCCCGCATGTTTGTCGGAGGCTCTATTGAGGGCGTGAACTCGAGGACGACGAAGATGGCGCCGACGCTGCAGAGTCAGAGTTAGCGATCGTCACATGAGCTGTGGTTGAACTGCCAGAGATACGTACAGCATGATGACGGCACCGCCTACGATACGGAGCGCACCAGGAGCAAGAATAAGCGCGCCCATGAAGATGTAGACTGCGCCCACATGGTTAGCTTGATGATATCGGGTTATTGCTGACTGAGTGAGGATCACTTACAGAGACCGCGGCCAACAAAGGACATCAGGAATGACGCATACTTGGTGATCTGTGACGGCAAAGAGAATTCTGCAACAACCACGTTAATTAGTCAATGGCGACAACACATCATAAAAGAGTGAAAGGCTACATGCCGGCTGTGACGACCAGGGCACCGAGGAGGATAATGTACAGTGCGATAATTACGCTTTGACTGTGCGACGAGCAGTTAGCGTCGACGAACAGTCAACTTGTGCACAACTGAAAAAACGTACAATGATAGAGGGAAGAACGAGGATATTCCGCCCAGAATCTGCGATACACCGAGGCGCGTTAGCAATGAACGACCTGCGCGAGGCAACAAGAAGAAGCAGCATGAATGTACCATGAGCGCGCCGACGACGAGGTTGACAATGCGGAACGGACTCGCCATGCTGTCTGCATCGAAAAACGCCATAGTGGGAGAGAAGGAGTGCTGTACGAGAGGAGAAGAGGCGACTGGGGAAGGGGCAAGTAATGCGGGCGCGCTCGTTGGCTGGCGATGAAGAAGTGCTACGCTGTCGCAGGCCCGCGCGCTGCTGCTGCTGCTGCTGCGCCGCACCCCGTTCACGCGACTTCACGGCTTGCGCGCGTCCGCGGCACGTCGGGCTCGGGAGATGAGCCCTTGATGTCGCCAGTAAGCATGATGCTCTTCGGCCGCTCTATGTTCTTATTCTGCCTGCTTCGTCGGTGCCGCGGTGGTGATGGTGAATACAGGACTACTGCAGTTAGTTGGTCGCCGAACTCCGGAGTGCTTAAGGTTTATTTATCGGTGCTCTTCGCCCTTATCTCCTCCCCCTTCCGCGGAAGCTCATCGTTTCTTTTCTATATACATATAGGACCAGCAGAAATGGCGTGGATATGTCTTTATCGTAGCGTGTCGTCACAGTTCGTCAAGTAGCGCGCTTAAAACACAACGTCGGTCACGGAAGGCACAGACATCTTACCAGTGTTGCCAAGCGGGCGCGACTTTGTGCTGAGCACCTTTTGCGCGACCTCCAGCAGCTCGTAGTCTGTATACTTGCGGCCGACGAGCGTGACGCCGAACGGCATGCCGTCTTCGCGGAAGCCGGCAGGGACGGCGAGCGCGGCGTAGTCGGCGAAGTTAACAAAGTTCGTGTAGGTGCCTTGTAGCGAGTTCCTCGCGACGGGGTCGGCCTGGATCTCGACAATTTTGGGCGACAGCGGCGCGGTCGGCACGAGAAAGCCGTCGAATCCAGCGAACTTGACCTCGATTTCGCGCACGAGATCCTTGCGTTTGTGCTCCCAGTCGAAGAAGTCCGCGGCGGAGAACTTGCTCGCTTGCAGGATGATACCGCGCACGCTAGGGTCCATGGACTCGGGGTTAGACTCGATGAGCTTGCGCACGACGGTATAGCGCTCGGCGACCCAAGGTCCCTCGTACAGACACGCGCCAAGCTTGTACATGGGAGTGAAGTCGCAGGGCACGAGCTCGACGCCCGCGGCGGTGTACTCCTCGACGGCCTTCGCCCACAGCGGCATGTTCTGGGTGTCGTCGAACCACTTGGGCACGTCGGGGATGGCAAAGCGCGGCTTGGGGCCGAACGACGCGGGCATGACCTCGGGGAGGGGACGCGCGTAGGAGTCGGTAGCGTCGTACTGCGCAGCGACGTCGAATACCGTCTTGGCGTCAGGCAGGTTCTGCGCAAACACGGACACGCAGTCAAGGTCGCGGCAAGCTGGAACCACGCCCGTCGTACTGAACGCGCCGCGGGTGGGCTTGAGACCGATGAGGTTATTGTGCATGGCAGGCACGCGACCGGAGCCGGCGGTGTCGGTGCCGAGTGAGAACGGGACAAGACCGCGGGCCGCGATGTTGGCTGAGCCGGACGAGGAGCCGCCGGAGCAGTATGCATCGTTGAAGGCCGACGGCACGGCACCGTATGGGGATCTGGTGCCAACGAGACCGGTCGCGAACTGGTCGAGGTTGGTCTTGCACACAGGAATGGCACCGGCAGACTTGATGGTCGCCACAACGACGGCGTCAACCGTGGGCTCGTACTTGAACGCAGGGCAGGCGACAGTGGTCGGAAGGCCAGCAACGTCCATGTTATCTTTTGGCGCGAAGGGCACACCGTAGAGAGGGAGCGACTGCAGCGATTAGCCAGCGCACACTGCAAACAACATTCAATACTAACCTTGGCATCGGGAATAGCCTGGAGCTGCTTCCACTGCTCTGCAAGGAACTCGGGGGAGGCAATCTCGATGAAAGCGACGTCGCCCTTCTTGAACGTGGCGACATGAGCGACGATGCGTGCCAGGCCCTCCTCGGAAGTGGAGGCTCGCTGTGCCTCAAGCCACTGGGAGATTGTCCAGGCGATTGTCTCAACCATTGTTGTACTTGTGTGAGTGGAGGGCAACTAACGGTGTGTGGGTGACGGTACGGATTAAAAGACTGCGACGGCCGCGCTGCTGGGACCCTTCGGCTCTGGCACGCGCCGCACGGGGCCCGGCGGCGGGCGTCCTGAGGCCGCCCAGAGCGAGCTGGTGACGACAGACCTACGCAGACGGCGGAAGAGGCACGAAGAACTGGCCTGTATCCCCCGCTTATTCGATTATGACGCCGACTGCTCAAAGGCGCGAACAGCACGAACAGGCATCGTCAGGAAAGACCGAATGCAATTGCTGACAATCACGTGAGAGGGGTGCGTACCTCCGGCGCCGAGCCCCAGCGCCACGCTTCTCCGCCGTCCCGCTCCGCCCACCTCCCACTCCCTCCACACGCGATCCTCACTCCCGTCCTGATCACACCGGCCTGCCCGCGATCTCGCGACCCACGTTCCGCCGGTCGTCCGTCCGCCCGCGGTCAATGCCCATTACGCGGCAATGATCCTTCAGCAAGACTCCGCGCCGCTGCAGCAGCACCTGCTCCAGCCCACGTCCATCCTTCCTGTCAATCAGTCTGATGCCTCCTCCACCGCCGAGTCGCCCATGTCCGGTCTTGTCGACGACCCATCTGAGATGGTAGCTGGCATCACCACAAACACACGCACGCCGGACCTCATGGCCAGCCGCGTGTGGACAGATCAGGATATCCTCACGTTGATCGCGGCGTACAAGAAGTGCAAGCGCCCGCACTCTCGCCTCTCTGCAAGTTCGCACGAAAAGATGGAGACTACCGAAAACTTGTTTGAGCGCGTACACGCTGAATTCGTTAAGTCGGCACTCAACGTACATCGCACGCCGAAATCGTTACATGAGAAATTCGGCTTTTTGACTCAGACGTATCGCCGGATCAAGGAATACCAGAGCGGCAATTTATACGAGGCATCCGAAGGCGTCAACTGGTGGACATTGCGTCCCAAAGAGCAACGCCGCTTTCTCACACGATCTATGGTATGCATATTTTTTAGTTTAGTGTTCTGTTCGCGCTCACCGTCGTATCGACCCCGATCTCGCTGCTAGTGTTCCAGACCCTCGAATCTGTTCTCGAAGGAAACGACATGAGATCAGTGTTTCCGGTCGCTCTGCGCATCGATAACCTGCCTCAGTCGCCACCTCACTCATCCGTCGACGTCGCCGAGCCGCCGTTATTGCAGACGTTCCAGATCGCGCTCAAGACCGACACTGCCTCATTAGCGAGGCCGCAGCAGCCACCCCGCGCTCACACCGACTCCTCCGTGCCGTCGCTGAATTTACCCATTTCACCGACACCGAGCACGACAAGCCAGTTGCACACCCCACTCTCGCCGTTAGAGCGCCAGAGTCTCTCACAGCAGCCGCCACTCCCGACAATACACAAATCTGTGCCAGCTCAGCTCGCGGCGAACCAGCTTCGTCCACAGCTCATGCCGCGGTCAGTTAGCTGCGACATATCGGGTGCTTCGTCTGAACGAAACGTATTCATGCAGCCGAGCTATGCACAACAGATGTCGTTGGATTCTCCGTCGTATTTAATGCCGTTGTCGAATTTCCCCGATCTGGACATGGCATCGTCCCTGCAGACTTTTGACCCGCAATCGCAGAACGGCAGTCATGTGAATCTGGGGGATCAGATCAACGAAATGGCGTTTGGATCGCATGCGCTACTCAGAAGCGTAGTAACAACCCCGCTGGATGACATCTCCGTCTCTCCGAATGAAATGCCGGCTCAGTTCGGCAAACGACGCCGAATCGACTCGGAGAATAGTATTCCGCACATCTCTCACGATTCTTTTAGTGTTGGTGACGACATGACGAAGATGAGCAACGACAAGCACCATGATCCAATATTGGGCAGCGACTTCTCTTCACTCCCAAGCGCACTTCCGGAAGTGATGAGCCACTCCTCTGGCATGAGCATGCCCTCGTCGGCATCCTTCCAGGACTCTGGCAGTCCGCAGACACAAGGAACACAACACATCCTACAGGAGTTTGTGGCGTTGTACAAGCGCTCGGTGGAGGAGCAGCGGCACAGGGACGAGCTGCTGCTGAAAACGCTGACGTCGATTTCGCAGATGACGAGTAGCCTGTGCCAGTCAATAGCGGGCCACCAGCGGAAATTCGATCCCGGGCAATGGTGATGGTGACATACTCGCTGGGCGAGATATGTGAGCTGTGATACTACTATGTATTTGGATGGCGAGTAGACCCTAGTGAATTTTGGGCATTGGAGTTTTTGGCGGCTTTGACGAGATTGATTTTTGTGTATCTGTAATTATCTGGGCTTGAGTGTTTAGACATAGAATATTGTGAGCAATAGTGTTTTTGGTATGCCTCCTGTGAGTCCTGATATAGCGTGATTATAGCACAGTGTTGTGTATTGCCGGCGTTGTGAATGGCAGTGCGCTGTGTGGGTGGCCAGAGGGGCAGCGCCCCGCGCTGAGCCCTAACCCGCTGCGCGGCGCATAACCCTCAAGGTCCCGCGCGGCTTCCTCACAGATAAGCCCGCCGGGACAGCGCACCGCAAGAGACCGAAAACCAGGACTAGCTAACGTGCTCAAGGGTCAGTATTGTATTTGGGAGGCGGGAGACTGTAGGGCTAACACAGGACCAGGAGCAGCCTGTGGTGCGTGGCGAAAAAGACGTTGGTTGTGGACCTACTTGTTAGAGATTTTGCTCTTGCTTGCGTGCGCCATACCGACCTGCCTTCTGCGCGCACTGTCGTGTCTGTGCCTTTCTGATTCCATTGGCCTCACCGTCGTCGCCTCTTTTCTCCTCCTTCTTTTCCTCTGCATGTGCTAGTCCAGCCGTCCGCCCGCCTCGCCCTCCATCGCCGCCGCCATGAGCCCCACCCACTCCCCCCCGCACTTGCTCCCAGTGGCGCCCTCCGCAGGTCCAGCCACGCTCTTGAAGCCCGACGTCGTGGCGCACTTTGACAACCATCTGGACGAGTCCACTGTCACTGGTATCTGCGCTGAGTGCTGCTGCTGCTTCGACGACACCCCGTGCACGGATGAGAGCTGCGCGTTCGGTCCAAACGGGCAGCAGCTCAGCGCCTGCGCTGACTGCCACGAACAGCAGGACCCATCCTGCTCGAGCGACTCTACCGCATCTTCCTCCGCACCGCCTACGGTCGCAGGCACACCGTGCGACATAGTCCCGTGCGAGTTGCCAGACTGCGGCCTTCCGTCCGCTCCGTACTGCGCATGGGATGACTACCACGACGCATGCGGGCCCTCGTGTCCTCAGGCATGTACGTCCCCGACTTCGTGTTGCTCGTCGTGCTCGTCGCCATCGTCGACGATGTCCGGGGGGGATGCTGACGAAGCTGTCGGCGACGAGCCGGCTGTTGCCGCGAAAGTGGGTACGAAGAGGAAGATATGCCATTGGGGTGACGACTGCACCTTTTCATTTACATCTCCCGCGGATTTGGACGAGCACTTGCGTACTTCGCATATAGCGTTTTTGGAGCACCAGTTACGTGAGAGTGAGCAGCAAGAGCAGCGACGGCGGCACTTGCAGCAGCTACAGGAACAAGAACGTGCACAAGCAAGCCTGATAAGTAGCCAAGAACCCGCGGCGCCTGAAAATATGCATTTAGCGACGATGGTCCCGATGGCAGAGACGAGCATCAGCGAGGACGTCAATCACCATGCCATGCCGCTATCGTGCCAGTGGGATTCATGTCAAGTCACTGCCGAAGAACTTGACGCTCTACTCGACCACATCAAAAACGACCACATGATGTCTCCTCCATTTTCTGCGCCTTCTATTTCCGCACCAACCTCGACTGAGCTTCCCGACCTACCCACCTCCATGCCGATGGACAACGTCATCCAGTGCCAATGGAACCAGTGCTCCGACACTTACGCGGTCGCCTCGACTGCCGCTGTGGACGCACACCTTCTCGGTCATCTATCAGGCTTATCCATGCCGATGCTGCAGTGTCGCTGGGACGAGTGCCATTTTGCGACTGGCGACTCGGGAAGTCTCGTCTCTCACGTCGTGCAGGACCATATTCCTCAAGAACAGCCGTCGCAGGTATCTACGCCGGTACCGGCGGTCTCCGTCACGACGCACCATACGCACACCCATCACCACCACCCTCACCATGATCAGCAGCATATTTCCCACGTCCACAGCCACGAAGCATTCGCCCCGAACCACGCCCACCATCACCACCATCATAGCAACGACCAGGACGAGCCTGCGGAGAGCAAATGCCTCTGGGTCACCGACGGCGTCGTCTGCAACCACGTCTTCGACTCCACACAGACGCTCTCCGAGCACATCATCGAGTCACATGTCGGCGCGCGCAAGCAGGAATACACGTGCATGTGGCACGGCTGCGACCGCAACACGCGACCGTTCCAACAGCGCCAGAAAATGGTGCGCCATCTGCAAATTCACACGCGTAACCGGCCGTTCGAGTGCACCGTCTGCGGACATCGTTTCGCGGAGCAACTCGTGCTCACGCAGCACATGCGCGTGCACTCGGGGGAGAAGCCGTACAGCTGCAAAGTGTGCGGCAAGCGCTTTGCCGCCAGTACAGCGCTAAGCGTCCACTTGCGCACGCATACGGGTGAGAAGCCGCTCAAGTGCAAGTGGCCTGGTTGCAACAAGTCGTTTTCAGAGTCGTCGAATCTTGCGAAACACATGCGCACGCACACGGCGGACCGCAGGTTTAAGTGCAGCGCGCCAGGGTGCGGCAAGGAATTTTTACGGCATGATCAGCTTATGAGGCATATGCGGATACACGACAACGTGAAAAGTAATGAACAGGCCGAGATGGTAGCCGTCAAAACAGAGCAGCAGCGCGCGATGCTGCCTCCGGATATGATCACAGATTTCAAGCCGCTAAAGCAGCCGGCGTGAAGTATTTTTGTGCTGTGCATAAAAGCAGTTGTTGTTCGTTGGCTCGAATTGATTAAAGCTTTTATTATCCAAATCTTGTGGCTGTCACCCCGGCGGTTGTGTGAGAGTGTCGAATTAGCACACATCTTCAACCTCGGTGACAAGTCCATCGTTCTCGCCGAGATCGAGTTTCAAGCGACGCTCAAAGAGCTCGAACAGCATGCTCATGCCGATGCGTGTAACCGCGGCGTCGTAGCGGCCCTTGGAGTTTTCGTCACGGACGAACGCGTGCTGCATTGTTAGTAAGACACACAGCGACTATGACTGTGGGGATAACGAACCTGTGCTCCAGCGACTTCAAAGAACGAGAAGAAGACGTTATTTTCAAAGAGAGTCTTGCGGATAAGATCACGACCGGCTAGAGGGACGTGCGGATCAAGCGTGCCAAAGATCTAGATCGCATGAGCACAACGACTTCATACTTCCTCTCCAGAGATTAACCCACCATTATAAGCTCGCCCTTAATATCCCCCGCCCTCTTCAACGAGTCATCATGCATCCCCTTCCCCAGCGTCGCCGAGTGAATATCCGTGCCAAAGAAGCATACAGCAGCCTTGACGCGCTTATCAAAAGCGGCACGGTACGCAATATGGCCGCCAAGACACATACCCGTCGCACCGACGCGGCCGGTGCATGTGGGCAGCGATACAAGATAGTCAACCGCGAGCGTGTTGTCTTCGTCGTAGGATTCAAGCGGTTTCTCGATCTTGTAGAGGTTGCCCTTGTCAGTGCCCTCCGTGTCGTAGGCAAGCGGTTCGAAGCCTTGCGCATGCGGTTAGCGATTCTTGACAGGTAAAGGCTTAGGATAAAGACGTACTTGTGAAGTTGTGGTATACACACGGCGCGGCGACGATATAGCCCTGCGCGGCGATGTTCCTGGCAAACCGAGCCACCGGACCTTACCCCTCCGTCAGTGCTCGCACTCGTTACCAACCACCACCACCATCCCATTATCGACCACAGTGTTCATACCAGTCACTAAGCCAATAGATTAGCAAAAAACCACACCTCACATGCACACCTATAGATACGCAATTGGCGGCTTACCTTGATAGATCTCCGAGTACACCACGACTGCGGGGAACTTGGCTTTGGGATATCCAGGCACGGTGGGGTGATAGATGTACATTCGCATCGTGGTGCCGTAGGATGTTTGCACATCTTGAAAGGATTCGGTAACAAGCATTGCGGTAGAGTAATTAGAGAAGGTTGTGGGGATGGAGTTGTGGATGTGTTCGTCGTGATGCGAGGAGAGGAGAGTGCACTTGGGAACTGCGAGTGGAAGTTACATGAGCGCACACAAAGCAACTCACGTTGCACTACGCATTTATACCACATTTTCAAGCTTAAAAGTCGAATTCCATGTAGCAACTGCTTTATAACAATCAATATTTTTCTGGCTCCTCTGAGCATGGGATTCGCTGCACTGGTTTGAGGACTGTGATCCCTACGTTACTCGCAGCTCCCAACTCACACATTCGACGTTCGATTCAGGGGTTCCCGCGCTAAACTATTAACGGCCGCGTTCTTGCCCGATGCACAACGCGGGCTCCCTGTGGGGAATGCAGGGTTGGTTCCTCCCGCGCCGCAACCTGCACGTCTCGCAATATAGAGACTTCTTGCAACAGCGACAAAATTACACTATACAATCTAACACATACACGCCCAACCGACTACAGCACAAACTTAACACCACAACCCGCACCTAGCTACTCCTTCATGCGCTCAAAAAAGTACACATATGCAAACTTCTTCATCTCGTCTGCCTCCCCACCGCGCACGACTTTTTCGTCATTATACAACACCCACGCGTCCTCGTTCTCAATCAGCTTTCGAATGAATGCAACGTAGTGACCCGCATGCACACTACTGCCTTTGTGGCAGATGATGCTTTGCAGCTTGAACGTAGCTGGTAGAGCGCTGTCGCCAGGGAGATCAGTACTGCTGCTGGTGGTCAGAGCTGTTGGCGAAGATTCACTGCCGTCGTCGTCGGGATGACTGAAAAGCCACTCTACCGCGCGCTCCATATCCTGTCCAGTCTCCTTCAGCGCTTTCTTAGCCTGCGCTTCCGTGAATCCCATGTCACTAAGCATAGCGATAGAGTCGGCAGAAACTTCGTCCGACGCGCCGTTCTGCGCAGAGCCTGACTCCAGCTGGAGCGGCTCGTCAATATCTGCGTCGTCCATATGCTCGAACAGCCACGTCGTAGCCGATTCGGGATCAGAGTTGCCGGTGAAGTACAAAGCCTTCTCGCACCGGGCTGGAGGAAACCCCATGCCTTCCAGCATCGACATGATGCCCTCGTTCGCGGTGAACTTACTCGCGGATCCGGCCGACGATGATCCATTCTCCTCTGGAAGCGGCATCTCGTCCGGCTGCAAACCCTTCGCGACATACTTGTCCAATGAAAACGGCTGATCGCTCACAACAACCGGCACATCAAGCTTCGTGGGGACCCAGTTAACGAGCTCGAATCGGCGTGCGTTGACAACCAAGACGTTCGGGAAGGTCTTGAATAAGGTGCGCGTCGTAGCGCCGTCTCGCGAGCCGCATGATTGGCACGTATACTGAATCTCCTCGGGTTGCGTAAACATATCCATGCATTCGTGCAACGTAACACTTTCAAAGGTGTCTTTGTCGTCCGGCGACGCCTTTGGTAATCTTCGAACTGGGACAGTAATCGACATACTGTCTTGGCTGACAGCCTTGTAGCTGACTCCGTGGCAGGCTAGACACTCCAGTCTCTGCTCTGTCGCGAACCGAAAATCAGAGGTCGGATTGGGGACACTTGGCGTCTTGTGCTGAGCACGGGTGATGAACTCAAAGAGGTAGGTCAAAAACTCGAAAGCATCCTGCTGCCGCATAGTAGAAAACTCGGCGTGATTTTTGCCAACCAAGGATTTGAACATGGACGGCGGAATTCCTTGCTGTGATCTATCCAGCGCATCTGCCTGCGGAGGGACTGAGTAACGGCCAGACAGCAACCCGTCTGCAAGCTTGCGCATCTGCGTTTCAAAGTCCAGAGCTGGTTCCAAAGTCAGTGGCATATCGCCGTCTTCAAAGTAGTATCGCTTCTGGAAAACTGGCAGCGCAAAGAGACACTGAAGAACAGATGCTAGATAGCATGAATTGCCGAGATTCTTGAGACCAGTAAAGCCAGCGCCGTATAGTGGCTTCAGCTCGTCGCCCTTGTCGTCCGTCATGCTGAATTCCCATTTCATGTTTTGCTCCAGTTGCTGTGAATTGTTAGCAAATATTGCACCTTGTCCATATATTGTGTACTCACCAGCTCGGTTAAGCTCTTCTCGACCTTCTGGCGCTCGGAAATTTTGATTCCCCAATGGGACAGATGCTCCGCCAAGTCGGGATCTTGCCGCTCCTCGTTGCAGAGATAGCAGTATACGTCTATACGAGATTAGTGGCTACGTCATTCGTGTCTAAAATGTTCGTCTTACCGGCTGTGCCATCAGGCGTGATGCTACCAAGCTTTACAGAAACCGGATGAAGGGTCTCATCAAAGTGCGAGAGACCGTGACCGTTACCACCAACTCCGCCAAACTGCTGTCTGCCACAGCCCAAGTTACCGCACTTCAAGCAAAGCCATAGGTTTCCCTGTAACTCGCACTTCGAACAGTGGGCCAATTCTGTAGTTGCGCGTCAGTAGCCTGATCCTGCTGTGATATTTGCAGTGGTTACACATACGTTGGTCCGCCAAGACCATGGCAATATCCTGCTCCAAACACAAAGTATGCTCGCAAGGAAGAATCTCTTCTTCCCACGCCTTCACCTCTGACTGCTGTCTCGACGAGAGAGAAGTCATGACACCTTGCACAACGCGCGACAGCTAAAATACACCAACATTAGTGATTGCTTTAAAAAGAGTGTAATGCGTAGAGAATCTTACTTCTGGCGATTCCTTGTCGAGCTCTAGCCCACCGCATGCAAGACATTTCACCGAGGTGTGAATTTCATATTTCATTTCGTCAGACTCGTCCGGAATTGACAGCTTCACTATTTTTGCTGGCGATTCCTGTCTCTTGGTAGCCACATAAGTTTCTATATCCGTATTGCCTGTAGAATATCGACCATACCTCGCTTCGGGGCTTCGGGGTACGCCGAACGTTCAGCACGAGTGGATGATCGCTAAGCTGATAGTGTTGTAGCGCGTGGTGGCGATCTGGAGAGTTGCAACCACCATTAAAGCAAGATAAGCAAACATCAACGCCCCATGGCTTGTCCTATATCCCGAGGAAATCAGCAAATCTCACAGCAAGATCACCGAAGCGTCGTACGTACAGGAGAGTCGAAGCATTGTGTGCAGTCCTCTTTGTGAACTTGCTGCGAAGCCGTCGGAGGGGAAAGTCGGATCGAAATATGAGGGCACGACATTGTGAATATGCCTGTATGCCTTTTTTTCGCTGGTCAAACTTCGTTTAGCTGTGTACTGCTTCGTGTGGTCCGAAGACTTGAAAACCGTCGGCTAGCGTTCACAAGTTCGACGACTCCTCTCTGAAGACAGAACTTCAAAATCCTCAACTCCCAAACCCAAGTCCCATGCTAATCAACCGGAACAAGTTGGTCTTCCATGATCTCTACGTTCAAGTACTGCTTGCTTATCATCAAAACTGCCACCAATAATATGACTTGCTTTGCAGAGACGCACTGACAAATAATTAGCGACTTATCATTATTTTGCTGTGGAAGGTGTGTTATGCTTGTTCTCCGTCGGAGCATCCCAACGTGTCACTCCGCTCACACGAATCTGTATGGCTCTCGAACTTCTTAGCGGCTATGTGTGCTAATTTCGTCAATCACGTTGAATATGATTTTGGATAATATGAAAAAATCTGCATCTACCGATGTGATTCACGAGGCGAGTTAGGTACAACGACATGGTGTTAATAATTTTCAATCCATATCCCTTCGCCGCTAATACAGAGTAGTACACAGGTAATTCATGTGAATGCTCCTACGACCTCTGACGACGAGAGACATCGAACATATCAAACAGAGCTATGATGAACGACATAAAGAGATGTAAGAATCACGTAGGGCGTGCCATTACTACACTAGCTAGCTCGGAGACAGCTACGAAGGACGGCAAATTGGGGACTCGAAATAATAGCAGAGGATATAAAGTGGCTGGATCAAATTCTATTTTTTAATTTTTGGCGCCTTGGGTCAAACTGATTTCTGAACATGCTTGCTCTCCATTCACCGGCTGTGTATCTGCGAGGCCATATCGTTAGCGATTTATGACTAAATCATATTTATGGCTAGTACTGATGTACCATGGACACTCCCTTGTTGCAACGTGCTAAGATATCTGAATATTTGCTGTTTCTAATTTGCATAGTTATGACGCTTGATCTCCCGTTCTGTGATATACCTTCGCCGGTATGTATTACGGAATTGTTGTCAGAGATTCGCAAACTAGTATATGGCGATTGATATAGAGATAGTAATGAGTCTCTCATGGTATGACCTTGTCATGTCGGACATCACTGTTCTATTCTTCTGCAACGATCAAATCAAGCCGGCCAGATAATAGTCGACATTGCAATACATATGGTATGTATGCTTCACTAGCTCTCTGTACCGACAAATCATAGATATAACTAGTCTGCTCAATGTTTACTACTTACGGTCATAGCCATCACCAGCATATGGTAGACGACCTGATTTGCAGTTGTAATTTGCAAATCTGAATTTTATGCGGTTAAAGTTGACCCCTGAAACTGGTCCGCAACAGCGAGTTTTTAGCCATCCAACTCGCTGTTGCAGAGCAACGGATTCAGAAAACTCAAATCGGGTTGAAATAGTGTCCCTCACATTAAATGAGAATCATACAAAGCCGGTCAAGATGTTTGGTGAGCTGCTGTGGCTGGGTATCGCTCTAAAGTTCACAACTCCAAACTTATTTGATTTCTGGCCGGTCCGGCGGGAGACAGAACGTGCAACTGCATGCCCTTTGTAGGAGATGCAGTGTGAACTTGTTCTTCGCAACTACAGAGCTCGTTACAGGTGCATAGCGCATATTGTCAGAAGTAGAAGCACATGCGCCTGGAAGGAAGGCAACGAGGTCAAATCAGCAAGTAACAGATATTCCCCTGCATAAATCTCACAATTTTGCGCAAATAAAACATGAAATGACGCATATTGCAGTGCAGGGATAACAACGACCGTTCGCCGTCCTAGCTTCCGAGAACCTACAGCACGATTCCGGCGCAGAACGCATCAGCACCCGTCACGGACACTTAACTCGAGGACCGTCCCGAGATACTGGGGACGACTTCAATTTTGTTTATTCTCATTTTGAGGCGAAAATACAAATGAGTTGCTCGGCGACCGGACTGAAGGGCGCCATAATGCGAGGCAGCGGGCTCAGGGCGCCGTTCTCGGCAATTACTGCGCGACAGTACCACGGCTGCGGACGACGACCACGGCAATATGACAGGAGTAGCGTGCGCAGAGGTACCGATGTGCATGGGCTACTTGTCGCCAGGTTCATGACAAGCCGGCAGCTTCAGATCAAAGAGACCAGCGATGCTCAAGCATTCGTGTCCGCATCGACCTCGCCAGCTACTCCCGGCACGACGGCCGGACAGACAACGAAGAAGACCAAAGACCCTCTCGGATATGCTGACGAGTCAACAGAGAGTGTGCATGCGACACCAACGGCCGAGGATGTCGGCCCCTTGCCTTCTCAAATCGAAGCTAGACGGTCAAACTTTGCCAAAGAGCTGTCATCAAAGCTGGATTCGCTACAGGCTGCGCTATTCAGCGCGGGACAGACGCTAAATGATGTGACTGGATATACCGGTATTGAACGCCTAAAACGGGCTATTGAGGCACAAGGTGAGAATATGTTCTGGTATACAACGCTCACATATGCGGGTACTAATGTGTTGCAGAGAGATCGCTCACCGAAGCCCGCGCCGAGGTCAAGGAAGCTAAGGACGCCTACGCATCCGCCATAGCCCGGCGTTCCGGGTCGCAACGGGAAGTCAACGAATTACTTCAGCGAAAACACGCATGGACACCCGAAGACCTCGAGCGCTTCACGGAGTTATACCGGTCTGACCACGCCAACGAACAAGCTGAAGCGCAGACCCACGAGCGCCTCACTCGCGCCGAGCATGTTGCGGACGACACGCAGGCCGAGCTCGGACGGGCCATTCTCGCACGGTACCACGAGGAGCAGATCTGGTCCGACAAAATTCGACGTGCGTCGACTTACGGGACATGGGCTCTTATGGGAATTAACGTGTTATTGTTCGTCGTCGTTCAATTGGGTCTCGAGCCATGGAAAAGAAGGAGATTGATTGGCAGCTTTGAAGAGAAAGTGCAGACCATCATCGACGACGAACGACTTCTAACACGGACCGAGATTCAGAACTTGCTATTGGGCAAGCAAGCTGCAGAACCGGCTACGGTTCCAGAGTCTCAGTCTGTCGCAGCTTCTCCGGTGCCTGTCGCTGCAGCTGCATCCTCTCCTACTCCTTCCGCATTCTCATCAAGACACACTATGGTCATCCATTCCTTTACCGATCTGATCTCGCTTTTCCGCGGCATATTTATTGGAAGCGACATGTCTGGTGCTAGTATCCCAGCCGACGCGGTCTACTCAAGTACGCGCATAGATTTGGCTGTGTGGTCAACGGTGTCCGCAGCCACCGGAGCTGCGATAGTTGGCCTTGTAGCTGCTCTTGTGCATTTTGTAGGCCAGACGTAAAACTCTGTCTCCAGGGAGTTGGTATTAGTATTGAATATAGAGAAAGTAAATTCATTACTACGCAATAAAGGAAGATTATTTCGAACCTATATGTACAGAAACTCCAGCCATGCAATCCAGAATGCAACACATTACGTCAAGAAACCAGTAAAAAGGAAAACAACGTCAATACTATAAATGTTTAATCCGCACGCATCTCGTCAAGCGATAACGCGGATTCACTGGGGGATTGCAATTGCATATCTCGCTGCAGGTCCCTAAACACGGTATCTTTGATTATGGCGAAGTAAAACGTGACGCCAATGAGCACTGAGGTCACCAGAACAACCGTGGTGCCGACGATGCAGCTTATAACTCTGAAGCCTTCGAGATCGAGAACCTCGCCAAGTTCACGCGTTGCCAGCGCATATGTGCCCTAAAAATGTGTTAGAAAATTGGACCAGATCAATCAACTCAGGCCAAAAAGCATACCATAGGGAAAGTCAATCCCCACCAGGCGACGGAATATATCCGTGGCTGGAAATAGATGCACGCCGCAACGGCTATGAATATCCAAAACGTCGCGAACCCAACAATGAAAATCGTAATTCCGGCGCCAGCATATTTAAACACCGGAATGTTCTTAAACACAGGATATGATCCCTCAATCAGATAGTCCTCCAAATTCATGGCGTTGATCAAGAACCCGTATGCGCCTTGTCCCAAGGGTCCGATGGGGAGAAAACAGCTAATAGCTGCTTCGCGCATCGGCAAGCCGACGCAGATAAGGCGCCAGATGAATACGCCAATGAATATGAATGCGAGGAGCTCGCCATGTCCCCAGATGACCGCGGACATGATGATCATATGCCCGCGCCAGTTCAGGGGCAGGTATTCAACCAAAACTGCGGCGGTCGTGGCGTTGACGACGAGAGTAACAACCGGCAATAGCGCCACGGAGCTGATACCTCCCGGCGTCGACATGAGCTTAGGATGCGTCTGGAACGAGATGAACACAAGTATCCAGGCGCACACAAGTGATATCGCAAAATCGACCCAGTAAAGCACGTAGCACGGCCATATTGCCCGTTCGCCAAATATGGCGACTGTGTCGCTTAGTATCGAGCACAGCCCGATGGGAAGACAGCCCCAGAACATGGCCTGGATTGGGTGCATCACGAAGGGCTTGAACGTGCTGGGGAACAAGATGTGGCGCAGTATCGTCATCGTCAGAAATATCGCGAACAGGGCCACCGCAGCGGCCCAAAAGATGATACCGATATCGCGAAGCCAGTAACTGGGATATGGGTAATTCACGAGAATGCCGCCGGAGATGGCGACGCCCATGGTCATGCTGAACCATCTGGATTGCGCAATTAGCCCTGGCAAGCACGACGATTACTCCCGCGAAATGGTTACCTACACTGGCGAGAAATACTTAATTCTGAACAGCACAAACCGAAGAAACGAGTCACGTAGCCCTGGCCGCTGTTTCTGTTCAAGGTACTCCATGCCGAGATCAGTGTGTAAGAGAGATATATGCTCTCAGTAACTTTGGATATTGGAGATAGACGGGTTAAAAGTTGAAGGAGTCCGCTGTTGCCGAGCCACAGCTGGAGCGGAGGCTGAGCTTTTGTAGCCACGCTGCACCGCCTTGCCCCTGGATAGTGTGGCGCTTAAGCAGCCATATTGGCCAAACAACAACGTCACCGCCACGTCACCGCCACGGACAAGCCACGGACTTAAGCGTTGCTCAAGACGCGTGCGGCTCAGGCCGAGCCAGCCGCGCCACCTCTCCTCGTCTGCAGGCATTCTGAGCGAACATATTTTGCTGTGGTGTGCTTTTACAGGCACAGAGTTTGTTGTTGTTGTTGTTATTGTCGGTACGAGAGTAATCATCTATAAGACCAGCATCTGGGAATGCGCTTGAGGCTGAGATCTCTTAAGGTTCGCTGATATGGTATACCAATCTGTGGCAAGTGGCGCAAGTAGTGGCGATGCAAAATTTTCCGCCAGAGCCACGGAACTTCCGGTGGGCGCTGCGCCGACTGTTCGACGAGTCAGACGACAAGTCTCTCGCCAGACTTCATCGCTGCGAGACTTCTGTATCGGGACTTTAAAGAAGCAGTGCTCTTCATCGATTTGAATTCGAGAGTCACCAGTCGCAGCGGAGTCTCTACGAACCTGCCCTTTAGTTTGAGCGGAACAAATTATTTGATATACTCATTAAGAGTGCTGCATTCATTATATACCTAGACTTTTAAATGCGCCACCCAAACCAACGTACATCTGATGATGACTAGTTATTTTACACGACAACGCCAGAGTTGCTCGCAATACGCGGCCACAGGTCTGCGCACTCCTTGCCGACTGGTCCAGTAATAGCGGAACCCTTCATCTCGCCCTTGGGGTTGACAATGACGCCGGCATTGTCTTCAAAGTACAAGTAGACACCATCTTTTCTTCTCCATGGCTTGGACTGACGGATAACGATGGCTGGCATGACCTTCTTACGGAGATCGGGCTTTCCCTTCTTGACGGTGGCCTAGTATAATTGTAAGCATTGGTGCCAATGTAAAATCACTGGAGTCACAAAAACGTACCATAACCATGTCGCCAACACCTGCGGCGGGCAGACGGTTCAATCGGGCACCAATACCCTTGACGGAGATAATGTAGAGGTTTCGCGCGCCAGAGTTATCTGCGCAGTTGAGAATCGCACCGACGGGAAGACCGAGCTGAACAACAAGTCAGAAATTAGCCCTTCTCAAATAAACCGCCTCCGTCGCATTTGAAGTAGAGCGACAGAGGGTGAACTTCGAGGGTGGTGACATACCGAGACTCTGTACTTCTGGCCAGAGGCACCAGATCCTGTAGACAATCATAATCAGTAAACTAAACTTCTAATATGATAGCGTTCAGTGTACGAGGAAACCTACCGGCTTTGGACATGTTTGCAGCGATTGAAGACTATGTCGATGGATCCGTCCACGCGAATCGATTCAGACAAAACTTCGTGATGGTTTTGGCTATGTCGCGAGCGGCGGTGGCAGGGGCAAGCAAGCGATTACTCCCAAGAAGCATTTAGGGCTGGTATCGTGACTGCGTTTTTGACCTAATTTACCCGGATTTTGTCTGACTGCTGGTTTGCCGAAATAGAGTTAGCCCGCATTTAGGTCACGAACACGTCGCGTGCGCGTATGGGGCTGCTTATGCCACAACTGCCCGCCGAGGCGTTACAACGCATGGCTGAAGGCCTCCACCAATCGCTTGCAAGCCTTACTAAATTCAAAACAACTGAAAACTCATTGAACTGACTATCTAAACACCAATAACAATACCATCCAGCAAATAGAGTACACAAAGAGCTCTTCGCGGAAACCACAACTCGTACAAGATTCAAGGCTACAAATTACAAGAGCTACGACTGACGACCTAAGTACACTGGCCCAAACAAAAGACATTTAAAACGCCTCGTTCTTGATTGGGAGATCAGTAGGCTTGGTACTCGGCGTGTTTTCGCCGTCGTCCTCATCGCCGTCGTCTGCGTCCATCATCACGGTATCTCCATTGCCGTCCTTGTAATTCCTGATATCACGTCGCCCGCCCTCGCCTTCGTCTTCGCTATCGCTGAGCTCGCCGTCCTTCTGGATGTGCGAATCCCATACTTCATGACTTCCGCCGCGCATTTCCTTGCTCTCCTCCGCGTCCTCATTCACCGGCTCGTCCTCAGGAGCATCATGCGGAACGTCGGTCATCTGCACACTCGGGGCGAACTTGGTCCGCGACAAGTTCTCCAGTACAGTTTGGCGGATTCTGTCGAGATACTCCTTACTGTTGGCGTTCTGCATGTTCGAAGGCCGCACCTCCAGCTGGTAATCTGGCCCGTAGTACTCGTAGTAATCGTTGTATGGGATTTCTGCAAGACCTGTTAGCACTGAATCCAGAGTTACGCATCGGCGATGAGCATACCGGGGCCAACAGATTGGCCGACGAGCAAGCTAGTCTCGTACGTCCAAGTCCGTGCAACGTTTCTCATAGTATAGCCACCGCCGCCAACAACCAAAGTGGGCAATCCAAAACTTTTGACAAAGTTCACGCAATTCGCGTGGCCCTTCATGCTGAGATTAAAGCAGCCTAACCGATCACCGGACAAAGAGTCACCGCCGCATTGCAGAACAACAGCCGTCGGCCGGTACCATTCCATGATAGCTGTGATCGTGGGCTCAAACACGGACTTATAGGTCGTGTCGTCAATACCGTCGCGGAGAGGGAAGTTTACGGCGTAGTTCTTGCCCTTGCCGATACCTGTGTCGCGCAGCTCGCCCGTTCCCGGGAAGTACTCGCCGTACTTGTGGAAACTGCAGGTCATGACGCGATCAGTTGTGTAGAACGCCTCCTCGACACCGTCTCCATGGTGAACATCGATGTCAATATAGACAACTCTCGCATGGTACCGGAGTAGTTCGAGAATACCGAGAACGATATCTAGATCAAGTAAGTAACGACACTACTTCGTGTGGTGTCGCGCATAATACATACCATTGACGTAGCAGAATCCACTCGCCTCACTTTTCTTTGCGTGATGCAGACCGCCTGCCCAGTTAATCGCAATATCACACTTGCCCCTGTTCAAACGAGCGGCGCCCTCTGTGAGGTTGTTAGAATCACAACAGCACACAATGATGTCAAAGTGCACTTACCCATACTGCCGCCACCGCTAATACTACAAAACTCAAATAGACCATCAAACACCGGACAGTCGTCGCCGACATTGAACTTGACTTGCTCCTTGGCAAACAGCTCCATATTGTCGGGGGTCACGCGTGAGAGAAAGTCCACATACTCGTCGGTGTGAAACTGGCACATTTCCTGCTTCGTTGCGGGTTTTGCACGCTGGAGATAAAAGTCAACACTGATAGTAAGTTGGCACGAGAAATGAGGTGCTTACGTAGATCTCCATTTTCTTGTAAAGGCCGTAGTTCATGACAAGACTGTGGGCCATTCTTATCCGATGAGGCTTCATCGGGTGACCAGCGCCGTAGGCGTAGTTTCCGACATCAGCTGTTACATATTAGTGGCAAGACACGCGAGACCTATATACCGTTCCGCAGCAGCTGAATCATTTCGCGCGAATCACGGCGCCACTGCGAACGAGTGTCGGGATCTTCACATACAGTCGTAGAAGTAAGCAACGCCTGTTGATTTGCCCATGTTAATAAGTTGCGACTCCACAAGTCAGTGCTTGAAAAAGCAAGGAATGGACGTACGTTGCTTTGTGTTGGAGACAACGATGTTCACCGGCTCCATCGTAGGGATGGGATACGAGTTCACCATCTTCAGAGAGGCGCACGGCGGCGCGGCAGTTGTGAGGCTGAGAGTTACGACAGCAGCACACAGTCAAGCGTAAGCTCAAACTGAAAACTAGAGGTGAAACGAGTGGCCTGGAGAGGTCCGACAGACGGCCACGGTGATGGGTGGAGGGGAGTCTGGATAAACGGAGGGCAGACCGAAGGCGGATAGCGGGAGGGCTTGCAGGCCCGGAACCCTAAACTGCGTGCATTGGGATCTAGAGGGCGGCGTGCGGCTTATACAAAGATGGGTGCGTCAGTACGGTCAGTTCAAAGTAATTTATTTGTATGTGAGAAGTGTACTGCACCCAGATTACGTCTCATTCCTCCCGCATAACATGTTCGTCGAGACAAGCGTGGTGCCCCGCAAGACCGCGTGTATATAAGCCGTCTCCTCTCCACCGCGCTGCTCGCGTGACACCTGCTCGGTGCGTCTCCAAAGGCTCCTCTGCCGACTGAGCTGTTTAACAGCGCTTGCTGGAATCAATTGCGGACTACCAGCCAGCATGACGGCGTCCTCGGTCTGCTTTTCCGCGCCAGGCAAGGCGCTTGTCGCGGGCGGCTATCTCGTGCTGTACCCCGAGAACTCGTCGTTTGTCACAGCTCTATCGGCGCGTATATACGCGATTGGCACTCCCAGCGGAACTCCGGAGGGAAAGGATCCCACGGTTGTTGTGTGCAGTCCGCAGTTCAAGGAGGGAGAGTGGGGTTATGTGCTGCACATGAACAAGGTCTCTGGCTACGTGTCTCTGTCACCAACTGATCCTTCACGCAAGAACCCGTTTGTGTGGTCGGCCATTGCTACGTCGTTGAATTATTTGTCTGCGCGTAAGCTGTTGCCCAAGTCATTGCCGTCTCTGGCGATCAACATACTGTCTGACAACGCATACCACTCTCAACCTAGCGACACTGTTCCGCGATTCAATAAGCATGCCGCGCAGATCACCGCGGTTCCGAAAACTGGTCTCGGCTCATCGGCTGCTTTGACGACGTCGCTTGTAGCTACACTACTTCAGACATATGGTGGTGTCGATCCGACTAGCGTGAAGGGCCAATCCGTGTTGCACAACGTCGCCCAGCTCGCCCACTGCACAGCCCAGGGCAAGGTTGGATCTGGCTTCGACGTTGCGTGCGCTGTATATGGATCAATTATGTATCGCCGGTTCCCGGCGATAATGATCTCATCTCTCCCTCCCGCACCTGACGCATCCGTGACAGCTGAAGAGGAATCAGACTACCTCGATGCACTGGTGGAGCGTGTGGACTCGGATTGGGGCGCATTCACGCGTCCTTGTGCGGTGCCTAGGGGATTACGGCTATTAATGGGCGATGTAGCTGGAGGATCCGAGACGCCGTCTATGGTGCAGAAAGTTCAGCGCTGGCGGAGCGACGGCGGTGACAAGACTGAGGCTGTGTGGCGGTCGCTCGGAAAGGCCAATGTGCAGCTGATCGAAGCACTTACGGGACTCGGCGTTGCCTCGGAGAAGAGCCCCGTAGAGTACGATGCATTTCTTGCTAAAATACTGGCCGCAAGTGCGAATTCCGCAGCGATCAAATCACTGGGTGCAGACAGCGGCCACAAGACCGGACTATTATTCGAGCAGGCAGTGCAGGCGATTAGCTCGATTCGAGAAAACCTTCGGACAATGACTGCTGGTTCGGGAGCGCAGGTTGAGCCTGAAGAACAGACGGTTCTTTTGGATACATGCAGCAACTTCCCGGGAGTCGTGGGTGGTGTTGTACCCGGCGCAGGGGGCTACGATGCCGTCTGCCTTCTTGCTACCAACGAAGGCGTTGCATCACTGGTTGGAACTGTCTCAAAGGACCTCGAGAAGGTGAAATGGTTGGACCTTCGAGAGGAGGCTGAGGGACTGAGAAAGGAGAGCATCGAGTTGCTTAGCAAGTTTTTGTAGTAGCTTGATGCATGACAGCGCAGTGGCTAGAACCCACACTTAATACTTAACGGCTATTTTGTAGATATTATATTACAGATACGATGTACAATGTATAAGACTATGACTTTGCTGGCTTCTTGGCTGTGGAGCAGTTAGTGACTGAGAAGGACTGTCTACCGAGGAAGATAACTTACTTCCGTATCTGGACCGTGAAGTAGTTCTGTTGGCAACACCGCCCAAATCTCTGCTACCTGTACACGTATTAAAACTAGAAAACGTGCGTAATTGTATATGCATGCGACGAACCTCTGATGAGATGGTATTTGACACCAGGCAAATCCTGGGAGCGGCCACCGCGAACAGCGACAACGGAATGCTCTTGTACCTACGCAAGGTTAGCCCCACCGCTCAAGGTCAACTCAATCGCACAAAACATACGTTATGTCCCTCGCCCGAGATGTATCCGTACACCATTCTTCCGTTCGAGAGCTTAACACGCGCGACCTTACGCTGCGCAGAGTTAGGCTTCTTCGGCTTCATCGTCGCGACACGCGTGATGACGCCTCGGCGTTGGGGACACCGTTGCAAATCCGGCGAGACGGTGGCCTTGCGCGCTTTGCGCGTGCGACAGCCGCGGATAACCTGACGCAATGTTGCGGGCGCTGGGCTGCTGGCGCTGAAGCTCCGCACGGCAACGGCGCAGGCGTTCGGCAGAGCAGCGAACCGCGGCGCTGCGTAGAGAGAAAACATCAACGGCAGCCGAAAGATCACTCTGGGCCGGAAGAGCAGCGAGCGGACGACTGCTGTGGCGAACATTATGGACAAGGGGATGGTCGGTATATGCAATGGGTTCGCAAAAGCTGAATACCGCTCTACGCAACGGGTCTAATAATTCACGTGAATAAAACGTGATTACACAAACCCCTGTGCTTACATAGTACCTGCGTACGGATGGCGTCGCGCAAGTACAATCGCCGCGTGCTATATTCTTGGCCCACGGCGCTGACGCCCCGCCGGGAACTCATATGCAGAGGCTAGAATGCAAGAATGCGGTTTCCCGAGAGGTATTCAGCGGAGTGCTGTAGTCCGTAGACGAAGACGACGAAGGCGCAGGCGCAGTCGTTGACTGCAGCGGCCGCCTGCGAAGGGGCAATGGCAGCGTCGTCGCAACGCGCGTCCTCTTCGCAGATTTTTGTGACCGTCGGCGGCTTCATCCCTTCCCAGGCTCAAGCGACCGCCGTAACCTCCCTCCTCAACCATCTCCATCGCCTCCTTCTGTCTCCGTCCTCCTCACCGCCCGACCCCGTCGCTGCCTCGATCAGCTCGAGTCCCGACCTGCGCCGCCGTCCCTGATCTCCGATCCTTCCTCGCCGCCACCCCTGAAACTCCCGCACGCCCCCCCGCACTGTACCGCCTCGGTCGTCCTTCTTTCACTCGCCATTCCCTCCCTCTCACGCGCGCGGCCGCCTCATCACCACAATGCGGTCCCCGACGTTGCGCATGCTGCGCCTGATCATCATTGCCGGAATCACCATTTTCCTCGTCACTAAGCTTGCACAGTCCTCGATCCACGTCGTCTCCAATGCCGTTGGATACCACGAGAGCAGCGATACCTCGGCCAGCCAACTAGAGTCTGCGCCGTCAATACCCGAGCCGGT
The DNA here is from genome assembly GCF_038497785.1 of Limtongia smithiae. Taxonomy (NCBI): domain Eukaryota; kingdom Fungi; phylum Ascomycota; class Lipomycetes; order Lipomycetales; family Lipomycetaceae; genus Limtongia; species Limtongia smithiae. The sequence goes on from NW_027117632.1 coordinate 352,120, forward strand.
TGCCAAGGTTGAGGAACAGCCCCAGACTGAGGAGAAGCCCGCGGAGGAACAGCACGAGGAACCATCTGTCGAGGAGAAGAATGATGATCAGCCTGCCCAGGAGATCTCACAGGAGACACCCGCCGAGGAAGTAAAGGAGGAGTCTAAGCCGGAGAATCAACCACAGGAGTCGTCTGAGGAACAGCCTCACGAGCAATCGTCGGAAGAGAAGCCTTCGGAGGAGAAGCCTGCGGAGGAGTCTTCGCCGGCACCGGAAGGCGGGTCCCAGGAGCAGGCCGAGCAGCCCAGCGAGCAGCCCAACCAGGAATCTGCTCCTGAGCAATCCTCGGAGGAGCAGCAACCGACCGAGCAAGCACAGCAGGAGTCATCCGCGGCCCCGGTCACGACCGCCGAGGCTGGTGCCTACCAGCGCGCCAACGCTACTTTCGTCACCCTCGCGCGGAATCAGGACGTTTGGTCTATGATCCGCTCGATCCGCCACGTCGAGGACCGCTTCAACCACCAGTTCCACTACGACTGGGTTTTCCTGAACGACGACGACTTTGACGACGACTTCAAGGAGACCGTGTCCGCTCTGGTCTCTGGCACTGCAAAGTTCGGCAAGATTCCCAAGGAGAACTGGGGTTTCCCTGACTGGATCGACAAGGAGCGCGCGGCCAAGACGCGCCAGGAGATGGCTCAGAAAAAGATCATCTATGGCGACTCTGTCAGCTACCGCCACATGTGCCGCTTTGAGAGCGGTTTCTTCTTCCGCCAGGAGCTGACGCTGCAGTATAAGTACTACTGGCGTGTCGAGCCCGAGATTCAGCTGCACTGCGATATTGATTACGACGTGTTTAAGTTCATGGAAGAAAAGGAGTACGACTACGGTTTCACTCTCTCCCTCTACGAATACGCCGAGACCATTCCCACCCTGTGGGACTCTGTCCGTAAATTCATGAAGGAACATCCCGAGCACCTGGCCAAGGACAACCTCATAGACTGGCTCTCCGACGATGAGGGATTCTCCTACAACCGTTGCCACTTTTGGAGCAACTTCGAGATCGGCAACATGGACTTCTGGCGCTCCCAAGCCTACATGGACTTCTTCAACTCGCTCGATCAGGACGGTGGCTTTTTCTATGAGCGATGGGGCGATGCACCCGTGCACTCCATCGCTGCGTCCCTGCTCTTGCCGAAGAACAAGGTGCACTACTTCCAGGATATTGGCTACTGGCACGTGCCTTTCACAAACTGCCCCACCAATCGGGAAGACAGACTCCGGCTCAAGTGCTCGTGCAACCCCCGCGACAACTTCAGCTGGAAGGGATACTCTTGCACGCCCAAGTTCTTCGACGTTCAGCACATGACGAGGCCCTCGCAGTGGCGCGAACAAAGCTAATCTGTCTCTTATGCACTCGTTTGTCTGACACTTTTACACATATCACGAAATGAACAATTGGTTTTTGCATTTGGATCGGCTGTAGTACTCCTCAGATGACAAGCTAACTCTCTATTACGTAACTAACGTTACATTACACGTACATCATCAATACTACCAACTCTTAGCAACCAGTGTGTAACTGAAAAATAATGACAAACCCGAAATGTGACCACCCTACAACAACCAAATGAAATGAAATGAGATGCAAAAACTCGTTCTCTAGACCTTCTCCTCCGGCTTTTCGCTCTTGACGGGATGCACGATGTTCTCCGCGATCTCGTCGTCGGGCGAGTACGCGTACTTTGACCGCGATCTGATTCTCGCACCAAAGATGTAGAACAGGTACGGGATCGCACAGCACGCGAGCGAGATGAAGGCGAGGAGCGAGCCGGCCCACTCGTTGCCGAGCCTGTGGTACATCTGGATCGTGAACAACGGAACTGCGGCGCCCCAGAGCGAGCGAAGGAAGGTCTTAGCCGCGAGCGCGGAGGCAGCGTGGTGTTGGTACGAGTCGACGAGGTAGTTGTTGGCCGAGTTGTAAAGGAGACAGAAGCCGAGACCGCACGGGAAGCCAGCGAGACAGGGGCCAACCCAGATGAGAGACGGGTATGACGTCCACGCGAAGATGAACAAGCCGAGAGGCACCAGCCAGCACGCGAACATCATGGGGATCAAGCGCACCTCAGCCGGCGGGCGGCCGTTGTACTTGGCGACAAGCTTCATATAGTGACGGTTAATGTACGGCGCGATGAAGGCGGACGTGACGACGCCGACGGCGATAGGAATGAACATGAGACCGGTCGAGCCATTGCGGAAGCCCTTGCCTTCCTGGAACACGACGGGAAAGGCGAAGAAGAACATGTAGAGAAGACCGTAGATGACCGACATGTAAATGGAGATGAGAAATACGATCAGCTCACCAAAGAGTAGAACGATAGGTCGGACCATGCTGATCTTGATCATTTCCTTGAGCGGACGCTTGTTTCGCTCGAGATCAGTCACGTACGACTGGTCGCCGGTCTCCTTTCGCAGCTTCTTCGCACGGCGTGCGAGAATAGTCGGCGCATAAGTCTCGGGAATGGTGAACGTGACAAGCGCGAGAATGAAGCCGCTGAAGATCAACAAGACATAGTAAATCCATCGCCAGCTTACCGTGTCGCCGATGTAGCCACCGACAATGGGACCGATGCAAGGACCGATGAACGGCGCGGCGGAGAACGAGGCCATTGCAGTGCCACGCTCCTCGTTGTCCCACAGATCAGCGAGGGTGCCGCCGACGAGCGTCATTGGAGCAGAGAAAGCGATACCACTAAGAAGACGGAAAACCAGGAGAGTGCCGATATTCTGGGCCACGGCGCATGGGATGACGAAGATGACAGCGATCGTAAGGGTAGTAATGTAGACGACTTGCCGACCCCACAGCTCGGACGAAGGCGCAAAAACCAGCGGACCAACACCTAGAGCAATAAGTTAGAATATCGTTCCGTCCAACATCCCAATACGCGCAACATACCGAAACCGATGACAAACATAGTCACGGTCAAAATGGCAACCTCTTCCGAGACGTTGAAGTGCTCAGCGACGGCGTCCATGTCGCCAGTGACGATGGCCGAGCCGAAGGCGACGCAGAAACACAGCAAAGCAACGGTCATGGTGCAGTACCACTTGTACATCTTCGACCAATTCCGCGGGTTGCCGGGGTCGCCAGGTGTGAATGTGACGAGCTTGAAGCCATCGGGCTCCTGGATATAGCCAGTGACCTGGGGCTCGATGTACTCGGTGAGATCCGCGGTCGAGTCGACGGCGGCGACGGGAAAGTTGGCCGCGTCAAGCGGACTTATAGTCGTGTTGGCTCTGTGCAGGTATGGCTGGTTGGACTTGACCGTCTCGAGGTTGGCGAGGTCCTCGCCTGATTTCCTCGACGAGGAGGAATCGGACTCCTTGGTGGGTGTGGAGGATGTCGCAGCAGACATGGTGGTGGTAATGGACGTGTGGGAGGGGAAGTCAATGCAATAGACGGGAGGCGTGGGGGAGGGGGAGGGGGGAGGGCGGAACGTGGAGTGCCAACAGTTATGACGAGGGGATGTGAATGCTTGGGGACGGAGGGGAGAGAGGGAGAGGAGGGCATGGACGATTTATATAGAACAGCCGTTTGAACCACGGAGCGGCGAGTCGAGCGCAGCATGACGGCAAGAAAAGAAATTTCGGAAGCAGGTGTGGATGGCGAAGGACGTGTGCCGGTGAACCGGCCAGGCAGCAGTTCGCGTAGTCCGCGCTGCAGTCGGATGCGTCTCCAAAATGCGCACAAACTTTCAGTTATAGTTCTCGACACAATCCAGGGATCCTTCCGCGCGACACGAAGCACGGCCATGCCGGCGGCGCCTCTCCGCGCACATTGTCGAGTACTGCGCGCGTTTGCCGCTCCGAGATAGAGGCCGGAGAATGTCCGCCGTATTCGCCATCATCATATATCTCGCTGCCGCGCGTATGCGCGTGCGACCGCGACCGATCCGTGTCGACACTGCTTTGGGCGATTCCGTAGGAGTCGCAACAATGGACGACGGATAATACGGCGTGTGATGCGGGAGGGCGCGCAGAGCGAGAGCGCACATCGCCCCCCCGGAGAAAATCACGGCCCAGCGAGCCTGCGCCTGTGGCGGTGCACCTGAGCCTATTTTTACTGCTGCCTGTGCGGCGGTTGAACACGAACCCCACAGCGGTGAACCCGCCACCGGATCGCCACTTCCACGCTTCCACCGGCACCGCGCCGACAGGGCGCTAGCTCCCCTAACGCCTCTCTGGGTCTTTCCGGCGGATCCCCCCAAACCAGAAGTGCTCATGCGATATTGGGAACGCCTGCTCTTATTCATCACACCATAGCCTGCATAATTGGAGTGCTCTCGCCTTGGACAAGGCCGTCCTTACTTTTGAGGTTCGCGTCTCGCAGAGTGCGGCGCTTGGGAGACGGAACTCGCCGAGATCGGCGCTCTCGAAGACTCTCCGCGCTTCGAGTCGAGCGGGAGCGATAGTTCTCCGGCAAATTTCACCACAACCCATGACGATCGCAAAAACGCCGCAACTCATGACGACGGATCGCGAAGTCGGCGCACCGCCATGATCAGGCAAGGCGGGATCGAGCGGAACGCCGTCGAGACACTCGACAGTAGTGTCGACTCGCGAGCGGCGCCACGCCGGCAGCGAGAAAATTTTAGAGTTGCCTCTCTTGGCAGACCGCTTCCACCGGGAATGATCTCAACGACGCGGCGGCGACGCCTCTTCCGTCCTGCAGCCCCTGCACCTTTGTTTCCTGCATTGCCCCCTCCGGTTTACTAACCTCGACGCCACTCTTTTGGGCTTCTAAGCACCTCATCGCCTTCTGGATCGTCACCTCTCAGGCGTGTACGGCGCTGCGTCTGCCCTGTGCCAGACAGTAACGGGTCGCGGACGTCTCTCCGCCTTGACGCAACTGCGCCACCCTCCTGAATCGTCTATCTCACAATCTTTTCTCCATTGATCAATATATCTGCTCGCCAAGGCAGTCTGACGTCAACGCCAAATATCCCCTCTTCGCCCAAATATGTTGAACTCAAGATTATATATTACTAAGTTAACACAACTCCTGATTATGACTAGACCTTTTCCTTGGTATCCCCCTTTTCAGCCGGATGCGCCAAATTCTCTGCCGCTTCGTCCTCCGGCGAATATGCGTATCGTGAGCGAGCCCTGATTTTCGCGCCCCAGATGTAAAATGCAAACGGTATCGCACAGCACACGAGGCCTATGAGCGCAAGAAATGTACCAGCCCACTGATTGCCCATCTTGTGGAACATCTGGATCGTGAACAGCGGCACCGCGGCACCCCAGAATGATCGGATGCAGGTCTTGGACGCAAGTGCCGAGGCGGCATAGTGCTGGTACGAGTCGACGATGTAGTTGTTTGCAGAGTTGTAGAGCAGGCTGAAACCCACGCCGAGCGGGAAAGTGCCGATGAGAGAACCGCTCCAGTGCACCGTGGGATAGCTTGTCCACGCAAAAATAAACAGACCGATCGGAATACACCAGCATCCCACCATCATGGGAATCAGACGCAGCTCAGCAGGAGGTCGTCCGTTATACTTTGCCGCCAACTTGTTGTAGTGCGCGTTCACATACGGAGCAATTAGCGCGGCAACAATGACGCCCAAAGCAATGGGAATGAACGCAAGGCCAACCGCACCGGAGCTCCATCCTCGGCCCTCCTGGAACACGACCGGGTAGCAAAAGAAGAACATGTAGAGCAGACCGTACAGAACAGACATGTAAATCGAAATGAGGAACACGATGAGCTCCATGAATAGCAGCTGAAACGGACGAATCAGGTTGACCTTCATCAAATCGCCGAGCGAGCGGGGGTTCAGCTCCAAATCGGTGACGTAGCTCTGATCGCCTGTGTCCTTTCGCAGCTTCGCGGCGCGTCGCTTCAAAATGGTCGGCGCGTATGTCTCGGGCAAGGTGACACACACGAGCGCGTAAATCAAGCCAGTGAAGATGAGCATGACCCAGTAAATCCAGCGCCAGCTCGTGTTGTCGCCAATGTAGCCGCCGACAATGGGACCGATGCAGGGTCCAAGAAACGGCGCAGCAGAGAACGTCGCCATTGCGGTGCCACGCTCCTCCGGCCGCCAAAGATCCGCGAGCGTGCCACCCACAAGTGTCATCGGTGCCGAAAACGCAATGCCGTCAATCAAGCGGCACACAAGAAGCGTTCCAATGTTCTGCGCGACAGCACAAGGAATAATGAACACAACCGCCAACCCGAGCGTCGAGATGTACACAACTTGCCGTCCCCAGATCTCTGAAGCTGGCGCGAAAAACATAGGTCCAACACCTTAATGACACGCATTAGAAATCCACCACAATCGATACCAGGATGTCTCAACCAACGTACCAAAGCCGATGACAAACAGAGTCACTGTCAAAATTGTAGTTTCCTCCGACACATTGAAGGTAGTCGCCACGCCGCCCAGGTCGCCCGTAACAACAGCAGAGCCGAACGCGACTGCAAAGCACAGAACTGCAACAAGCATGGTACTGTACCACTTGTATGCCTTTGACCAGTTCTTTGGGTTGCCCGGATCGCCCTCCGTGAACGTGACGAGCTTGTGCCCGCTAGCGTCCGCAATGTAACCGCCAGCATGGGCGGATATGTATTCAGTAAGGTCCGCGGCGGACTCGACGACAGCGACAGGAAACTCGGCAGCATTGTAAGCACTGATATGCTCAGTGGCCGTGTGCATGTACGGCTGGTTGGACTTGACGAGCTCGAGAGCGAGGTCTTCATCGGGGGCAGATGCGTCAATGGACAATTTCTCCTCTGACGAGGACGCGGCGTGTGCAGAGGACGCCATAGTTGCAGCTTCTGGGTATCACTACTACGCAGCTACGGGACGGGCTTTGGCTTATATACAAGCAGCGCGTGCCGGCAGCGCGTGCCGGGAACCGACTCAACACAGTGGCAGCGCAGGCGCTGCTCCGTGCGAGACGTGTAGTCTTGAACCGGCCTGCCATATGAGTTAGCCAGGTGCCCTCGGCCGTGCCAGCCTGGCGTGCGCAGGGGAAAGGGTGCTGCGAAGATCGCGTCTGTCGTTTAGTCGCCGGCACGGCATACAACTTCGAACTCCCACGCCAGCCCGTATTGCTCGCACCAAGTTTTTCGCTTGCGCCGCGTGCTGTATTGTTCTCGCTAGCGCCGAGTTTGTCGCTGAACCGGTTCAGCGCTGTGTCGACTCGCCACACCGCCGCGGCTCGTGCCACCAGCTGTGACGTGGCGGTGCCTGCGCTGCGCCCGGCCGTGTGGCGCCGTTGCCGCCGAGCAGATCGAGAACAATAGTGATGCCGTCCTCCCGCAAGGCCTGCCCGCGGCCGTCGCCCGTCCATTCCGCGGATGTGCTGCAGAGGCAAAGAAAGCCTTGCCTTCAGGCCCGCTGGACTGCCGGGATCGGGGCGTGGCGGCAGGGCTCACGCACGCCGACGGGCGTCAAGGGCTCTCCGCGGGGACCATCGTGAACGCGCCCCTAGCCCGGCTAAACGGCACCGACCTTTGCAGAGCCACTGCTCGACCGCGGGCTGCGCGCTTCGTCGTCGTTCCCGTCGCCTTCACAGCTAGAGTTCACCCGCGCGCCATATCTTTGTTTCCATGTTCCCGGCCGGGGCAACACTCGCATCTGCGGCTTCGCTCTCGAGGAATGCCTCCAGTCTGCCGTCCCTCGCTGTGTGCCTGCAGATCACACACAAATGCCGCCTGTACATATGGATGTAGTAGTCGGCCGGACGCGAAGCGAGAAGCGTGGGGTTCCTGCGCGTCCCGTGGAGCTGGGCGAGCGGCATCTGAACGGGTCACGTGGACACGGTGGACTTGCCGAGTTCCGGCATGCACAGGTCGACTCTTCTTGGCAGAAGCTCATCTCTACGGCGGCGGCCAGCTCCACGCCAGCATGCCCGCAACAGGCGTTGGGCGCGGGCGGCCCTGGCCCGCTTGCAGTTCTTTTTATATATCGTCCCCCCTTCTCTGCGTTCCCCGGTATAGATTGTGCTCCCTGCGAAGCTGCCGTGCGACGACCATCCCGCACTGGCGCCGGCACAGCGATGGCTATCCCAGTTCTTCTGATATCTGATCTCTGCACGCTGGCTAATTGCTCTGTGCGGGCTATGATGCCCATCAGGTGCTAGCATTCTGCTGTCTGCTTTGTGAATCCCTTCGACACTGCCATGCTTAAGCTCGCGCGTGTTCTGGCTGGGTGTGCTTGTGTCGCCCACGAATGGGCATTTGGTTGATTCAACCTCGATAGAACTTGCAGTGACAGCAATTGCGTACGCGTACGTCACGACACGGCGCGAAATGCTGAGAACTAGTACAGCCCATATCCATTCAACTCTCGTCTGCCTGGTGCCGCACGCAGCGACTACACAGCAGCGGGTCGACGAAAATGCAACGACATCAGAACTACTGCAACTTGTTTTGTTGGCTTCATATGTAATAAACGATGAATGACTGTTTGAGCTTATCAAAAGCATTAATAAATATAGTTGGCAGGCGATCACTTGGAAAGAATAAATAGAGGTCAAGAAACAATCACAAACACATACAACAGATGTAGCAACAACAACGACAACCGACATGAACAAGACTGAAGAGCCTGAAATAAACCATCCAAGATTCCAACAAATCGACGCAGCTCAACTCTAGATAAAACTACAAACAATGCCTCATCGCCGCGCAAAAAAAACCCGTATGCCAGTACTAACGGTAAACTAAAACGAAAAGAGAGAAACACCAATAAGCACAATTTCCTTGTTCCCATAACTAGCCATCGTCTAAAAGCGAGCGACACTTTTTTATGACTAGATGCAGTAAAATGCTCACATCATCTTATTTAACAAGTGACAGAAAAACATATTCGAGTGGTCTGTAAATGTTGCTAACAGTGCATGGCAGAAACTAATATGAGATGCGGTATGGCCGGTCGCTGCTTAACCGCAGCAGAATACACCAAACTTTTCCCAAAATCCTTTCTTCTCTGTGCGCTGACCATTGGAGTGAGAAGGCTGGTGCTGCGATGGCTGCTGTTGCGGCGACTGCTGTCCACGTCCACGCTTGCTTCCATGTCTGACGACCACGGGCGACGGGGGAGGAGGCTGTGCTTGATTAAGTCTCGCAGCAGTAAGCTGCGCCTGTGAGTGTCGCGGAGTGTTTGCCAGTCTAGGGTCGTTGGAAGAGTGGTAGTTCTGGTTCGAGTAATGCAAATGCTGCGACGTGGCGTGCTTGCTGCCAACGTCCCAGCCCTTTCCGCCGTTGAGCTTCATCCAGTCGTACTCGCCGTCTTCGCTCTCGTTGACCGATCGCAGCGCCTGCGTAAGAAGATCGCGCAGATAGTCGTAGTCTGGAGTATCCTCGAAACCAAGGTTGCGAACGTATGTCAGGTACTTCTCGAACTGTTCTGGGAATCCCTCACACAGATCCTTGATCGCCGTCGTCTGCTTCTTCTCACCGATCTTCTCGTACTTTTGCTTATTGGTGGCAGCCTTCAGGCCCTGCCATGGGAGACCGCCTCGGAGGAAGTACATGAAAACGTGGCCTAGCGCCTCGAGATCATCTCGTCTCGACTGCTCGCGGCCGAGATGCGTGTTGATACTCATGTACCGCGCCGTACCGCTCAAACTCTTCCGCTCTCTGTAAGGAATATGCTGCTTGGTCTTGGGGTCACGGTACTGCTTCGCCATGCCAAAATCGACGACGTAAATCAAGTTGGCATTCTTGGTTCCCGGGCGGCCAATAAGAAAGTTGTCGGGCTTAATATCACGGTAAATTAAGTTCTTCTCGTGAATGGCCTGGACGCGAGTGATCATCTGCTTCGCGACCATGACAACAGTCTTGATGCTGAATCGCCGGCCGCACCAGTCAAACAGGTCTTCCAAACTGGGTCCTAGCAGGTCAATTACCAGAATGTTGTGAAGACCCTCCTGGCCGAAGTAGTAAACATTAGGAATGCCGACGCATCCCACGAGAATCTTGTAGGTTCGGTATTCATCCCGCAGTTGCGGAGCATCGCTCTTTCGCGGTTCCTATCATAGCGGTCGTTAGCATACCCACACCGAGTCTGCGCGGTACTCTTCAGCGTATGGTCACGTCACGCAGTGCCACATGTGTCTCCCATCACATCCAGACACCGAACAATAACAACACGCAGAAGACCCCGGGATCAATAAACAGCAGAAAAGCCTACAAATTTTATCGCGACCTGTCTGTTGTTGAGGAGATTGGTGCCCTCAAAAATGACTCCGAAAGACCCCTCGCCAATCTTCTTGCCAACGCGATAATGGACACCAACCACATTCGAAGAATGCAGCTGCCCAGGAGCGGAGCTCATTGTCGCAGACCAGGACAGAGGACGATAGAGGACGGTGGATGCGATGGGTAAAGGAGGCGAGGAAGGACGGGCGAAAAGACTGATGGGTGGTCAAAGCCGAAGTTAGCGCAGGCAGAACAGGCGGGCGCGGGCGAGGTTGGTGGAGTTGAGAAAGAAGGGGTGGTCCTCCCGAAGTGGAGACTACTCACACCCTAACCCTCTGCTGGCCAGACTCTTCGTGGCCGCGCTATGCCGTTTTCAGCTGCACAGCCTCACCACTGGCGGCGGACAGCGCTTAATTTGCCACCGTGGCCGCCCACGATCGACTACGACTGCCCCCAGCCTGGGGCTCAAACTACGCCTCGCACCGCGCGCCTTGCGCACTTGCACCCGCATCTGTCTCGCGCTCGCGCAGACCGTTCTCTCGAAGTCACGATCCCCAGCGGCCTCGTCGTGGGATCCAGCCCGTCGAGACGCAGCAGCTTCAACTGGCCCGCGATCCTCATGTCGTCGTAGTGTGCCGCCGCACTTCGTCGTTAGGCTGCTAGTTGGCCCTCCACGGCCTTGAAAAGTCTTGCATCCACCAAGCTTTCATCTTCGATCCTAATAGTTTTCGCTCTCTGATGGTGAATGCGTCTGAATGGCACATGCTCTGCTCACCTGATGGTCACGCGCAGCGGCGTTCTCCGCCGGACGCAGTACATATTTGTCGAACGCGTATATAAACACCAAATGCCAATTTCGCAGCTGTCCGCAAGAAAATCTTGGAGATCGTGAGCTCCATTCTGCAAAAATCCTAGATTCTCGCAGTGCATCCTCGCAGTGCGTAGCATCACGCAGACTGTGCTTAAAAATAGACTTGTAGAGCAAGAAACTAGCACTGTGCAAAGTACTCTGCTCTGGCTTTAAAAAGGAGTACTAAATTGCGAGAGAATAGCAGTTAACGGCATACTTGGTTGTGCTGGCATGAAGTTGTCGATCGCGAGACGCGACGAGTGTGCAGGTTGCACCGCGTCAACGACGCGGCGACGCGCGAAATAAACCGACAATCGTGGACGCGTAAAGCAAAGGCTGTGACGTCCTCGTACAGGCCCACGTGCTCGTCCGTTGGCTGACATGTGTTCTCGTGTAGTGCGCGCATATGTGGTACAAACCCCGTCCGGGCCTCCAGTCCGGCAGGCCCGTGGCGGAGAACATGTCGTCAAAATGCACCGTGTCCCCACGTTTCTGCCTCTAAGTCATGCCCGGAGTCGTCCATTTTCATACCAGCATCGAGGAGACTAGAATATGAAAGTATAGCCTACACGACACGAGGTATGTTGTTTATGCCGAATAGTATTCACGCCTGGAAGCTCACGATCAAGACCACTCCAGCACATCAACAACGCGCGCCGCCTCACATCCGACCTCCGGCTTTTCGTTAATAACTCCCCACTCCCGCGTTTCGTCCGAGCATGTCCTCGGTAGCTATCATGGCTGGTCCACCTGGCAAGCGGATTGCTCTGCCGGTCAGAGTCGAGCCCAAGGTTTGCACTGTATGCTATGGGATCTAGTCGGGCTGTGACTTATCATCTTCCGCACAGGTGTTCTTCGCCAACGAACGTACGTTCCTGTCATGGCTCCACTTCACCGTCATCCTTGGAGGCCTCGGTGTTGCGCTTCTCAATTTTGGTGACAGAGTTAGCCGTTTCTCTGCTGGACTCTTCACGCTTATCGGTAAGTGCTTGGTGCCTGATAGATGCCGTTCGTGAGTTGGTTCTAACCGCAGTGCTCTCCCAGCTATGGCGACCATGGTTTACGCCTTGATCACCTATCACTGGCGTGCCGCAGCGATTCGCCGACGGGGAGCTGGTCCCTACGACGACAGATTTGGACCAACGATGCTCTGCTTCTTCCTTCTGACGTCGGTCATCGTCAACTTTTTCCTTCGTCTCAACTCTCCATGAACATATTGTGAGTACAGCTCATGCATCGTCACAATAGTACTCAAGAATAAAGCTATATTCGGATCAATACTTGTCAATGTGGTGGTGGATGTCCGCTCGGTATGCGGTGGTAGTTTCGTGTCTGACCGATGTTTTCTGCGAAGGCGTTGAAGAGAGATGGACATCTCAAAAGTCTCAGCTCTACGTTGAACGGCTCTCAGCTCTACAATTAGAAAGTCTGTGGAACAGCAAACCATCTCTTCGAAGTGATGTCGCATACATAAACGAGAAACTAATATTTACAACATAAGCGCGCATTGCTAAGCTAAAACGTCGTGTATCCATAGCAAACCAATTAAACAAGTTTCTGCTTAACGAAGAAACTTCGCAGATGCGAGAGTTGCCAAGCGCAGGTGCCGCCGATAACAAGAAGCTGAATAATACTCCATCGCACAACTCTTGCGTTCGTCTGTTCACTGGCGTCTCGGAACTCGGCTTCTCTCTCGCGCTGGAAGACCTGCTCGCGCTTGATGTCCGCCAATCTATGATGAAGCTCCTGGGCCTTTTCGACCAAAGTAGTGAACTTCTCGGTTTTCCGGTGATCCTTGGTGAGCATGTTGACCTCGCCGATGGCAATATCCAGATGCACACGGACTGTTTGCCGGGAAAACCATCCTGCTCCGCCCACGCTGGTCTGGAAACAGATCCGATGTTCGCCCGAGTCGGCCGCGGTGAATGTGAACTTACCATTCGCTGAGCCGCGCTGCGAAACAACACGGTGGTTGTTATCAAAAATTTCCTACAAGGGGAAGGTCAGCCGTTCAAGTTCTTTCTAAACCGTAATCTTGTGTACATACTTCGACAGTAATATGAACACCCAGCGTCTGAGGTTGCACATATGTGCTGGTTTCAGGAACAAACTCTTCAGCATTGTAGTAGCCTAGACCGTGAACACATTAGTATCCGTACAGGCCACGTAGCACTCAGAGGCTCTGTCGTAAACGGAGATGACGCACCAACAACAAGTGTATCCTGAGGCAGCTCCTCCAGAAAGCATTTCCGATCCGAGCCCTCTAGATAAAAGTGAAGGCCAGCAACTCGCGTTGTGAGTGCTGCCAGCACCAGCAAGATCACTGATAGCGTCGCTCGCATGTTCTGGACTCCACTTTCTGTAAGCAATTTCATCGGGCATTGTAAACGACTACCAAAAGAAACATGCCTATTTCTCTAAGGTCTAGAGCCTGAGTGCTGTAAAGGATTGGGTGTAAGGTTCGTGTGATATGGTTGGAGGGGAGTGACTTCGACTAGACGCGTATCGTGCGGACTGCCTGCCTTTGGGACCTTAGAGGACACATCGCGCTCTAGCTGGGCCAGTTCGACTTTGGCAGCGCACAACCAGCTACCGAACATTTCTAGTGAAATTACAGGGGCCTAGATTGCTTTTGTAACGGGCATTTAAAATCAAGCGGCAGGACCGTTATTACAGGCTGCAGACGCTGCAGGATCAGCAGAAATCACCATGACAGTGCTGAGGCTTCCAGACGCTACTACACTGGCTGCCAACTCGGTAAAATCCCAGTTGTTCAATATCGATTTCACGTGTTCAGATTGCTAATAGGACCTCTATCTGTATTGCAGCCTGTACCACATGACAAGTTGACGTCAATGTGTGCCAAGGTAGAGACATCCAGGCGCTTGCTAACGCCCTGGATTCTACTAACTGCTCTCATTCTAGGCAATTGACGACGTCATTACTCCAAATGAGACATTTGACAATGCAAAGATGTCGAACTGGAACGAGCAAATTATTCACAGTATTCTCGAGTCGTTAGTATCGGCGTGCTCGACACACAAGTTCGTGATTTACTGTACTGTCATAGAGCGTGAAGGCGATGACAACCTAAGACAACTTCGTTCTACTAGCGGCGCATATTGGAATAACGAAACCGATGGACAGTGGAGTTATAACTGGGTCGGCGGAAGAAATGGAACCTCTATGGACGTAGTAGTCAACATCGTTTGGATATCAAAGGAGTAATGCGTGCTACTTGGTCGCTTTTGTTCTTAACACATCGATGTTCAACTCAAATATCATTATTTATATTGTACATACAATCTTACATACTAATTTATTCATCCATGGCGTCAACATTCGATACCGCATCGATCTGTAACTCGTCTATCGCATGAAGCTCGTCATTAACTGCACCGATACGCTGCATCATATCTTGTCCCGAGAGCTGTCCCGAAATATAGCACAGTTTTGCGATACTGAGTTGCAACTTCTTGTTAGCAAGTGAATCCTCCTGATGCTGAGCGACGTTGTCCAGTTTATTACCGGCCTCCACGAAATTCGCTGTCTGCACATCGTGTATCCATGCCAGTCTATCATACTCTCCGGAACTCAGAAACTGCTCTAGATAGGACTTGTACTGCGGAAATGCAATAAATATTTCATCGACATGTCCACTGTTGATGTAATACTGATAAAGGACCGACGCGAAATCGTACTCGTAAGTGTCAAAATAATGAGATATTCTCGCAACAAGTTCATCCTGAGAGTATTGACTGTCGGCGTTCTTTAGTTTTCGTAAATCCATACTCTCTTGACGACACAACTCAGCAAGAGTATTGAAGTCATGATGATTCTCTGCAATCTCGTATGCTTTCTCCCGGTGACCAAAGAACAGTAGTGGCTTGATCCAAGAGCCTCTCTCTTCCAAGTACGTGCTCCGAAACTGTTCAGCCTCCTGGGCCAACGTATTTGACTCCTCGCAATAGCCGATCTGCTCCTCGTATGCAATACACAGGCACTCTGCAAGACTGGACAAATATTCAAGCATTGCTCGGAGCTCCATCTCAATTTCTGGATCGCCCAAGTCCGAGGCTTCCCAGAGTCTGAAGCACATTGCTTTGGTCACGGCATATTGCTTCTCCAGACAGGACAAAACTTCCCATGTCGACGTCCACGGCATGACATTACCCCATCTGTTGTCATCCAGACTGAATATTTTCGCTTTGAAATGCTGCCTGATTGAGTATGCCGACATGCTAAGTACAGTAATTAATGTTTCGTCCGCCTCTTTAATATGCTGAGCAACAGACTGTCGATCTCCTGGGGTGTTATTTGCCTTCAGGAGACTCTTGTTAGAAAATTCGATTACCAGATCGCCGATATCCAAAATATGATCACAAAACCACTGATTGGCATTCTGCGTTCGATGCGAAATTTCTGCGACGGCGTCCTCAATAGTATCTGAGGAGTTCGCATTCGAAGCATAGAAGAGACGGTACACATTCTTCGCTGCTTCGCATTTTTCCAGTTTTGTAAGTAATGTAAGACGGCATTCGTGTGATAAATACGGGAAAATATGAACGAGATGTTCAGCTAATCGCTGTAGAGCCTTGCAGCGCATCGTCAGAGTCTCTAAGGTGTCGTCGACTTCCCAGGAATAGGTCGAAGCTAAGCACATTAGTTAGTAAAACACTATAGGTAAGATTCGTTGAATGCACTTACTTCCACTGAGTATGTTGGAGCTGACCCTCGCAATTGCATCCTCGATATCCCTAATGTCGTGTCTCGCATCTTCACTCCGCTCAAAATCAACTGGATTTTCGTCTATGGTACCATAGTAGACAGCCTGCTCCAATTTGCTCATGATTATCTCCATATTCGATGACATAACGGTAGAATTCAATTCGTCTTCGAAGCGTTCAATACGCACCACACCTGTGGCGCTAGACACGACGACAACGCCTGCATGTCGACCGGTTTCGCCATTGTCGTACGTGATATCTTCGGAAGCAGCAGAAAATATATCGACGGTACTTTTGAATTCCACGACATCCTCCCATTTATAGCCTGCCGGTTCCAGTTGGCTCTGTCGCTGCTGCTGGAGAATCGTATCTACCATTATAACCGCATGTGATAAAACAATAAAAGCCGTATATCCTGGCTTGGGTAAAAATATCCGTGGCTTTCTCGTTGATTTCTTCAAATACTGTGTAATTCTATGGGCAGAAATAACACGGAAATCCTCTTGTTCTAAGTGCACAGTAAACAAAATGTAGTAAACGTGCTCAGAACTTTCAAGATCGTATATAAAGGATGCCAGAATGATACCTTCGTTGCTGCTCTGTGGTAGCATCTCGATATCATGAACTTTGAACGTTTTCTCTGCCTGCGGATAGACGCCATTTATGCTTTGAATTAGCAAGTCGCGCAAGTCCATTTCGAACTGAAGACTGTAGTGCCCGCTTCTAGAGCACTGCCAGATAGTAACAGCTCCGCGAACATTCACTGTCACCGCAGTTCGCTCACCACGTCCGAGAAGTTTGCCTGGCTTGATAGACACTATGTCACGACGGGTCGCACCGACGCGTAAGGCGCCTTTGAGGTTGCTCCAGATTCCTGTACCGGAACCACGCATAACAGTGCATGATATATCTGGGCGTCCGGATGTATCATGCAGTGCAATAAGAATTAGTCTCCCTGAGCTTGTGGCAACGATCACGCCAAGAGGCTCAAGGTTACCAATAAATTCGAGAACCTCTCCCTGGTACAGCCCAACAACGGCCTCCACACCCTTTTTCCGATGCAGTAGTCCTTCCGCGAGAGCTTCGCCCACGGCTTCCCAGTATTGAACTTGTCCCGTAGACGGATGAACAAGAACCAAGCCTGGTTCAGCACTGCCAGCAGATGGTGTTGCCAAAACGCCTAAATACCTGCCTTCTGATGTGCTGGACAGCGGAAAGGAAATTGTAGTCGGCAAGTAGTCAGGAGAGGTATATCGCCATATGTAAACCGATGTCTCTGTCAACAAAAGAGCCGAGTCGGTGCTGGAATCAAGACAACCACTGAATGACTCTGCTGTCTCATTAGCTTCTCACGCGAACAGTTCATACGAGCATTTTCTCACCATCAGTCTTGAGGATGTTAGGAAAAGCCGGAAGTCTTAGAACGCAATATTTCGCGTTTTTCGTATATTCAATCGCGCTCCCTTTCGCGCGTAGGGCGAACTGCGATTCATTTTGTGCTGGTACCGTCGATGATGCTAACTGTACTGCTGTGCTTGACTCTCCAGAGTTCGACACGGTGCGAGACACACCAGACGCAGTCCGATTACGACGCGACTGCAACCTCGAAGACCTCCTCTGAGCGGTATTGCCGGACTGCATTGTTGTGCTACCGGAAACGAGGATGTTGGTTTTGTGATCGTTTCGCGAACTTCGTCTATCCCTGAAATCGAAGTCCCAATTTCAGTGCCAACGCTTCTTGCATCACCGGATTCCAGTTTCTTGATCGACCTGGCGTACTACAACTGTCACCGTCTTGGCCACCTTGCTGAGATTTTGTGTCCAGAGCAAGGCACTTATTTCTGCACTTCCATGCTATTTTGCCAGTGCCACTACATTACCCCGATATCAATTCCACCGACGAATCCGCCCAGCCAAACGATTCGATGGAAACCTCACCAACCGACTCACGACAATTAGACCACAACGTCAGTCGATCATCAGGGTCGACTAGAAGTAATGCTGCCCGTCGTCAAAATGCAGTATGCACGCCATCGCACAATCTTACTGAGGAAGGTTCGCTGACACGAGTTGTACAGATTAATACGATAGACTCGTCGGTCGAAAAGCTCCTTGTTGCAGCGAAGCAATTACTGGATTGCCTGAGGCAATGGGCTTACAGCAAGTGCTCACAGAATGATGTTTCGGATGTGTTTGTCAGGCTGGGGAACGAGTTCAACATCACGAGTCGTGCATTTTCTCGAATTGGAATTGATGTCAGGTAAGCTTATTCTATCTCATCTCCCCGAGTCTGGATAATGGAAGTTAACAAATGTCATTGCCAGCGACTTCGGTGACGTTCCTGGACAGCTTCGGACGGTACTTGAAGATGCCTTATCGCACGAACGGTCACAAGTTATAGTTGATCGATACACTCCCGCCATCGGCCAAATCATCTCCAGGCTGTTAGATCTTCTGAAAACCAAACAGGCAGCTTTGCATACATTGCTGGCTCAGCAGGAGCAGCGATCACAGCCGACATCAGTAGCGGGTTCAGTTCATGCGCCGTCTCCACGGCGGAGATCTCCGGTTAAGAGAAGCAACTCAACAAACATGTCTACCTCTCCGACCAAGACCGATGATACCACTTTTATGCGCTCTGCAAGTACTACGGCTTCTTCACAGATACGGAATGACCCTTTTACTAAGCTTCAACTCGGCGAAGCCTTGGAGCGGCGTGCGTCGCGGAGATTTGAAGCATATCACTCGGCTAAAATCAGAGGATCGCTGGGCGGGATGTCGAACGATTTTCAAGGTAATCTCGCTTTGATTAGTATACTGTTATGATGTTAATAGGTGTTTAAACATAGGGAGAATGCGACAGCCTACATTGTATGACCGTCCTGCATTAGACAAGAGCGTCGCCGAGGCGACTGATCAGCGGAACAACACTCCATCTCGCGCAAGGACTTCACCAACTGCCGAATCAGATGAAACAGCGACAGCTACGACAAAGAGTAGCAAGGCTGAGGTAGTTAACATCATTCCTGTGGAGGAAGAGCCTGCACCCGTACCGGTAACCTTTTCCGTATTTCTCCAGATCGAAAAGCAGGTCAAGAAAGCTATTGTGAGCAAATCGGAATTATCTCTATCAACGCTACGATATCTGTTTATCGATCGTTTTCAGTACTCACCTGTGACTGAAACATTACCGCTCTATATCAGAGACAAGACTTCTGACATTGAATACGAATTGGAAGAAGTGACTTTGTGTGATGTAGCTGATGGATCATTGATCATTTTACGTGTGCCAGACACTAGATCAGATGAGAAGCCAGAGAACAAGGAAATCGAGAAGATTAAGACAGCGTTCGATGGTGGAATTGGCTCCATTCTTGAACAACTTGCAGTGCTTCAGGAAAAAGTCAATTCCCAAAACGATACCATCACACGCATTGCAAGTGATCAGGCGCTATCAGCATCGCAGATTCAAGAGCTGGCAAAATCGCTTGAAACGGCAACTATGGTGGCGCCGACCACTCCAACGGACCAAGCCACCAGTCCTGCAAATCAGCCAAAGCCGGTGCCGGTGACCTCCGTTCGATCAATGTCGCAGACACACCTTGCAGAGATCAGCTCCCTACGAAATGATCTGGCCTCAATTCGACAAATTCACACTTCTATTGCCAAGGACTTCGACTCATCACTTGAGGCAGTCAAGGATAAAGTCATCAGGGCCGTGGATTCTCATAAGACAAGCGTGATTGTACCTGGAAGCAAACTCGTTGAAAAATACCACGACGTGTTGTCTAATGATGTCGACAATTTGCTTACCCGCGTTGAAAAACTGCAGGACGACATCGAAGTTTTGCGAAGGGATGTTGCATTACGTCGCGTGAGACCGTTACCTCGCCACTTGGAGACTATAAACAAGGAAATAGCGGAAACCCGATCTGAGCTTGATCGACTCGAGAACTATGTGAAGAACGAGAAACCTATCTGGACGAAGATATTGGAAAGAGAACTTGACAATATCGCCGAAGAACAGGAGTTCTTCACGCTACAGGAAGACCTACTGGGCGATTTACTCTCAGATCTCGGCTCGGTGGGAGAAACCTTCTCGCTGGTCCAGCAGTTCACGGAGGAGCAGTTAAAAAACCCACAGACACGATTGCCGACAGGATATTCAAACAGTTCTTTCTCTTCCGGCGACATGCTGTCCGGAAAGGACGCTGTGCTGAAAGAAGTGCGGGCTCTAAATCCCAACCACCAGGGCCGTGTGGAAGCAATTGAGCGTGCCGAAAAGATGCGCCAGCTAATAGTACGTCCGGAAGGCGAATTCGAGAAGCAACTACAAGAGTTCGTCGACGAAGGAAAGCTGAAGAAGTCAGGTGGCATTGAAGAAGTCGAGCGAAAGCGAAAGCAGAGAGAGGAACAAGTTTGGAAGGAATGGAGCGAGAATAACCTGGCGATGTCAATGAACATGCTATGAGCGACTCTATTTAATTTTAATTTTCGGGCGACTTAGATTTATTGCTTACTGAACAATCTGGCGTACCGTGTTGAGCTGTTATAGTATAACTAGCATTTATTCACGATTCTGGTGTTTCACTGTCATATTGTTGTTTTAGCTTTGTAATTTCCATAATACGATCCAATATGACCTTCATAATCACTACGTATAGCTATTATTCACATTTGTGAAATACCTTATTATACAGTGTGTATGCTGCAGTATGCATACAAAAAGTTATACAAATACAGAAACTTGGATTTTGTGTCCCAATACGCCAGTCATATCATACTGTATGCAAATCCATCTATCGTTGTTCACAGCTCTTCTCTAGACTTCAGAGATATGTCTTCTGTATCTTTTGTATTTTTTTTTTTCATTTCATATTCTTATAATTATATCCCTTCAATCTCTCTTGCCAAGATTACCAAGCAGCTAGATGTTGTAAACTGATGATAAACAATGATCGGCGTGGGATAAGCGCCAGATTTCACAAGCATTGTAATCGAGTCGAACACTTCTGCAACGACGCTCCAGTGAATTTACTAATACGGCGTGTAGCCACCTCTTGCGCGACCACGGTAGCCGCCACGGTAGGCCCCTCTTGGCGGAGGGTATCCACCTCTACCTCTTCCTCTTCCACGACCGCGTCCGCGCATTGACATGCCGGGAATATTCGTCCGCTTTGGCGACACCTTGAGATTGCGACCTCGGAACAAGCTATCGTTCAACGCAAGTGCGTTCTCCACAAAGCTAGGCTCGGCAAACTCCACATATGCGTAGCCCTTTGGATGACCGGTAAATTTGTCAAGAAGAATCGTCACTCTGTTGATTGTGCCGCAGCTCTGGAAATGTGCTTGAATCTCCTCTGGTGTAGATTCGTAGTCAACGCTTCCTACGTAAATACTCCGCCCATCGACATCGTCATTTTCTTTCAAATCTTGGCTCTCCTTCGCAAGACTATCCTGGAGTTCCCGTAGCTTTGCAGCCTCGGCTTCCATCTCTGCAACACGAGCTTTCATAGCCTCAATATCATCCTGATCAATGTTAGAAGGTGTATTGCCTCATCACATGCGAGACCGTCACGTACTTGAGTGTCCGACATAGCTAAACAATAATACGTAACAATATGAGCGCGAAGTATAAGCTGATTCTTTCGTATATTTTCTGCTTCCGATTCTCGACAGTTCGTCGATGAAAGAAGTCTGCTTGTCCAGCAATCGGTGAAGCAAGTCTCCTCGCCGGAATACCCTAACCCACAATTTGTGCACTAGACTTGGTGGCATGCGAAGGTAAAGAACATCACCATCAGTAACACGGCGCAGAAGATCATACAGGTATCGCGCTCCTGCTTGCAGAAATCATCAAGAACTCATTGTGACTTCTTAACTGAATTATTGCATAACGCGGTCGATAATAACTGCTACTATCATATAGTCCGCGATAAACACCCACTGTATTATTCTATGCTATAGTACCGAGAACTCCTGATTAAATCACAAAATCGAAAATCAACAACAATCACATTCTGTAATCAAAGACCGCTACTTTTAAACGTGGTTCTTAATTCCTTCAAAAAGCGGCTGAAATCTCTCGACTCGTTAAGTCGTAGGACCAGATTATCCAGAATGCTCTTGTCCAATGCAGGCTCGCAGCGAGTTATTTCGTAGTCATGCGATGTCAGATCAATGATCACATAGTATTCCTTGTTCCACTGTACTTCGCTTAAGAGAGAGAAAATGATCTTCAGATAGTCGTCCTGAACGCTCTCGATCCTCATACCAAGATTTTGCTCCCAGAACAACAGCTCAGGAGCATTGAGCGAGGACTGAGATAACAATTTCGAATATTCCTTCGACCGCTCTGCTATATGTTAGATAAACGCTCTCCTACGCTCCACAAGATGAACGTACCCTCTCGTTTGCTCTCCAGCATAGTCTGCGTATCAGCTATTTGCTTTATGATTGCGTCATGAACGACGGACAGTTCGTCTTTTTTTCTGCTGAATTCTGAGATTGATTGTTCGGTTTCTTGGATCTCTTGTCGCTCTCTGAGAATTTCTATAATTCAGTTAGTCAACTCATTGGATCACAGATGCACATTAACATTACCTTGTGCTATCTCTTCCTCCAATGCCTTGTAGTGATCGATCTTCTTCAACATAGACTGTTCTTCTTCTGTACCGCTGTTAGTCTGCAAAGTTAACATAATATATTCGAAATAGTAATACCCTTCCCGTCCGTGATCTCCTTCTCAAACTTGTTTCGGTCTTCCAAGATCTTGGTCCTGTCGTCTGCGATATATCGATCAAATGTGATCTGAAAAGTGTCCAGTTTTCCCTTCAGAGCAATAAAATCATACAAGAACTGCGGAACCTTTCGCTCTAAACCGCTTGGCGAATCCAACATGGCGCCCGCTGTGCTATTACCGTCAGCCAAGAAATTCGCCGCATTCAAATTTGACTTAGCCGATGCAGTAGAAGCCATATTGTGCAAGATTCAAACAGAAACCAGCAGACTAGCAAGTAAACCGTAAATGCGGTGAAAAGAGCGGAGAAGTGGATGCGACTTTTGGGAAAGACGCGACGGTTTGGACGTAAACAAACAAGAAGTTTGGGAGTTGGGAGTTGCGCCCACCCCCCCGAAGCTCGCAGGCGCTAGCCACGCAATTTCAATCCGGGTAATCCAATCTTGCTGACTTCGACTATCTTCATCCGCGAGACAGCCAGAGCAGCTTGACACCAAACACGGAACCGGCATCCACAACACTCGCTACTACCAGATACAATGTCTTCTGCTGATGTTCACGATGTTTTGGAGATTGAGCATTTGGCTTCCGCCGCTAGACCTCAACCGCCTAATAAGAAATTGAAAACCGAAGGAAGAAAGCTCGGTATGGAGCTCTACTTACAGCCATCCGAATTCCGAGTAACGCTAACGACTGGCAACAGACGGAATTAATCGGGAACTGCACAACTTGCTAGGGGAGAATACGCCGGCAGTCACGGTCATTCAAAATAAATTTAAGGCGAAGCCAAACTGGAAGGCGAAGCCTTCGCCTTGGTAAGAACCGCTCTCCTGGCAGTTATTAGGTCGTTCTATATTAACGAATATGCAGGGTGTGGACCAAATTTAAGAATCAAGCACGTACGGATGATCTAGAGCTTTATCATTGGGTTAGAGGGACTGCGAGCGAGGGTATGCATATCATGTTTCCTCCGTATCTCAATGAAAGTGCTAATAAATTACAGATGAATACGTGTTTGCCAAATTCAACAAGACGGTAGACGTTCCAACATATACAACTGAGGAATACGATAAGTGTTTAGCAGGTATGCATTCTTGTAATTGGCGTCCAGGAATACATGCTCATCAGAACAGACACTGCTTGGACTCCACGCGAAACGGAGTATCTATTTGGTCTCTGTCGGGAGTACGATTTGCGGTGGCTCGTTTTACAAGATCGATATGAATACGAACCAGAGGAGAATGAGCCACCGTCGATGAGAACTTTAGAGGATTTGAAAGATCGCTATTACGATTGCTGCAGAAAGCTGATGGACTTTCGACGCGAGAGCGGAGTCATGGAGTGGACAGCACAGGACTTGGAACTCTACAACGCGATGAGTTTTAAGAAGGATAAGGAAATTGCACGCAAAGAGTATCTTGAACGCTTACTGAGTCGAACGCCTAGCGAGATCGCCGAAGAAGAGAAGTTAATATTGGAATACCGCCGATTACAAGATGCTTCCAAGAAGTTAGTCGAAGACAGACAGAACTTGTTACGACTACTGGAATCGCCCCAGACATCTTCCACATTTGCACCGTTCCAGAGCAGTCAGGGTTTGTCACAGCTGGCTGCGAATATTCTCGCCGCAGAAAAGAGCAGGCGTCGCAAAAATGTGGCCGAAATGCCTGCGACTGGCATTCAACAGCAGGCCGCCAAAGCCTTGGGCCATTCACAGACGACGGCAGCTCAAGCGAGTGCACAGGTTCAGGCTGGTTTTGCGAATGCTGCGTATACGAAGCAGCAGCACGGTACCGCACCATCATCTCTATCTGCTAGTTCAGGCAGCAAACAACAGTCCGCGCCTGTATCCAAGGTTGAACTTGCGCAGAACATCGCACAGAAGAAAGTAGCCAAGAGAGTGCCACCAGGAAAGGAGAGCAGCTACGGCATATCATTTCATGAGAAGCTTACTCAAGGCGTGTATTTGCGGTCAACTCGTACGACCTCACTGAAGCCAACTGTACAGGCCAAGGTGGCTTCGGTACTTGCTGAGTTAGATATCTCCTCCAAGCTGGCAATGCCTACGGCAAAAGTGTGTGACAAGTTTGAACTGCTGCAGCAGAGTATCAATGTGCTACTGGAGACAAAGCGACAAGCAGACAAGCTGGAAGCTGAAGTTAGAGTCTTGCAGCAGAAGCCTGACGGAGACAACGCGGCAGACGAGGATGCGAAATAGACTTGAGCTAGCTAGTGTACGATAACAAAAGAGAATATCTGATGTGAAGTCAAGTTGCTTTGAGGATGCCGGGTGGCCAACTGATATGACGAAAGCCTGACTGATCTTTGGCGATAACTTACTCAGCGCTGGGTAATTCTGAAAAAACAAAGATAGCAGCCACTGGGCGAGGGCTTAGGGTAGGGCTAGGGGTGGCGCAGCTAAAACGGCGCAGCCAGAACTAGTGGTTGTAGCTGCAAAATGCCCGCGGTCTCATCCCCGCTTTAATGGCCCAGGCGGCTCGCGCAGCGGATTGGACGTGGACCGAAGTTTGTGGCTTACTCCAGCGCAAAGCTTCCTGGCCACGGCCTAACTTGCTCTCTCCTAACCTTGCTCTTCTTCTGCATCGAAACCTCCGTGTGCCGGCTCCCCTGCTCCCGCGCCACACAGAGCAAGCGTCTACCGCTCGCTTCTTTTTGTACACGGTCTCATCATGACGGCGGATTCTGCGTCGTACGTGAACCCTCGCTCCCCGTACGAAGAGCTCGAGCTTCTGCTTCGTCACCGGTCTCCGGATTTGGCCGCAAGACCGTCTTGGTGTTCGCCATAGACAAATCTGAGGATTATGCTAATTTTCTTTATTCTTAACAGGACAAAAAAGCTGCGCATCAGAGGTATTTAATTAATTTGTTGTTTCTTTTCTCTGGGATCCTCAAGCGGACGATGCGGCCCGCCTCGTCATCATCCGGATGCCATGCATTCGCTTGATGTTCGCTGTTTATGTGGATCCAAGATCTTGTATACTGATTCACTTTTGTTTGACAGTCGTCGCCGCTGATGGATTATACAAGCGAGAAGTGTTTCGTAAGTTGCCAGCATGATGCACCTGTCGATCGCGGCGATGCTAACTCGGCGCAGGTTTCCCAGATCCATTTGCGGTAATTACCGTCGACGGAGAACAGACGCATACGACTTCGGTCATCCGCAAGACACTTAATCCCTACTGGAATGAACTTTTCGATGTGTAAGTGTTTGTGTCCGTGACGTCGGTTTGACCGATATCGTACTTTGCGACAATTTTTCTGATAGACCTGACAGCGACGTGACGGAGAACTCTATCATCGCCGTTCAGATCTTTGATCAGAAGAAGTTCAAGAGAAAGGACCAAGGCTTTCTCGGCGTCATCAACATTCGTGTTGGAGATGTCATTGACTTGTCTCTTGGCGGAGAGGAGATGTTGACCCGCGAGCTTAAGAAGTCAAATGACAACCTCGTGGTGCATGGGAAGTTGATTATCAATCTGTCTACTAATATCCCGACCACATCGACGACCACTGCAGTAAACTCTAGCACTAGTGCTGCGACAACTTCGTCAATCCCTACTGTGCGATCTACTCCTACTGTTGCTAATGGTAACAATGGTACCCCGAACGGCGGTTCTGGATCCGGAGCTGTGGCGGCACCGCCTGTAGCCGCTGCAGCTACAGCTACAGCTGCCCCACCACATTCCAGCGCGGCGCCTCCTCCTGCTTCACAAGCAGCAGCCGCCACAAATGGATCAAGCCGTCAGTACAGTACATTCGAAGACCAGTACGGTAGACTACCTCCCGGCTGGGAGCGTCGCACAGATAACTTGCTCCGCACGTACTATGTCGACCACAACACACGATCTACGACTTGGACTCGTCCATCGACAAATTTCAATGAGAATGACCAGCGGCAGGCTGTGCAGACCAATCTTGACCTAGAGCGTCAGCAGCACCAGAGCCGGACTCTGCCGGGAGAAGACTCCCGGGCTGCCTCTCCAGCATCAAGCGCAGAGCCATCTCCTGCAGCGAGCACGAATGCCATTCAGATGATGGCTACCGGTGCGACGACTGCGGGACTGGGAGAGCTTCCGGCTGGCTGGGAACAGCGACACACGCCAGAAGGCCGTGCCTACTTCGTGGACCACAATACTCGCACGACTACCTGGGTTGATCCGCGACGACAGCAATACATTCGCATGTATGGACCGAACACGAACAACACAACCATTCAACAACAGCCCGTGTCACAGCTTGGACCTCTACCTAGCGGATGGGAAATGCGTCTTACGAACACCGCGCGTGTGTATTTCGTTGATCACAACACAAAGACTACCACTTGGGACGATCCACGTCTGCCCTCTAGTTTGGATCAGAACGTTCCTCAATACAAGCGCGATTTCCGTCGCAAGCTGATTTACTTCCGCTCGCAGCCGGCACTTCGAAGCTTGCCAGGTCAGTGTCACATCAAGGTCCGCCGTAACCATATTTTCGAAGACTCGTACGCGGAGGTTATGCGACAGAGTCCTTCAGACCTGAAAAAGCGATTGATGATCAAGTTCGATGGCGAAGAGGGCTTGGACTACGGCGGCGTGTCGCGTGAATTCTTCTTCTTGCTGTCACATGAAATGTTCAATCCGTTTTACTGCTTGTTCGAATATTCGGCCGTGGACAACTACACATTGCAGATTAACCCTCACTCTGGCATTAACCCCGAGCACTTGAACTATTTCAAGTTTATTGGACGCGTTATCGGACTTGCTATTTTCCATCGACGGTTTGTTGTTGCATTCTTTATCGGCGCATTCTACAAAATGGTTTTGAAAAAGCGTGTTGTCCTGGCAGATCTTGAAGGTGTTGATGCTGATTTCTACCGCAACTTGACCTGGGTTCTAGAGCATGACGTTGTAGACCTTGACCTAACGTTTTCGACCGAGGATAACGTGTTTGGCGAAGTTGTCACAGTGGACTTGAAGCCAGGCGGCAGAGATATCGCTGTTACCAATGAGAACAAGCGTGAATACGTGGAGCTCGTTACTGAGTGGCGTATCACCAAGCGGGTTGAGGAACAATTCAATGCATTCATGTCGGGATTCAATGAACTAATCCCTCAGGAGCTGGTGAATGTGTTTGATGAACGCGAGCTGGAGCTTTTGATCGGTGGTATCTCTGAGATCGATGTCGATGACTGGAAGAAGCATACCGACTATAGAGGCTATTCCGAGAGCGATGAAGTCATTCAGTGGTTCTGGAAGGTCAGTTTTATATTTGGTGTTGAAGTATGGAAGTGCTGCTAACTTCTGTAGTGTGTTCGATCATGGCCCTCTGAACAGAAGGCTCGATTACTACAGTTTACGACCGGTACATCTCGTGTTCCCGTCAACGGATTTAAAGATTTGCAAGGAAGTGACGGTCCACGACGCTTTACAATCGAAAAAGCAGGAGAGATTCAACAACTACCGAAGTCCCATACTTGCTTTAACAGAGTTGACCTGCCACCATATAAGGATTACAATGCGCTTGTGCAGAAGTTAACGCTTGCAGTTGAGGAGACTGTTGGCTTTGGACAAGAATAAGGCGATTTTTTGAAGCAGCAAGATCCAACAGATATCTCTATAACCTATTCATGCCTCCATATTTGATCGACGCACCAGGCGACATTGTCTACTTCACTGAATTTCTTGTCTGCGTTCAACCAGCCAAAAATTCTTGCTACTTGGTTCGATTACTGTTTTGTTGCTACATGCCTAGTTAGGCGATCCATTATTGTGTGCGTGCGGCGAGTTGAGAGTAACATAAATGTTTGTTTGCTTTATAATGGTACCGGGGAGGGGTTCGGCTTCTTTCATATCCTGTCATTGGTTGTTACAGTTGTTCATTACTATTGTAGTCGTGATTTTGCCAACAAATTTTTACTGCGTGTTCTGGACCATATATTAGCAGCAGTTTTGATTTTGCTTGCCTCCTGTTACGTTTGACCCCGGCGGAGTTCGACAAATTGTTGCAAGAGTCATGGGAGAGTCGCTGTCATGGGAGAGCTACATGTAAATTGACATTCCTCTCGGTTCAAGTTTTTGTGTTTCACTTTTTCATGTTTCCTTCCTGGTTTATACTTGCGCATCTACTTTTGTGAAATTGATCAATATTATTCGTACCAGTTGAAGATCCGTGGCTAATGTTGGTATATCGTGGGTTGCGGAATTCGTTAATCCTTGTCTATCCGTACGCGAACTAGCTTCTCCGGTAGTTCTTGCTTTGATTGTGCTTCATTTGCCCGCCCTGAACTACTCCGACGTTCTTCTCGCGCGACCAGGTTCTCTACAAGAAATTAGAATTAAAACTTGTTCTGTCACAAAGTGTGCAATAGTTGGTAACATACTTGATGCCATATTCAGTGTGTAAAGAATACTATCCCAATTACTTAAAACGAGCGCGACAGCTGTTCATTTAAGTTAGCCGTAAGAACGCGCTCAGTAGAGCAAGGCAAGTCTCGCGCGTGTACGCACCTTCGGTTCCGTCGACGAGGGTTGATAGCTTAGTCTGTAACTGCTCCATTTGTGCGGCAAAATTTGCGCTTAGATCACGTAGTTGTATCAACGCTTCTAGCTCCTGCTTGGTCTCGGCGATGCGTGCAGATATAGCGGAGGTGTATTGAGCGGAGTGTGCATTTGAAGGAAGCGTATTGGCAGAGGAGGATGGGATGAATGTTGTTCGTCGTGATGGTTGGTACGACATAGTAGTGCAGCGATGTGTGGAAGTGCGTTTGTGCCGGAAGGTAGGACAAAGCGCCGGCGAGAGGGATCGGTTGAGCTCTCGTCTTGTTGGAATGGGTAGTCTTGAGCAACGCGGTCGTTGAGCAAGACGCGTCGCGGAGACGGTCGCCATAAATAAGAAGAAGTTACGGCATAAACGCGTCGTCGCTGGGGTTGGTTGTTGCGGAAACGCGATGTGGAAGGTCCGTGTAAACAAGTGTTTGGGAGGTCGATGTTCGTGTGCACTGCACACCAACTTTGAGGTTACGGTTCAGAGCCGGTGCTTTAAGTACCTATCTCACCACCTTTGGAGCCTGCCCTCGCACTTGCGGGGAGCAGCTAAAGCATCAATCATGGCGCGATTAGCGGAGCCTTCCACTAGCGAGTCGGCTGATTCAGGTGAGCCTCGTGGACGAGGCAAGTGTCACGACGACGTACTAATTGGTCGTATTCAGTGCGCCGACGATTTCTGCGACTGAATCGAGAGCTTGCACGGTAAGATATGATACGTTGTAATGGACGGACAATTTGCTGATCTCAAATCAGGGTGAATTCTAGCCATTCCACAAAGATCAGCGAGCTGGAAACCAAAATCGCAAGCCTTACCGCGGAAAATCTTGAGCTGCGGCAAAGTCTTCTCGGACTCGAGCATTCGAATCGGCGGCTACTATCGCAGCAATGCGGCGACATGCGCACTAAGCTGAAGCGAAAACTCGAGGAAATCGGGGAGCTGTTTGATGGATTTGAAGGCAAATGCAGCGTCGCAGAGTCGCTGCTCGTGCCGCGATCGGTTGAGAAGATTTCACCAAAGATGGCACCTGCGCGGATGGATATTGTGGAAGAGGAGACTGGTGGGGAGATTGATCCTCAGGATATGGAGTTGTCTGAGGACGAGGTCCCGGAAGCAGTTGCACATCTCGACGAGGCTAAGCCCGATGACAGACATCAGCTAGAGCATTTGCCAGACGAAGGCGGCGAGTCAATTTCGAGTTTACCCGTGATGGACACAACTGGCATGAGTACAATCCGGCCACGGCGGAAACGACGCGACAGCATGCAGGAACTGGATATTATATCTTTGGTGAAGTTGCAGAGTACAAATTACAAGGCCAAGTTGCAGTCGCAGCAGCTACGACAACCACATGCGGATCCAGAGATGCTACAGGAGGGCGAGCAGGATATAGGCGAAATCATCAAAGGACTCGCAGATGTTCCCGCTATCGCAAGTGAGCCCAGCTCGATTGCCTCAGTTACGCGTTCTACAACGACGGAGCCTGCTTCAAGTGCGAAACTGGCCGTTCGCGCCGAGGCACCGATCGAGACGATGGTGCAGCCGACTGTGAGAGCGACTAACAAACGTCGATTGAGTGCCATGACTACCTCAGTGCCCGAGGCGGCGGCCAAACACACAGAGACCGAGACCCGCAAACGCGAGACAATCGCTAAGCGGGATACAGCTCCAGTCGAAGTGTTGAGCGAAAAGCAACAGGCTGAGACGACACAGGAAGTGGTAGAATCAATAGCTGAGTCGCGGTCGAAACTGACGGCAGTAGCTAAGAAGGAAGCGACGATACAACGAAAGGCTTTGTCACAGAGTGAGTTGAGACTTCGCAAAGGTTTGAAGTCGTATCTAACAAGTTTGCAGAAAATGTCAACGTCGAGACCCTAAAGCCGACAAAGGAGAAGGAAGAACTAGTCCAGGCAAAGGAGGTGTTTGTTAAGCCCGACAGCAAACCGGCCGTTGTCGACATACCAATCTCCCAGGAGGACACGGAGAATGCGCTGTCCGCGGACCTGTGCGGCCGACGACAAAGCCGATCACGAAAGAGTGTGAACTACGCGCTACCGTCGCTTCGTGTGAAGATGCGGAGAGAGAAGGACCAGTTGATTGATGCTGTTGCCGCCTCATCGGAGAGCCATCACGCGGATAAGAACACTGTCGTCAAAATTGAGAGTGACAACGAATCAAAGGAAACATACAGCCAACCGGATGTCAGCTCAGTTAGTACGGAAGCGGTGTCGCGAGAGGTTCACGGGCGGAAGAGACGGACGTCATCGCTGTATGACAGTGTTGTTGTGAAACTTGAGAAGACTGATAGCGATCTGGAGTCGAATGACATCGCGTTGGCGAGTTGCACGGCCGGTAGCG
Organism: Limtongia smithiae; assembly: GCF_038497785.1. Classification (NCBI taxonomy): domain Eukaryota; kingdom Fungi; phylum Ascomycota; class Lipomycetes; order Lipomycetales; family Lipomycetaceae; genus Limtongia; species Limtongia smithiae. The sequence goes on from NW_027117632.1 coordinate 383,533, forward strand.
AGACCAGCGCGAAGACGACCGGTAGGGCACGGAGATCAGAGCCCTTTCCGGGAGACACGGTCACGCGGAGAAAAGCATCAATTCTGGCAAGCCAGCAGATACCGAGCGAACCTGAAGATTATTCACCTGTCGCGAGCATACCGGTGTCTGGGCCGAAGTCACTGCATCCGCCGACGACTCACCAGCGACCCGGGAATCTCGACATGACAGGTACAGCACGGACGAACCAGGGCCTCACAGGCAAGCGACGGCGCAGCGCGCTGCCGTGAGCTGCGATACCTTACTGTATATTTACTCATCATTTGCATATACTTGTAACGATTTTAGTTCTCAGGCGTCAGCACGCATCATTTGTCTTTATCTCTCTTATGGTTTACGGCTGTGTCGAAGATCTTCTGTGTGCGTGCCGATTTATGGCGTGCTTTGCGATGTTGCGTAACTACGAACGTGGTGAATATACGGCGTCCGAAAAATCCCTGTACTGTTAATATTATATGGCGTATTTATCATCTACCAGAATGAAAGGAGGCCAACAAAAGTGGGCCCTTGGGTTCAGGTGTTGCAGGTTGCCGTTGCTTGTCGGGTGAGCTGAAACAGGCCACAGAAGCTCCTCGGTACCAGAGTGTAACAGCGGGTGCGTCGAGAGCTTTAAAGCCCTGACAATCAGGAGAGGAGAGCAGGCGAGACCACGGACGAGGAGCGAGACCACGAACTGGGAGCATAGTCCGAAGAGAAACTACAGACAAATTCATTGTAAAAAATATATTATGCAAGATATCTAGCACTTCACAACATTTCGTAATCCCTGATCCATGTCAACTTTTTTTACAGCCCGAGACCCGTCCTTTCCCTGTACACACAAATAGCAAACGCCAATACCCATTGAATTTCCCCCCCTTAAAACAAGCAAAATATGTACCAAACTCCAAAGCTCGTACTACCGTGATAGCCCTGACACGAAGTAAGCAAACCGAAACTTTCATCGTGAATGAGGTGAGGGATGCGCCTGTCGTATGACGACAGCGACGAATGCGGCGGGCCAGTCACTTTGTATGGCGCGCGTTGTGAACATGCAGCTTTGCGAATGCGCTGGATGCGCTGCCGATGGAGCTGGAGGAGCTACGCCGGCTCGGCAGGTCGGCGCTGTAGGTCGAGATCGTGTCTACGGAGCCATAGGCGTCTTGGTCGCGGGTGTCGTATAGCATCGAGACAACGTACTTCTGAAACAAGACAGATCCGGAGGAACTTCCATATGATGGCGCGGAGGGCACAGGCGGTGGGTTGGCGATCTGGTAAGCCGAGGACCGGCGAGAGGAATAGCTACCCGGCACAGGCGCGAGCGCCGACGATAATGAAGAAATCTTCAAGGACGCGGAGCCGGGTGCCGCCGGTGAAGAGACGCTCTGGACGGCCTCCTGATAGTCGTGCAACCGGCATGCCTGCGAGCAGTAGATGGAGCCAAGCGAGCACTTCTTGTCGCACACAATGCAGTAGTCGTCCATCCAGATGGCGTCCATGGATGCTGTGCGTAGAGGTCGCGGGGCCGAGTGGCAGTCGAAGAAGGACAGCAACAGCAAGGCCGTCGGTGGCACGCAGAATGGCAGCGATGGTCAGTCCGAATGTGGAGGAAGGGGAAAAAAATGTGTGCAGGGCGGGGCAGGGACACTTATACGAGCGCATGACTGCGAGCGATCCCAATATGGCGCAATTTTGCAGCAGCCTCGAGGGCGCGCACGGAGTGAGTCACAACAGCTTTTGCGGAGTGCGTCGCAACTCGTGTAACCGATGGCGCAAGAAGGTTACCCGGAAACACGTGGCCAACCACCTTCGCGGGGTCGCTGGATCGGCTGCAGGCCCACTTTCGCGGAGCGCTGCAGCGCTCAGCTGTGCCAGCCAGGTAACTAGCCACGCCGCCGCTACAAAATGCAACCTGCAGGTGCGCTCAGTTCCTGTCCCCTCTTGCGGCGTGCGAGAAAAAATTACAGCTGCAGGGCGAGATTGCGGTTGGGTCACCGCAACGGTACCGCTGCCGATGACGTGTAATAAACCCTCGTCGCGAAATGAAAGCTAATACAATTTTAGCGGCGGTGCGGCATACCGCGCTATTTGCGGTAGTAACTGCGCATACGAATATGCGACTATGCCGTAACCATGCCGGCGCTGCCGCTGTTGACGCCGCCATTGCCAGCACAGACGTCGTGCGGCGCATTCTGCAGTACGCCGGGATTTTTCGCAAACGTCAACTTCAAACGGGACGCGAACTGAATGCAGCCTCGACTACTCCGCGGCGCTGTGCCAACACATCCACAACATCGCATGCTGCTTCACGATTCTCCCTGCTGTCACATTGCTACATAACTCTGCTCCTCCTGCGTACCTGACCTCTCTGGTGTTGCTGGTTTCGCCGGTGCGCGCAGGTATGGTAAATTGCTCTGCGCGCAGTCCGCTTGCCAGTGCGTGGAAGTGTCCGCGTATGCCAACAAGGCCGGGCCCGAGGGCCGTACCGCCGCACGCTTGAAGAACGCCTCTTTTAATCTGAATCGGGCACGGAGCCGTCCCTCGTGAATCATTCGCAAGACCGCACAGGCCGAGCGCCTGCTGCCGCTACTCGCAGATCACAGCTGACGGCTCACAAACTGTGCAGTTCGTATAAAACCATCCGGGGACTCGGCGACGAGCTGCCAGAGGCAACCGCCGCGGCGACGGTGAGTTACCGCGACTACGCCCAAACTAAGACCGCGCAGGGGATATCATATTCCCAGACCCTTGTTAACGCCGTGCTTCCTTCCTGTCAGAGAGTGGACCACGTTTCATGGATCATGTTTCACAAAACGCGACCCTATCGGCATAAACACGTGCATTCGGCATATATGGTGCAACAGCAGAATTCATTCCGCATCCTGTGTGCGCGACTGGAATGTGAGATCTGAGCAGCGCAGACAGATAGCTCGCGCCACATGCCGCGACCATTCGCTGAACAAAACAGTCAAGCATCACTTAATAAGAGCCAATACACAAAGGATATGGCACCAGATGACATCATTCTCTAAGTCATGACCACCATTTTACTTCACTTCCTGCTTTTTCAGCTCGTCTTCGTGCTCCGCTTTCCATCCCTTCCGTCGTTGCCGTTCTTCGTACACGCCGCGGTTTCGCGTAACCCGCTCGACAATAGTTTCCGTTGAGATGTCCTTGTATTTGTGATCCGGAAGTGTCTTGTATAGCCCGAGCATTTTGACCTCAGCGTACGGGTGAACGCTCTCTATAGTGCTGGAGTCGATCCCGAAAGAGGTAGGACCATGCATTACCGATATCACCTCAAATGGCAAGTCGTCCAGAAACTTTTTTGTCGGCGCGTATGGTGCCTGCAAAATAATATGTGACACGTACTTGCATTGCAGCACGCAAAGAGCACGCTCGAAGATGCTCATTATCGGGTAATTCAGCCCCTTGTTTATGTTCACGGTTGCGTCATCATGTAGGCCGACGACGACACCGACCTCAGTTCCTCCGGTTGACATTGCCTTCGCCTGTGCATCCACTTGTCGCAGAAATTCAATGTGTCCCGCGAAGAAGAGGTCGAATCCGCCGTCAACATAAATCATCTTTGCCTTGCTGACGTCGGAAGTCTGTGCCGGCTCGACGAGCGTCGACAGAGTACCCTCAGGATCTCCAGCTCCCGTCGTCCAAATGAACACTCCATCTCGTGGACTCTTTCCATCTGCAGCTGTGGCATATGTCGAGAACCTGTCGAGGGAGTCGGTGGTGATTAGCGCTCCTTCGGCACTCTTGTGCTTCGCGGCGGCCTCCAGCGCCGTTTTCACTTCTTCCGTCTTGACGGTCCTGATGTGGTGGTTTTTGGTGCATAACAACATTCTGCCCACCAGGTCTGTCGTTGATATATTTGGCGTGCGCTTGACAACCAGAAACCGTCCAGACTCCTTCACGACACGATAGCAGTCTTCGCCGTTGGCGTCCGTGGTGATGTCGTCCCCATGCACAACGTAAAAGCAGCCGTAGTCGTCCATGACCGCGGGATCTGTGACGTATGGGGCGCCAGGAACTGCCTCTGTCGCCCACTTGCATGCTTCGACCGCCAGGACGCGCTCCGGTAGCGTCATGACGACGGGGCCCTTGTTCTCGAGAATCTCCTCGTCCGAATGCACGCCCACGTATAAGGACTTCCCAAGCTGCCGTGCTTGCAGCATTGCACCCGCATGACCTAGACAGTATCAGCATCCTGTTCGTCCTACATGCAATTGATGAGCGACGCCCTACCGTGGTGGGCAAAGTCGAAGCAGCCGTCAATCCAGATACGGTCCTTGTGGATATCAGCGGACACCATTTTCGCTAGCTAGGTAGTGAAAGTCGAATACGACAACTGAAGAGCTGCCCCGCCAATTGCACCATAACAGGAACTGTTCGGAGGGAGCTTGAGGTAGTAGATGCCACGACAGGCACGTGCCTGAAACCTAGCCCTGAGAGCTCCGGCTGCAGACGTGCGCTTAAATGCCTGAAATCACAGGCACGAACGCTGCGCCAGCCTGCCGCGATAGCCAAACAGCAACCCTCAGCAGCACGGCAGACGCAGGCTCGTAGAGCGGCCAGAAGCTCGTAGCCAGAGCAGATGGTCTTCAGCCACCGTCCTGGCCGCCGGTCCACCGTAATCCCGACCGTAATCGCGATATCGTCATCATTGGCGGTAGCGCATGACAAGGTCGCAGGACCGCCGTGCCCAAAGCGGCTCCGGACGCTCGCTGACTTCGTGGGTCGGATGCACTCGGCGCCGACGCGGGTTTTCAGGAACTACTTACAACGCGTATCTTCGGTAGCTTCCTCTCGCTCCATGGTTTAGCGTCCCTCCCGCGCCAACCTCTTTAATAAAGGATCTCTGCCTACGAGATTCTCGGTGTGTGGTTCTGTGTGGCTGTACCTGTGTCTCTATGCTGGCAGTACGCATAGTGTCTCAACTATACTCACCACTCGATGTCTGACGACCACGAACACAACACCGAGGCTATCCTGGAGAAGTCTGTTGCTTCTCTAGCGAATCGCGCACAACGCCTGTCCATTCGAATACTCAGTCCCGCTCGCCTCGAGAGAAGTCTTAGCCGTTCGCGGTCGAAGCGCGACGCATCGCCAATTGCAGTAACGACGGCGACCACTAAGACTCTGCATGCAAGCTTCTCAGGACTGTCGCGGCCGCATTTGACGGCGTCGTCGCTCCAGACGGATAGCGAACCTTTGTCGCCAGAGGATACTCCCGCAGACTACGAGCCCCCACGCGGCCGCTTTCTTGGACGCGGACGCGGAGGCAAGTCGACGTCTCACAAGCGCACGTCATCAATCGATGTGGCAAAGCCTACCGGCTTGGGCAACTCTATCTTTCCGTATATTTCTGCAGCGTCAAAGATATTCAGCAGGAATCACAATTACAGCGAAGACAACGACGACGGGCAAGACTCTGACGATCAAGGACCGGACGATGAGTTCGATGACGATGATCTCGTGCCTTCGCATTTGCACTCAGAATCGCCTTCGGTTCCAAGTATCAATTTGACGCCCTCAGAGGAGGAGCAACAATCGGGGCTGGCAGCAACTGCTGCAAGTTTAGGACGCAGTACCGTCCCGCCGGCGCCATCGTCAGCGTCAAATTCCGCAGGAAGCAGTGAAGATAACCTGACGGTCTCCCGTCATCTATCGCGACTAACGCCAATTATCTCAGTTGGGTCTGTGAGGAGTTCAGCGCAGCCAACCCCGGCCATCGAGCAAGATCAACCGGATCTCGACGGTGCGGACGATCGAGTGAAGAATTCTGTCAGCCGTATTACTTCAGACGCTTTGGCAGAGAAGTTAATGCAGCTGTTTGATTTCGATCATAAAGAAGTAGTACACCATGGTATGCCTCTTTGCCTCTAATGATGGTTGCACCTACACTAACACGCTGATCTCAGAATTTTCTTGCTCTCTGTCGACAAGTCAACTGCTTGCGGGACACATGTTTATCACAGATCACCATGTAGCTTTCTTGCCACACATACCACACAAAATAGTAAGCTTTCCGTTCGATTTGTCAGACTTGTTTTAATCTCTTCGTACAGAGCGAGATCCCTCCATCTGGAGCACTCAGCCGGAGGACTTTGCCGACGGGGTACACTCGCTACTGGTGCGTTCTTAGGGACAACGTGTTTTCATATTTCAAGTCCTCATCGGATCTCTACTTCCCCGTCGCCGCGATCGATCTTCGAATTGCCGCATCAGCGGAAATTGTGCCGTCATTTCTTACCGAAGCAGCCGCCGGCTCGAACCCAGTTCAATTCTCGATCACCACTCAAGATAGCAAGAAGTACCACTTCCGAGCAGACTCATATGTCAGCGCAAAGAATTGGGTCAAGGTTCTGCAAAATGCGATCTTTAAGGCGCATAACGAGTCGGTGAAGATTGCGATTTCGATAGACAAGCTCGAGGTCGTTGAAGTGGCCGGCGCAACTATCAAGATATCAGTGCTCGACAAGGGTGAGATCGACGCGATGGACGAATACTTTTTCGTGTTTGCCAACGAGGAGCAAGTCGCGTTCAAGGCTCTCAAGGACCTACTGCCTACATCAGGACTATCGGAGACAAAATCGCATGATACTGACGATTACGAACAACATGCTGCAACATCGACTACGGATGAAAGCTCACCACAGACAACGCGCACTTCTGCACCATATCTCGCAGTTCTCGGTGGAAAGAAGCCTGGCTCACCACGCCCGCATTCGCCAGCAGGGGGGATCCCTTACTGGCGGAATCGGGGCCGCAGAAGGAGCCGGTCCGATTCCTCGACTATGCCTCGGACTGCTCTCTCTCCGGAAATGAGTCCAATTTCACGGTCTTCGAGCCCGATGCAGCGAATCGCGGTGTTCCATGGGAAGATGCAAGAGAAGGTCAAGAGTCTAGTGAACTTGCACGATTCGAGCCAACACCCGCCGATTGCTACAGACGGATCTATGACTGATGATGAAATGGTCGACGTCAGCGTTCCGGAATCTCAGCCTACGTCCCCTCAGGGTGGCTATCTCGACAATTCGCAACAGCGCGAGGGATGGTCCGAATGGGTTCGAAAGGGAGGCAAGAAAGTTACAAATTTTATTCCTAGCGCATCATATGTCGAAAAGGTCACGGAAATGTGGGCTGGCAATTCCCGACATTTTGGTGGCAACGACGAATTTGAAGAACACATGATTGATGACAACGCGGATTTTAAGGACTCTGAGAAGGAGAGCTCCGATCGATTTAGGCTGCATTTTGCACTTCCGGATGAAGAGAAACTGGAGGCTAGCTTTTACGCTTATCTGCATCGCACGATTCCGTTATACGGCAAGATTTACTTGGGATCTGATCATTTCTGTTTCCGCAGTCTTCTTCCCGGAACCAAGACGCGAATGGTACTACCGCACGAGGATATCGAGAACGCAGAGAAGAAGCTCGGCTTCAGATTCGGATACTCCGGCTTGGTCGTTGTGATACAAGGACATGAGGAGATTTTCTTTGAATTCCGCTCCAAGGAGAATCGCGACGACTGCGTGGTCACGCTTCTCAACCAGCTCGATTCGAGAAGGTTCAATGCGATGCAGCCTTCTGGTGTGGCCATACCAGAAGCGATGCCCAAAACTCGTCCGTCGCTTGGTGAGCCGCATTTATCGCAATGCTCGTTTATCCTGTCGGAATCACCGGAGTCGCCCACTCTGCTTAGCAGCAAGTTCAGAACGCCAATGAAATTTACATGTCTCACAATCGGATCTCGCGGTGATGTTCAGCCGTATATCGCGCTTGCCAAGGGGCTTATGAAGGAAGGACACAGGGTTTGCATCGCGACACACATCGAGTTCGAGGGCTGGATTACCAGCTACGGCATCGAATTCAGGGCGGTTGCTGGAAATCCGACCGAACTCATGCGCTTAGGCGTTGAGCACGGCATGTTCACGTACTCGTTTTTGAAGGAGGCGTCGAAGAACTTCCGAGCTTGGATTACGCAGTTGCTCGAGACAGCATGGGTCGCGTGCCAAGGAACAGACGTGCTGATTGAGTCGCCATCAGCAATGGCGGGATATCACATCGCAGAGGCGCTGAAAATCCCGTATTTCCGCGCGTTCACTATGCCATGGACGCGAACGCGAGCGTATCCTCATGCTTTCGCGGTGCCAGATCAGAAGATGGGTGGGTCGTACAACTACCTCACCTATGTCATGTTCGACAACGTGTTTTGGAAGGGGATATCGAAGCAGGTGAACAAATGGCGAATGGAGTCGCTCAATTTACCTAGAACTACACTCGACAAGATGCAGATTCAGAGGGTTCCGTTTCTGTTCAACGTGTCCCCGGCCGTTGTGCCGCCTCCATTGGACTACTCGGACTGGATCAAGGTGACCGGATACTGGTTTCTGGATGAGGGCGGCAAAGCATACGAACCTGACCCGAAGCTCGTGGAGTTCATCAACAAGGCACGGAAAGAGAATAAGAAGCTGGTATATATTGGTTTCGGATCGATTGTTGTTGCGCGACCGAAGGAGCTCACGCAGGCCGTGGTGGACGCGGTTGTGAGCGCGGATGTTCGCTGTATTCTGTGCAAAGGCTGGTCGGACCGAATGAACGATGAGAACTCGCAGACTGCGGAAATACCGCTGCCGGAGGAGTATGTGTTTCCGATCCGTGCCGCACCGCACGATTGGCTGTTCCCGCAAATGGATGCAGCGGTGCACCATGGCGGCTCTGGATCTACGGGTGCGAGTCTGCGGGCAGGAATTCCTACAATCATCAAGCCATTTTTTGGCGACCAATTTTTTTACGCGACGCGAGTGGAGGATTTGGGAGCCGGGATCCACCTTCGCAAGCTCACGGTGCGGCATTTGAAACGGGCGCTAGTATACGCGACGCACGAGGAACGGATGATTGCAAAGGCGCGGTTGATTGGCGAGCGTATTGGCAAGGAGGATGGCGTGGCCGTCGCGATTTCAACGCTCTACCGCGAGATGGAGTACGCGAAAGGAGTCGTCATCAAGAATGCAGAGAGAGACGAGAACTGGTATATGGTACAGCCGGAAGGCGAACCGAGTGCAGACATGCAAGGACCAGCTTAATTAGAACGGGCTGGCTAATCCCACCCCTCACATCCCCGCTTTTCCGTTTACAGGTCCCCGGTTAACTTGATTTTTGTTGTTTGAAGGGTTTACATATTTAGGAGGTACTTGGGAGCTAATTAATCCATTTGCAAATGGTGATACAGCTTGACTGGAATTTATATATTTCGCCAGTGGGAAGCTTTAGCTCTGTTCATGTCATGCCAGCGCTAAATAACGCGTGCAATTCTTAACGCCTATGATTCTACGCAGTCTAGGTCTGTGGTAACAGATTTCCTATCGCAAACCATGTGTACACAAGGTTGGTTGGGGAGGCGCGGACAGACACGTCGCTGCCCCGTTTCAAGGGTCGTCCACTGGTACCGGCAGAAGCGGTTTCGTGACTCATGCAGAGGCCGCCGTCGTGATTTGGGACTGTTTGGGAAGTATCGGCAGCGAACGCTGCAGTTGGGAGTTTGAGCTGGGACTTAATTTCCGTATGACGTAGCCGTGCGGCTCAAGCACCGCAGCGCACGTAAGTTGTACGCGTGAAGGCGGAGCTGTGTGAAGCGACGTCGAAAGTGCTGGAAGAACGCGATCAAGAGGAAATGCACAGTCAGGATTCCGCCACGTGTTCGAATTGCGAAACCCGCCTTCTCGCCGCAGGACGGACGCAGTTGCCCGGACGTGTTGGGGCGGCCGGTGGCCAGAGAGTCCAGGAACGTCGTGCGGCGATGGTCGTGTGATCTTCAGCCTGTCGCGCGACCTCGGACCCCGCTCGCTCGACGTGAGGCGCAGCCACGCACAATACAGACAACGCCCGCTGGACAGGAAGCCAATTAAAATGATCCAGACGAAATAAAGATGTTTTTAGAACGTTCGAGCGGGGAAATAAATAAACAAATAAGGTGCCCAGTGCAGTGGTGATTCGCGCGATCTAGAGGCAGACGCGGCGATTGCGGCGGGCCTGATGCGGTTTGATGACAGGCACGCACGTAATTGTGCCTCCGCCTCGCGGGACAGTGCACCACGCACCGGCTGGAAGCTCGACGAACTCTCGATCCCACTATATAAACAATCGCGTCCTTCCCTCCTGATCCCACTTCCACTCTCTACCTCTGCGGCATAGACTCTTCCGTCTCAATTGTTCGTAATCGAGCTTTGCAACACTACCACTATCTCGCCGCTGCCAATTGATCTATTCATCGCGCGCAATGACTCGCACCACTCGATCCAACTCCTTCACCACAGCCAACCCCAACACCGCTGCAATATCTGACGTCCCTCGACTCTTCGGAAAGGCCGCGAGCTCGACCGATCGTCCTCCCTTCCAGCCCAAGAAAAACGGCGCAGGCCGTGGCAATTGGTACGTTTCCTCTTCTATCTTGGGTCGCGATCACCATGCAGGCCACGTTTCCGATCTGCTGCTAACACCGTCCTACAGGGGCAAAGAAGGCGACGAGATAGACGAACTTGAAAAGGACTACGACTTCCACTTCAATTCGCAGCTGCAGCGGCGCAGGTCAAACTCCAACGACGGATCTGGACCGAATAGACGTCCGTCCTGGAGTGCTCGTGACAAGATTGATGCCGTGAACGAAGTCTTTGAGGAGTAGTCGCCTGACGTTACTCTGCTTTACTACTTTAGTCGCGCTGGGGTTCTGGTGGAATTTTGCTTTGGTATTACGTCGGTTCGGGGGTTATGCATGTAGATATGGTCGTTAACTTGGAAATGCGAAATATTGGAATTGTCTGGAACGGAATGGAATCGCGTTGTATGAGCACTTTGCTGGCAGTATAATATATACTTTTGAACGAAATGCTCTTACCGAGTAGATAGGGGAGCCGCTTGCGGAGTGTTCAGCCCCATTGAGGCGAGGAGAGATCACGCCTTGGTGCGGAAGTTGAGATGACACAGAGCGGGCTAGTTAGCCCAGAGCCGCGATGCATCAGCAGATATTCCTAGTGATAGACACAACAACAGATGAATAGACCCATGGTCTTGATATCGCGCAAACTGCGCTCGAAAAACACAAATCGAGCTCAGGGCCGAATAGGCCTTCCCAGTTGTTGACGTGTGCGATTCTCGGAAGCCGATAACGCGCGCACGGCAAGTCGAGGCGTCCGTGTACGCACAAAGGGGAATGCGTTAACGGGGCGCGATCGCACAAGCTCAGGGGCTACTTTTGTACGTCGCCGATTTCGGCGACAGGATTTAGGTGACGCCGCAGAGACGCTAGCCACATCGCGACGTTGATTGGATCGGACAGGACTAGCTTGTGCCAGCGGCTAGTAACTACCGCGTCGATTCCATATATTTTCTCACTTATCAGATCCGTGCCGGCGACCTTGGAGGCGGCGAGTCTGCTGCGGCGCTGGCGACGATCGGCTGGGACAAGAAAAACCCCAGCCCTGTGAGTAATCCCTAATTTCTCCCCGCGCCACTCGTTGAAAGTGGGCACATGACTCCGGCGTGCTGCTTACAAACTTCTCGTCGACAACTTTCTTCTGTCGCTGGTTGGCAAATTCGCATTTGTCTGTACCACCCACACCCACCGCAGGCACTAGGAGAAGTCGGCTCAAGTACGCCGGCCGTATTTGAAGACTAGGCCAATCTGCATAGCATAGACTCTACATATCGACAACGATGCCTTCGCTGCTCCTTACACACCCGTCGCTATCGGCCGACCCCGCGCAGGTCTCGTCGATAACCGCGATGCTCCCCGCCCCCGTCGCCCACCAGATGCTCGACCGGCTGGCGGCTGGCGCGGTATTACTCCCGAAGGCACAGTATGACGTGGTGCGGATAGCGCCTGCTGGCACGGTTCTATCAACGAATGTTGTGGCGCAGCTCGCGGACGCTGTTCTCCCCGGTGGAAAAATTGAGGGCGCACCGGCACAGCAGAACTTCGACGCGATTATGAACGGCTTTCTGGTGGACGATGTCACCGGTGACAGTGGCGTCACCTTGTGGTCTAAGCCGGCCGCGCAAAAGGTTGTCCTCCTGAAGCGGAGGCAGCCCCAGACAGACAAGCCTGCCACAGTCAATATCTTTTCAAAGCAGAGCACTAGTGCAGCGACCTCGATTTCCTCGCCCGCACTTTCTGCACATTCCTCAGCATCTACGACGTCGTCCTCGCCTATTCCCTCACCAAAGCAGAACGGAATATGGACGGTTGACATCGACGACGGGTTCGACTTCAACGACGCCGATAACGATTTGATTGATGAGGACGACCTTCTGGATGGCGAACTTCCTGGTACTATCACCATCCCGGAGTCATGCCAGGTTCCAGGAAAGCGACGAAAGAAAGCTTGCAAGGACTGCACTTGCGGTCTCAAGGAGCTTGAGCTACAGGAGGAAGAGGCGCGGCGGCAGAAGCTGTCAAACCAAGTTTTCAAGTTGAATCTCGACGACACTGCCGAGATCGACTTCACTGTTCCCGGCAAGACTGGATCCTGCGGAAACTGCTCGCTCGGAGACGCGTTCCGTTGCGATGGCTGCCCCTACCTCGGCCTGCCACCGTTCAAGGAGGGCGAGGTCGTCAGTCTTGACGCGTTGGGCGACGATATGCTTTGAGTTTAGGTCTCTATTGTTTTTTATATTATAAGTTGCTCAGATTTTGGCACCGGCACGGTTAATTTGACGAGGTTCTGCATTTAGAAAAGTTGTTCTTTGGGATTTGCAAGTCGAGACGGAAAGGCATTCAGTGTATGAGCAGGAACTTGTTACGAGTATGGATTAGATTGGATTTAAGAAATAACTTCACTATATTGTATAGATGCATTATTTGTTTCATTTCTGTTCGCACTTCTATCTTGCGCGGTGTTCATATTTGCATAGTTAGTTAGTCGCGTGAATGAACGATTTTATTAGTTAGCTTTGTTCGCATAGCCTCTTGTGGGGATGGAGTTCACTATTCTCTACTGTTTAATTGCCTATAAGGAATAGTGCTTTAACGGGGCCGACATTCGCACTTGTGCGTTGCGCGTTATAAGGCTGTGGACGCGCGCCGCAGGGAATTTAAGATAAGCGAACGAGCAACTGAAGGCATTGAATGCGTCCCGGACTACGGTCAACTATACGCGCGAGTGGCGACAATTCCTTGCAACTAATCGATTGTTCTATTTTTATGCGGTTTGGAATCTTGCTCGACCGACTCGAAGTTTCCTTTCATACTCTATTCGACACTACATAAGAGGTGTGACGTGGCTGTGTTGGTACGAAATGGACTTCCTAAAGTCGACGATCGCGTCAATTGCGGCCAAGACGAACAGCGCGTTTCCTTACACGCTCACGGAAAAAGTCGAATTCCAGAATGACACGATCTGGAATCTGCACCATGCGACTCGACGGGTGAGGTTTGCAATCGTGAGAAACTTGGGAGAGAGGCATAGTATGCTAACTACGTATGCAATCGCTAGAGTGACAACTTATCCTGCTCGGTGTTTGAATTTGATATCAACTCTCAGCGAAGCAGGTTAGCACTTGCACGGAATGCGGTCAAGAAGCTGCGCACCCTGCGCTACCCGGGGATTATCAAGGTCCTTGACACATACGAGGTTAGTGAGAACCTGTGCGAGCGTGTTCCCGATGCCAGTCTGACAGAGATTTAGAGCGACAGTTCGATTCTCATTGCCACAGAGCATGTTATTCCACTGGATATTTTAATTCAAAGCGACTCGCTGAATAGCGACCTCATAAAGTGGGGTCTCTACTCGATCGCGGTAAGTATTTGCCTTGAATGTGAGGTTGTTGGTATCCCGCTAATACCATAAATCGACAGAACTCCGTCAAGTTCATCAACGTCGAGGCTTCTTCTGTCCATGGAAATATCCGGGAATCGTCGATTTTCATTTCAGACAGCGGGGAATGGAAGTTGTCCGGTTTTGAGCTGTTGACATCGACCAAAGACGAAGAGCCAATTATATACACATTCGGAGGCCTAGTGCCCGATGCGCGGCGGTACGCTGCACCGGAAATCAAAGGTGGTTGGGATATTCTGAAAAAGTGCGGTTTCTTTCGTGTATCTAGCGAGGGGATGCTAACCTGCTATAGGCAACCTCATCATCTACTGGACTCATATCTTTTCGGAGCGCTAATATTTGAGGTTTTTAATGGCCGATTTGCCACATCAGACCAGCTACAGTCTAGCATGCGGAAAAATATCCCGGCAGAGCTGTTCGGGCCGTTTAAGAAGCTAGTTCAACCTGTTCCTCGGCAACGAGCCAGTGTTAAACAATTCGTCGATGTGGGCAGAGATGAACGAAAAGAGACGCCCGGCAGCGGCTTTTTCAAGACCGATATGATCGACTTGACCGAAGGTCTCGAAAATCTTAGCTTGCAGAGCGAATACGAGCGCGATATTTTCGTCAAGGAGCTTAACCATGTCCAGGATAAGTTTCCAGCAAGCTACTTACGAAAGCGAGTGCTACCGGAGCTATTGAGTTGCTTCGAGTTTAGCTCTGGCGGTCCGAAGATCCTGGGTGTGATACTTGATATTTCGCAGACGATGACACCTGAAGACTGCCAGGCCGTTGTGGGGCCTACGATCGCCAAGATGTTTTCGTCTCCAGACAGGGCCATTCGACTTGCGTTGCTCGAGTCATTACCCAGGTACATCGACTACTTTTCAAGCAAGACAATCAACGAGAAAGTGTTCCAGGATATATCGACCGGCTTCACGGATGTTGCACCTGCTGTTAGGGAACAGACAGTCAAAGCTGTCTTGGTTATAGTTCCTAAGCTTTCGGAGCGAAATATAAACAATGACTTGCTGCGGTACTTGGCTCGCGTTCAAAATGATGAGCAGCCGGGAATCCGAACAAATACGACTATATGTCTTGGAAAGATTGCGAACAATTTGGGACCTCATGTAAGTATGATTTTCGGCTTGTCTGTCGTGTTTGAACTAACAAAGTTGTGGTAGACGCGTGCACGCGTACTGAGCACGGCTTTTACACGATCTCTCCGGGATCCATTCGTGCATGCCCGAAATGCGGCACTGATGGCTCTTGCGGTTACTGTGGACATTTTTTCGCCGGACGACTGCTGCAACAAGCTACTGCCTGCGATATGCCCGACTCTTCTTGATCGAGAAAAGCTTGTCCGAGTGCAGGCTCATAAGACTATGGAAATCTACTTGAACAAAGTGAATCATCATGCAGCTACTATGCCAGATGCCGGCTCGGCTCAGGCACTTAGTTCGCAACCGACATCACAAGCTGGAACGCCAAAGCCAGTTGATGGAGAGCAGCAGGCTGCTGGAGATGCGTCATGGACAGGTTGGGCGATCAATGGATTCGCGAAGCGACTGAATATCGACGAGACCGACGACCACGGGCTTCCCGTGCGGTCTGAGCGTGAATCAAGTGACTCGTCCTCCACGGCGGGGCATGCTGCTGGTATCAGCGCCGGCTCGTCGGTCACTGGTCCGTCATCGTCAACATCGTCTCTTGCTTTCGGGAGCACAGCAACGCAGCCGTCTAAATTTGATCCTATTACCGATGATGACGATTTCGGCTGGGGTGATATGGATAGTACACACGATATGACTCTGAATAATGCGCCCGAAGACGACTGGGGCGCGTTTGATGATCCAGCGCCGGCACCAACACCAGCATCGGCGCCGGCGCCGGTCCGTTCAGTGATCTCGACGACCACTGCGACTAGACCTGCCGCCCCGAGCCGATTGGCTTCAGTAACTTCAGCAACGACCACACGAACAACTGCATCGGTGACACGAACAATGCAGACCGGCAAACTTTCCGGACAGAAGCCGGCTGCGACAAAGTCTCACTCAATAGCCGCGCATAAGCAGCAGAAGAAGAAAGAGTCCATTTTTGCAGATGCAGATGCTGACGGCGATGACGGGTGGGGTGATCAATGGTGATGATAGAGCATAATATTCTGTATTGCTACCGCGGTGTGTGGATACAATAGCGGGAATATGAGAGAATTGTATTAGGCGCATGGATACAGAGCTTACTAACGAGTCATTTTTGTGTTGTAAATAACTATATGAGCGACCAACTTTCTAATACTGTTATCTGTCGAGCTTATCGGTGCAGCATACCTCGCTGATATCAAGGGACTACCATGCACGCGGACTTGCAGCAAAGGGAGGTTGCGTAGTTGGGTTACGACCTGAGGACAGAGGTGCGCTGCTCAAGCGGATGGATGACAGCGACCCCTGACCAGATTGCTTGCGCAGTTATGGTTTCAAGTACACTGTGGTATTGCATTTAGAACGCTAGATGCGCATAATTGCTGCGCTAGTGGCGGACGTCAGGGCTGCAGGAGCCACACCGATTTTATTTCGATCATCGTAGCGTAGTGGTAACCCTTGTATTTCTCCTCGTCGTCTCTGAATTATCCTCCGTTTGACGCGAGTCTATCGTTGCTCTGGCAATTTCTCCTTTGCCGCCCCCCCTCCCTTCGTCTGTCTCCCTCCGCGTTCATTTCGCCTTCTTCACTTGCAGCATCTCCGCTGCCGGTTTAAAAGGCACCTGCACCAAGTCACGCTAGGGTTTGGTCTCCTTTCCCGCCGCGTGTCTATCAGCAAATCGGTCCTCCAGTCCGCGTGTTCACCACGTCCGTGATTCCGGCGGCCGGCTTTCAGCTACGATCCTATCCTCTCTGTTCTGGATAAGGGTAGGACTAGAGATACTCATTTCTGCTGATCACGTCTATCGGTGATTTTGATTAGTCTCGCCAGACTGTATCCAACTCACAGATCGGAGAGATCAGGAATCGGTGGTTTTATTTCACAGATCCCAATTCACTTTGTGGGTCGTCTGCTGCTTCTCGGAGGTAAGGACTGCAGAAAGCATAGCATATCAGTGCATTTGGTCGACGAGGGAAGATCTTACAGACGAGCTAGCACTCTGTGTTTGATTTCGCGCGTGACTCTGACGATCGCGGCGTCATCCAACTTGAAAGTTCGTTTATCTCTCCGTCGCCATCTCGCTTTTATCAGCGTCTTGACGAAGTAGTGGATCATGTCGGCCGCGATAAATAACGCGACAGCGGCGGCGACCGTTCCGGTGTCAGAGGTATCTTCGACAGGTTCAGGCGTGCAGGGACAGCGCCCGCCTCAACAAGTACGTGCAGGAAATGGATATCCCCGGCGGAATATGGGACCGCCCGCAGCTGATCCGCAAAATCAACGGTAAGTCGTTCGTGTTGTTTTTGTCTTCGAGTGATGTTTTGGGTCGGTAACTAATGCCGTTTGTAGGAGGGGATCAAAACAGTGGGGCTATCAGGGATCTGGCAGCGGCAACTATTCAAATCAACGAGGCGGTTACGGAAACAAGCCTGGACGGCAATCTCCTGTCACGGACTCTGACATGAGCGACCGGCACATGTATGATCGACTGCTATTCTTGCTAGTCAAATCTGTGGTACATATTTGTTTGTCTGACTTGGGTTATCTCAATAACTAATGTGGTCAATAGGGAAGCAGTGTTGTCGTGACCGTCCGGTCTGGCGCTAGATACTCTGGAATCCTGTCATCAGCAAGCACACATGGCGACGTGGGTGTTTCTCTTCGGTTTGCCCGCCAAATCGCAGCTCCTCCCGGTGAAGAACTCGACGCGGTTGCCAAAGAGGTGATTATTAATGTGTTTGTAATACAGCCAAAGGACCTTCTTGATCTCAAGATTATGGAAGTCAACTTGGCCGATCACTCCGGCTTCCGTACCGATACCGATATTTCTGCCAAAGCCAATCCTGCCGAGATGAAGCAGAGAGAACTACAGCCATGGCAGCCTGACGAGTCGATTCCGATGGGTCAGTCCTTGGACGATATGTCGTCTTCGGGTACGAGTTGGGACCAGTTTGCCGTGAACGAGAAGCTGTTTGGTGTTCAATCATCGTTTGATGAGAATATGTATACGACAAAGCTGGACAAGTCACATCCGCAATATAAAGAGCGCTTGGCGGCTGCGCAGCGGATCGCACGGGAAATCGAGAGCTCGGGCACCGGGGGCAATTTGCATATGGCAGAGGAGCGTGGTCTCGCAGTGGATGATTCAGGCGTGGACGAAGAAGACAAATACTCGGGTGTTGTTCGCGACAAAGCACACCTGAGCAATTTCCAAACAGAGGCAACCCGATACACACCACCAGCGCTAAAACAAAAGTTGAATCAAGCAGCGTTGGCGGCCAAGGATGGTAACAAGCAAATTTCACAGCAGCAGCAGAATGTTTCACAGACACCTGCATCACAAGTCGATCCGGCGATAATAGCAAGCAAGATTACGGCACCTTCAATTTCGACAGCTGCCGATCAGAAGCTAGACAAGGAGGCTCCTCGTGTGGTTGTGCCGTCGACATCTGCTGCCACAAGTGTTCCGCCACTCCTTTCCGCACCTCTGGCCAAAGAAGACAAATCGGCACAGGGAGAAGTCAAGGCCGCGGCGCCCAAAACCTCGGCGGCGACACCGGAGCTGGACCCCAAGCAGCTCACATTCAAGCAATTCTTGCACGGTGAGCAGGAGCGCCATACTCAGATGAAAGAGAAATCATCCGAATGGAGTAGCAAGCATGAGAAGGTTTCGGAGCTCAAGAAGTTTTCACAAGACTTCAAGCTAAAAATGCCGCTTCCTATCGACCTTGTTCCAATTTTAGCACGGGATAAGGCAAAGCAAGCCGAGATTATCCAGAAGTCCTCGACTAATGTCAAAACAGTGGACGCCAAGAAGGATTCGCGGTCGCCGGTACCAGCATCTCCGCTTAGTGGTAAGCTTGCAGATATCCAGAAGAAGGACGCACCCTCACCGAAAGTGCCGTCTCCTATTCAAGCCAAGGGTAGGCCTGTAGCTACACCCACGCCACCAGCTCCAGCCGCGCCGAAGAGGTTGAACGCGGCCGCTCACGAATTCAAGCCGAACCCCTTCGCAGCGTCTTTCACACCATCCTTTGCGCAGCCCCCGGCACCTGCGCCTACACTTCCTGCTCCGATCCCGATAGCGGCTGCTGCTGCCTCTGCCGCTGCCGGCACTTCCGCCATCGCATCACCATCACCGACTCCTTCCGTTACTGGTACGCCGCGCCAGCTCAGCAAGACAGTGTCACGAACCGACAGTCCTGCATTTTTCGGACCGCAATGGAAGCCACCGGCTCAACCAAGAGCGGTCGTTGAGGACGCGTTCAACCCCTTCACCAGAGCTAAGGCTGAATACTCCGGTGAGGAGCCTTTCGTCATAGCCAAGGCTTACTCATTCCCACCTACATGGGCATACAACGAGTCACAGTCGCACGTAGACTTGTTTGTTTCGGCAGAGCCCCTGTCGGCACCTCAGCGGAATTTCGGCGTGCCCTATGCAGGATCTCCTCTCCCCTTCTCTCCTCGTGCTGGTCCTGCCGTTACCGCCGGGCAGATGCAGCTTCCAATCAGTGGGTCATCATCACCCTTTCCTAATGCACCACCACTCCAAGCATTCGATGATCCCATGCGGCATATGATGCCCGGTGTCTCTTCCACTGTTGCTTCTCCAAACATTGCTGCCCAGCCTATTATGCATTCGGCTGCACCGTTTTCGCCGCCAATGATGTACCCGCAGCAGCCATACCCCCCTCAGTATTACGCCGCGCGACCTGGCATGCCTGCGTTTATCGGAGGACCTCCCCCTCAAAGTTTTATGCCGCAGTATGTGCCAGGCTTCCAGGTCTCCCCCCCTCAGGTTTACGGATCGCCAGGGCGAAATGGACATCAAGCTACTATGATCATGCCGAACGGAGGCCAGCCTGGCTTTGCTGGCTACGGCCAGCCGCAAGTTCATGTTATGAGAGGACCACCAATGTCGGTCTCGATGGCTGGCACACCAACCGTGATGGTTCCGCAGGCACAGGGAATGGTGCCAATGGGTATGAACGGCCCAATGCACATGCCGCAGGGACAGCCACATCGTCAGTACAGCCAGGCAGAGCAAGCACAGTCCCAACCTGCGCAGCAGCAAAATGCTCCTCCGCCGCAAGCTCCGGCTCCTGGCGGTGAATAGTCCTTTGCGGGAGTGTCATACTGCCTTGTCTTGGACACCGGGCTGTGCATTGGAATGCTGTACTTTTCATTTTCTCATTGTTTTGATATCAAAAGTCGGCGTTGAATTTTTCGGATGCGCAAAGATCGAAAAGCTGTATTGCTCCTGTTGTCATTTCTCTGATAGAACGCATTTTGCATGTGATCTATGAAGGACAACCGAGAGAGAAGATATTTAGTTATCCATTATGACGCGATTATGCATGGCTATTTCGATGTTAGAAGTCTGCACTTGTCGGTAACCAATGTAGCTGATGAGTTAGCAAGCGGCCGGCTGATGTGCCAAAGCGCATAGTTGGTTTAGATAGTTGAGTCTCTTGTGTACGAGACCCGCTAACTGTAAAATGGCGATGTTTCGGCATGCGACGCGTTTTTGAGCAGCCCGTTTGTTATTCATGTAGGAGCGCGTAACGATATACCGGAACAAGCATGTCGTTATGAACACATACCTTTCAGCGCGCGCCCTTGACAGCCCGCGCCGGAGTCGAATACGCCCACGACATCTGACACCTCACGGGGTTGCGCACTTGTTGCATGCATCGCGGCCACCACGAATTCCACTGCGCACCGCGTCGTTAGAGAGTCTTGATCCGCTGCGGCGACTTAGCGGACATGTTTTGCTGGGATGCGCCGCGACAGCGCCATTTTACGTGGTTACGTTGCACATACCCGAGTACTCCAGTGCGGGATCGTCGCATATTGCAGAGTTTGATGGTGCAGCGAGCTCCGAAGGACATTACTCGGACGATGTAGGAAACTTTCACAATGCAGAGGGCGCGCTGTACTTTTGGAAGCTGAAGCGCGCAGATGGTACGTTAACGTACAGGTGTATCGACTACAGTTTTAAGCCGATTGTGTTATTCCCAGCGACGGAGAACGAGGTGTGCCGGGTGCCGATTGCGAGAGCATTGTCGCAGTGGTCGTTGTCGGATGAGAAGATCGTGCAGGTGGTATTTCGGTGCGAGGGGCAGAGGTTGAATAACGGATATTTGAGTGCATGCGGGACTGGTGACGGTGCGGAACGGTCACGGTTTGATGCGAGGGAGGAGATCGACAGGGAGATCATTGAGTTTCGCGTGGCCTCGCCCGAGCGTGCACGAGATTCGCAGGAACGGGATAGGACGCCGGTGGAAGCACATATCGCGGTGGTTGCAGGCGCGGGGGAGTTTGATCACCGTAGTGCTACGAGTGTGAATTTGGAGCTTTATGAAGATTTTGCTGTGGTTGCGGTGTGTTTGAATTCGCGTATGTTTATCTTTCGACAGCATAAGTCCGGTAGCTCGCAGCAACAAATAGGGCGAAATGATGATGTGTGGCACCCGGTCGTCGCGTCTGATATTACATACCAAGTAACGTCGTCTGCAGCAGCTGTGGATGCGTCGGTAATCGAGCTAGACTACTTTCTTATGAGTAAACGACTTCAGCGGACCATGCACAGGACCGATGTGGATGGGACACGACATGAAACCATATGCGACCTGCGCCCGGACGAGTTTGCGATTCGCTGTCTAAAGACCAGACAAGGCAAGAACGAGGACGGCAGCGCATCGGCGGGATATGTGCTCGCGGTTGGCGCGCTTGATACACGACATAATGTGATCGCGACGTGCGTGGTACAGATCGATGTGCTTCAAGAGAGCGTCAGAATGGAAGCAAGATATATGTCAGACACGTCCGTAATCCGAAACGGAAAGGCAGAATGCGCGTACAACGCGCACGCGATATTGGACAGAATTATCGGCACGAGCAGGGTGTTTTGGGAATACCGGCTGCATTGTCGGATTGCGCGTGAAGTGGTGAATAACATGAAGCGCTTGGAGTCGTTTGAACGGGGGCGGACGAGCGTGGATCAGATCAAGATGCCGGAAGTTGGTATCTCGGTTGTTAATTGATGGTCATGGATTGGCCTCATGAGATGTATTTTTATGGCATATGGAAGGAAGCAGAGTCGGAGTTCGTCGCGGATTTAAATTGATATCTGGCGTTGATAAAAAATAATAATGCATAGCATCTGTAGCCTGGGGCAGGGACGGGGGCAGGACCGTTGAGTGCAAATAGACTTGAGCTGGGGCGAAATTGGCTGAGCAGCGAGCCGGGTAACCCTGCGCAGCCTTTCTGGAAGAAAGTTAATCCGATTGGGAAGGGTGTTTCGGAACGAGACTACGGCAAGTCGGTCTGGAATTCTCGGCCCGCTGTCACAGCATATTGAACGCCGTCAGCCTCAAGAGACAAATCAACAGATTATTGATGACTCTACTATTGGGACGGGACGTTGTATGATCCTCGGAGGGTACGGCTGGTACTGCTATGCGCTACGATGAATCACGAGTCTCGACTCGTGGATAAGCTTCGAGTCAGAGAGATGAGGGAATGAGTCGGAGTGGAGACTGCAGCTTCCGCTCCGTGTAAGTAAGAGACACGATGATGTGGGCGGCGCGCAGAGAGATGCGGGAGTTGCGTCGCAGGGAAACGTGCACCCGTTACGGTAAACAGATCCGGTCGGCTGAGTATGTAGGCCGGTGTAACGAGGAAGTATGGTGACCTGGCCCTACCGCTACACCGAGCAGCAAGGACCGTTGCAGCATCACGGACGCGAGTCGCCGCGCCAGCCAAAGGACTTCTGTTCTCGCATATTCCAGATTTCCCCTACGCTGGCGCGACAGGTCTAGTGGCAGCAACTGGGCCCCAAGGGTACGAGAGAGTACACCGCGGAGGGGGCCGGGAAGGCCAGAAGTGGCGCAGCGGCGTAGTTCATGACGCGAACCTTAAGCCGCGAGCGCGGCGCGTTGACTGGCTCGCGCATCCGCCGGTGCTACGCAGATGGACGGTTCCCGAACGCCGACGCCATCAGGGGCCCGCGTCCCTT
Source organism: Limtongia smithiae (assembly GCF_038497785.1). Lineage (NCBI taxonomy): Eukaryota > Fungi > Ascomycota > Lipomycetes > Lipomycetales > Lipomycetaceae > Limtongia > Limtongia smithiae. The sequence goes on from NW_027117632.1 coordinate 406,542, forward strand.
TGCCACATTCGTCCACATTGCTGTACGTGACCTACGTGGGGCTGTAGCGCGCCTCCTGGCCCCCCCGTCTTCCCAGGACGACTCGCACCGGCAGATCAAAGGTCGTGGCAGGGGTGGGCACCTCACCTGACAGCAGCGAGCTACGCGCACAGATACCGGCACGGCGTGCGCTCTTGATATGAGATAACGCGCTTTATCTCGGCGCCGAAACTGACGCTGCTGCTCTTGCTTCTGTCAGAATACAGGGACTCGGTCGCGACCTGCGCGGAACGCGGGAACCGGCGACGGTAGAGAAGCGTTGCGTCATTACTAGGTGTGGCGAATTTCGCCGGGTTCATTTGGTGGCGCTTGAAGACGCCGCAGGCGGCGGTGGCTTGCTTTAGTGCGGTGTCCATGATGTCGACTGTCGGCCAAGCCCATCGCGGCGCGCGTGTGCCTGCGAAGAAGATGGCGGGCCGGGCTCGCCTGTCCCGATCCCCAAAAGGTGCGCCGAAATGTCCGACCGATAGGCTCTGTAGAGCAAGATAGTAGGATATGCGTCGGTCTGTGGAGGGTCGTGCTATCTGTCTGAGCTTGAGTCCTATCCGCGCCAAGCTGCTTACTTTCACCTGCGAATGCATTCGACGAGAGCTGGTCAGCGCTGCTCAGTGGAGCTGCCGACATCCGCGCGGTGTGGCGTCTTGCGCGCAATGCTCGCCTCACTCGGCTTCCCGCACAGGCCCCAGCTGATGCTTTCTATTGCCCTTGTGAGCATACTTAGCCTGCATGGTCGTAGTCGCGGAGCGCCAGCACGAGCCACGATAAGGGTCGGTCCAAGCTGTTCGACGCCTGAGCCCGGCATCCACTGGGGCATATATATATGATGGTATGCTCTCCTGAGACAGGCCTGTGTTGGTTTCCAGTTCACACGACGTTTTCTCTTTTCGAAGCCAGACACAATGGAGGACAACAAGAAGATGGATGAGTCGATGGCGGCTGCTCACGGTATGGAGACGCAAGGCAATGCGGATGATCTGCAGCTGCAGACGCTTGGCTACAAGCAGGTGCGTGACACTATTTGGAAGGCGGAAGAAGTCCAAGCTAACATGGCCGACAGGAGCTGAAGCGATCGTTCTCGCTGCTGTCGATGGTCGGTTTCTCGTTTGCCATCCTGACTTGCTGGACTGCTCTCGGATCTACTTTGTCGTCTGCTATGCTTAACGGCGGCCCCGCGGCGCTGTTCTGGGGCTGGCTCGGCGTTTGCTTCTTCACTGTGTTTGTAGTTCTCAGTATGGCCGAGATCTGCAGTGCTTTTCCCGTTGCTGGCGGACAGTACTCGTGGGTGCTGCTCGTGACGGAGTTCAAGCCATGGGGTCGCGGACTTTCGTACGTCTGCGGATGGATCCAGCTCGCTGGTCTTCTGTGTATGGGCTCGACTGCGATCTTCCAGGTCGGCGATATGGTTGCCGGTCTTGCGATTTTGAACAACGAGAGCTACGAGGTAAAGCCGTGGCAAGTCGTGCTGATGTGCTGGCTTGTGTGCGTGATCTGCGTGTTCATCAACATTTTTGGCAACTCGATTCTCAACCGCTTCAACGACGTCGCGCTGTGGTGGTCGGTCTTGGGCTTTATCATTACGACTGTTGTGATTCTCGCTGTGACGGACGGCAAGCGCGACGCGTCGTTTGTGTTCACGTCGACCATCAACACTTCGGGGTGGGACAACCTGGGCATGTGCATCATTCTCGGAATCCTACAGAGCGCATACGGCATGTGCTGCTACGACGCGCCGGCACATATGAGCGAGGAGCTGCACAACGCGACCCGGGAGGCGCCGCGTGCGATGGTCTTGTCGGTTTTCATTGGCTTCATCACCGGTCTTGGCTACATCATTGCGCTGCTGTTTTGCCTCGTCGACATCGAGGCGGTCGAGGAGACCGCTACAGGTGTTGCGCTGCTCGAGATCTTTTACGACGCGGTGAAGAGCAAGGCGGGCGCGTCGTGCCTGCTCGTGATCACCATGGTGTGCTCGTTCAACGCAAGCGCGGCTCTGCTTACCGAGGGCGCGCGTTCTGTGTACGCGTTTGCGCGCGACGGCGCTATGCCGTTCTCGAGCTACCTGTGCAAGGTCGACAGCCGGACCGGCGTTCCCGTGATTGCCACACTCGTGTCTGCGTTCTTCCAGTGCGCGTTTGTTGCGATCTACTTCGGGTCGGACGTCGCGTTCTTGACAGTCATGTCGATTGCTACGGTCGGTCTGTACGTGTCGTACCTGCTTCCCATCTTGGCACTGATGATCCACGGTCGCGACAAGTTCAAACCGGGATACTACTCGCTTGGCAAGTTCTGGGGGTGGACGTGCAACATCCTCGGCTCGCTCTATCTCGTGTTCTCGACCATCTTCTTCTTCTTCCCCACGGCGATGCCCGTTGACGGCAACAACATGAACTACTGTATCGCGGCGTTCGGCATCACGGCGCTGTTCGGCATTGTCTCGTGGTTCACTACTGGCCGCAAGCACTACATCCGCCACATCTCGGTGCCGGTAGATGGCGTCGCGCCGCCCAACGGCGAGGACATCTACATGACGAGCGAATCGGCGAGCTCGATGGATGAGAAGAAACATGCAGACATTTAAACTAATCTAAGGAGTCGTTGCCGGGTCGGTGTTTTTGCTTTGTATATATTGGTTTCTTGAATTGATAGATATCATAATCTACGCTGGAAGGGTCTTGGCTCTTGGAGCCCGGAAAAACCCATGCCTAGCTCGGGTCCAGACGGCAGACTGTGGGGTAACCCAAACACACAGCGCCCTTGGCATACGCAACCTTGGCATAGACCATAGGGTCTGTTCTCTTCTATTTATTTCTACGGAAGCTGCTGAGGACGGTGATCTACAATGATGCGACAGCGGCTGCAGACGATAAGCGCGACATGGCGGCGCGGGCTGGCGAGCATGACGGCACGACGCACGCGGGCGATATTTTTCCCAGGACAGGGCATTGAGCGACCGGGGATGTTGACGCCGCTGGCGGCGGCGTGTCCCAGTGTTGTGGAGCAAGGCATCGAGACACTGACGAGTGCCCTGGCGCACGAGAGGACAGAGCTGCTGCCGGCGGGGACAGCTGGGGTTGACACGCTCGTGGAGCTGCTGCTGGATGACGCAGCCGAGCCCGGGAGCGATGCCGCGCAACAGCGAGAGGCACTAATGCACCGGACGGCACTTGCGCAGCCGGCGATATTACTCTCGTCAATACTCACTCTGCGCTGCGTTGACGCGCTCGCGGAGGGCGGCGGTGAGGCGGCTGATGGTGTAAGACAGAGCGTGGTCGGCGCGGAGTATATGCTGGGCCACTCGCTAGGCCAGATCACGGCGTTCGTTGCGTCGGGCGCGCTGACGCTCGCGGACGGGCTACGGATTGTGCGGACGCGGGGACTCGCTATGGAGGCGGCGGTGGGGGATACGGACTACAGCGCTGCCGCGGGGACGACCACCAGGTACGGTATGCTTGCAATTCCGGTGCGCGGAGGCGCAGTGGTGGACGAGATCGTCGCGCGCGTGAAGGACATGACTGCCGCAGGCGACTTGCTGGCGCCGGATGAGATTGTGGACGTGGCGAACGTGAATTCGCCGGCGCAGGTCGTGTTGGCTGGTCACGTCTCCGGCCTCGAGAAGGTGGCTGCGGCGCTCCGCATACGCAGGACCACCCGCCTGCCGGTGCGCATTCCGTTCCACTCGCGCGTGCTACGGAGCGTCGAACAGCGCATGCGAGACGCGGTCGCGGTCGCTGCGGTCGCGTATCCCGCGCAGGCGGCGCTGGTGGGGAACTACAGTGCCGCCGAGCTGCACTCGACGGCAGCGGTGCGGGAGAACATCGTGTGCGGGTGCTGGCTGCCCGTGGAGTGGCTGCGGAGCGTGCGGTTTCTCGCGGAGGAGCGAGGCGTGGCGGAGTGGACAGGCATCGGGCCTGGAAGCGCGGTGACAGCGGCGCTCGTACGGGCGAGTGCTGGCGCAGGCGAGACGCAGATTCGCGCCGTGGATCCGCTAGAGCGCGGGGAGAGCAGTCTATGGAGCGCGGTCGCGGGGCGGTGATTCTGTTTGTTGGCTTGCGCAGAGATTCGCTGGCAGCGACTTGGCCGCGGCGAGTGACGCAACTGCCAATCTCGCAGAGATTGCAATTTGTTAGCAACGCGCAGTGCGACCGCACGTGACGTTGCCAGAGAGGGGTCGGGTCAGGGGCCCGGGAGGGACGAGGCGGCGCAGCGGGTGTTCCGGAGCCGGCGGGCGCCTGCCGGCGCGCACGGCAGCGGTGGCGGTGGTGGCGCGGGTCTGGGGCGGCGCGGCGGGTCGGGCCGGGCGGGCACGGCGGGTCAGGGGGTGTTGCCGTCCCGCGGCGGGAGCGGGGACGGTTCTGCTGAGCGCGCGCAAAGGGCGCACTTCGTCGTGCTCCTCCTTCTCCCTCCTCCTCACTACCTGTCCAGCCAGCACCTCCGTCTGCCTCCGCGCCCCGCGTCTCCTGCGCCGCGGCCTCGTTGTCGCGTGCTCCGTCTGGGCGTGCCCTGTGTCGCTCCTCCTGCCGCATCGCAGCTGCCTCCCTCGCGCGTCGCTCCTGCGCGTGTCATCGACGTCGTCGTTGTCGTCGCCGCTTCGCTCACCCACTCGCGCCTGCGCGCCCTCCCCACTCCGCATAACCCGCCTATTTACCTCTCGCACCATGAGTAATTGACACGCTCGCGTTGTGCACTTCCTGCGCGCTGCTGCCTAGCCTGTCGCTCCGTTTGTCGCTGCTTCTTGTCGACGACCTGTCCGCCCGTCCGGTCCAGTCCGCTTTTTCGACTCCAGCGCAGCCATCCTCGCCTCCTCTATCAACATGAGCCCCAGCACCTCCATTATCAAGCCCACAGCGTCCTCCACCATGCTTCATAATACCATGCAGAAGCTGAAGCCGGAGTTGCTCTCGTCGCCGTCGCCGTCGCCGTCGCCGTCGCCGGCCCCCTCCTCAGTACAGTCCTCGGTCCAGCCAGACCTCACCCCGGCTCCGCCCACCGTCACTCCCGCGCCGGTCCGTCATGAGATGTCCCGGCACAACTCGGTCAACAAGGACGGCTGGGTGCGTTTCTGCGTCTCTCCCGACGGCAAGACGCACCAGCACATCCTGCGCTCCTCGCGCCGCCAGGAGAAGCTCTCCAATATGCTGCGGGAAATGATCGGCGCAAAGAAGAAAATCGCGGAGGACCCGTCGGTATCAGCGGCGCAGGCCGCAGCCAGCCAAGAGGACGGGCAGAGCCTCAGTCTCATGTCGTCCTGGCTGCGCTCCAATGAGAAGGACGGCCTCATCAACGGCGCCGGCAAGAAGGATGCCATCACCACGAGCACCACCCTCGTCGAAAAGTATGGTAAGTGTCACGAGATCATCGGTAAGGGCGCCTTCGGCGTCGTCCGCATCTCACACAAGGTCAACGGAAAGACCGAAAAGCTGTTTGCGGTCAAGGAGTTCAAGCGTCGTCCCGACGAACCACAGAAGAAATATACAAAGCGTCTGACCGCCGAATTTTGTATTTCATCGTCGCTTCGACACGCCAACGTCATCCACACACTCGACTTAATCCAGGATGACAAGGGCGACTACTGCGAGGTCATGGAGTTCTGCGCCGGCGGCGACCTCTATACATTAATTCTCGCTGCAGGCAAGCTCGAGGTCCAGGAGGCTGACTGCTACTTTAAGCAGTTGATGCGCGGCGTCGTCTACATGCACGAGATGGGCGTCGCCCACCGTGATCTCAAGCCCGAGAACCTGTTGCTCACCACAAACGGCGCGCTTAAGATCTCCGACTTTGGCAACGGTGAGTGCTTCCGCATGGCATGGGAGCGCGACGTGCACCTCACCAACGGTCTCTGTGGCTCAGACCCCTACATTGCTCCTGAGGAGTACACAGAAAAGGAGTTTGACGCTCGCGCCGTCGACATCTGGGCCACCGGCGTCATCTACATGGCCATGCGCACTGGCAGGCATCTCTGGAAGCGCGCTAAGAAGGACGCCGACTACTATTACATGCAGTATCTCGAAGGCCGCAAGGACGAAGCCGGCTACGAGCCCATCGAACAGCTAGAACGTGAAAGGTGTCGCAATGTCGTCTACTCCATCCTTGACCCTCACCCCGGCCGCCGCATCACAGGTAAACAGGTCCTGAACAGCGAGTGGGGTCGTGAAATCATCGTGTGCGACGCCGGCGAGCAAGGCCATTAAAATCACAGTGTTACGCGCAGACCACCTTTTTGCTGGAGAACACGGTTTAGGTGTATCTATTTCTTTGTCTTCCTAGTGCCTGTTGTGTGGTTTATCTCATATTTCTTTGTGCTCATGTATCATGGTCCCCGTTGTTGGTTTGTGCGATTACTCCGGTCTGCGGAGAATGTGATGTATGGTATGCATAGCTCTATTTTGTGACGCAAGTTATGCTGCTGATGAGTATTCGTGGGTTTTTTGTTACGAGTATTGTATTAGAGACGTATACTTCGACGGTCTATTACGATTACATAATATCATGCCTTGTATGGACAGTAATAAAAGCACAGGTGTAATTACGATCCCATTACACCTGTTTGCACGGTGTCGCACTACTATCGGCGGCGGTGGTGACTATTGTGAAGATGAGTACGGCGAAGGGTATCGTACTCAGCCTGGCGAAGTCTGATATTGCATGACGAGCCTCAAGAACACGACGACACAGATTGAGCATGGCAGAGTCTTCTTCGGATCTGATGGCGACTGGCTCTCCACGGGTCGATCTGGAGACCTACATCTCGAACTACACCGGCCGCAATGCCGTCGATCGGCTGCTCTTCATCGCGGACAGGAGTCCTGCACTCGCGCAGCAAGCACTCGAGCTCGCCGTCACGCAATTAATTGAGCTCAAGGACGTTCCGCGATACGAGAGCGTGGTCGCGAAGCTCGCGAGCATTGCGCCGGCGAGCACGCTTGGTCATTACGATCGGGCATGGGCCGACAGGGTTGCGCGGGAGACACAGAACGGGGGCGACAGGCTCGAGATGGAGCTCAAGAGCTACAAGAACAACTTGATCAAGGAGAGCATCCGCATGGGCTACGCGGACCTTGGGGATTTCAGTTTCACCATGGGCGATTTGACCGCGGCGACCAAGTTTTACTCGCGGCAACGGGAGTACTGCACCACGCACAAGCATATAGAGGATATGGCACTGGATCTTATTCGGGTTGGCGTACATCAGAAGAACTGGTCGCAGATAGAGAGCGCGATTGCGCGGTTGGACCAGTTACCGTCAAAGAAGGACGATATTGAGCCATTCTTACGCGCAGTGCGCGGGCTGTGGTCGCTCAGTCTCGGCAACTTCCTGGCCGCGGCCGCAACTCTCGTGGATCTGAAAGCCGAAGGCGCCGTCCCGCCCCCTCCGCCGCCGCCAGCGCGGGATTTTGACGTCGACCGCGAGTTCGGACCGACGCATATCGTACCGCCTGCTCCGGTTGTCGCGCTGACGATCCCCGCGGGACAGGGCAGTACGGGCCGGTTTGGATGGCGCTCGATTAACGAGTTTATGACGATCAACGATGTTGCGGTGATTGTGGGACTCTGCATGCTGGCGACGTACTCGCGCAACGCGCTCAAGGATATGCTCGACTCGAACACGAACCTCAAGGAACTGCTCGAGGCCGAGAGCCACGTGCGCACCCTGCTCGAGTCGTTCATCCTATTTGACTACAAGTCGATCTTCACGCTACTCGAGAAGCACAAGGGTGACTACGAGCTCGACATGTGGCTCGGCGACCATGTTGAGGCGCTATTCAGATGCATTCGCGAAAACTGCTACAAGCAGTACGTCAAGGGCTACAAGCGCGGCTTTCTCTCCCGCATGGCGGACCGCTTCGGCGACACTCCTGACAACGTAGAACGCCATCTCGCGAGCCTCATTGGCGAGGGCACGGTCAATGTGAAACTCGACCTCGAGCACAAGTACTTTATCGACTGCTCGAGCTCCGGCGGGGACGACGAGCGCGCCGCCGTATACGCTCATGTGCTCAAAATCTCGAAACAGTACGAGCGCGACGTGCGGCAGCTTCTGATCAGCACGCAGGTCATACGGGGGCGGCTGGATACGAAAGACATAGCGGTGCATTCGCCAACGTCGCCGACAGCGGCGTCAAAGACGACTGGAAAGTGAGACGGTGTGAGTGGCGTAAACCGGGAGTTCCTGCATTTTAAAAGTGTAATAACATCATCATCATGCAAACGCCCTATCGGCCTGCTCTTCGCGAAGCCAGCAGTCTATGTTATCCAAAAAACCCTCAAGCGGCCATGTGGCAGTTGGCAGGAAATCTAGGGACGTATGCAGCCCAAGACTCTCCCACAACTCGATACCGGCCCATGCAATCATTTCCGCGTTGTCTGTGCACAGTTTTGGCGGCGGGAAGTAGAGCTTGTGTTGTGGAAACGCAGTTTCAAGTCTGTAAGTACGTTAGAATCTTCAAATCTCTCGAGTCCTCGCAATCTGATCCAGCATACGTCTCTCGCAATCGCGCATTCGACGCGACGCCGCCGGAGCACACAAAGTCCATTGGCGGCAGCCTATGACTCTTGATCGCAAACTGCACGCGCTCTACAATTTGCGTGAAGATAGCGTTCTCCGTCTGCCGTGCGACCAGCGCGAGCTCGTCCTGGTTCAGCGTGGTAGTTCGAGCTTTGATACCCCGTTCAACCATGGTCACGTACGACGAAAACGAGAACGCGGCGGCCTGCGGACGCCCGGGTTTCGGGCGCATTGGAACGCTTATGGAGATGCCCGGATCGACGACGGTCGAGGTGTTGATTGCGTCGGCGCGCTGGGCGAGTTTTTCAAGCTCCGGACCGAGCATCGTAGCAGCGCTAAGCCCCAGAGCGCGCGCACACTTGTCGACCGCGTCGCCGACCGCGATGTCAACTGTGTTTGCGATGATTTCGTGCTGCGTGAGCGAGATCGAGCGAACGAGCATCGTGTGCCCGCCGGACACCAGGAGCGAGAGGAACGGGAAGTGCGGCGCCGCGGCGGGAGGGGCGAGCATGCGCGAGACGAGGAGGTGTCCGAGCATGTGGTGGACGCCGATCAGCGGCACCTGAAAAGCGAGGGATAACCCTTTCGCGAGCTCTGTTCCGGCTGCTAGTGACGCGCGCAAGCCGGGACCGCGGGTCACCGCGATGAGGTCCGGCTTGCCGGTATACTCATCTCGCAAAAAAGAGAGTGCGGAGGCAACGGTGACCGCGAGACTGCGTTGGTGGTGCTCGAGCGCGACGGTGGGAATGATTCCCCCGAACTGGGCGTTATCAGTCGACGTACGTCTTGAAAAGACGATGTTGGGCGGCGCGGTGGGTGAATAGCGGTCGAGCACGCAGACGGAGGTGTCGTCGCATGAGGTCTCGATGCCGAGGATGGTGTATGTCCGCCATGGTGGAGTTGTGTGGCAGCGGTAGCGTAGTGACGACGGCGGTAAACGTGCGACCGGACGCCGCGGGTGTGCTGGTATTCGCATTCCGGATGCATGTGATATAGGTGTTCGTGATGGTGTTTCGATTTCGGAGGTTAGCTTTGCTCCCACCTCGAGCTTCACTACACGCGACAATCCACCCAGTTCACCATGAGTCGCGAGGAAGTAACCTCGCATCTTGCAGCTCTGCACAATATCGACGAGGTACGCTTGCATCTGGATCGTTCGCCCAGCTGTTTATTGACCCCACTCACAGGATATCGTCGCAATCCTCTCGCATGCCGGCAAATCTCTAGCGGCGATGAACTCTGTCAACCCGTCCTCCACCGCCGCCGACGTGCGCGCCATGTTCCAAGAAGAAACCGCCGCGCTCTTCACCCGACTTGAAGCCGTCACCCGCGCTTTGCGCTTAGAAGTTCGCGCGCTCAGCAACGCGAACAAGAACGCCCTCGCGCGCGACGACGGCGCTGAAGCTACGATCTCGACGGATGGCGATACGGAGATGATTGACCAGGCCGAGGAAGACAAACAGGAGACTATGCCAATCGGTGGCGGAATGCAGGCGCGCGCGGAGTGGGTTGGGGTGTTGAATGAGCGAAAGAACATCGAGGCTGCGCAGGACGTGCTGAAGAGGCTTGAGCAGCTGCGGAATAGCATACAAAGCATGTAATCATAGTTATTTATCGGTGGTTACGGAGTTCCAGGTTTGAATTTAAAGAAATATGCTAGCTATGCCGTCCAAACTACAAACCAGACAGCACTCTCAACTTCGAGTAAAAGCTGTCGATGTCCAAATATGTTCCCTTCAACCAGCGTCCGTATTCCTGCGCCGTGTCGCTACTGCCAAGCTTAAATTCGCGCCTGCTGTGCAAGACCCTGCGGTTCATAAACAGCGCAATCACGCCCGGCATGAACTTGTCCTCGAACTGCTCCGCTCTCGTATACAGTATCTCCTCAAACATCTTGTACGCGCGTAAAAACTCGCGAAATTCGCCGTGCTCCGTCAGAGTGCTCGGCTCAATCTCAGACTGCGTGACATGGTGATCGAACGGCGCCTGGAATGGCGGCGAGTAGTTTACGCATCTGATTTTGTACTCCGGCATTGATGGGTGATATTGCCTGTAGAACGGATCGAGTTCGATTACCGGCCGCGAGTGCATGTAGTGGTGCCCGTCATTATCGTAGTGGAAGGTGATAGGGAATGTGCACAGTGCTTTAAATGCTGCCGGGTCACGATCGTGGATGATCTTTGCGGCACGGAAGGAGTCTGCGTAGACAGATTCACCGCCATCGGCGGTGTTGGAGACGCAATGCAAAAGTTGGATTCCGGGAGGGGATTCGTAGTAGAGGAGATCCATGTGTAGCGGTAAGTTGACGGATGTGTATCTGAAGCTTGGTTAGCATGACGCCAGAGCAGCAGCTATACCGGCACTCACGCTATGTTTTTCGCGTCAGGTAATGCAATCACGTCCCATGACGTGCCGTAAAATGTTTCTTTGATATAGCCAATTTTCTTGGCTAACTTCTCGACGACAATTTGGCCGTCGGTGTCGCGCTCAGCGGCGGGCGCATCAGTCACAAACGCGATGCCAACACTGTATAGCCCCATCACGACGTCCTTGAATGCGTCGTCGTCAGATAAATACTTGTCATAAGACCGCGATACCAGATTTCCTTCGAGCGCTTCGGCGTTCCAAAGCAGCTGCGGCTTCGCAAAGTTCCAGCGCGCGTTATATCGAGCAAGCGGATCACCTAGTCGTTGTAGCTGCTGCGGGGTGTACGTACTGACGTGATCAGGGTAGCCGCTGGCCGTCCATTTTATCATTACGTCGCCGTTGTCAAGCAAGGAAGTCATTTTGGGATGCACATCTGCCGGCAGCTGGGCGGTGGAAAAGGACTTTTGCTTGGAGGACGGGTTAACACATAGATTGCACGAGCATGCATCGCGGAGGAAAACGTTGTCGTAGCGGATATCTTTCGGCGAGGCTGCAGTTACCGCATCGACGATGGCAGCAGGGTTGATTGGGCGGCGATGTTCGGTAGTGCATGTTGTTGAGTAGCCATGCCTCCGTGATGGCTGAGCGGGTCGATGAGTGGAAATCCGGGGAACTAGCGCGATGCCCTCGCTGGCCGTGCGCCGGGTGAGCCGTACTACGGCGCGACGACTGGAAAGCATGATTGATGAACCAGAACACAGTCCTGGCAGATCTGAACGTGCGCTTGTCGCAAGCTACTTCGCAGAGATGCTGTGGGTTGATATAGAGGAAGTGAGGGGCACGCGCCGAGTCCGGGGTCAGAGCCCCGCCATCGTCACCTGAGCCACGATGAATAGATCACATGTGACTGCACCAAAACCCACGACTGGCTGGAGGTAGCGGACATGTGAGCCAGCTTCTGCATAGCTTTCATCAATAGTCTTCAAACGCTCGATATGCTGACAGGTATCAGATACATTAAAATCATTTTGCGCGCGTTGATGAAGTTGTGCGAGAGGTTTCGAAGGTCAGATATCGCAATGAGCAGCTTCTGTACCTTCTTTAACCAAGCAGCCATCTGTTGTATAGTTAAATGGAGCACGTCACGTTGATGAATTAAGTGACAAGTCAGCTATACAGCGTCTAAATTTCTATGGGTTGAAGATGCTGTGCTACTCGCCGGCGACACGTCCTGACGCGTGTTCACGTGAAGTGTTCATTCTTGTCTAACCGTTCAGTTTGCTCTGTATTTGTCGTTTCCACCGGCGCGCCCACATGCTGATCTCGTGCCAATAGATTGCAGCAAACGTTAGCCTGATCTCAGCCATCCACCGGTCGTAGATCACGCTCTCGCCCACACATCTGCACATCTTCTCAAGGTTAATGAATTTCCTCGGCATTAGCACACCACCAACTTCATTTAGGCCTGTGAGTCTAAGTGATGTCATCTTGCATGGTTACCCGCTCGAGTCTGCTGTTCCAACATGCTCACGCTCATGGTCAGGAGAATCAATCGCTCTGGCTGGCAATAATCACGCGGCTGCCCAGCATCTGCGCGATGCAGCTATCTGCAGTACTTTAGGACACAAAATGCATCGCGCGAACTAGCCGGGGCAGCAACACCGAAGAGGACGGCGCACAGAACATTGCAGCGGCGCCATAACCCAGACTAACTAGCTCAACAGAATGATTCGGACTGACCACTTCTTGACCAAGCGCGAACCATCTTATCACATCTCTGGCGGCATCGCATCTTGGATTTCATCTATTCCTCGTTCTCAGAATACGCTGAGTGAATTTCAGATCTTATAGATGGTCATAATCTGGTCATAGACCAGAATGGACGTGGCGTGATTACAGTCGTAGTTGTAAATACCTTGATTTGCCATATTTCAACGACAGATTTGCAGCACCGCGTAGTAACAATATATCGTAAGGCGCACGTCAGATGCATATGTCCAACCAGTGCGCATGCGACTAAGCGCACCGTACGTGTTGGATCTCTAGAATGGTAGCCAGTCATTTACTCCAACATATGATAGTCAACAAAGCAGAAGCAGTTGGCGAGTTGGTCATAATCATCAAAAGCTCTCACAAACCAAAATGACACAGGCCCGGCAGCGCAGACTTCAATGGTACGGGGAGCTGGGATCGTTCGAGATTACCCGCGACCGATCGAGGGTGTGGGCGAGACTCGCAATCCTGAAGTGATCACAGGTGGGTTAGGAGCAGAATCTGGCGCTCCGCCGTAATCTCGTGACCTCGCATCTAACAGCACTAAAATCCGGGTCAATCCATTAAATCAAATATCAACCTGACAAGAGACCATGCAGCTAGCTTTGACATAGTAATGCATGGTCGTGCGCCATGGGAATCGCAGACTTTTAAGAAGGGGGTGCACGTTGGGCTGACTGAGATCCTCTCCAAATGTCCTAAAAACTTCCCAAAACACACAAACTTAATTGCCAACTTGAAATATATTTACCATTTTGAACAGCAAAGTAAGCCAATATGATGAAGACGCAACAACGAAAAGTCAGGAAGGGCCATACCAAGGAGAAAGCACTGTTTCCCGTCCGATCAACACACGTTAAGCTCCTTTGGGCCTACTTAGTACTGCGGTGGGAGACCACGCTGGAATCGTAGGTGCTCTTCTTTTGAATTTTTTTTTTTTTTACTAGAACTGGAATTAGAGAAGCTTGGCCTGTTTTAACGGGGCTATGTGAGTTCAAAAGTCGGCGTTAGCGCGGGTATCGTACATGTCGTGTGCGTCCCTTGGCGTGGCTTAACTCCGGCTCCACGTTTGAGATGCCTGTCGGACATAGAGCGTCCGCCGCCTGGGGTAGCCGTCATCCACGAGTCCTGCTTAACTTGCACGCGATCGCCACGGCCACCTCCTCCTGCACACAGGCATCTCGAACTGCCCCCGCCACGCCTCCAATGCTGCCCTCGGCAGTCTCTAGCATGGCCGACATCGCTGCGACGCTCTCCGGTGGCCAAGACCCTGAGAAGAAGGAGCTCGAGCGAGTAGCCACCGACTACAACGATGTCGCCAAAAACACCACCAACTCGTCTCCGCAACGGTCGCCATCCTCCTCCACTGAACGCATTGACGAGAAAGACGTCGAGGCACAAAAACCCGAACAGGCAACGCTCGGCGGAGTTCCTGGTGGTCCGCCCAATGGCCGTACCGGGGGGGGTCCAGGTGGCCCGAATGATGGAGCCTCTCGGGGTCCACCACGGCCGATGATGGACCTTGACAAAGGGCTCGTTGGGTGGGAGAGCATGGACGATCCTGAGTGTCCGATGAACTGGAAAACGAGCCGAAAGTGGAGAAACATGGTCTTTATCATCGCGTCCTGCTTCCTGCCGCCATTGACCTCCACACTCTTTGCGCCTGGCGAGTCTTATCTCGCTGCGGAGTTCCACGAGACGCGGAAAATTATACTCACTCTCATGATATCCATATTCGTTCTAGGTTTTGGCTACGGCCCCATGATGCTACACGCCCCGCTCAGCGAGCTCTACGGGCGCAAGTACGTCATCTGCAGCTCCACATTCATCTATGCGATGTTCAACCTTGCATGCTCGTTGTCCCAAAATACCCCATCATTTTTGGCATTTCGTTTTCTTGGCGGCTTCCTGGGCTCCGCTGCAATGGTTGTCGGCGGCGGTGTCATCCAAGATACCTTCCCTCGCGAGCGCATGGGTAGTAAGTGCTGATTCTGCTTATGTGAGCAGTATCTATATCTGACTTATCTTTAGCTGTGTCATCTGCATTTGCCTTAGGTCCGTTACTAGGTCCGAACCTTGGCCCCATTATCGGAGGATTTATGGCCGAGAACGCTGGATGGCGTTGGTGTTTCCGGTTCCTGTTGATCTTAGGTGTCTGTATCTCCTCGCTGTTTTTCATTTTTGGCGAAGAAACTCATCATGGTCGACTTCTTCTCGTAAAGACTGCAAAACTCAGAAAGGAACTCAATCGACCTGAGCTGATTTCGCAAATTCAGGCTGCGAACAAGCGTACCAAGAGACAAGTCTTCTGGCACGGTATGTCGCGCCCGATCATTTTGTTGTGTACTGTACCGACAGTAACTTGTCTTGGTCTGTACATGGCTGTCGCGTTTTCCTTCCTCTACATCTTCATGACTACGATACCGACCGTCTACCGTGAAATCTACCATTTCAACATCGGCATCATCGGTCTGTGCTACCTCGGCATGGGTGCTGGTCAATTAACCGGTATTCTTGCAGTCGGACGGACGAACGACAAACTAGTGCGGTACCTTACTGAGAAGAACGGCGGCGTGCGACAGCCCGAGTTCCGACTTCGCCCGCTCCTCCTCTCATGCATTCTCATCCCCGTCGCCATGTTCTGGTACGGCTGGGTCGTCCAGAAGAAAGTCATGTGGTTCGCCGTTGTTGCGTCCATGTACCCGCTCGGCCTCGGCATGGTTGCGAGTATGCTTCCCATCCAGACGTACTTGATCGAAGTTTATGGGCCATACGGCCTCGCGGCAAGTGCCACAGCTGCTGGCAACTGCTTCCGCATGACGGCGGCGGCATTCTTCCCGCTAGTTACAACGCCGCTTTATGACAGACTTGGACACGGATGGGGCTCGACTTTGCTGGGATTCTTGGCGTTGACAATCTGCTCAACCATGGCAATCTCGTTCATGTACTACGGGAAGACTATACGCGAACGGTTCCCCCCGCGATTCTAATGACATGGCAATTAGTACAGTGAATTTATATAGATCTCTTCTCAAATCTAATACATCTCAAACCTTCCAAACCAGCTTCGCTTGGTGAAATGCTCGAGTCTTGAGCCCCACGAATACGCACAAGCCCCTTCGATTGCCGGTCATGTGCTGTGTGTCTGGCCCGCGTCCATCGCACTGTCACCCACAACAACGCATTCCTCTGTTCTTCAGAGCTGCTTTGGATATTCCCTTTGCCATCTCTTCTGAGTTTTCTTTCGATATCACTTTTGTCGCCGAACATCTGACACGCGCTGGCATAAGAAAGCTATGAGTTCTTACTACCCCCCACCACCGGCAACGCCGTTGTCTGGGCATCCGCAACAAGCACCTCCCCAGCCAGCACAACAACCACAGCAACAACAGCCAATGGTGTCACACTGGCCGCCGCTACCACCTGCCTCGGGATATCCTCCTCCTCAAATTCCTCCGACTGCTTCTGTGGACTATGGACGACGGCCATACGATAGTCGCGATCCGTATGCTACTTCGTACGGACCGCCGCGCGAGCAGTACTCCGATCCAGCGAGACCCGCACCTGCGCCGTATGATGTCCATCGCCCGTATGAAGAGAGACCACCGCCACCTTCATCTGGATCTGCACCTGCGCCTTATTACAACCGCCCCGATCTCTATGCTCAGCCTCCTCCACAGCAGTATTTGCCGCCATCACAATACCCAGCTGCGCCGTCTGCTGCCGCGCCAGTGCCGGCTGCAGGATATCCCTATGCCAGCGGCCAGCCACCGCCGGATCCCTACGCACGTTCGCGTGAAGCATATCCGCCTTATCGACCGGGCGAGCCGTGGCCGGCTCCTCCGATCCAGGCTCCCGTTTCTCATCCGCCGCCAGATCAGAACCCTCGCGGATATTACCCCCCACCGGCGCAGACATACCAAGCACCAGCTCCTCCAATCTCGCAACCACAAGCCCGGCCTCAGCCTCATCCTCAGCCTCATCCTCAGCCTCATCCTCAGCCTCAGCCTTATTCGTTGTCACGTCCTGTGAATGGGTATATGAAGCCTGATGATCGACGATCTATGCAAGGCCAATATACTGCGTCGCAGTATCGTCCTGGTCCCGATAACCGATATTCGCGCTACGACAGATCACGTGGGTCTCGTCAGCGCTCTGTTTCTCCTGATCGGAGAGGAAGATATCCTCAGTCGCACGGCTACCTGGAGCCTGGCAGTTCCTATCGCAGTAATGACAGACCCCAGTCTTACGATGGGCGAAGGACTTCTAAGTCATTTCCTTCGTCGGCATATCCGTCAAACCCGACGCCCCAGGTGCCATCGCAACCACAGATGCAAGCTGGGACTGTTATGCCTGCATCTGGCGAAGCTCCCAGGGCGTATGCTCCTCTGACTTATGCAATTCCTGGTCCGACTTTGAAGGCCAAACAGGAAGATCCAACAGGCGATAGAAGTTTGCCTATATACCGTAAGTTGATTGGCGGTTAGATTCAAGTCGTGATATGTGGCTAACAAAATTGCAGCATTACGTCCTCCGCAGCAGATCAATCCGCCATTGGGGGCTACTTTTTTGGATACTGAGGCACAGCGGAATAGTGTACCTCGCGCATACCCCTCTGGAGAACGTCACTTCCGTGATCCGATTCGAGATATTGTGACCAAGAAGTCTACAACTCGTCGGATACCTCCCAAGCTCCGCGCGAATCCGGAAGATCCGCTCGATAACGTTCCGCTAGAGCCCGCTAGCAAGGTTATGTCCGGTGCGACACCGGGACGAGGAAGGGATCAGGTTAGATCCAAGACTGATGACTCTCCTTCTACATCTCGGGTTTTGAAGAGAGAACGTGATCATGAAGGGGACCTTTACAGCGATGGCCCACTCAAGAAGCAACAATTAGATACCGGACAGGAGGAGAAGCTAGCTGCGACTGAATCTTCTTCTGCTGGCGACGCTGACAAGGTAGAAGTGGTCTCCAGTTTCAGCGTATTATCGCAGCTGACAGCTACAGCGGGATCTACCCAGAAGCCTGAAAGTGGCCCTACCCCTAGTTTACTACAGATTGTCGAAAAGACTCTGGCCCAAATTCAAGGAGGAGGACAACTACAAAAGCTGTCATAATTTCAATTTTGGATATTTTACGCGACACTCTGTATATTATTTCGCGCAGTGTATTTTGCCCATTTGATTTGTTTCGACGCGATTTTTCTGACTTTGATGCATCACTAGACCACTGCGTCATTGTACTACTATTTTGTTCTTTCTTAGAACTTATAACCCTTCTGCTTGGATTCTGACCATATCTTTTTCGCGATGAGATTTCAGAAACGTTACCCAGAGAGTTTCTACGAGTTGCTTGCGCTTATGCATATTTTGCGACGTTGCTGTTCATGACACGTTATTTTTGGCGCTGTTGACTAGCGATATATAGTGCAAATGTTTGCTACATTATATTTATATGCACATGCTTAAAATCTACGCCATGAGTGGCTGTGTGTAGTGCTGTGTTGACTGCAGTATCTAGAAAAGTAAAGTCAGGATGTGGCTTGAGCAGTTACGTGTACATTTCTTGTGATTAGACGTAGTGGCGGTAGGCTGCATACCTGGCTCCTGACCTGACCCCCATATTTGTTCTTTCTCATTCAGCTTGTAGATCGAGCAGATTCATGTTGAAGGACGATTCAAGCTGAGGATGTAGTTTGATGTGATGGTGATAAACTGGAGCCAGCGACCGTAGTACATGTGATCTGTCGGTTGCATGCGAACCAACAGACATAATAAACACGTTATAACTGAAGAGTGAATCTTAAGAAGCTTTAATATCCGTGCGCAATTTCCTGTGTCTGTGGTGGCGATGAAATCATTGTTGATATACATGTCTAGTTCGTACTTGCGGCGATTTCAGAAAGTCCAGGCGAAGTTACGTTTGTGTTGCTCGCGAGCTCATCAGCTGTCGGCCTCTCCCGTGATCACTTTCGACGCACCTGTAAGCCCGTGTTTGAATCTAGCATATAACAAACTCGGCCATTTATCGTCACTAGCTCGACCTTGAAGTTGCTGTCCGTGCGCGGGATCAGTGGTTGTGTGAACGAAGTCCGTTGCTCGGTGCTCATCCTCATCGCGGACCCCGAACCTGCAGATCAGGGGCCCTGCCAGACCCTTACCAATCTGTGCACACTGTCCATGAGTTTACGACGCGGAGAGGAGATTCATACTTACGATGGGCGCTATAACTAGTAAGCCCGAGGACGTGGGGAGCGTGTACATGGGTGATCGATCAAGATGTCAGTGGTATCTTTGTGTTGCTGGTGCCGATGTATTCTAACTACAAGTCTGTTCATATAGTCAGCGTATCGTCAGTTCATATCTCGACTAGATACGGACAAACATTGCTACACATCGCTTCGTCGGCCGACAAATGTAGTCTCGTGGTTGTCCGCGAAGAGGAGTCGCCGATGGTCGAGTTCGTCCAAGACATCGAGCCACAGAGCATCACGCCGATATTACTCAAGCTTCCAAGCGAGAACGGCCTGGTGTTCACGTTCAAAGCCGTGCTGAATGCAGAGACCGCGACGAATTTTGCTTTGAATGGCCTGACGTTTATGAGCTCGACCAGCAAGACCGCGCTCGATTCTACGCTCACAAAGGAGTTACAGTCTGATCCCAACGTGAGTATTCCAGGTATAATGACCGCTAGAATCGCATACTCATGGACTAGCAGATTCAAAACCGAGATAATGTTATATTCATCGGCGATGTGGTGACACCGGAAGCAAAGCCAGTCGAAATGGAGTGGACGTGGATGTGGCATCCGCCATGTGATGCGCATCCAAAGTTCAACGGCTGGAGAAACGCATGCTGTGTACGCTTTACTGATTATTTTATGTTGCAAATTTGTTACTAACTTATATTGTGCAGTTCGCCGAGTACAGCAAGAGGGATCATAAGCTAACAATGCTGATGCGATTTTCGTTCTGGGTTAGCGACGCACCTAAGTTACTCAGGCCTGTAACAATAACACCCGAACTCACTACTGCGGAACGGTTTGCGAATTTCGGTGACGAATCGCCGGGCAATGAAGCTGTGCCACCAAGCTTGTTGGTCACCAGCGCGAGTCTACTTAGCGATCAAGCCACCACACCAAAACTCATAGGTCGAAGCAGCTCAGCGGTAATTCCGTCGTCATCATCAAGTAGCCTCGTGGCTCGACCAGTCATCGACGATCAATCGCAGCCCGAGGACGGACCATTGTTCCGTGCGACGATCTCTTCTTTAGAGAAGAAGACATCGGGATTGAAGGCCACGATCAAGAAGACTTTAAAGAGCGCGGCGCGGGTATACGAGGCTCAACAGGAGTATGGTGACAACCTTGCTGTATTTTTGACAAATCTACGGGATACGGCGAAGGTGTTGCCATCCATTCGACCGGTTGTTGACGACTACTTTGCACTTGTGGGACGCGAATTTTTGCTCTTCGAGCGGAATTCTTGCATGGATCTGCAAAAGTTTATCATTGAGCCTCTGAGGAGACTTTACGACGTTGAAATTAAAACCGCAGATTCGAAGAAACGTGATTTCGACGAAGACTCCCGGGAATACTACGCGTGGCTGAGCAGATACCTATCGATGAAGCAAGAAGTCAAAGGAAAGAAAAAATCAGAGAGTGACGTAAAATACCAGGATAAGCGCAAAAACTTTGAGTTGAAGCGATTTGATTATTACTCGTACATGCAGGATTTACATGGTGGCCGGAAGGAGCAGGAAATGGCGTTTCAGCTGAGCGCGTATGCCTCATCGATAATGAACCGGTTCGACTTCACATGCACGAGGATACAGCTGAATAAGAAGCAGGTAGATGAGATGATTTCGACAATGAAGGAGAATCGCGAAGCGTGGATTAGGCGGCGACAGGATAGAGAGGAACGGAGACGCGCGTTGGAGCGGTCAGCCATGCCGGAGCCGGGTGCTTCGTCGAGCATTTTGGGATCCTCTGACAACGGGGGACATCACAGGAGACAACTATCTGAGGGTATCAGAGGACACATGGGCAAATTTCAGCTTCCTCCGCTACGAACTACAATGTATAACGGAACGAAGGACGTGCCTCTGCCAAGTTTGCCGCTGAAAGATGTCAACGAGGGTGCACTATCAATGGATACGGGACGGCGGAAAGAGGGCTTGCTATGGGCCATGTCGCGACCGGAGGGCCACAATGATCCTCGCAATCTGAATAAGCTCGGGTGGCACAAATTCTGGGTTGTGTTGGCCGGCGGGCAGTTGTACGAGTACACGAACTGGAAGCAATCGCTTGAACTTCATAATGAGCCCGTGGACCTGAAGATGGCTACCGTGCGTGAAGCGAGATCGGCAGAGAGACGATTCTGTTTCGAAGTTATCACACCGCACTACAGGAGAATGTATCAAGCGACGTCGGAGGACGATATGATGTCATGGATCAATGTCATCACCAATGCGATATCGAGCACCATTGAAGGAACGAATTCGCCAACGACTCCGTATACGGTGGACCCAAGCACTGCAGGTACGACGCCGCTAGGCGGGGATCTCAAGGTTTCCAAATTACAATCATCGCTCGGCTCAGCAAATCGACTCGGCGCGTCACCGAAGGTGCTGAAGCCGGGCATGCGACCGAACGAAGGACCGAGCTCTGATGAGGATACGATGGATGGAGGCATGTTGAAGTGGACGGTGTCCGCTGATAGCACTGCGAGCCAGTCTTCGACGGTGCGCGAGCCTACGGAGTCATTGATGCGGAGACTGCGCGAAGCAGATGCGGCTAATAGCATTTGCGCAGATTGCGGCGGGCAGGCAAAGGTAGAATGGGTGTCTATCAACTTAATGGTGATTCTGTGTATCGAGTGCAGCGGTTTGCACCGGTCATTGGGAACGCATATCTCCAAGATACGCAGTCTGACGTTGGACACGACTTCGTTCACACCGGATTTGGTCGACGCACTGCTGGCAATAGGAAACAAGAACGCAAACTCTGTTTGGGAAGCGCAGCCAGCAGCAGAAACTGCAAAGACGACGATGAAGCGCATGATTCACGTGCAGCAGCAGCAAACGCAGCTACAACAGCATCAGAATGTGCTGAGTCAGTCTCCTGCGAATGGAGTCGGGTCTACAGGAAGCACGCCGATCGTACGACAGGCGAGACTGGACTATATCACGCGAAAATACGTTGGGCGCGAGTTTGTATCGCCGGTAGCGCAGGCGGATGCGGCGTTGCGGAATGCTGTGAAGAAGCAGGATATTGTGGAGGTATTGCGTGCGCTCGCATGCGGCGCCAATCCCAATGGCAACAGCGGCGCAGGGTCGACGCCGATATCGTCATTGTCTTCGTCGTCCTCGTCAACGTCGCTGTCTTCGACATCGTCGGTTGCCCTGCCGTCGCTGCCGCCGACGAGCAACGGAGACCGAGCGTATTCGATCTTCATGGCGGCGCTGGTGTTTGCGCCTAGGGACACACGTACGTTCCCTGTGATGGAGGTGCTATTACAGAATGGCATGACCATTCCAAGAGAGGTCCCGCCGGAGATCCGACTTCCTCCCTTCGCCGCGGAGTACCTGGGCCGGCGTGGCGCAGGCCGGGGGAAAGCTGAAGGCGGCAACGGGGCCAGCATGTATGACCCGATAACGCCGTCATCGACATCATCATCGTCATCGCTACCTATCAGCGTAATGCCACCAGCTAGCTCAACGCTGCTGCCTGGCGCAATGGCATCCGCACCACAGACCTCCAGCATGTTATCGAGTACTTCGGCATCGGCGGCCAGTTTGCTGGATCAAGCGAACAGCAGGTTCCAGCGCAAACTGAGCATCGGGTCTCCGCGTTTACATCATCAGCATGGGAACGGAGCGAAGTAGGGCATCGACGGGGAGAGTTACGTATAGTAAGGGCGTTTAAGAAGAGGTTGGACGGACGACAAATATCAAACGGAACGGACGGAGTTTTTGTGATGCGCTCTTTTGTGAATGATTTTGATTTTCTTTCGATTTCTGCCAGTTGGAGCTGAGGGGTGTGTAATTTGTAATCCACGAGGGAACGAACATGGACATTGAAAATGCAGTGTGGAGGTGATGCAGGTGGAGGTTGTGGCGGTTAAACAGTCATCCCAGAGCACTGCTGGCGCACGCCATGGGAAATAGAGTTTTAGATGTGGGGTAAACAATAGGAACAATTGGGCGGAGGCGCCCCGCCAATGCGGATTGGGCCTAGGACTGAGCCATTATATCCGGGCAGCCGCGGGGTAAGAACTTAGCCCGCCGTCGCGATGGCCATGCTCCGGAAACGCGCTACGGACGCGATAAATACGCCAGCGAGGGCAGGTTTGCGGGAGTATACGTACTTATGGTTGAAGTGGACCTGGAACGGCAGCAGGAGTGCACAGCAGCGACAGAGAGGGCGACGGTAACGACGATGACGGACGAGGAGAAGGTGGAGGATACCACAACGACCGAACGCGGCAGCGACGACGTCGATGTTGACCCCGAAGCGCGTCCAGCGGTGTTCCATTCTACATTCCAAGAAGTCGTGTGCATCGCGGTGCTCGCGCTGGCGCCAGCGATGAACTCGGCAAACCAAGGTTCGCTGCTGATCGTGCTGCCGCACGTGGGGGAGTACTTCGGCATTGAGGGCTCGCAGCTGTCCTGGATCCTGAACTCGTATTCGCTCGTTGCGGGGGCGACGATGCTGATATTCGCGCGGCTGTCGGATATGCTGGGACGCAAGCGCGCTCTGCTGACGTCGTTCGTGTGGTACGCGGTGTTTTCGCTGATCGAGGGCTTCGTCAAGTCGGATATCGTGTTCGACGTGCTTCGCGGGCTGCAGGCGTTCGCTGGCGCTGCGGCCGCGCCAGCAGCTGTGGGGATATTGGGCGTAATATACCCCGAAGGCCGGCGCAAGAACCGCGTAGTTGCGATGTTCGCGGCCGGCGCGCCGATGGGCTTTGTGCTCGGAATGACTGCGTCGGGCATATGCACGACGTTTCTGGGGTGGAAGGCTCTGCTTTTCTTCCTCGCGATCGTGTACGGCGTCTTGGCAGTCGCAGGCGCTTTTGTGATTCCTAGCGACGCGACCGCGTTTGCAGTTGCGAACCGCTTAGTGCGCGCTGCCGGGGGGAAGGAGATCGTGCCGGAGCGGCGGACGTGGCGGACGAGTATGCAGTTACTGCGGTCGCTCGACTTTATCGGAGCAGGGCTGTCGTTCGTGGGGCTGGCCATGTTTGTGTTTGCGCTCTCCGCGTCGGGGGGTGCTGCGCAAGGATGGCGCACGCCATACGTGATTGGTGTGTTGATCGCCGGAGTCGCGATCGTGGGACTGTTTATCGTGTGGGAGCACTACGCAAAGTCACCGCTGATGCCGATGTTCATCTGGCGGTGTCCCGGGTTCGCCGTCTGCATGGCGACGGTGTTTTGCGGTTGGATGGTGTTCCAGGGCGGACTGCTGTACTTTGTGCCGTTAGCGTTCCAGAACATTCGCAAGTACACGGTGCTAGAGAGCGTATTACACCTGCTACCGCAGAATCTGAGCGGCATGCTGACGTGTTTTGTGGCGGCGAACATTATGCACGTGGTGCCTGGGCGGATCATCATGGTGATCGCAATGGTTGCGTTCCTAATCGGCGCGCTGCTGTGGGCGACGCAGCCGTACGGGATGAGCTACTGGGCGATGACGTTCCCGGCGCTGATTGTGGTGCCAATAGGCTGCGACCTCGCGTACAACGTGGCGAGCCAGTTCGCCATGAGCGTGGTACCGCCGGCGCTCAAGTCGACGGCCGGCGGAGTGTTCGTGGTGATGACCCAGCTGGCGGCATCGGTAGGTGTCGCGGCATCGACGGCGGTGGTGACCTCGCAGATTGGGAACGACATCACGGGTCAGGACGCGGAGGTGCTGTTCCGGGGGTACAGAAGTGCGTACTGGCTGAGTGTTGGGGTAGCCGGGGCGGGCGTGGTTCTGGCCGTGATGATGCGAGGGGTGGGCACTCAGGGGGCCAAAAAATAGCACGTGAATGGACTCGGGTTCGGGCTGCAGTCGGGCCGGCTTTGGGCGAGGCGATGAGATCTGGGCCTCAAAATGAGGGCTTTGTAGCGCACGTATGTCAGCAGGCGGCGCACAAGCGAGGAGAGGCTAGGCCAAACGGGGCGGGGATGACGTCGGTGGCTGGGACAGCGTGGCGCAGGGCGTGGCTGGACAGCGTCTGGCCAAAACTTGGCGCCTCGTTTTCGTCTCGCGGTCAGTCCTTTTATATCATCTTCATCTCTTCCTCTTCTCTGGTCACCACCCGATATCCTCTGTCTATTCCACGCCATCGCCATGCTCGGCGCGCTGGCCGCCTTCTCGCGCACTCGGTCTGCCGACTCCGCAGCCGTCGCTGCTACGTCGCCGACAACCGCACTGCCGCCGCGGTGCTCCCAGCAGCACCAGCAGCTCCTCGTCTCCGGTGCGTTCCTGTCCTCCGTCATCGTGCTCTTTCTCGTTGCGGGCCCACTCGTGCCGCTCTCCTCTGCCGCCACCTCGCCTCAGCTCGTCTCTCAGATCTCGACGCTGCCGCCACCGCCGGTGAGTGGCATGGATTCCGCTGCGCTACGAAGCGTGTCATCGATCCTGGGCGACATGCGCCATGAGCAGCAGCGGGAGCTCGATGTCGCCTCAGGGCCGCCTGTCGCGACGGGTCTATCTGACTCCGCGTTCACGGCAGCAGAGTATGCCTCCTCTTCGTCACCCACAGAACTGCGCGGGCCGAGATCGCGGCGCGCGGACATGCGCGAGGCCGCGATTATGCGGCGACAAAAGGCGGGGAGGCGGTACAAGCCTGCGCCGATTGTGCCTTCTACCGCCGAGCCCCACGATGAGCACCAGCAACGACCGCCACCACCACCACAACAACAGCAAGGCGAGATCGGGGACATGATGGCGCGGAAGCCGCCAAAGTGCAACATCGTGATAGATCCACCAATGTTCTCGCCGCCAGATAAGCGCGCGCAGTCCGGGTTTGTTGTGCTGGTGGTTGGCGTCATTACACTCGTCACAGCCGGTCTCATGATGTGACTCTTTTTAACAAACGGCATTGGGATGCATTTGGCGTTGGATTGTGTTTTTTTGTGTATGCTAACTGGCTGGCGCTGTTGCGATACGATACTTGCGGACGGTTGTACATAATATAAATCGTTTTACAGTTGTAATGAAGTGGATACAAAACTCAGTAAGACGGCAACACAATCTTGTCGCCGATGAGCCGGTTGAACCCGTCCTTGTCGAGCGTGACGGCGTTGACGTGGGTCTTTGCCACGACGGTGGCCGCGCGAGGCCGGTCGTTGAGCAGGGCGAGCTCGCCAAAGTAGGCGCCTTTAGAGAACTGATTGACCTTGCCTTGGCCGTCCTTGAAGACCTCGGCTTCGCCGTCTTCAATCAGATAGAACAAATCGCCGACATCGCCCTCCTTGATGATAACGTCGCCAGCATTAAAGGACACGGCCTTGAGCGCGTCCGCGATCTTTGCGCGCTCCCAGGCGGTGAGAGGCGCGAGCACGGGCACGTCGCGCAGGAACTGCTCATACATCGAGCGCTTGGACGCGGTGCGCTGCATGAGGATGCGGCGGAAGGTTGTGCCGTCTAGGATCCAGAACACGCAGGGCTGCGTGGTGATGACGGTCGCGGCACGCGGGCTGTTGTACATGAGCGCGAGCTCGCCAAAGGACGAATCCGGGCCCGAGGATGACACCTTTGTACCGTTGATGAAATAGTCCACAGCGCCGGACTCGATCATGTAGAACTTCTCGCCCTCGTCGCCCTGTTTGAGGATGGTGACACCGGCGGCTGGCACCCGGGCCTCTTCCAGCACAGCGAGCACAGTGTTATGGGCCTCGTCGTCGAGGTCGCGCAAGAGAAAGTTCTGCTGGATGATCCGGTTCAACCGCTCGATCTGCTCGGGTGACTTGGGGATCGTGCGCGGCCGCCAGTGCGCGGAGCCGGCCGTGGGCGAGAGCGACTCGCCGGACACAGACGTGCGGCGGTTGGCATTGAAGTTGATGGGCAGCGGGGGGACGGAGGGGGTCGATGGCAAGGCAGCGGCACCAGTGGCAAGCGGCGATAGCGCGGGCAGCGCCGCGGGCGAGCCTGGCGCGGAGATCGGGGCGGGGGTCGAGGGGATGGGAGAGTCGGCTGGGACGTCTGGCGCCGCGGAGGGCGCAAGGCGCTCGTCGATGGTGACGAGGTCGCCGGGGCGGCGGTCGGACTGGAAGGAGAACGAGGAGGAGAACATGGTGTTCCTCGCCGCGGGGCGGCAGCTGTGGAGACGGGCGAGAGAGATGGGCGGAGAGTGTGGATGTGGTAGTGGTGATGGCAGTGGTGGTGACGATAGTGATGGCTGGCGGGGCTGCGGCGGTTGTGGCGCGCGCCATCGCGTAACCGTCATGAAGTTGTGGGGTTGTGCCGCATCTGCGCTGCACCGCCACACATCCGCCGCCGCCCATCACCACCGCACACCCAGCAACCCCATGCCATCCACCAAATGTCCTCATGAGCAACCGCTTCGCCGACTTCGCGACCATTGGTGCGTACTACACTCAATTGCTTGTATGCACTCTTGCTGACAATTCAGACTGGGTCCAGGACGCAGCGCGCGACCAGCTCCGCCAGCGTGTCCTGCGCTCGCGCGTCGCAGGCGTTGCTGCGCATCGCGTCTTCGCGCGTCGCTCCCTCACTGGCAGCCTGCGCGCGCTCTATGAGAGCGTGCAGGGCTGGGTCGTGCTTGCACTGATTGGCGTGCTTATTGGCAGCATCGCCGCGGTACTCAACATCATAACTGAGTTCCTGTCCGACTTCAAGAACGGGCGGTGTACAACCGGGTTCTACCTCAACGAGACGTTCTGTTGCTGGGGCGCGGATGCAGGCGGGACGTGTCCGGAGTGGAAGCCGTGGTCGTCATCGCTTGCGGTGCGGTATCTGCTATTTGTTCTGTATTCCATTACATTCGCCAGCGCGTCAGCCTTACTCGTCAAGGTGTACGCACCAGCGGCGGCGGGCTCTGGCATCTCGGAAATCAAATGCATTGTCTCCGGTTTCGTCCTGAATGGCTTTCTCGGCGCGCGCACGCTCGCCATTAAATCCCTTGGTCTACCCCTTGCCATCGCGTCTGGCCTCTCCGTCGGAAAGGAAGGTCCTTCTGTGCACTATGCGGTCTGCGCTGGCAACGTCGTCGCGCGCTTGTTTGACAAGTACCGCAACAACGCGATAAAGATGCGCGAGATCCAGACCGCCTGCGCCGCCACTGGCGTTGCCGTCGCGTTTGCGAGTCCAATTGGCGGGGTTTTATTCTCGCTCGAGGAGATCTCCTCCAACTTCACACTGCGTACAATGTGGAAGTCCTACTTCTGCGCGCTCGTCGGCACAGCTACTCTTGCAGCGTGGAACCCCTTCCGGACAGGCCAGCTTGTCATGTTCCAAGTCAAGTACGAGCACGACTGGCACTATTTTGAGTTCCTCTTCTACATCCTCCTTGGCGTATTCGGCGGCGTCTATGGCATCGTCATCTCGAAATGGAATTTTGTTGTCTCTGGCCTCCGTAAGAAGTATCTCGCCAACTACGGCATCCACGAAGCCACCGCCCTTGCGCTCATCACCGCGCTCATCTGTTACTTCAACCGCTTCCTCCGCATTGACATGACCGAGAGCATGGAGATCCTCTTCCGCGAGTGCGACGCACCAGAGTCCCTGGCTGACGAGGAGTACTCGGGGCTGTGCGACTCCTCGAACCGCACGGAAATGGTGAAATCGCTCGTCATTGCGGTCGTCGTGCGCAGTTGTCTCGTGATTATTTCTTACGGCTGCAAGGTCCCCGCAGGCATTTTCGTGCCGTCGATGGCAATTGGGGCGTATTTCGGTCGCATGGTTGGCATTCTTGTGCAGGCGCTGCAGGAAGTGCATCCCGACGCGGCGATTTTCTCAGTATGCCGCGCAAACACGGAAGAGCCGTGCATCACCCCTGGCACGTACGCGTTCCTCGGCGCCGCAGCAGCGTTGTCAGGTATAATGAACATCACCGTCACTGTCGTCGTGATCATGTTTGAGCTCACCGGAGCGCTGACATACATCCTACCCACCATGATTGTCGTTGGTGTCACTAAAATGATCAACGCACGCTTCAGCAAGGGTGGTATCGCTGACCAAGCCATCACATTCAACGGGTTTCCGTTCCTGGATTCCAAGGAAGACCACGAGTTTGCCGCGCCGGTGGCCGACGCGATGACGGTGAAACCACTCGCGTTTCCCGCATACGGTGCAATGCTGTCCGAGGTGGAGGACACGCTTAAAGGCACGCCCGTGAAGGGATTTCCCATTGTCGAGGATACACAGTCGATGGTGCTCACAGGTTACATCACACGGGCGGATCTGACATACGCGATCGAGCGCGCGAAAAGGCAAAGCGGGAATGAGATCCGAGAAACCGCGACTTGCTTCTTCACGACCCCGGACCAAAAGCCCGCGCGATCCTCAGTGTTTGCGCGAAGGCAGAGTCCGTCAACCACCCCATCCGCGACTATCGACGGCGGCATCGAGATGGCAGATCTCCCGTCCGCGCCCTCCGCGCGACCGCCGCTCTCACCCACACAGTCATTATCATCCGATCCCTCCGCCCACGGCGTTCACATCGAGTTTGCGCAGTTCATCGACATCGCACCTATTGCGGTAAACAGACGCGTAGCGCTGGAAACAGTCACCGAGATCTTCATCAAGCTCGGGCCGCGTGTGATCCTCGTAGAAGACCGCGGCGAGTTGGTCGGCTTGCTCACACGCAAGGACCTGCTGCGGTACCAGGCTCAGCATCACAACTAATTAGAATACATATTATTTACTCTATTCTACGACGCAGTGTGCGTGTGGTGGTGCGCGGGCTTTTTGTTCTCGATGGCAGCCTCGATGGTGGTCTTGCCCTCAACGATAGCCTGCACCTTCTCGTGGATGTCCTTGTACGTGTGGAACACGTGGTAGGGGATGCCCTCGCGCTCGCAGTAGGTGATCAGGTCACGGTCGACCTTGGCGAACAGCAGGTCCGTCTCGCGCGCAGCGCTGAGGTCCGACACGCCGTCGCCACAATAAAACAGCATCGGTCGCGCGTCATCGGGGAGCTCGGCGAAGGGTTTGATGCAGCGGGACTTGTCATGACCAAAGTCGGACTCGTCGCGGTAGACAATCTGCCACGAGCCGTCGTCGTTGATCTTGACGTCATTCGCAACGATCTGGATGTCGTCCGCGGCAGCAGGGCCGACGAGTTTTGCGAGCAGTGCGTGGATGATAGGCTTCATGCCCGAGGAGACGATGACGACGGGGATACCCGCAGCTTTGGACCACGTGTAGAACTTGGCAAAGCCCGGGTCGAGCTCGATGTGGGCTTTGAGGTACTCGATGCACTCCGGGAACGGCAGGTGAACAGACTCGAGCATGTCGTGAAACGCGTCGCGGAAGGACCATCGACCCTCAAGAACCTCAATGTTGAGCTGCCGACGGCGGGCCTCGCCGTAGCCGATAGTGTCGGTCATGTAGTCATTGCTGTCCTGCGTGGGGGTCAGCGATACGCGATGCGGTAAGTAGTCGGTCGGGATGGACAGAGGGCGTACCTGGAGAGTCACGGTGCCGTCCCAGTCGGTGAAGACGATGGCTTTGCAATCGGGGATCACCAACATGCTTGCGATACGCTCACTTCAGCAGTGTGCGGTGTGGAGGAGAGAGGCCCGAAGCGGAGGTAGGAAGATGTTTTGAGCGTGCGGCGGTGCGGACGTGTGCGGTCGAGCAGCGACCGACAAAAGCACGGCTATCTTTGTTGCCTTCGCTTTCCGTGCGGCCAGTTCGCACTGCGAGCTGAGTGTGTTCTTACTTACTCTGCTGATACTGTATATATACCCACCTCACCATGAGAGAGAGTATACACAAACTCGCCGCCGCTGCTGTCGCGAGCATGACCGCATCGCCGACGACAACGGCGCGGCCGCCGCGGCCGCCGACGCATGTACACCGGCCGTACACGGCGTCTGCCTCTGCCGCCGCTGTCGCTGTCGCTAATACCGCTGACATCTCTGATCTCCCTGTGCCCTCCGACTTCAACGAGACACGGTCAGCGACGACCTCGCCGACGCGGAGCAACAAACACCTCGTGCTGTGCTTCGACGGTACAGGGTCGCAGTTTGGACAGCGACCGGCATCGAATGTTCTGCGCATGCACCAGATGATCGAGCGCGGTGATGGTCGCGTGATCGACTACTACCAGCGTGCGTGCTCTTCAACTTCTGAATGAATACCAAACTGACTTGCGTCTAGCCGGAATCGGATCGAGCATTATATCTCCGCACAAAGTAGATGCGCTGCTGACTCTTGACTCGCTGATTGCATATACCTTCGACGAGCATGTCATCGCGGCATACCGCTTTCTGATCCGGAACTACGACGCCGGCGACCGCATCTGGATGTTCGGCTACTCCCGCGGCGCATACACTGCGTGCGTAGTCGCATCGCTGATTGAGCGCATCGGGCTACTCGGCAAGGGCGGTGGTGAACTCGTCCCCAGTGCTTGGCAGATCTACAAAGACTGGGCGACGCAGCACCTTGCGGAGGAGGCCGCGGGTGGGCTGAGTAACTACGGTGCCGGCGGCGCGAGCACGAGCGAGATCGCGGACGAGTTCAAGGATACGTTTGCATGCGCCACGCCGCGCGTGTTTTTCCTCGGGCTGTGGGATACCGTGCAGGCGGTGGGACTGTTGCGGAATCGCATGTGTTTCTCGGCCACACGGCCCGCGGGGATCGTGCAGCATGTGCGCCACGCGCTGAGTGTGGACGAGCGACGAACTATGTTTAGACAAAATTTGTTCCATCATCCCACCGATCCCGCTGCTCCTGCCCCGCCCAAATGCTCCGCATGCTGCGCGTGCTGCTCGGCCCTCGCGACCGCCGATGCGCGCGACGTCGTCGAGCGCTGGTTCCCAGGTAATCACAGCGACATTGGTGGCGGCTGGCCGCCGGACCCGGACACCGGCGGCTCGTTGCCAGATCTGAGTTTACGCTGGATGGTGCGACATGCGCGTGGGCTCGGGCTGCCGTTCTCGGAGGATCAGGTCGCGGCGTTTGCAGCAGAGGGCGCGACACGCGCGATCATGGCGCGCACTCATGACATGCTCTCGATTAATCCGCGTCTCGGCCGCGGCGCGAAGATGGCAGCGAAGTGGTGGCTTTTGGAAATCTTGCCGATGCCGTACACCATCGATGCTATGACTAGGGATACCACTACCGCCGCCACATCCTCTACTGCCACAGCCTGCGCGGAATCTCGAGCGGAGGAGGAAGAAGAAAGATGCAAAATCGCGTACGAGCCACATCTGGGCCGGCGTAGGAAGATACCTCCGTACGCTGTGATGCACTGGAGCGTGAAGTGGAAGCAGATGTTAGATCCGCGGTACCGGCCGCGGAATCTGCCAGTTACGGTGCTCTACGAGGATGCGGAGGCGGTGAATATGCCGGATGATTTGGTTATTGCATGAGCGAGGCGGAGGGCGAGAAAAATATTGAGCTGAAAATTGTGGTGTGGTGGCTTCTTGCTCTGTATGCGGCGCGCAGAGTATTGAGGTTTTGTTTTTTTAGTCAGTTTGGGAGATGAAGTGGTGTTTGGGGGGTACATTCCACTGCCGTTTTTACAATGCATTTTTGCCATGTGTGGGTGCGTGTTCGTGGGTGAGGGCGAATGATTCAATCGCGTCCCTGAAACGCGTCGCGGGGTGACGCGTAAACATGTGACCAGCCCAGCGCATGTAGACGAATAGACTACGTGCAGGAGAACTGAAATGGTGATACTTGGAACGAGTACATCAACACGCGTGGAGAAGGGGATAGTGCTGGGAAAGGGTGCAAATCTTGGTGAAGACATGGACGAAAGTGGAAGGGCAGGAGCGTCGAGGACAGGGCCCGCCGCACGCGCTTGGCCAGCGCGTCCTCGCTTCTTCCCGTTCTTCCTCGCCTCTTCCGCCGCCACACCACGCCCCACCCTCCCTCGCGATCGCGGGATTCCCACCCGACTCTGTCCGATTGTGCACTGGAATCAGCGAACCGGTCGCTTTTCACACAGTTCACCATTGGGCAGGCCGCAGTCGTGTCTATCCTGAGACTCACATGACACCGAACACAACGTTGCCATATCCAGCACCGGCACAGAAACAAATGGAGCAATACCCACTCGCGCCGGCAGCAGCGCCGACTGCGATGCTCACACCACAGCCGACCATGCAGGCGCTGCCACTGCCGAAGGACAGCATCCCTAGCGACGCGATGGTGGTCGACAGCACCGCAACGGCCGCGTCGACCTCCCCGTCGACCTCTCGACGACGGAGCTCGAAACATAGCGACGGACGGCATCACCACCACCACCACCACCACAGCGCGAGCACATCAAGCACGACTAACAACTCCGCGACCCCCGTCGCCGCAGCGAGCGCCAGCACCAGCAACAACAAGAATCATCACCACCACCATCACCACCACGCAGGTAGTAGCACTGTCACTCCCAACAGCGCGGCTGCTGCCGCATCGGCTCACGCAACTGCCGCAGCTACTGCAGCGGTGCAGGCGACGCTGTCCGCGACTGCGGAAGCGACGGGACAAACTCAATTGCCACTGTCGCGCGTGAAGAAGATCATTAAACTTGACGATGATGTGCGCGCGTGTTCGAACAGCGGCACGTTCGCGGTAACTATCGCCACGGTAGGCGCGCGCTTAGCACAGTTTTGTTTATTCACGCATACTGACAGGGGCAGGAAATGTTTATTCGGCATCTGTGCGAACGCGGCTTGATCATGTCGCGCGGTGAGCGCCGGAAGCAGCTGCTGTACAGGGATATCGGTAGGTTGTTCTCGGCGCGTGAGATTGAGATATGCGTACGTGCGTGTGCTAATTGACTTTTGGTAGCCACTGCGGTGCACAAATGCGATGAGTTAGAGTTCTTATCAGGTGAGTTTTCTGTGTTTGCATGGGTGTGTAGTATGATGCTGACGAAGTAGACCTTGTTCCGCGCACCGTTCCGCTGGCAAAAGTGCTCAAGGAACGCGCAGTCCGCGCGTCAGAGGGCGATCTGCTTTCCGCCACGGCTGACGAGAAACAACTATTACTACAGCGCCCACACACGTCGAACCCGACCGACGCGGTGCTCGCCGGCGCGACCAACATCCTGAGTGCGCTGACCGCGAGCAACAGCACAGCTGGCGGTGCCGGGCCCAGTGAACCGCAGCGCCGCACGCCGAGCGGCAAGGGGAAGGGCGCGAATGGTGCAACGGCGCCGTGGCCGAAGGGGCAAGCGCGGCTTGTGCTACCGGTGGTGAGCACGTCGTCGCCGACGGCGCCGGCAGAGGAGACGCAGGATGAGGAGGATGAGGAGGAAGACGCGATGGAGATTGATAAATGAGTTCGCGGGTGTAATAATAAGGTTCAGTGTACGGCAGAGTGGTCAGCAGCGGGGCTTGTAGGTAGTAAGCAGCGGGCTGTGTACCTGCTGGCCCAGCCAATCGCGAGGCTCGAAAATGGGGCGCGACACGGCAATTCTTCGCGGTCGCGGCTCAGCGTCGTCGTTTGGTCGTCGGTCTGCGCGCTCCTCCACCACCTCGAACTTCATCACCAACCACTCCTCTCTTCCTACAATACCATGGCGTCCCGCATTGCTGCTGCCGCCTCGCGAAGTGCTGGTCTCCGGGCCGCCTCTGGCCGGGCCTCCGCCGTCGCTGCTCCCGCCGCGAGATCGGTCGTCTCTTTCGGTGAGAAGTCCCCTAGTCCCCACGGCTCCGCAATTCGCATATCAACCCGCAGCATGGAGATATGGTGCTCATCTGTGTGAATGAATGCAGAATGCTAACTCCTTTGTTCTCGTCATAGACCAGACCCGTAGCGCGTCTAACTTCTACACGACCGACAACACATACAAGGTTCCCGACTTTAGCCACTATGCGCGGAAGGACGGCGGCAGTGACTCCTCGCGCGTGTACTCGTACTTTATGATCGGCTCGATGGGCCTGCTGTCCGCTGCGGGTGCGAAGGCAACTGTACAGGATTTCCTGTCAAACATGAGCGCGTCCGCCGATGTGCTTGCTCTCGCCAAGGTCGAGGTCGACCTCTCGTCCATTCCTGAGGGCAAGAACGTGATTCTCAAGTGGCGTGGCAAGCCTGTCTTCGTATGTTCCTCCCATATGGTGGCAGTGTGATCTCGGAGCTGACAAGAGTAGATCCGTCACAGAACCGAGCACGAAATCGCGGAGGCCCGCGCGGTGAATGTCGCCACGCTGCGCGACCCGCAGACCGACGACGAGCGCGTGCAGAAGCCGGAGTGGCTCGTCATGCTCGGCGTGTGCACGCACTTGGGTTGTGTGCCCATCGGCGAGTCTGGCGACTTTGGCGGCTGGTTCTGCCCCTGCCACGGTTCGCACTACGATATCTCAGGCCGCATCCGAAAGGGCCCCGCGCCGCTGAACCTCGAGATCCCCGAGTACGCCTTTGGCGACGACGACAAGCTGGTCATCGGTTAGAGAACGACAGGAAGCAAAACGGCGTATATTATAATCTATTCACGGGCGGAGCTCTACCGGGCGACGAGTGGGCATTGGGGGAAGTGGTATCTATACAGTATGACAATACACCGCATTAGTACTACCACATGCCATGTCCAGTATTGCTGCGCCTAGGTCGCTGTTTGCTGTTTGCCGTAGCATGACAACTACTGGGAAATATAAAAATTGCTCCTCGGAGGGCCTTCCTTGGCATGTAGAAGTGTTGAGCGCACAAATGGCGGACACCTTGCAATTGACTTAAAACGGGTTCGTGGGACCACTGGCATAAGGTCGGCACAGTTGTACACATGAATTCGTATAATTAGTCTTACTGTCCGGTGGCATTGGATCTGCTTCCTGCTGCCATCGATCCACTTTTGTCTCTTGGCCACTCCTACAACTTCTCCTGAGGCGCTTGATCCGCTTTGCGGTAACATGGACTTGTGCACCCTTTGTACCGTCATGCACTTTCCTGCCGTTGTTCTGCTGACACGCCGCAAGTTTCTGCCGACCCCATGCTTGCATGCCCTCTTACAGTCGCTGTTGTGCGCTATCCTGTGGTCGATGTGGCAGTTCAGGACTGTTTGTAGAGCTGAGGGTGTAATCGCAGAAGCACGTCCGCTCCTGTATAGCCCTTGATCTGGACAGTGCGGTATTCGCTCTACTCTGCGGGCTGCCCGACAGCTGCTCACCTCTCTGCCCGCCCCATCCTCTCTTTCCCACGCTTCCCTTACAGATATCAGCTGTAGGACAACAGGTTCCGAAACCCTTGATCACACATCCTGAGGATAATCGTTTAAGCGCATGCTCGTCTTGGCACAACTACACACAAAGTTGCATATACACCAAAACAACGACGAAATTTCACGCTTCTGCAGTGCTCCTTTGCGGGCAGTACACCGCCCCGCAAGCCCTCAGCAACCAGCCACCCCCCGGGAGCATTTCAGTGTGATATGCGATAGTTGTTACATTTTAAACTAATTTAACCCGTTCATGACTTACAACCCAGATATTTTCTCCAATACACCATATGCCAAACACAAACCAAAATAAAGTACAAGATTACAAAAGAGATTATTCAATGTCAAACCGCGGTCGTAGTTCGATCGCGGTCTCACCGTTTGTGTTGCGCGCGTACTTTTCCTCTTCGTCTTCGTCGGCGGCGCAGAAGATGCCCGCGACGCCCGTGCCGACGACCGCGTACTGCTTGAGGCCCTTGTCGAAGTTGCGCGTGCATATGATTGCATTGATGATTGTGACTGTGATAAATACGAGGGTTAGCACGGCGAAGGTGGTCAGAGATTTGCGCGCGGCGACGTATTTCCAGGCTTGCGACGGCTGGTACATACGCGCGAGCTTGAAGATGAAGTACGCCATGCTCGCGAAGAAGATGCTGATGACGACGACCATGCCAGGAAGGAATTCGCGGATGACGAAGAAATACGTCCCCACGAGCACCGCAATAGTAAACGGGATAACCGCAATCGTGAGCGCGAACTCGACGTCCTTCGTGTTGAGCACAATCACGACGAACTGGATTGTAAACCCAAGGAAAAAGAAGAAGTCAAATTTCAGCAGCGTCGTGAAAATCTGCAGCGCGAGGTACCGATGCTTCATGCTGATGTCTGCGCCGAGCTGCTTGTAAATGAACCATCCAAAATCGCGAAACAAGTAGAAGCACATGATCCCCATGGGAATTGTGCACACGCCGATGACCGCGATCAGCGCAATCACGTACGCGTTCATCTCGCTCCACGCTGCAGCCGCAAGCGCGCCCGTGCTCGAGAGGTCGAGACTCGCGGACTTGATCTGTTCATACTGGATGCCGGCGTACACCATCATCGCGATGTTGAACGCGGTCAGCCCGATCGCCTGGATCGTGTTGCGCAGGCGCAACGAGTCGTACGCAAGCACGAGCGAGTACACTTCGCCAAAGATAAATAGTGCCAGATACGTCGGGATTGCGACGGTGACTGAGCGCTCGTCGTCGGCGAGGTTATAGGAGGTGTTAATGTTTGCCTGGAACTTGCCAAAAATATAGCCCTCGAGCGAGAGTACGACGGCCGACTGCACGAACACAATGCTCATGAAAGCGAGACTAGAGCCGGACTGGCGAAAGCGCGTCATTGTCCTAGGGGAGACCATCTCTGCGGGTAGGAGCTGGTGGTGGAGTGAGGACATGTGGAGCAGAAGAGCCGATTCTCCTGTCGCAAGAAATACGCAGCGGCGAAGCACGGGAAGTGTGAGCACGTGACAGCCAAGCCACTTCATCTTTTCCCCGTGTTCGCGCGTCGCGTCGCGTCACGTTGATTATTGTTTGCGATGTATATTGCCCGAAACATGCCAACGACGATACGCGTGCGCGCAGTAAACACAATTAAATACGTGGGAAAAATCAACCATGAGCGCCTGGAAGTCTGCATCCTGTAGAAAAAGTCATCCGTGTCCGTCCCCTGTACCCCCCGCCCGTCCGCCCGTCCATCCATGCCAGAAAATAGAAAAGCAACCAGAAAGCACACAAAACATGAGACTCTCGCAGAGTACTGTAACACAAAACAACAGAAATAATCAAGAGTCATTATGCCCCCCTTCTAGGAAAGTAGCCCATGAATGTTCATCAAGCTGCGCACGTCTTCCTTGTTACGCGTGGGCGAACGCTGCTGCGGGAGCTCTGCAGGTGGAAATGGCATCTGCATCGCAAAGCCCTCAGAGAGCGCACGCATCATATTCTCGCCGGGAGAAGCACTACCCTCGCTCAACCCCGGCGTCACGGCCGAACGCTCTTCGCGCTGCGCCTCCTCACCCGCGACTTGTGCAAACCCCAGTAACCCGCGCGCGTCATCCATGCTAGGCATGCGCCGCGGCTGATCTTCATGCTGCTGCTGTTGCTGCTGCATCCGCGTGTTGTCCGCAAGCTTGAGCAGCTCTGCCTCCGCGGGAGGAAGCGACTGCAGCGTGTCCTTGCCATCCCAGTAATACATGTTGTCATGATACTGCAGCACGCATGGATCCTGCTCCTCCCCCTCCTCGTTATCGCTGCTGCTGTCGCTGTCGTGCCGCCCGCCATACGGGTACATGTACGGCTGCGTGCGAGGCCGCTGGCGCGGCGACCAGCCCGAAGATAACAGTTTCAGCGAACTCGTCGCTTGCAGCGCGCAGAGCAGGTCCTGCGGCGACGACGCCAAACTTGCGTCGCGCAAAAAGTCAAGATTCACGCGGTTCTCGCTGCCGTTCCGACGGTGCTGGTAGTTGCTCGCGCTCGCGGTCCGGCGCAGGTGCGCGTGCGCGACCTCAGGGCTGCTGCTCGCATCCAGGAGCTGCATGTGCGGAGAGGGAGTCGGCGCCTGGAGCGGCGACGATGACGCCGGCGAGGGAAGCTGTGTGTTTGCCTGCTCGGTGCTCGACGGCAGCTTTCGGTTGGAGTGCAGTGGTGACAGCCCCTGCCGAGGTTGCTCCGGAGAGGAGATGCGCGCACGCCGCTGCACAGGTCCATTCACGCCATCGATCTCCTGCGTTGATGCTGGGCGACGACGTCGGCGTCGCGTGGGCTCGTTGTCGGTGAGCTGCAGCTGGCCAAACCCAGGAGTCCCCGGCTTGAGACACGAGGCTGGAAAGTCTGCGCCAAACAGCGGAATCAGCGCATAGCGGATGTTGTAGCATGTGCGAACGGCTAGCATGCGTGCGATGTCGTAGGGCAGCCATGTGCCCTGGATCTTGAGGAAGCCGCCGCGAACGCGCCGGATGACGTTCTCAAGGTCGGGGGAGTTATCAACGAGCCTGACAATGTCTGCCTTGGTGTTACCAATGGCCTTCCAGAGGCCGGTGAGATGCACGTATCCGGAGAAGAAGTCCCACATGATGACTTGCTCGTTAACGGTGTACTCAAAGACTAGACGTTGTTAGTAATAAGACAGGGGTAGGGCTTCGGCGCGTCGGTCGCGCGCGCTTAAAGTCCCAGCACGCGTGCACTCACCGGTTAGGTAGTTCCGTTCATCGGTGGAAGTCGTGTATTTCTTGCGCACGACAGAGGGCATGCCTTGCGGGAGCTGCGACGCGCACTCGGCGGGAACCATGCCGACGGCGACAGTTGTAACCGGGTAGTGCACCGGCACCTGGTGGGCGTCGGCGAGAGCGTACACCGCGTTGACCGGTCCGCGACGCGCGCGCGCTCGCGTCGGCGCGGCGCCGGGGGTAGACGTGGAGGACGATGCGGTCGATGACGATGTGGTGGGCGTGGCAGCGGCGGCAGAGGGCGATGGAGGGATCGATTGCGGGGCCGGTGCGAAAGCTGAGGGGCCGTCGGCGGAGGCAGGGGCCGAGGCCACGGTCGGGACCGGGGCGAGACCCGCGGGGGGGATGGCGGGGGAAGAGGGACGCGCTGAGGAGGCGGCGGCGAGGACCGGTGCGGGTGGTGCACGCGCGAGGAGAGGAAGGAGATAGTGTTGCTGGGGGCCGCTCTGGTGCGCTGCGCGCACGAGAGGGGTCGTCGCTGGGAGGGCGAGATCGGGAGTGCGAGCCGAGACCGGGGATGCGGCGGGTGGCACCGCGACTGCGGAGATCGCGGGAGACATGGCGGTGATGTGCCTGGTAGCGGTAGAGGGGCTGCCGAGGAGCGGATGACAAGAAGCGGGCCGCGGGACCGCAGCTGGCGGAGAAGAGTGCGGGGGCGAGGACTGAGAGGCGCGAAGCGGGCGGCGGTGCGTTGGGAAGGCGCGAGCGGTGGCGACTCCGCAGCCCTAGCCCTGGCCGCAACTCACAAGTGACTCAATTCTCACGCAAGTGCGGCGCTGTGATCCGCCCACCGAGGGAAACATTTCATTCCCGGAGAAGCCCTGCCTATGTCCACTGCCATATCCCCGCCATCACCACTCGCCCTGTTCCGTAGAATGTTGTGCTCCGCAGTAGCCTCGCTTATCCCCTTGTTGCTCCTGCTGCTTCGGTTCCGCTGATGCAGACTCCGGTGCACTCGGTTGTCGTCGCCTCTCCGGTTAAACTAAACTCCGTCGTGCGGCCATCCGCCGTACGGGCATTCTAAGCTACATACTGGTCACTAAGCAAACCTCCTCCCCGCTCGAGCTAATGCTGACACCTCCTCAGCACAAATAACTCCCCTTCGCCCCCACCACCCCGCTGCGGATACTCATGGTCAACACGGCAAGCACCACAAGCATTGACACCAGCTACGCCACCCCTGTCATGGCGCTCGACACCGCCGCAAGCGTCCCTGCTGCGGAAAAAGTCGACCTCGAGCACGACCTCGAGCACGACCTCGAGCACGACCTAGAAAAGGCGTCCTCCACTCCCGACGAGGCCCCTTCATCCACTTCAGCAGCCGCCGCTCATGTACCCTTCCCGGCGCCGCACGACCTAGTCGTCGACCGCGGTATGCGCGCATGGCTCACAGTCGTCGGCACCTTCTGCTGTATGTTCTGTACCTTTGGCTGGGTCAACGCCATCGGTGTCTTCCAGGACTACTACGAGACGCACCAGCTGAGTGCTTACTCCGCCTCCTCTATCGGCTGGATTGCCTCGCTCCAGGCCTTCATCATGTTCTTTGGCGGAGTGGTATGCTTCTCGCGTCATCCCTCTTGCTCTCACTCTGATATCTAACGAGCCAGTTTATCGGCAAAATCTTTGACTTCGTCGGTCCCCACTACATCCTCTTCTTCGGGACCATTCTTCATGTCCTCGGCCTCATGATGACTTCCATCTCCCACACTTACGGCCAGATCCTTGGCTGCCAGGGCATCATCTCCCCCATCGGCTCCGCCTGCGTGTTCTACGCCTCTCTCTCCTCCGTTGCCACCCACTTCCGCGCCAAACGCGGCCTCGCGACTGGCATCGCCTCCTCTGGGTCCAGTCTCGGCGGCACTCTCTTCCCCATCATCGTCAAGCGGCTCTCCAACGAGACCTCTTTCGGTTGGATGGTCCGCGCCTGCGCCTTCATCATCCTCGGCCTCCTCATCATCGCAAACTTAACAATAACCTCCAACAACCAGCACACCGGTTGGCAACCCATCAAAATATCAGACTTTACAAAGCACTACCAAGACAAATTCTTTGTCGTCCT
Source organism: Limtongia smithiae (assembly GCF_038497785.1). Lineage (NCBI taxonomy): Eukaryota > Fungi > Ascomycota > Lipomycetes > Lipomycetales > Lipomycetaceae > Limtongia > Limtongia smithiae. Next base: position 447,884 of record NW_027117632.1, read on the forward strand.
CCTCTTCGGCTCTGTCTTCACCTTCTTCGGTATTCTCATCCCATTCGACTACATCACCACCGCCGCCTCCCACTACGGCATCGACGATAGCATGGCAAACTACCTCGTTTCCATTCTCAACGCGGCCTCCGTCATCTCCCGCATCTCCATGGGCTTCATCGCCGACAAATTCGGTCGTTTCAACGTCAACACCATCGGTATCCTTTGCTCCGGCATAGGTGCTCTCGCAATCTGGATTCCCGCCCGCGGACTCGCCCCCTACATAGTCTTCGCCATCATCTACGGCTTCTCGTCAGGCTCCTTCATCTCCGTTACTCCCGCCTGCGTCGCAGAGATTTCCGACATCCGCGACATTGGCACCCGCATCGGCGTACTCTTCGCTACCGGCTCCTTCGCCGTCCTCGTCAGTATCCCCATCTCCGGCGCTATTATCGGCGATGGTTCCGACGACAAGCGCTGGATGGGTACTGCTGTCCTTGCCGGTCTCTGTATCCTCATCGGCGGCGGCTTTGTTGGCGCGGTCCGGGTCCTCAAGGTCGGCTGGGGGTTCAAGAAGTACTAGACTGCGACGTGTTTTGTGTGCTTTGTATATATATCACGTTTCTCTATTTAACCACTTAAGTCCATTCGGATACAACTACAACGTCTTCACTAATCGTGGATTCGCTTCTGTTGTATAATATAACCAATCTATTACCTAAGTTACACGCTAGTTGCAGCCGCTAACACCGCATCCCACTCCTCACCTACAACCGCGAGCAGTGATGATCATACAACTTCTTCGCATCCATCCACACGCGCGACGACTCGCGCTCGTTCAGCGACAGTAGCGACGGCAGCAGCGCGGCCGAGAATGTCTCAGACGATTCCCGCGGCAGCAGACTCGGCAGGTGGTCGATCGAACACACCGACAGCTTAGGTCCCGCAACTGTCTCAACCGCAACAGTCGGCTCCTTAAACGTGGTCGCAACCGTGTACACCGGGATCGGATTGAATGGGTTCGTAGTGTCGGCCGATACGTCGACGATCACCGACAGTTTGCGCTCCGGCACGTTCAGCGACTCCATCGTCACGAACGGCGCAATCTGCTTGGACAAATAAATACAGTTGATGAAGATATCCGAGTTCACAATCTCCTGGAACGGGCCGCCCTTCGCGGTCTCTGCCATGTCCCACTTGATCATCTTCTCGTCCGGGATGCCGACCTTGCGCAGCAAATCAATCGCGCCTGATCCGCACCGGCCCAGCGCGCCAATAACAAGCGTAGTAGGCAACGCAACACCTTTGCGCGCAACAACACCATCCACCGCCTTCTTGACATCCGCAATTAAAGCAGTCTCATTGGGATACCACTCCACCTCAGGTAGCAGCTCATCATGCTCAAGCTGCCATGCCCAATCAAGCAACCCGATTGCCGCGCCCGCGAAACCTGCGTAGAATCCAAACGCCGCAACGCGGCGGCCGGTCTCGTCCTGCAGGAACTCAATATCGTACAACAGTCCGTTGCCGTCGCGATACCGCGATAGCACATCTTTCCAACCGCCCTGGTCCTTGTAGCAGTGCGCAAACTGCACGTGCTCGTGCACGAGCGGGAACGACTCCTCCGGCAACTCTTTAAGGCCAATGATGATCTCGTCCTTCGGCGCGTTCGGCCAGCAGAACTCATCCACCATTGGAAAACCGAGTCTACCGTTGTTAGCATCGTTCCATAACAGCCACTTCACGCTATGTCAACTCACTCCTCAAACTCAGCGTCGGGAAAAACCCTCTGCGTTGACCGCTCGATGATAATCTTGTATCCCGCGTCCGCAAGCGCCTTCGCCGTCGTCGGGGTTAACGCAGAGCGGTGCTCCATGGGCTTGGACTCCGCCCGCAGGTGTAGTGTAACTGGTGCCGGTGCCATTGTACTGTCTCAAACAGAAGAACTGGAGTGAATGGTAAGTACTGGTTTGAGTAAAGAAGCGAATCGACTGGGCGTTTTATTCGCGAATTTTCGTGATTTTTTTCCTGCGGCTTCGTGCGGCGCACAAGAGTAATTCACGGAAGTGCCTGACGTCAGTCGGCCGCCCCATGGCCAGCCATATATGAATGAGTATGGTATCTATGACTATATCTATCTATGTACATGTCCGAGCTTTGGAATTACTCTTGGCTTACCACGCTCTTGATGCCTCCAAAAGTCAACACCTCCGCAATCTTCTCCGTGCCGGTCAACATCATCACGAGCCGGTCAATCCCCATGCCCCAGCCCCCGGTAGGCGGGAGTCCCCACTCCATACTCGCGAGATATCCCTCATCCACTGCCACGGCCTCTGTATCTCCCATATCGTCTCGGTCCCGCTGCTGCAGCTCGAACTTGCGCCGCTGCGCAAACGGCGAGTTTTCCTCCTCGTACGCGTTTACGAGTTCCTTGCCGGACACGTAGAGCTCGAAGCGGCGCGCGATGTTATACGGTTTTCCCGCACTCGGCGCTGACTTTGCGAGCGGGGAGAGCACTTCGGGAAAGTTGATCAGAAATGTGGGCTTCTTCGCCGCGGCGAGATGTGGACCGATAAAGTGATCCGCCAATTTATCAAACATGCGCGGTACTGTCACGACTTCTGGCAGCGGGATATGCCGTTCCTTAAAGAGCCTATGCAAGAACTCATGCGCCTTATCCGCGTCCGTGCGATCCTCCTCCGTATTGCTCTGTAGCACGTAATCCGGAAACATAACACCCAGGTACTCCTCTAGCGTGGGTATAAACTCGATCCGTTCAAACGGTCTCGAAAAATCGAGCCCAGTCCGTACCAGGTGCTCGTCTACCGCCGGAAAAACCACACGCGCCTTCGCGACGATCTCCGATAACATCTGTTCCGTGAGTTCCACGAGGTCATCGATACTTGCAAATGCCTGGTAGAACTCGCATGTCGTGAATTCGGGGTTGTGTGTGTGGTCAATGCCTTCGTTGCGAAAGACTTGTCCAATCTCGAACACGCGGTCGAAGCCGGAGATGAGTAGTCGCTTAAGCCACAGCTCCGGCGCAATACGGAGTTCAAGCGAGACCGTCGACGGTGCATGCTTCTCCGAATCGTCTGACGACGACACGGAGCCGAATACGGACGCGTGTGTGACAAAAGGCCGTGCATTCGCACCGCCTGCAACATCCGACAGAATCGGTGTCTGTACTTCCAGATAATCGCGCGCTTGCAGAAACTCGCGGACCTGTGCTATGAGATATGACCGTGCGCGGATTATGTTCCGCGCGGAAGGATTCACGATGAAGTCGACGGTACGGTGATGCGATTTCGTGCGGTCGGATAAGGTAACCGGAAGTGGATGCAGACACGGCGAGAGCAGCGTGATTGCACACCGCGCGCGAACTGACAGTTCGTCGGTCTTTGTTCGTGTCAGGGTACCCGAGAGAGCTGCATATTGTCAGCTCCAGGCCTCTTTCCGTCGTAGCGCTGTAAGAACTACTCACATATGAAATCACCTCGTCGCAGCAGCTCCCACGACTTTTTGAACTGTTCTGCATCGACCACGTTCCATGATAGACTCTGAAAACTGTTGAGATGATAAATTGCTTGAATCTTCGACTCCTCCTGCTCGAGATCGATAAACACAAGATTCTTGCCCGCGACGCGGATATTGGTGATCCGTCCGCGCACCGTAACACTCCGTCCTTCACCCTCATCAAGCGCCTGCAGCTCGTCCATCGTGAACTTGTCATATGCAGCCCGCACCTCTGCGATCCGCATGTATTTCTCGTCGCTCCGAATAACAGGGTACATCTCCTTCGGCGAGGCAAGCAGCGCTTCGCGCCGGCCTTTGAAATCCGCGCTGAGGTTGTGGGTCGCAGTGATGCTCGACTTCGCACCAGTCGACCGGGGTTTCGTATCAGTGTTTGCTTGGGCTCGAAGGAATTGCGCAGTGTGGAATCGCGTCGTGCGTAGCGCCGGCGCGTGTTGGTGCTCCGTCGTTGCTTGCCGTAGCGCTCTTGCCAGCACCGGCAGTGGCATACCTCGTTGCATATGCGGTGTCATTGTATCTAAGCCAATTATTAGTACTCATTCAAAATCTCCGAATAAATATAAAACATTCACAAGAGGTAGATCAGAGAGAAGATTAGTTCGTTGTGTGGTCAATTGCGTTGCTATGGCACACGTGGAGACATATGTTTCCTTAACCTCAACAGCTTTCTCATCATGGCAACAGCGAAATCAGCACTAGAATACAATTGGAATTGGTCACCTACGATGCAGTGTGTCCTATGATGCTGCGCCGCCCATGTCGTAGCTGCTCCGTCGTACACAGCTACTTCTTCGTCTCTGGCGTCTCTGTCTCGGGATGCTCATCGCGACCTCCCAAAAAAAATTCCCGGCTGTCAGCAGCGCAACCCATTTTCGCCGCCATTCTCTCCTCCTTATCCGCTCGACATTCTAGCTAACGTATGGAAATCACACATCGGCTCTTTTTGTTTCTGTGCGTGGTATCTAATGCGACTGCCTGCAGAAAATGTCTTTTTTCGGAATGGGCGCGCGCCCGATGACAGACTACGATGAAAATAAGATCAACGCCATCAAGGGCGAGATGCTCATGATGTCGCAGATGAAGGAAAAGTTTGTTGTTCCTAGAATTGCTGCTTCGGTAGTACCTAGATAGTTCAGTGGACTAACACGACCAGGGTGTCCAACGCTTGCTTTGAGAAGTGCCTGCCCGGCTACTACACCGAGAGCGACCTGAACAAGGGCGAGTCCAACTGTGTCGACCGCTGCACCGCCAAGTTTTTCCAAACGATCAAGCTCCTTGGGACGGTAAGTCTATTTCTTATTCTCTTCACAGCCGGATTCTATCGGACAGACGGACCGTGGTCGCGTGATACTAACACTATTCAGGAGATGCAAAAGCAGCAGCAAGCAGCTGGCGGACTCTAAAATAAGCACTCTACAGCCTTCAGTTTGTACACACATTTTTGCTTAGCAGGAACGGCGATTTTCCTGCCAATATCTAAGTGCTCGTTTGATGTTTTCTTGTACATAGTAGACGCCTTCAATCCACGATTCAACTTTAATTCATGTAAAGGTCGCGTTAAGCGGCTGCAGGATTTTGCTCCATTAGTTGCACCTGGTCTTGACGATGAATGGATCGCCGGGAACGTGTACTCGGTAGCATCGGATCATGATGCTACTGAAAGGACATCTCTCATATCCTTCATCCACTAATCCTCCGTCGACATCAGCTGATGTAATTTTGCATTATACAAAACCTACAACACAGTTATAGCCATGCCATCGGCACTCTGGTGAGCTCTTCGTAGACAGGCTATCCTTAAGATTTTGCATCCTTCTTCACACGTATTCAGCTCGTTGTTGAAATACAGTGATCAAAAATGAAGCATAGCTATTTAGATCAATCAAATCTTTCTTCTGCTATCTAATAAACTGACCGACCGATTGTGACATACACTACACTACAGATAAACATCAAAGACGTACGAACCTCGCCAGGTGCAGTGGGGCACGCGAATCTCGCATCTAAGGCACATTGAACAAAGAGAACTGGCGAACGATGCCCGGACCGTACTCATCGTAGTCCTTCTTCGTGTGGCAGTAACTTTTGAATTCGGCCTGTGGTAGTAATGTCAGAAACAACCCGATTTGAATATCAACCAATGCAAAAACTTACCGTCTGTGCAAGCAGTGAGCCACCAAACCACACGGCATTGCGCTGTTTCTTGTGGCTGATAACCTGCACCTCCAAACCGCCGGACCGAGCGCCGCTAAGCTCCTCACTCTTGTGAATCCGCGCGTCGACAAGCTGCTTGATGTCCCGCTGCAGTCTGCGGCCAAAATCGCGGAACATAGTAGACCCACCCGACAACACAATGTTCTTGTACAACCCTCGACGTACATCAATCGGACTGGTCTGGATGACCTGATCGACAACCTCGGGTAGCGGCGTCAGGAAATCAGACGACGCGATCTCCGGGTTAAAAAAGATCTCAGGAGCCAGGAAGCGCTCGTATCCAATGTCGATTGTCACTTTGCGGCCGAGACCCTGGTCGACGAGATACTTCTGGAAACGCTCAGGCTCGCGATCGAATCTGTTGAACTCCTTTACGATATCCGGGCACACATAGCAAAACTCCTCTTTGATCTTTTCAGCAGTTCTTAAACTTGAATCCGGTTCGTTTCGGTCTCGCAGAAGACTCTGGACGAAGTACGTGATATCCCTACCAGCGATAGGGATATTTTTGATCGCAGACGCGATAACGTAACCCTCGGCAACGGGGATGACATGTGTCACACCATCACCACTGTCTATGACAGTACCAGTCAATGATCGGTCCTGGACCTTGTTCGAAGTCCACGACGCAGCAAGCGCAAGAACGGCCTGCACCGCAATGTACAGTCCCGCGCAATTGAAAGACTCAAACATGATTTCCGCAGTCATCTCGCGGTTTTCTGGCGGATTCAGCGGCGGTTCTGTTAGTAGGAAGTAGTGGTCCTCGGGCTCGCAGCGGAGGTATTTGAAGATTGAGTTTTCCCAAAATCGCTCCATGTAATCCCAGTTCTCTACTTGACCGTGGCGGATGGGATAGTTGAGCGCGTAGCCTGTTCGCGGCAATTTAGCCCAGTCTACAAACATGCATCGCACAATCGACAACATACCAGGACCGTTCGACGCGGCCACAGCCTCGTCGCCAATGAAGAAGTCGAGATCTTCAGTGCCACGCTTCTGCGATAGATTGCCGCCGCCGCTGGAAGCTGCGCTGCTTCCACCTAGGAATGCGGGCTTTGCAGACACAGCAGGGCGTGATCCGGCTCCCGAAGTCTGACGAGTCGCAATTGCAGTCGGAAAAATGAACGACGGCGAGTCATTGCCAGCAAATCCAAGCTTCGTCAGACCCGTACCGCTGTGGTCCGTTAGTATGATGACTACCTACCACAGAGTGCAGTCTAACTTCTCGGCCTGCCGCGTAGACAAACCACTATCAGGCAATCCCCCTAGTCCTGACATCCAAATCAATCAAAGAAATGCACGTACTTGTCTAAAGCAAATTGTTAGTACATAATCCCCAAATCAGCCGACGAAGCGCGCGCATCAGCGCAGTGCGCGGCCGCCCCTCCTGTTGCTGATCTACACGGCTCAGCAAGCCTGGGTCAGCGTGGGGCCACACATACCCATAACAACGGCCGGCGTGGTGAGATGCGACATGATGACGGTGAGCAGAGTACCCTAGCCGTGCTCTGAATAGCAGATGCAGATGCGGATGCGCGGACGTCGACCAACTACGCAGCTGGGGACAACGACAGCGGAGTAGCGAGGCGGCATCGTCGTCCGTCCTCGCCGGGACAGAGTCACGTGATTCATACGCGTCCTTCCACTAGTGATAGCACTACGTACACTACACTGTATCTGCTTACCTACATGACCAGAGAACTATATTGAGTTGTTTATTCAAGGTTTAATTTATGCTTCGCAACAATGTCCTTTCTGCCCGTGTCTTCTGTAACAGCCTGCCGCTACAACTTGTATACGGCGCGAAACAAAAACGAGTGCCGGCAGCAGCCGACTATCAACACGATGCAGTCTGTGTGCAAGAGTCAAAGCCGCCGGAACTCAGCTACGGCCGGTCTATAATTTGCCCCATGTCGTGACTCAAATACTGAGCCTTTGTTAAAGAGGTAACATGCACAACCGCATTCCTCACGTCGTGTCGGACGCTTCTTCGTCGGTATAATCTCCGTCATCATCGTCTTCATCCTCCTCGTCAAGCTCCTCCTCGTCTTCCTCAGAATCATCATACGTCCGAGAGCTGGCTCTCGTAGAACGAGGCCGGGAAGAAGAATCGTCCTCGTCTTCTGATTCTGAAATGTCAAGTACCGGTTCTCTCCAGAAGTTCGCATCCGTGAATCGCTCGTCGCCTAGTTGCGTCGAAACAGATGGGAAAAAATGGTCCACCAAGTCCGTCATGTGCACATAAGAACTCTTGTATCCCGCTAGCTCTAATAACTCCATGTGCACGTCTGCATTAGAGTTGATTGTGAAAATGCGAGAGGACGGCACGCCGACAGAGCGATACGACAGAGCGTCCGTGATACGGTTTCCGAAACCAGCGTAAAACGGTGTCGTGTCTTTCAGCCCAAACAGACTCTGGATATCGCGCAAGCAAGCCATCTTGAAGACCTCCGGCTTACGGTATATGACTTCTCTACGAAGTGCTGCAATTGTTCGATCGGGTGACAAAATCACAGGTCCGACTGGAAGCTTGTAGATACCCTGTTCGATGCCTTTCAAATAATGTCGTGTGGAGTCCGCCTGGCCGACGGATCTTGATGTCAGGTACATCAAGTGATAGCCGTTGTTTGCGATATCGGTAAATAGTTTTGCAACACCAGCGTGTGTCCAATCGCGTCCTAGTATGGTCAAGACGTGTCCTAGAGCATCTGACTTTGTGATGGTTCCATCAATGTCGGAAATCACAATCATTGCATCATATCGCCAATAGAACATGCGGGCCGTGCACACAGCGCGGCCGCCGTTGACACTAAACGAGACGGGATTCTCGCCAGGCGACAAATCCAAGCTCTTGAGCTGCTCGGACGTTAACCGCAGTGTCTTCACATATCGCTGCTCCTTTGGATCATCGGAGGATGTATTGAGTGAACCCGGGATTAGTAAACCTGGGGGAGGCGGTGTAGATGGGGGTGTGCTGAGCTGACCAGGCGACTGCGCATCAGATGGCTTTCCAATTAAGTCGTCCGGTTCATAGTCAAACTCCATAGACCCATGTTGCTCTCTATTGTGGTGCTGCAGAGCTCTGTCGCGCGCCTCTTCGCTTGCGTAGATCCAGAGATTTCCATGCTCATCAGGAGCAATCAGCGAGGCAATTTCAGTATTAATTGCAAGTTCATCCGACAGAATCTTCCGAGCAACGGACTCAGCTCGCGCGGTCTCCTCCTCGCCTGCTTTATAGCCGCGCATATCGAGAACAAGATCCCCACTGTCTGTCACTGTGGTCGGGATTCGACTAACGCTAAGCTTCCGACTCAGCTCCTTTGCTCGCTGAATAGCCTGGTCTCGACTCAGGGGTGGACTTCGCGGTCGCAGAATCGGCGTCGAGCCACTGCTGACAGCAGACGACAGTTCTGGATCATCGGAGCGCAGGTTGTTGAGCAGAGCACGGGATAGCTCCACTGAAGGCCAGTTATCTGTCGCCATCGGATAGGCTCGCGGAGCAACCAAGCCACGCGGAGAACTGGACAGAACGGAGTCAGGTGGCGTGCTGCTGGTGGAGAGTGCAGAGATAGTGGTGGCGGACTTGTGGGGTACAGCGACAGGCTGAACGATATCGAGGGAAATATCCGACGGAGGAAGACTGTGGGCTTCCAACATGCTATCGTTAGACCTCTGGTGCGAAAGAAGTGGCCGTCCGTTGCTGCCACTGGAGAGATCAAGATACTCCGGCTCCTGCAGGCTGGAGGGGCTCGAGGCGGACGAGGGCGACGACGCCGCGGAGGATGCGGGGGATAGGACGGGCGAGGTGAGCAGATCTGATGGCACGTCGTTGTCTGTTTCGAACACAAAGAACGCCTCGCCGCCATCGCCGAGCTTCATCATGTAATCGACCTTGCGGCCATTGACGCAAAAGTCGACCTAGGCACAAAGTGTGAGCACTTGATTCCGCGGCGGATATGCACACGCAGACCAAAGTCGCACCTTCTTCTGGGACGGTTGGAGCAATGAGAACTTGCCGAAGCGGATGTGGAAAGGCGAGCATGCGAGATCACCTGGCAGCAGAGGATCAGCTCAGAACGTAGGACCCAACAAGAGTGACATACCATTCTCCTGCTCAATGACGATGACGTCGATGGCGCCCGTGAGGGTGGCGGGATTGAGGGAGCTCCATGTTTTTGACACAGACCCGATCGCCCGGCCGACGTACTGCATTGGCGGACCAGGGGCGGGAGCAGGCGCGTGGAGTGGAGGGGACGGTCTGGAGGCGGCAGTGATGGGTGCTGACGATCTGGCTGTTGGGAACAAGCAGCCTCCACTGCCGCGCCGAGTCCGGTCCCGAGCACGAGCCGAACACGAACACCCCGAGCCCGAGCCCTTGGGCCCAACCTTAACACTCTGGCTGCGCAGGCCATCGCGATTCACTCAGCGAAATAATTCGCAAAGCAGCGCTCACGAACCGTCCTTTCCCTCTTCCCTTCTTCCGCCGTCACCCAAGGATGCTCGTCGCGCTGATCGCGACCTTTGCATCTTTGCTCTGGCTGCTCCACCGCGCGACGCGACTGTTGCAGATTCCCATTCCCACCCTCGTCCGGCACCTCGGAATCGACATCCCGGCGCCGCCACATGTCTGTCTCGATGCCGTTACCTCAGACAGCGTCACTCTCCACTGGTCCCTCCCGGATCGGGCCAGCAGCGTCGCGAAGCATGTTATTCAGATGAACGGTCAGAACGGTATGCGTCTTGCGGCCTCCGCCATCGCGCCGGCCGTTGCTCCTATGTTCACTCAAATGCACGCAGCCCGTAGCTAACGTACATGCAGTTGGCGAGAGCGAAAAGCGCGAGACCACCGTCACGATCACCGGACTAAATCCCGACCAAGTGTACGGCGTCCGGGTTTTAGCGGTATGCCTCTAATTTGCGGTTTTATCTGTGATGAATGTAGTCTGACTCTTTCACTTGTGACCAGGTGAACTCAAACCACTACTCTGCTGCCGGCCAACTGATTCGTCTGCGAACTCGACGCAAGTCCGAAAATCTGGTACTTGCCAGCGTGCAGCCGGTGCAGCCAGAGGAAAGTGCTGTCCCAACGCCCAAAGAAGGGGAGCGACGCAGGAGCTCGACCGTACAGACGCAGTTTCGACGCGCCAGCAGCCGCCACGAGCGAAACAATCGCTCTCCCAACCGCCGTGGAGAGCGCGGAGGTTACACGTCATCATTCACCGCCGCGACGCAACCGTACACAATCGAATCCCTCGCGGCAGAACTCGAGCAGATCCGGTCCGACATTGTGGAAGTCAACGCACAGTACGCGCATGCAGAAGAAGAATACGAAGCCGCGTCTGCCGCTCTGCACGAAGAGCTCGACACCCTGCGTGATAAGCGGAAAGAAGAGGATGCGATACGTACGCAGATGCGCAGCGACAACAAGGCTTTAGAAGAAACCAACCGTGCATTGCAGGCCCAGAAGACCAAGGTCGAGCGCGCCGTTAAGCAGAAGCTAGAGGCTATAGAGAAGATTAAGAACGATTTCGCAAAGTGGGAAGCCAACAAGGTTGCCTCGGAACAGCGGAAGCGTGAGATTCAGAATCTCAAGTCGAATTTTTCGGAGTCCACTAAAGCGCGTGAAGAAAGAAGCGAGAGTGTGCAGCGAGAGACGCACCAGCACATTATCGAACTCGAGGAGAGCATCCGGGGACTTGTCATGAAAATCAAGAAGGCTGAAATGGAAAAGACTCCTCAGTATGGCAAAGATAATACCCCAGACAATGCGTTCGCGAAACTTCTTCACTCGGAAGACATGGAAGACATCAAACTCGAGCGCTCTTGGAGGGAGGTTCAAAAGTCTCTCGAGCTGCGTTATGTACATATTTTTGAGCAGTACCGGGAAGCAGAGGACAAGTCACGCTTGGCAAACGAAGTTTACGGCATTGTTAACACGCAGGGTCAGCAGGTTGCGCAACCAGAGTTGTCAAAATCTGCGAAGCGGCGGAACCGGACAAGGAACAAAGCACGAGCTGCTGTCTCGTCGCCTATACGCTCCTTTCCATTACATGATCCGCGATTCCCGGATGCGTCAACATTCAACAATTTGCTATTCGACTCACTACAGACTACGGCATTTAATGGCTCATCACCATCACCGTCCGCCATTACGTTAGATCTGCATAATAATTCATCGTCTTCATTGGCGTTGGGTGGGCCTTATTCCATGAACTCGTCCCTTGCGAATCTATATCCCGAGCCGGTCGACGCACTAAGTGGCGACGATTTGCTGAGCAGCAGCGGCGGTGGTACGATAAGTCCATCTGCAGATATTCTCCTACCGTCGAATTTGTTTATGATGGACGATTTGCCTCAAGATATTGACGACGTGCGAGAGCTTGACGACGAAGATATTCCCCGATCACGCGTCCTGACGATGGGATCAGAACTGTCTATGGACCTACCGTCGACGAGCTTCCTGCCATCGCTGCACAACACGCCGATTTCGGGTGGAGCGGGCTTTCCGGGACTAAGTTCTGCGGCGGTGACACCATCAGTCACGGCGGCTTCCGCTGTTCAGGTCCAGTCGCAACTGCAACCAGCCGGTGCGCAGTACTCACCGATTGGGATATCGAATCACAGCGCGTCGTCATTATTGCTGAGTCCGCCGCAATACAGCTTTTTCCCTGTTGGTAGCAGTCTCAAGAACTCGACATCATTGCCATCTCCGGCATCGTTGCATGCAGAGAGCGCGTCGCTTCTAGAGTCATTGAGCGCAACACACAGCAATTCCAGCAACGCTGGCAGCAGTGGAGATGTAATTCTTCCGCCCAAACTTCCCCCAATCTCATCTCACCTGTTTACGGTTCTCAACTCGGGTAGTTCAGGGCTCGGAGATGACGAGGATGAAGACGAAGACGAAGATGGTGCCGCAAGCTTGCAACAGCATTCTACGAACTCAAGTTTCTCGAGCAACGGCTTCAGCTTTATGAAGCGGTCGCCGAGTCGTCGGAATATGTTTGGCAACATGGGCACCGGAATCTCGGCGATCGGAACTAGCATTGGCAACATCGGCAACATTGGACGCAAGAAGGACAGTCTGGACAGTCCGACCCAGTCCGCCACGTTCGCATCTGACGAGACCGACGAGTTCTTACTGTTGGCGGACGGTCCACGCACGCCGGGCAGGCGATTTGCGAATCTGTTTTCGTTCTCGAAGCGCACCGGTGATGTCGTCGGCGGGGTGCCTGCTGGGGCTGCTGCACCTGCTCCGTCGGGCCAACGCAGCCGGTTCCTGCTGCCGCAACAGTCAGGACCAGGGCAGCAACAGGCACCCATCGGTACACGTCGCAAGAGCGGCAGCTTTTCGTCCAGCCTGGCTGAGTCCAGTGCTGCAGCCGCCTTTGCTGTGCACGAGCAGAACGGTATCCTTACGACACCCACCTCGGCCATGCCGATTCCTGCGGGCCGCGCAGACGCGCCATCGGCGGCAGCAGGCTCGTCGCCGACACCGGCGACACACGGCAGCAGCAACATCAGTGGGCCGATGAGTACGTTCGGGAGTCAGATGGGCAGTTTGTTCGGGTCGCCGGTGTTTGGACGCCGCGGGGGACGGTCGTTGTGGGACTTCAACAAGGCTGATGCCACGAACGGCAGCACAGGCAGTGGCAAGGATGAATGGTAGTCGCGCCGTGCAGGCGCCGCCGGGGCTGTGCGTATTGTGCATGGCTGCATAGTAAATGATGAATGGTAATAATTATGACGTAGAACAGCGCAAAGGCTTTCATTGGTGCACCACCGGCACAGTGCGGCCGTGGCAGCGTCACGTGGGTGGCTCTGGTGTGGCTGTGTGGCTGGGGCTGTGCAGGCCGCTTTGCTGTTCGTAGGCTAAGCCTCAGGGCACTGGCAGCGAATGCCCTATAACTGGCCGCGTACGCAGCGCTTCTGTTCAATATCACAATTTCAAACGACCAAGTACGAAGAATCACGTATTATGTCAGGCTACTATAACAACAACAATGGCGGCTACCCGCAGCAGAATCAGTACGGCAACAACCAACAATACCCCTACGGCCAGCAGGGCAACCAGCAGTACCCTCAGCAGGGCTATCCCCAGCATCAGCAAAGCCAGTACCCTCAGCAGCAGCAGTACCAGCAGTATCCACAGCAGCAGGGCCAGTATGGACAGCAATATCCACAGCAACAGCAGCAGGGACAGTACCCTCCGCAGGGCTACCCCTCCCAGCAGCAGGGCCAGTACGGCCACTATCAGGGACAGCAGCAGGGATACCCACCACAGCAGCTACAGCAGCAGCAGTACGCACCGCCGCCATACGCATCGTCGACTCAGTCTGCGCAGCAGTACACAATTGCGCCGGAGATAGACCCGCACTACGATCCGTCGAACGACGTACAAATCCTGATCAAGGCTACCAAGGGCTTCGGAACGGATGAGAAGGCGGTTGTCGGCGTGCTTGGCAAGAAGACGCCGGCGCAGATCGAAACGCTGAAGCCGGCCTTTGAGCGTGTGGCGGGCAAGAGTTTGCGTCGCGTTCTCGAGAAGGAGACGCGGAGCGGATCTCACTTCCAGGACGCACTGTTGCAGATAATTTCCGGTCCACTCGCGGCAGATGTCGAGAACGTGAACAAAGCACTCAAGGGTGTTGGAACGAAGGAGTGCATGCTGAATGATATTATCCTGTCAAGAACCAACGCGGAGCTCAATGCCATCAAGGGTCTCTACCAACAGCGCTTCAACAAGTCTCTCGACAAGGAAGTGGCCGACGACCTGTCGATGAAGACCAAGCAGATGTTCGCCATGGTCCTCACTGCTAATCGTGTTGAAGAATGGATTCCGGTTGACCCCAGTAGAGTCCAGCAGGACGTGCAGGATCTGTATCGCGCGACACAGGGCAAGATCGGCACCGACGAGCTACTAGTTTGTTCAATCCTCACCAATCGTTCCGACAACCAGATCCGCGCCATCGCGGACGCATACTACCGGAGTCACAACAAGAAGCTCGTCGCCGTCATAGAGAAGGAGTTCTCTGGCCACATGAAGTCGGCGCTTCTACACATCGTCAAGTCCGCGGTGAACCACAGCACATACATCGCTGAGTTGCTAGAAAAGTGCATGGCGGGCGCCGGCACCAAGGACTATCTCCTCATTGAGAGAGTCGTCAGATTACACTGGAATCCCATGCTCGTCGCTCAAGTCAAGCAGGCATACCGGAATGTCTATTCCAAGGACCTGATCTCCCGTATCCGCGGCGAGACCTCAGGCGATTATGAAAAGATTTTGGTTGCCATGCTGCAGTAACTGGGTTTGAGAGATGTATGTTTAATTTTGGGTCTCGTATATGATATTGATTGCTCTCTGTTACTATCCAGCTAATAATAAATTGCATGTAGCTGTGCTGTTGAAGACACCAGGCTTTATAAGCGGCGTAGAATTCTTTCTTCGCGCCGAGGGTCAAGTCCTTGGCTCTCGCTTCGGCGAAAGTTCAGCAGCCGTGGCACTCTTGGCTGGCGATATGCATGCTCGAGACGCATAATGAGCAGTGACGCGAGCCCCTTAACCACGCCCGGCGCCACACCTTCGTGTTGATCGTCGTCATGTGTACGCTTGTGGATTAGCATTTGTGGACTGGTCCTCCTGATGGAAGCAGCTATTTGTCTGCAAAATCTTTAAAAGCCTGATTTTTGGCTGATCTAGTTTGCGTGATAACGGCAGTGCGCCGGAAGATGCGATCTAACATGACAGGCACCGAATGTGGACTCTTCTACGCGCTCCGGTTCTCTCCGACTACTTTCATTACTTTATCAATCTGAAATGACTTGCAATGGCTATACGCTGTGCTGCCACTGTGCTGCTGAGGTCATAACGCCACATGCAAGCGTGATACCCTCGTCGGTGAGACTTCGGCTGTTGTTGGTGGCACCTATACCCTCATTGCAGGTGATAAATATGCCCTTCGCCATAGGTATCGTGCAGATATCAAGAGGGATGACCAATGCCGTCTATCAGACAGGCAATCTTCCCACCCTGTGCTCTGTTTTCTTGTCCTTCGATATTCTATTGCTCTCGGATGTTATCGCTGTAGCCGTTACTACCGTCTCAGTGGCGTTCGATTTCGCCATCCTTCACTATGGCATAAAACATCAAGAGACCCCGATCCAACGAGCTTGCAACCACCACCAAGTCCTAGATCTGCAAGTTGATCCTGCACGTCAGCCTGCCTTCGCACGACAGTACCCCGGCCCCTCGCATCATTTACTCGGCCCCCCCCCCCCCTCTTCCACCTCGACCTCCGCGAGTTTGACTCTTCACTGTACACCAGGCGAGTCGTACTTAATGTCCCAGTACCTGGTCCGGAAGAGTGTCAGCGTCCGGTCCGAAGCCTCGTCCTGAACTTTTCATGCCGAGCTGGTCGTTTCAACTTTCTTTCCGATACCGACACTTCGGTGGCTCCGAATATCAGGACGACACCGCCCTCCTCGCCTCCATCGATCTACAGCGACGACCACATAGTCAAGGTCGAAGACGAGTTCGACGAGATCTCTGCCATCCCCTACGTCAATCACGATGCCGATCAAGAGATCAAGATCGAGTCTGAGATGTACAACGACACAATTGCTTGAATTTAGTCTACGGTTCTAGGAGTTAACAAGAGCCGGTGCATATTCTTGCTGGCGTTATAAGAGTTCTGGTAGTATAGGAGTTTGGGCATTTATGTTATATGAAATAAGCAATAATTAATAGAGATTTTTGTCTCCCAAATAGCGCCTAGTCTTAGCTATGCTCTTGGAAGAGCTGTGTATCTGCGCTGTGCTCCGGATAAGACGTCGTCTCGCGTTCAGTCTTCGTATGATTTGTGGTAAGTCAGCTTTAACATTACTTGTTGGTAGGAACCAACAGATTTATTATCTATTACGCTTCTGTAGATTGCGTTCGATCGCACTTAACTTCAGCAGTGCTAGTTTCATCCAACGCTTCTGCTCCGCTCTCTTGGTATCCGTAAGAAACCTCGCACTTGACTGAATCATACACCCTGAAATTAAGGCAACTGCGACATGCTCCGTATTCTCTAGTCCCGACACTCCGACGTCTACCTGGAGCGCGGTGCTTGCAGCGCAGAACTCTCGCGTCCGCCGAACCCACTCTCTCACGGAAGGCGCAAATTTCCGCGCCATAGGCTTGTAAGCCGGCTCTTCTCGATCTGGATCTGTGTCGGTCTTTGAAGATAACTGCGTTGCAAATAATAGAAATTCCAGTTCGCGCTCGTATTTCTCAAGTGTGGCAGCGTCGGTCTTGCCACCCAGAAGCCTCAAGCATTTGATGTTAAATAAGTCGTGCTCTTTGGTTTTTTGATAGCTGTTTATCGTCCTGGTCGTCGTTACTATTTTGGTATTGCCATCGCCAGCTATGGATGGCCTTCCATTAATGACAGTCTCACTATGCTCACGGCCGTCGCCGTTGCCTTCAGCTTCAGAATCCTCGTTACCGTCGGACACGTGCTCATCGTCATCGTCTTTGGTCTCCACATCTTGTTCGCCTGGCGTAGCCCCAACTCTCTTCAGTACAATTCTTCCAGTACTTCGGACGCCCACATTGCCGAATTTCAGCACGAACAGGGCAGCACCAAGAGCAGCACACTGCATCTTCTGCGATTTGTTTGCAAATCCTTCCTCTGTACCGCTGTTGATAGTACTCCGTCGTCCCACATCCTTCCGAAGAGTGAACGGTTTCGCCTTGCGGCCCCGATTCAACGCTTGTGCTGCAGATGGGTCGGCGACACTAACGAAGAGTGCCGAAATCGCGCTCATTGCGAGTACTCGACGTTCCTTTTGTAGTTGTCGTGAATACGTAAGATCTGGCAGCATTGTCTCAATTAAATATGGAATTAGCTCTGCAATGTCGGGGTCGGCGGTCGACGGTAGTTGCTCCAGTAGCTGGTCTGACTGAGTCGCTGTTGTCAATCCTTCCTCGTCACTTCCATGAACTTGATCTTCAGCGTCATTGATGTCGTCCAATTCATCATCGTCCAAATCCACATGCTTTCTCTTCCGCGGACTATCATCTGCGTTTCCACCGCCCAGCGCTGCGGCAAAGCGAATGTAGAGCGCATCATACTGACGCTGAGTGATTGGCAAATGATTCGGTGTCGGCTTTGGCAATGACAGAGCATATACAAGTCTATTGGCCGCAATATGAGCGCAAAGATATGCTCGCGCGTGCTCTTGCCGTCCTGGTAGAGGTACAGAGCTGCGTGACTGAGCAAGAAGCTGGGCCGCAAGTCGCGTCAGAGCAGAAGGAATTGACGACAGCGACGGCAGTAAAATCTGTAGCGTCGATGCAAGCGCTTGATCCATATCCGATCGCCTCCTTTGAATAGTTGTCCGGGAAACGCGGATCTATAGTACTGCCGCGACTTCTGCCTGGTCGCCGCGTCGCGGTCAATCTCTTCGCTCAGGCTCAGCTTCCCCTGAATCACAACTCGCGAGGCGCGAGGCGACTGCGGCGTGTCAGATGGAGAGCATTCACTGTTCGCGCAACTCGATTCTATATCAGTATTCCTTTGCGCCTCTGTTTAGTCTACGATTGGTCCGTCACTTGAGCGACATGTTTGGCGTCACCCCTTGACTTCGTTAGGACACACCGATACTTTTCCGGAGTTCCGTCAAAATTCGACCTGAGTACAGCAAGCACTCAATACAACGCCTATCTAGTGACTGAGTTGGACAGATGAAAACCAGATTCATATGCCTCTTCTTTATGTCCTAATGTGTGCTCTTTCTGACGGATTGGCATTCTGAGCAGTTTGTGGGCGACTAATTGTCGTCCGGCCCGTTTCGTGATTTGACTATATCAAATACAAATCCATAAGGCACACTCTTTCACTGGTGCCAACGACGGATTGAAGAAATTCCAGACGGTTATCGCTACACCAGGTTGTTAAGGATATTGGTGAATATATCCTAGTGCTATACGCTAACTACCGTGAAGACATGCGACCATTTCATCATCACTTTCTGCTAAAGATCCCGTTTACCGATCGACGTGACGAAGAAAAGGGCCTGGTGACGCCGATCCTGCGTCGTCACAGCGCCGAGAATTCCGTGGGCAGCTTTGATAGTTACGATTCGATCAGCGATGATCAGGACTACAATGCGAGAACTCTTTGCGCAAATCTATCACTTTACGAATATGCAGACTCTGAGAAGGACGAGATTTGTTCCTGGTGCTTCTGTTTCCCCATCCGCCGCAGACCTAAGTACGGCAAGTATGTGAGCATAGTGACGAGCCCAAAGGTTTAGGGAAGGCTGTACCGCTTGAACTACCGGATCGCTAGGTTTAGTTATCCAATCTGTACTGCTCTCATTGGTAGTTTTGTCAATTCTTTTCACTGCTGCTGCTAAATTGCACTTCTTAGTAAGTTATATTATTAGCAGACGGATTATCAATCAAGAAGCTTCTGCCAAATCCAAAACACCCCGAGATTCTGAAGAATTTCAATGGGCCAAGGAAAGGTTAGCTACTATAGCTTGCTCGTGCCTATCTCCCGCGGCTGTTGAAGCTTTGCAAGCTGTTACGATTCAAATTGTAATCAGGTGAACGAACAGTGTACAGCTAGAGTATTAAGTCCGTCCGTGATCATCTGGGTAATGCTAGGCAATATAAGCACACAAACTACGAGAAGAAAGTCTGGCAGCAAACCTCTATATGATATATGACTAATGCCTCAAGGATCCCGCATAACTCCGTGGCGCAGAGAAGAGATATCTCAAATAACGATGAGAGACATGCAAACAGGTACACAACGAGTATAAAGTTTTCGTACATCTGCTTCAGAACATACTCTCGCAACCAACTTGACTGGTTTCCAAACAATATATTTCGACGTCTTCATCTAGCAATTGCTCATTTGGCAAGGACATCGACACTGGAGCCATCCGAGAAGACTTCGTCGCACTCGTTCACTATTGTAACACGCTGCACACCTGACTTCGTCGGATCGGATATCAGAATAGGATCTGGAGCTTCCTTGTCGATGCGCTCGTTCGCGCTTTGATCATGCCTGTGCTTGACCGCCGTCTGGATACGGTACTTGTACACGAGAAGCCGCGCGCACGACTCACGCCATGTCTCCTTGATGCTCATTTCCTTCCGCGAAAAGGATTTCCAATGCATGAATGCGCAGCTGATGAATGGACGATCGTCCTCTGGCAAAGGCTCCATCTGGGCTTCGACCAAACTGCGATTCGGTGTCACCGGCGTGAATCTGTGCAGGCTCCCGTAGTCGGAGCTCGACGCGTTCGGAGCCACGCAGGATTTGAAAATAATTTTCGTGATCTGCAGCGTCTCATAGTTAGCGTATACATCATTCTGACATCACGACAATCGTCGTACCTTCGCTGCAAGATTGCTTGATTTGTTAACAGTTCCGGTCCTTTGTCCCCGCTTAGAAGAGCGCCTGTGCCAAAGAATCCTTGAAAAGATCGAAGAAATCCTTGTGTTCTTGCTGGACATTCTAACTTGGGTCATGATTGGTGTCGGAAGCATTTGCTGTAGGAGTATGGCGTTAATCAAAGTGCGCTGTTGCATCTTCGTCTCAAGTACAACGCCATACGGTGGACTCTAAACTTGGCTCCTGCCGGAAGAGATGGTAAAAATTCGACATCTTACTATATCAAGGAGGAACTAAGGATGATTTCGCCAAAACTTGTGTTGGTGCGGAATGTGGAAAGCGCGCGTTATCCTTGAATTGCAAATCGGCCTGAGACTCTCCTGATGAGTTGACAGCAATACGAGTACCGCCATCATGCTAATACACGCACTCTCCTTCGTGCGGAACTGCGATTGCTGGTATAGCTCCAGAAGAGGTGAAGCTCATTTGAGTAAGCGCCCATCGACGGCTGTGACGTACTACGACTGCGAGACTAGGCGTATGTGCGTACGGGCGTACGACTGCGGCGCCGCTGACTGACTAAGGTCGTAGCGTAATCGTGACCTGCAGACCTGATAGTGCGGTAGCTAGCCAGCTACAGATCCGCGTCTGTCTTCGACGTCGCTAGTCCTCTAACCGTTGTGCAGTTGGGGTAGAGTACAACTGTACAAATGTACAGCTAAATGTCTGCGTTCTCGTTCAGTCACATCGTAGAGCCCTCAACGATTTGTCAGACAGGGCAGAAGTCACATTAAATCTTGATCTTGATCCACAAAGTCTGCGGCCGCTGGTACCTCTGAACCTTCAGCTTTTCGCGCTAACTCTATCTAGTGTGTCGAGTTCGAGCACGAGCTTCAAGTTTCAGAGTATATTAGTCGCTTCAAGGAGCAGAGTAGAGCTCGTTGCAGGTTGAAACGCTCGGTGGATATCGCGATATTCCGGTGTTTCGTACGCTCGCGGACCAAGTCTGTGGAATTGCTCCACCTGCAGCCGTTGCTAGTTTTGTGCTCACGCTGTTGGCTTCCCTCGCGTTTTGGGTTGCAAATAGTCCATGATATTACGCCGGTTTATTTACTTAGCGCGTGCCAATATCAATGTATTGTATGTCAAAAATGATTAAAATGCATAGAAATATACCAAACAACACCGCGAAATACAGTACCAAACATTAACACT
This sequence comes from Limtongia smithiae, assembly GCF_038497785.1. NCBI lineage: Eukaryota > Fungi > Ascomycota > Lipomycetes > Lipomycetales > Lipomycetaceae > Limtongia > Limtongia smithiae. Next base: position 469,213 of record NW_027117632.1, read on the forward strand.
GAATTGTCCCATTCCATATTATTGCAAATATTTAAAATATCGGCCGGCCGTTTTTATCATGTTGAAGTCCAATCGGTAACAAGTCATCGCTGCTAGCGTGGGCGGTAGGCACGGTTGAGAGTAGCAACGACTTGTCTGCGGTCCCTGCTGAGCGGTTGTCCACGTATTCGTCCCAAGGGTTACTCCGTACTGCCGATGAGGATAACGTATGTGTGAGGAATGGTCGGTTTACTTCAGACTCGATAGCGATGATAGGCATCTTAGACTCCTCGAACGGCTGAAGCTCACTCTCGGCACTCAAAGCCTTGTTGGGGCGCGATTTGAGGAAGAGTGCCATCAGCGCCTGTATGATCATAAGAACCACGAGAAGAATGGTAAGAGCGGCTTGCAAAACAATCAAAACGATTCCGACGATTGTGCTGGTCTCGGCCTCGATACCCAGTTCTTCAACGAACACCAGGATGCACGCGAGTGAAACGATTCTGACAACCGAGATGATGCTGTTGACCACGTTGCCTGACCGACGGTTGAATGGACGAATGGCGACAAGCGCAAGAAACAAGAGAACTTCAACGACGATCTGGCCGATAACTTGGACCATTCCATGTCCATCAGCGAGAGCCGTAAATGCGCTCCGACTGAAAGACGCGGCAAGCATGATGACGAAAAACCACCAAAACTGGGTTTTGAACTGGCCATAGAATAAACCATACCACCTCACCCATGGTTTGTGCTGGTAGAGTGATTCGATGCCGTCGGGGCTGGAGTTGGCGCGCCGAGCGACCACGAAGATGCGAATCGTGAAGCCGACGAGGATTGCGGTGAAGATACCGAGGGTGACGGCCGCGAGGACCAACGAGGCCCACGAATCACTGAGACGGAACTGATACAAGCAGTAGAGAACCCAGGTTCCGTACAATATCATGATAATGCGAAGGATCATAACAATCATAAGCGACCAGTACCGTCTCCGGAAAGTGTCTAGCTTGTGAGGAAGAGTGCCCATGATGTTCCAGATCTCAATAAATAGCCGGAACGAAATCATGCCACAAACAACAACTCCGATGATGATAGCAAAGAACAGCAGAATGGTCATGAATGTGTTGGCGCTGGGGATCATGATGTGGTTGATGTAGCGGCCGATTCCAGCGACCGTTGTGAGGACCTGTAACGCTGTGCTGTCGCCCGTCGTGGAAGAATCTTCGGTAAAAGTAATGCCGTCTATCGTAAGTCGTCTTACGAGCTTGGCAGCTGTACTAGTAGTGGATGAAGTATTTTGGAAAATGACTGCACCCGACTCGTAATCCACAATAGTTGAAGCCTTGAGCTGGGTCCAAGAACTGAGAGTCGTGTTGCCATTGGTCTTGGAGCGCATAGAGTCGATGGCCTCCTGCATGCTTGCCCAGGATACCATGGCGGTGGACCATGCAAAGTTCTGGCTGAAGGACGAGTAGACAGTGGGGTAGACGACGGACATCATACCGTTTGTCGCCATGGACTGGGTCCAGCTCATGATCTCAGCGAAGCCAACGACACTTGACGCAACAGTAGCTCCAGTGGCGATATTAGCGAGTGCGGACACGCCAGATACAACGACAGCCACTGCCGCGATAGCAGCGGAAGCGTAGGTGACCGAGTTCAGACGCGTAGTCTTTCCGTTCGTCAAACTTGAAGAGAAGCAGGCGACTTCCTCGCCAGTGTCGGAGTTTGTGAATGTGAGATTTGCACTACCATCGAAATCTGGAATGCTGAACGCAATTGCGGGAATTTCCGACGCGTACTCGGAGGGAATCTCGACAGATCCGCTGGCACTGAAAGTTCCAGACGGTACCGGGCAGAGGGCGGTAAGGCTGTAGTCGCACGGATCGAATGAGTACTCGAAAATGTCATTCCCGTAAGCGGTAACGGAAATGGTTGCTAAGCAGGGTCAGTTGACACCGCAGGAGGCACTAAGCGGTAGCGGGCGGAAAAGCACGTACCAGTGACATTCTGAACTTCTGTCGACGTGCCGGAGAGGTCGAATGTAATATTTTGGGAGTTCTTGGAGTAGGAGAGGTAGAAGTCGTTGACGATAAGGCTTGAGTTGCCGGAGTCGCAGGAGTAGACAGTGGAGATACTAATGGTGTCGTCGGCGCGCGTGACGCGTGCGAGTGCAAGAGCCGCTGCGGCGATGGATGGGAGTGATGTATGGCGCATGGCGAGTGGTGTGAGGAGGAGCCGGAGAGGAAAGAGTAGGCGGAGGAGGAGGAGGAGGAGGAGGAAGAAAAGATAAACTGGCGCCGAGGTGGGAATTCGAGGCAACGCGTGCAGGTGACGGACACAAACACAGGGGGCGGGGCGGCGCGACTGAAACCGGCGCGAGCACAGGAGCTGCACTAAGCCGCAACGGGAAGAGAGCAAACGGACGCGTCGAGAATGCGACAAGGTGCTGACGCCGACAAAGAGCAGGCGCGCTGGATTATATGCGCTCAAGAGCGCGGAGGTGCCCGCGTGTATAGGCGAGCTCGTCACGACATCAAGTTCTGGCGCTCTTGGCCGCAGCGCCGAGTTCTAGCGACGCGACATTCTAAAAATACAGCCGCGGTCAGGGGCTGTTCGAACGGGGAGCGCAACCCGTGACGCGCCTCTCAGCCTTGCTAAGCGACTTGGCCCGCGCGCCAAGTCAAGCATCTAGGGCTTAGCCCTAATTGAGCCGCAGACCTCACGTGAGTAATACGCAGTCACGCACTTCTCCCAGCCCAGCCGCGCTTCGTGCGTCCGGCGCAGTTTTGCGCGTTCACGCATTGCTTCTCACGTCTCTTCACGACCGCTCACCCCGAACGACTCAGCAGCTCTCCCTCGACCGGAGTACTTTACTTTACACACTACAGAAGAAAGTGCAGCGATGGTCAGTACTCTTCAGTCCGCATGTTGTCGGCTGTCGTGCCTCGTCGTCGCGGAGTCGTGAATCTATTCTCGTCCCGTGTCGGCATTTCGCGACAGCGCAAGGCGCATACCTGAGGTCTCCTAATACTAACCGGGCAAAAGGCCCCCAAGGTTAAGAAATCCCAGGAGTCTATCAACTCCCGCCTCGCCCTCGGTATGCTTTCCGTGTCACGTCTTCATCTGCATGCACCGCTAACACGCATACAGTGGTGAAGTCCGGCAAGTACACTCTCGGCTACAAATCCACCTTGAAGTCGATCCGCACCGGCAAGGCGAAGCTTGTCATCATTGCTGGCAACACCCCGCCCCTCCGCTCTTCTGAGCTCGAGTACTACGCCATGCTCTCTAAGATTTCCGTCCACCACTTCCAGGGCGGCAACAACGAGCTCGGCACCGCTGTCGGTAAGCTCTTCCGCGTCGGTGTTCTCGCCGTCATTGACGCCGGTGACTCCGACATCTTGACCACACTCGCGGCCTAAGTGGAGAATTTTGTTTGATGTCGGTGTGTTGTTGCGACCGTGTATGATTAATATGTACATATCTATTTCCATATAAGACGTAGTGTTTTGTGGCGCTCTCGTTTAGTCAATGCAGTGTTTCGACGTCAAGACCAGATGTTCTGGAGGTTTTTGAGCGAAGTTGAAAACTTCAGCGGGGATTGCGTTGATCGATCGCTATTGCAATAAAGTTCTGCTCGGGCACCCCTGAGCGATTGTTAGAAGCCCTGAGCTAGAGTCGCCGGTGGCCGGAGTGGCCGAGGTCATCAACTATTCGCCGCGGGATTCCAACAGTTCACCGGATTGGCACATATATAGACGACCTTGGGAGGGCAGATACATATCAATTGGCCATATATACCCTCGGCAGAATGTCGAATTCCGACCAGACGCTCCCCAAAGAGATCCCCCTCCCGCCGCCTCTGCAGCCGGCCACCCCACAGAATAGATATGTAGGCTTCGTCGCCGGCATATTCTCTGGAGTCACGAAGCTTGTCGTTGGTCATCCGTGCGTGCTCTCTGGACTTCAGGTTTTGTCACAACAAGACTAACACGCTATCGCAGCTTCGATACTATCAAGGTGCGACTCCAGACGGCGCCAGCTAGCCGATTCATGGGACCATGGGACTGCTTTCTGCAAACCACAAGAAAGGAGGGCTTTAGAGCACTATACAAGGGCGCAACACCGCCACTGCTTGGCTGGATGGCTATGGACTCTGTGTATGTTGTACCATCAACCTCGGCTTGGAGATAGATAGCGTCAAAGCACTAACAGTTCCGCTTCTATAGCCAGCTCGGATCACTGCACAACTACCGGATACTTATGAAGAACCATGTTTTCACAGAGTGGGAGAAGCTACCGCCGATCGGACATGCTATTTCCGGCGTGTTTGCGGGTTGTACCGTCAGTTTTGTTGCTGCTCCGATAGAGCAGGTCAAGGTACGGTCTCCCTCGAGTACTACTATAAGACGTCCGCTGATCTTTTTCCAAGGCTCGCTTACAAGTACAATATGATGCCACCACAAAGCTTTACACCGGTCCAGTGAACTGCGCTGTGACTCTCTACAAGCAAGCTGGCATCCGCGGTCTGTATCGTGGCCTATTCGCGACTATGCTCTTCCGGTCGTACTTCTTCTTTCTATGGGGCTCTTACGACATCATGACGAACTGGGCAAAGGCGAACACAAGTCTGAGTACAGCGGCAATTAACTTCTGGGCTGGCGGTCTGAGTGCACAGATCTTCTGGACGCTGGCATACCCGTCTGATGTCGTGAAGCAAGCTATTATGACCGACTCGGTGTCGAATCCAAAGTTCAAGCGGTGGATAGACGCAGCCAGGTATGTATACACCCAGCGTGGATACAGGGGATTTTTCCGAGGATTCGTACCTAGTTCAGTTCGGTAGGTTTGATGTTGCTTGTGTTCTTCTGCAGTAGACCACTAACCGAAACAGGGCATTCCCAGCCAATGCGGCAGCCCTCGCGATGTTCGAAGCCGTGATGCGGACTCTTGCGTAGTGGTCGCGGCGATAGTCTCCGTAAGCACGTCTACTTGGTTGACTCATTGTATATAAGAGAACTAGAACCCGCGTTACATATGCAATTTGTAGTTTGCTCAGGTGACCGTCGCTCGGTTTCCCGGGCATTTGTAGAACGGTGTTGGTCGTGGTGTCGAAAGACTGAACGATGTCAGTGAGCATCGTCGCCGCGTCGCATGTGAAATCATAGTTTGACTCGTCCGTTGGATGATCACGAACCGCCAAAATGATCGTCGACCGACCAATAGCGCTCTGTGCGCGCTCATTACATTTCTTTTCTAGCAAATGGCTCCTAGATTATCGGAGATCAAATACTACATTGTCACGGCTCCGCCTGAACGCCGATGCCGCGTCGCTATTCTTCAACGTATTCCGTTCGCGACGCGCCTTCGCAACGCAGCCTCCAGCACCAACACCGAAGTCAGGACACTTGAAAGCCGCCCGCAAAGTCAACCTCACCAGCAGATTACGCCCACAATCAAGTGCTACTTCAAATGCGCCGTCAGACATGCAGAGCGCCGAAATCCCCGGGATGACGGATAAAGATGGCAGAGTCGTGATCACGTCCCGGGCTCAGCTTGTGGCGCTGCTAGCCAAGCTGGAGGGCACGAACTTGCAAATAGAGAATGCCGACGAGGTTCTCAAGCAGCTAGGACTGACAGACAAGGAAATTGCTGGCATTACTATGTCTAAGGAGAAAGTCATGACCGAAGCGACCCGCGGCGGCAGCGGCGGGGACGGCGGCGGTAAAGTGGCGATGACGAAGAGCGAACAGAGCGACAGCGACGCCTCAGCAAAACTGCCAACAGGCCTTGGTGCGGCTTATACTTTTCTCGTAATTATGGCTACTATTCAAGGAATTTTCGTGATCAAGCCTGAAGTCTGGCAGAAGTATTTCGCGGTGAACATGCCCTCAGTGCCGCCAGGCTCGGAAGTGCAGCTAAATCCGTTTGCGATCATTACCAACGCGTTCGCCCCTTCCTCGATGGTCGACTGGATTGTTAACTCATATGTAAGCTTCTTTGCTGTTAGGTCGCTTGCGATTGTGTTTGGCAATTTCACGACACTGTCGCTTGTCGTTCTGTTTGCTACTTGGGCGAATCGTGCGCTTTTCATCGAGGCAGAGAAGACGGATATGCGAGCAACGCCGGCTGTGGATGACAAGGAGGAAGGCCAGAAAGAGTATTACAGGGGGTTAAGCAAGGCTACTGCCAATGCCACTCTGGTATTTTCTCTTGGTAAGGATCATTTATTCTCCTGAGTTATGCTGAGCTAACGTGTGTCATAATAGCTGCGTTTGCCGGCTGCATCTTTCCCAACGCATTTGTGCCGCTGATACCTATTATTGGGCCTTGTCCACTTCTTGCTCTTCCGTGCATTGGCGTCTTGTATGTTTGTGACTACTTCCCGCTAGTTCCTGTGATCTAACCCTGCATGTCTAGAACCGATGTTATCACCATAATCCGCCAGGACAAACCTGCGGAAAATGTACAATACAGTCCCGCGGAGGAAATATGGCATCGCTTAACCGTGGAAAACTCCGCGCATCTCTACGGCGCTGTCGCCGGATTTGCGGCGTGGTTCTTTCTTGCGCGGTGGACACGCATGGGCCAGCGCGTGCGGTCGCAGAGTCGCGGGCTCCAGATCGCGCTTTCGAAACAGTTTACGCCGGATAAGCCTCTGTGGAAGTTTTTCTGGTAGGTGGAGAATCTCTGGCCATACCAGATACCAGATTTTTGTATATAGGACCATTTAGCCGTAGTTACATGGCAAGGTTAGTCGAGTGTCTACGCACGGCGCGTATCCGCACTTCGCGCTGAGTGCCAGGAAACAGCTAAAGACTCCAAATTTCATGTAGTTCTTGTTTGAATCTCCTAAAGAGTAGATCACGGAGTGCCCTCTGCATGGAAAATAAACTTCGGGGGTGAAGATTTAATCGATGTGTTTATATGCTTTTGTGAGATTGGGAGCCCAACCCCCTCCTTCTTCCCCGCGCATCATTGCGGTTATACGAGCGGCAGAAAAATACCGCGAGTGCAGATCTCAAACAACGGGCGTCTTATCAGTTGCGCGAGAATACTCATACGCCGTCTAGCGACGACGACGGGATCATTGCGACCAGCACCCAGCGTACAACTGCTCTGTGCTCGCAATGGACATCCCCAGCACCAGCGGCCGCGATCCCGACGCGACGCTGCGCGTTCACTCCTTTCGCCTGCCATCTGCGTCGACCGCGGCACGCTCCTCAGCGTCGACCGCGTTCAGTCCAACGTCCTCTGGGCCTCCGTCGCCGCGACTCTTGACCGCGATGGCCGCACCAAATGTCTTCGCTGACGCAGCAACGTCTGCGGTAACCGGTTCGCGATTCTCGACGCCAAATAGCAGTACACGATTCCTGGGAACGCGCCGAATGACCACGAGCGAGCGCTTTGATCTGGCTCTACAGTCGCTACTCGTCACGCTCGCCTCCCCCGCAGTGACAAGGCCCCTCAAATGCGCTCTCGCATACCTTATTGCCTCCATGGTTGTCTTCAATTCTTCCATATCCGCATTATTTGGTACATTCGACGCCAAGCATCTCGCTGCGACCGCATCGGTATATTTTCACGCGTCGCGCTCTGTCGGAAGCATGATCGAGGCGACTATCTTCGCCGAGATCGCACTGACCTACTCCGCACTGCTCTCCTTCTTCTCCATGTTGACCTCGGGGTTCTTTTACTCTATTGGATATGTGTCCCTCGGGCATTTTTTTGTCCTTTTGATCTTCTGTGGCGGTGGTCTCGGCTCCATCGCGTTTATGAAACAGAGACTGAATCGCGCGATATTCAATACCTCCTGCTCGCTTGCGTCCGTTGCCTTTGCTACGATTCTCATTCGCGAGGGGTCTATCCAGGACGGCCGCGTCTCGTTCTCGAAAATGATTCAGGTGTCGATAATTGTCAATTGCGGTATTCTCATTGCAACTGCGGTGTGCTTTCTGGTATTTCCAGTCACCGCGATCGCTGAGCTCAAAGCTTCCTCGAACAAGCTTCTGCATGAATACGGGCAGCTCATTAAAATCGTCACAAACTGTTTTGTCGACAGCTCGGCGCTGTCACTGGCTGGGTTTGATCACCATCTCGATGCTGCTCACTCACTGCATTCCGCCCTCGACACCTCGCTTCACGAAGCAATGTTCGAACACCACGCGTTCGGCACGGTCAACGAGTTTGCAATACAGACACGGTTTGTGAGGTCGGTTCAGGAGATCCTCCGGCTGATCGGCGGTCTGCGCAGCTCACATATCATGAAACTCAGACTCATGGACATCGAGCCCGGTTACAGAAAAGTGTCTTGTGCCGAAGTTTTTGATGTGTTTGTGCACATGCTCAGTCCGCAGCTGCGAAATATTGCGCAAAACTGTCAACTAGCGTTTGATAAGTTGCAGTTTTCAGCCGCAGAACCTGGGGTACGTGGTGCTCGAACCGCGACGATCGCAGTTAGCCCGGATATTCGCGAATCGCTGCTCCGGGCTAGGGAGGAGTTTAGCAGAGCACGAGACTCTACGTTACGGGACATCTACGCTATGGATATGTTTCGAACTCAGGTGCAGTCAAATAACGAACAAGTCGGCGTCTACCTCGAGGAGATCGTGTCTGTCTGCGGCCAGTTCACATACGGTGTTCTGTGTCTTGTTGAAGGTATCCTCAGCATGTTGGCTGTGATCGATGACTACAATACGTACCTACAGCAAAGTCCGCCTGCCTCATATGACTGGCTCACACGCTCAGCTAGCACCGATGGTATTGACTTACACCCTTATATTGCTGTCATCTACGGTTTTGGCCGATTTTTACCCATTATGTTTAAGGTCTCATCTTCGGACAACGATCTTAAGAACGTATCTACAAACATCCAGGATCCTGTCCGTCTTCGCGTCTGGCGCGCTTTACGCGTTCTCCGTCGCACAGACGTGCGGTACGGAATTAAAGTCGGCATGGGTGCGATGCTATACACTGCACCCGCATACATCGCGGCGACGCGGCCGTGGTTTATGCACTACCGTGCAGAGTGGGGGTTGGTTACATTTGTTATTGTTGTGAATATTTCAATTGGAGGGACTCTTATGACGGCGTTTTACCGGATCCTTGGAACTTGTTTGGGCACGACACTGGCGTATCTCGCGTGGCAAATTGCGCCGGGGAATGCGGTTGTACTGCCGCTTATTGGGTTTTGCATTTCTTGTTATTGCTTCCATATTATTTTGACGGGCAGGCCGAATTCTGTGTTTGGACGGTATGTATTCTATGACTAACTGGTGCGCGGACTAGACTGACGAATTCAGGTTCATCTTGTTGACATTTAATCTTACGGCGTTTTACTCATATAGTATATCGCGTGCCGATTTTGACGAGGACGATGAGGACGAAGGCGGAAATTCTCCTGTTGTGGGCGAGATTGCATGTTCGTGTTCCCATCACTTCTGAAGCAACTTTAACTGGCGCTGATCATACGTAATCTAGTTCATAGACTGGTTTCAGTCACTTGCGGCGTTATCTGGGGTGTGTTCATTACATTATACGTGTACGTATGACCTTGTTGCCAACTTCAGTGAAGCCAACGCTAACTCCACCTTTTAGCTGGCCTATCAGCGCACGTGTCGATTTAAAGCAAAAACTCGGCGTTCTGTGGGTGCGAATGGGCCTCCTCTGGAAATTCAGCTCCTTAGGAAGCCTTCCCTCCGTCTCTCCCACTTCACCGTATCACCAGCACCACAGTTCAACCGCGATGACGATATCTGGTGTTGCGCACGAGGAAGAAGTGCTTGCCAAATCGCTGCTCAAGATGTTTCCTCTGCTAGCACAGGCGAATCGCGAGTTTCGGTTGAAAGGACCGTTTCCGTTGGCTCAGTATCAAAGTATCATGCGGATCACTGAGGAGATTCTGGATTCGTTTTATATGATTAACGTATGTACTCTTGTGCTAATGTGGCGGGATATGCGCATAATCACTGACAACTACAGGCAATGCTCGTGCGTGAGAGTCAAATATCGGACGTGGAGCATCAAATTATCGAGTACACGGAACAAGAGCGTATGTTCTACTCATGATTTTAGTAACTTGCAGATGATAGTAACTTGCAGATGATTCTAACTTCATCAGGTACCGAACTTAACGATCGCATATTCCTCCTCTTTTACCTTCTCTCGTCATCTTTGCGACTTGGTCTTCCACTACCAGAAAGTCTCCCAAACACCGAACGGACGAGGGACAGGTTGATCGCAAAAATCAACCAATTCCGGCTACGGCAAATCCGTTTGGATACGTCATCGTCATTGACTGCGTCACCGGCACCATCGGTACAGCAATCATCCGCGTCGTCGCCAGTCATCTCGCCGTCGTCGAGCTCGACGCGCGTAAACGTCTTGGGCGGGGATACTGCGCCGTTAACATCAATGTCACCTGCTACGCAAGGGGCACCGTATCCGATCACGCGCGAAGAGGACTTTGTTCTGATGTATTCGTTCAGTAAGTTCACCTTGACCTTTGCCATATTTTGTGACAACTGAGCTAACACATATTGTAGTTTTGGCGACATTGACAATAAACGACGGCCTCCGCAACATCGCCGCCATACTGCATCAGATCTACGGTGCCGTGGAAAGTGAAGTCCTCGCCGTAGTATGAGCCTCATAAACACCGTCATATTTTCTTCTTCATTGATTCTGCTGCATGCTTCTGGCAGGCACAGTGTGTACACAGGTTTTTTTTAGTCATATTGTTTGGGCTCACAAAAGTTTTAGGTTTGCTTTCTAAGAAACGTGAATGTGTTCGATTTCAGTTTACAAATTTGTGTTTGTATGTTGGGATGTTGTATCATACTACTGGGTTAGCGGGATATGTAGTTGATGCTAGTATATATATCAAGCTGCTTAATCATCTATAAGAGGAAGAGAAGTAGAGCTCGATGGGGTGTAGCTCCGAGGGTGTATACACACTTCCTATCAGCCTGCACGTTGTTAACATCGCACCGAAAGTCGTGTCGCGTGATACTCAACTGCGATTGCAGTATCATCGCCCTCATTGACGGCGACAGTATATTATCATGAGAAAGCTCAGCTTGTTTAGGCGGGGGTGGTTAATTATACAAAAGTGCTTGCGTTAAACGCGCGAGTTGGAGTGGACGCTCACTACGAAGTAAGAATTATACGTGCCAAAGCGCTTTACAGATTATAAGTTCAAGGAGAAGCAAATATGATTTTCACGGATTATGGAATGATGTAGATAGTGTGTATTACTATCACACCACCATGTCAACCGCTAGACCCAAGAGAAGACGACAATAGACTGAGTCCATTCTTGGTCATCCCGCGGTGCATGCTGCGCACACTGCCCTCCCAGTTACCACCAATAGGAACAATCGACAAAATGCGCTTCGTCTCGAGTGCTTCACTCTTCCGTCGGTCCACGTTAGGGGGGAGCGGATTACTGCGACCCCCCTCGTGCCAATCGGCGTGACGATGATGCTGAGTCGCTTGTAGAATCGTCATCGAATGCGCGAGGGAGGCGCCGGGAGTGCTAAGTGAGGAGAGGCAAACCAGGTCTTCCATGTAAGGCAGCAAAAATAGTGTGCTTGTTGCTAATTGTGATTCAATCGGCATGAATGGAGCAACCTCGCGATCGCTGAACTTGTCGGCCTGCGCCAACAAGTGAGCGCGGATGTTACAGGTCCGCTGCTTCGCTAGTGCATTAATAAAGAAGTTACCGTATCCATGAGATGATTTCTAAACCGAGGCAGCTCCTCACAGAGATTTGGTGAGCGAGCGGTAAAGAGTTGTGAAGAGGTGTGCATCACTGATCCACGAGCATGTTAGTAGAGATCACGCGCATTCATGAGGCGGTTGACATTCGCAAGCAAATGCGGATCGGTACACGGATGAGGTGGACGAAAGAGAAAAGAAAGAAAAGCGGTGAAACGGTGCAGATTTATAGCTGCAGCGCCCATTACCGATCGGCTTGCACACTGTTAGCGGCAGCGCGGCAAAGTCGCGTCGCGCCGTGACTTAACTCTGTCCCGGTTACCAACCGAAAGTCTGCGTGTAAACTAGAGAAGACAGCAGGATAAAAATGCCAATGTGATTGGCGTGCATTTACGTATGTGCAACCCTACACGTCAGAAGGCGATCGTGCTGCTGCCAGCGGCGTCGCGTGCGAGGCAGGACAACTGGTGCAGAATCACGCGTGACAGGCACAGAAGGACAGGGAAAGAACAGGTCAAACTATCACAGAATATGAGGAACTCAGAACATAGCACGTATATCTTTGAAAAGGTAATCCAAATGGCTAAATGATCGAACATTAGTTACGCCGAGAAGGCAGTCTCTCTGGACACGCATAGATGGGATCGATAACCTTGCCCGACACGGCGCATCAACTTATTTCTCTGTACCGTCCGCATTCTATTGAGATCCTAAATTTGGGCGAAAAGTGGTTCAAGTGTTGGGTGAGCTTACTATGGCGAGCATTCGCTGCGACGCGTCGAATTAAAAGGTTTTGTCTCTCAACACGTCGCCGGAGCGGTATCGTGAGTGACACCACCGCATTTGTACCAAAATTTTTTTCCAAGCCACACAAATCTGCTGCCATATATTCTATCTTCCCAGACAATATGACTTGGTTGAAAATCAGAATGGAGATGTACCATGGATTCCACGTTCACAGCCGTTTGCCCCGTCTCCTCCGTCTTCTCCCCCCTCTTTCCCAAACACGCAGTGCAAGTTACAACGGAACGGGAGATCCCTCCAAATTATTATAATACAAAGCTCAGAACAGAGAGACACATACATTCGTGCCCTTACACAACAGCAAATATGAACACGATACCAGCAAAGCAGGTGATAACAAATCATTCCTCTGTCGCCGCAAACAACTCCTAATATCCCGAAACTCCTTCACCGTCTCTTGTATTTCTATTATCACGGATTAGCTCAGTATCATGTTCACAGAACTAAATAGCAACTCACATCTTCCATGTTCCGCCGTCTCTGCGGATCGACTTGGTTGTTGACGCCCATTAAAGTGTTGGACACTGCCTCGGTCGCGCCAATCATCGTCCGCAGCACAGCAACAGGCGCAGCTCTAGCAATAGCCACAGCAGCTTTCTGCACGCCGCCTTGTTCACTAGCTTCGGACGGCAACGCAACCAGAATTTGCTTTGCGGTTCCGAAATTGCGATGCAGGCTGACATACGCGCGTTGCAGTCCCTCCGCAATACTGGTGGGCTGATCGGCGTACATGCTGATCTTCTTCGGTCCTTCGTCTTCGCTGTCAGAACTATCAAAGCTGGACCGCCGAGCTCCCTCGCCCGAGCCTGCGGACGTCGACGGCTGGCCGACGATGAGAGACTCAGCATTTTCTAGCATACTTTGCGTGCCGACCGCCAGCTTCGCACCCATTCCGACAAGCTCGTTCGTCGTGACCTTCGCGAATCGTCTTGCACCTTTCTGAATACTGCGCACAACTCTCCCATCCTTCTTGTACTCGCGCACCGGAACAACAATCAAATCGCGTAAACCCCCTCCCAGTTTCACAAAGGAGCGAACCGGAGCGACGCCAGCCAGAACATCACCAAGCTGGGTATGCTGGATATCCGGAAGCCAAATGTTTTCAAGTTCCTTGAATAAACGCGGAAAACCAAGAATACCGTACAAAACAACGCTACGCAGAACAATCTTTGATTCGTCCAAGACGAAAAAATTCGCAAATTCAGTCGTGTGGCCAGATCTCAGACCAGCGTAGTCCACTTTCTTCGGCTTGTAGTCAAGCTTGATATTGATATCCTTAAACTCCACGCGCTGAAAATAGGACTGTACTCCAAAACTAGACGTCGGCCGACCATCATCCTTGAACTCAAAGAATCGAGTGAAAAAATCAATAACATCCTGATCAACGTAGAGTCGCAACGGCAAGACGTTCACTTTCAACACGAGATCAACGGTCTTCAACAGAGGATCAGGCCGTACGTTAAGCATCTCGATATGAGCCATACTACTTGCTTCCTCGCGAGAGCCAGCGGAATGCATGTACGTCGCAAACTTCCGCCAAGTCGAAGTAGGAACATTGTCAAAAACCTCGAAATCCCGCACCTTCAGGTTCATGGTATCAGCAATAACTGCAGTTTTGGCGTATGAGATATATTCTAAGCTCACTCCTCGCAGCTCAATCTGGACCTTGTTTGCTCTGGATCGCTTGAGCTTTAATTTTGGTCTTGGAACGAAACCTCCAGACCTGTGACTTGTACTGTGCGGTACACGTCCAGAATAGAACGAAGACGAAACCTGACTCGTCGTCTCACTGTTCCCATCAATCTCCCGATTAATCGCGTCGGTAAGGTCGTGAGGATCATTTCCATAAGGCACGCCAATATAGATCGAATTGAACAAGGTATCTCCAATAATAGAATCATCGTCGGAGTCGTACCGAGGACCGCCTTGGTGCTTCCTTCTTAAAGCCTCAAGCGCGCGATTTTCAACTTTCTTTACCGCCTTGGAAATCAATTCTCGTGTATGGGGCCAGTCGTAACCATCGTGAAGATTCCATAACACATGTACATCGCGGACATTAATAGTAAATAGTTTCTGCTGGCCGTATAAAATTGACGTCTCCATGAGTGACTTCCGTCCGAAATGCTCTTCCAGAATCTCGATCTTGTTGATGGCGTCACGTATGTCATCATTCAGCTGCGCGTCAACTGGCTCATCATCGTCCAATGCCAAAAGTGCATTCTTGCTCGACGGTTCGTCAACCAACTGCAAATCATCGAACTCAAGAAGTGTCTCCGGCTCCGGACTGCCAATCGAGGTAGAAGACGTGATATCGCTAGTCCGGAATGATTCGGGCTCAATTAGTTCATCATTTGACACCGCCCTATCACTCGTGCCTTCATTGTAATAGCTTTCGACTTGTGCGCCAAGGCTCACGGCCTCCTGAATCTTGAGCTCCGTGTCAGGAGACGACTTCTGATATGATTCCGCGTCAAGAATAGAATTTTCAACATAGTTGTTCAGCGCATCATGCCTTGGGGGTGATTGCATCTTTGCGCCTCTTGCGAATGCATGAGGATCAACAGAAGCTAGCACATCAATCGACGGAACTTCGACTTTGTATCTCTGGGACTGATCCAAGGGCTTTCTGCCACCGTTGCTAGTATGACTCCAAATTTGGCCACTGTCAGTCCCGACTTCATCTCCATCCTCAGTCGACGCTTTTGCAGCAATTCCAAGACCGTTTATAACTTCAAGTAAAGTCTGAGTCGAGTCTGCGCAAGATTCGATGAACAATAGATCGTCGCGCACTTCGACCGTCGTGCTCTCGTCCTTGATTAGTCTCATGTGTAGGGATGCCGACGAAATAGACGACACATTCACGTAGCCCATGTCGGCAAACGGTGTCAAGTGCTCGACGATTTTGACTCTGTGGTGGAAATACGAAGGCTTCCGCTTGATATGTAGATGCTTAACATCATCAATCAGAAACAACGTAGCTCGGCGAAGTTGCAATTCAAAAGTCGTGTCGCTGAACGAGTTGTTTGAGCATCCTTTGCCAGTACCATCTGTTATCACTAGAAGCCCCTTCGACGGCGCGCCAAGCGGATTTAAACCAATAGCGCAGTCGCGCAAGCGCATATCATACTCAAAATATGGTCCATTGGCCTTTAATGTCGCAATCGAGGCCGAGAGAGAGCTCACAGACGGGCGTTTAGGTCCATAATCGTCATCTGCGTCCGCGTAATCTTCATCGTCAATCTCTGACCGCATTGAATCGTTTTGTTTTGTAAGAAATTCGTAGTCCCACGGTGAATCCGGCCTGCGAATTCCGAATATACTTTGTGCCACCTGTTCAGCGTTAGGCTCCTTTTCCTTTGTACTGGAGAGTGCTGAGACAAGAAGAGCGACGAAGTCATATCGATATTCGAAGCGCATGTTGTACAGCCGTAGTCCAAATTCTCTCGACTTGCGGACGGAAAATTGTAGCATGTAGCGGCCTTCAGCCCAGTTGTCCAATACTGGACCAACTAGCTCAAACTGATCTTCTTCTTCATCGCTTTCATATGGCGTCAGTCGAGTAACGCTCAGCTTCCGTACATCCACCTTAATCTCTTCTTCTGAAAAAAAACTCGCTATCCGTAACTTTGTCAACGCGAAAGAAATATCGCCAATCGTGTCTGGCATTTTCAAGAGAAGTACAACGTCGCTAACTGAAACAAGCTGTCCTGGACTAATCGGTCGAGCTGGCTTGCTTTCATGAAATCGAACTCGAGATGGTAGCGGCGGCGGTATAGCTCTAGAAGGTGCTCTGGCAGGTGAATTTAACATACTACCTATTCTTTGGAAATCTTTCGACAATGACTGGATCAAATCAGAGAGTAAGCCAAGCGAAGTGCATTCAAGATCCATTCGCGAAAATGATAGATGTGCCGCTAATTTCCGCGAGTGAATTTCCTCTGGACTTTCTTGCATATCGTACTGCTTCTTTGGATTGACCTCATAAGCGAGATCATGTAGATGAACAGATGTCCCCGGAATCTTCACTTCAATACCGTCCGACTTGACATTGCTACCGATTAGAGCAAGTGGTTTGATCACGATATCGATGGTGGCGTCCGGTCGACTGGTCAGAATAACCAAATGAATATTGTTCAGTTTTCCGCTGAATGTGAAATCACTCTTGGCCGTCTCGTCATTATTTCGTGATGGCCAATCCAATGACGAGTGTTGTAACGAATTGAGAACGCCAGACAGAGTATTAGAGAACAGCGCAATTTCCTCAAGAGCATCCATATTGGCAACAATTTCCAGTGGCTTCGAAATCTCCAAAGCACACTTGGATGGTGTGTTAATTAAAGTTATGTCCGGAATCGATGTGTCAGCCTGAGAAAAAGACAGTATTGTGTGTCCTGATCGCATAGCCGTAATTGAATCGACCTTGACGATGCTCGATGTCGTCTGAGTTGCATTTGTACTGTATGGATTATGTAGATCATCCTTTGAGTAAGATTGTGATATCAGCGCGTATATGTGCTGTAACACAAATACTGTCTTCTCCATTGATACATATTGGCCATCTTTGTCCAGGTCAGAAACTGGGCAGATTTCGAATCGTTGAATTCCAATCTTGATTTTTTTACTTCCGTCGCCCTCCGGAGTAGTTCTTACAGAACTATTAGACGGAGTCTCGTAGTTTCCGAAATACGCCGGTGTAGTCTGAGCGACTTGTCCTCGTGCCTCATAATTGCCTAAAAATCGTTCAGTAAGACGGATCAGAGCATTAGCGACGGGCTCCATTTGAGCTAGACTTGATTTGATCACGCCAAATTGTACCTCGGTCTCGGAAAGAAGCGGAGACAAGCGAACATCGATCCTGTCGCACCATAACATACGTGGTGAGCTTCGAGGTGAAGAAAGTACGCCATTCCCAGAAACCGCGCTGCTTAAAGACCGTTGTGTTGGCGTGTTGCTTCCGTTAACTTCGCTTGATCCCAGCGCGCTATAATATATACTATGTGCTTCTTCGCTAGTGAAAATCGTGCTCTCAGATAGAGAGTTCCCTGATTGATTTGATACACGACGCCGATTCGAAAGATCGAAAGCTCCTCGTTCGAACTGACCAACAGGTGACGACGATTCGTTAGATGAATCAGACGAGCCATATATGGAGTGCGAATAATGCCGTTCGCTAACCGCTGAATTTTCTTTCAATGGCAACTCCGTGTCTTCAGCACTTGGAGGAAGAGAGAACTGAATATCCGAGAGACTAAGCACGTGTACTCTGTTCTGGTCCGTCTTGAACTCTGCTTTCACAATGCTGCCCTCAAGAACAAGACCGTCCAGTATCGTTCGGACCGACAAGTTATTAACAATGATAACAACATGGTCCTTAGCATGATTGAGAAACTTTGTAACATAGGAGTGCAGCGTCGTCCCCGCAAAGCCAGGTCCGTAACCCACTTCATCCTCGTCATCAGATTTCTCCGCAGATCGCGCGTCGTCCTCATCCTGGAGATGTAGAATGGACTGTTCGAGTTCAATCTTGCGGGCAGGCGACTCGCTCTCGATATAAGACATAGCCAGATCGCTAGGTGCCAGAGGCAGCGAATCTTCGATTGAGCTGATCGAGGGAGATGGTCTACCTGTTACAACCACATTTGAGAGCGTGACCTCAATGAAACCGGTAGAGAAATTCGATGTAAATTTAACTTCGATTTTACCGACGACTCCATCCTGCAGTTGCATTCCAGGAATAGACACAGCCTATAAGTCAGCCTTGTCAGTACGCGAACTGATCACAGGCGAGAAGATTCAACCGCTTACCTCGACATTTAGGCGGAGATTCTGCAGACTGATAGAGTGCTTGCTGGCAATTTGAACATCCAAGTCGGCGAGATCCGGCTCACCGATTACGGCGACTTTGGTGAGAATATACCGGGCCAGACGATTCTGGATATTCTGCGGTAGCCATGGCGGTCGCATATCTTCGGGACTGCTGGCTGGAGAAGAGAACTGCGGTCTACTGCTCTTCTAGACCACTATGACGTGTTAATATATGTATCGAAAAGGCAACCAGCCTATGAATCTGAAGAGTTGTGCAAGACTCCGCGAAGATTCAACGCTGTGCTTAACAGCAAGCAGTGCCCGCGATCCCATGACACTTACGATGTAGCTGACTCTAGAGTGACAACGCAGCAACAGTAGTCGCAGCCGGCAGAGCACGCGTGATATAGCCAAATCTCATAGGCAGGATCAGGTCGCACTATTCGCAGGATGGACGAGGATATGTCGGCCGCTCGTGGAAGGATAGCCGGTACTCAACGATGCGTATTGCTTGCTGCGCTGTCTAGCACTCTCTGAAACCGGAATTCCGGGTAAGTTGGGAGGTTTCCAACACCCTTGGACCCGCGTTGGTGCTGGGACTCATCAGCAGAAATCACCACACCAAGTACAATGTTCACGATCCCGTACATTCCACGCTATACTTTCAAAGCGCAACTGCCAGTCTTAGATATAATGCTTTATTTTCGATATCTTGTGAAAGAATTTTACAAAACAGCTTGGCAGCCGCAAAAAAATTTATTTCGGCCCTCAGACACGAAAACAATTATTAGCGATGCTTAGTTTCGATCTAAGGACATCAGGGTTATGAGCCCTGCGCGCTTCCACTGCGCCACATCGCTTTAACATAAAATAAAACCTTCCCCATATAACTATACCCCAAAATTAAACAATCATGTGATATTTCCCGCAACTGATGTAATCACTTTTACATATTTCAAAGTGTTATTAATTTAGACAATTGCTCAAAATGCATGTCGGCTCTCAGCCAAACTGACGAACAAGCATGCGTGCTTCTGTCCTAACTCCGAATCCATGAATAGGACCGTGCATGTTACCACTGCTCCTCTCTTAGAGCCATGATAAGAGAACAAGTAAAACAAACAAAATTTCTGCAAATAGTGAAGTGGTTGAAAAGGCGAGTCAGTTTAGTTATGTTATCTGCAAGCTTCAGTGGTCTACCTGCGATAATTTACTGCACGTCGCAGAGAGTACCGCAGTTCTTGCACGTCCGGAGCTCCTTGTTTTTTGTAAAACTGATGACCGCGTCCTTGATTTGTGAGCCAAGATCAGTGCAGTGGAATCCATCTTCGTGGACGATTTCCTTGCAGTTTTGACAATACCAGCGTAGCTTGTCGACTGAGCCTTGCGGACGTAATTGCTCGACAACGACGCCAACTGTGTCTGCAAATCGAACGGGGTTGTGCGGTACGTTTTCTAACCGTACACAGTTAAACAGTGAAAGATGGCGATTTATCAATTGAGACTGTACCTGGCAGCATGAACATGTCCCCTTCGTGGATATGAACATCGCGGAATTTCCCCTCATCCACGATCTTGAGCAACATACTCCCTTTGTACTGATAAAACCATTCTGGCGTCTGATTAATGTGATAATCTGTCCGCTGATTAGGACCTCCGACAATCTAAAACTCTTTAGAATGGCGTCTTTTCGCATGCCGTGACTCATGATCACGTACCATGACGGTGTAACCTCCACGATATACGCAGAAGTTGTTAATGGGCGGCTTCAGAAGATGAGAGTTCTTTAGCAGCCATTTCGGCAGGTTGATAGGCGGTCCTAACGGCATTTTCTGTGACTTGAGCCTACCAGTCAAGCCCGTGAGTGCAGTTGTCAAGCGGGGTTGCAGAGCTGATAAACAAAGTTGGGGGAATGAAATTGGCTAAGACTATGCGGCGCATGCATATGACGTCAACTCGAAAATCTATTTGTCATTACACTCCTCACTCGCACCAACTAAGAGATAACTAGAAGTCATTCACCAAACGAAATCTCAAAGATTTACAAACTGCCGTGTCGTAACCAAGGCCATCAAAAATTTACTCCTCATTGTCGTGAAAAACCTCGATACCCCAATTGGGAGCGACAATGCGCTTGTTGGTGGTCTTGTAGATCAAATCGATAGCAGCTATGTCGGCCTCGTCCAGAACGACGTCTTCGAAGTTGCTGATGATGCGTTCTGCAGTGACAGACTTGGGTAGAACTGAAGTACCGCGAGAGATACCCCAAGAAATGAGAATCTGGGGAGCAGTCTTCTTCAGCTTCGCAGCAATGGCCTGCACAACAGCCTCCTTCTGCAGAGGCGCGTTGGTGGAACCTAGAGGAGAGTAGGCGGTCATATGAATGCCCTTCTCCTTGGTGTACTTGAACAGCTTGTGCTGGGGGAGGTAAGGGTGAAGCTCGACCTGGTTGACGGCGGGGACTACCTTGGTAGTAGGGGCGGTGAGAAGCTTCTCGAGGTTCACGGTCGAGAAGTTAGACACGCCAATAGCACGAGTCTTGCCTGTCGCCGGGAGCTTCTGCATAATCTCCCAGGTCTTGACGAAGTCCCAGTCCTTGTCGAGGTCACGACTGCCATCGGGCAGGGAAGGGAAGCGTGGGTCATTGCCGTGCTCGTTCATCGAGACCGGCCAGTGAATAAGGTAAAGGTCGACGTAGTCAAGTCCGAGAAGCTCCAAGCTGATATCAAGAGCCTTCTCCGGGATGCGGTGGGATGTTCCCCAGCTATGTCTGTGTTAGTAGTCTGCAAATTTGTCGTCAATGCCGTCGTAGACTTACAGCTTGGTGGTAACGAAAAGCTCGTCACGGGGAATGCCACTGTCTTTGATGGCCTGGCCAACCTCTGCCTCGTTACCGTAGATCTGCAACCATTAATCCTTGCCCTTGCATGGTAATCACTGTTACTTACCCACGCTGTGTCGATGTGGCGGTATCCGGCCTTGATGGCAGTCTAAAATGCGCCGAAATCAGCATACTGCCACACAGTCACCGCTCTTGACCGACTCATGAATCGTACCAAAACCGCCTCGTAAACCTCGTTAGGAGCAGACTGCCACGTTCCGAGCCCAAGAGCAGGGATCTTATGGCCAGTGTTGAGCTGGAAATGACGACTGATGAATGGTAATTGTTAGCTCGGAAGTTGCACATCTTATCAGAATGAACGAGGCAGACGATATTCGCACGTACCCGGTAGCCATGTTTCGAGCGAATGAAAGTCGATGGATAGCAATTGAGTATGCACACGGTGTGCTTTGGAACGCTTGTGATACACAAAGAAACCTAGCGGATCTCGAGGTAGGATACGAGCAAAGCTAGGGTGGGGGTTGCGAGAGCGCCAACATGGTTTCCTCGAGTTTCGGCGATAAATCGACTCCTCGCATGATCACGGTATAGTATACTCTGTTCAATTCTTTCTTACAAAGCCGAAACTGCATGTCAGTAAGCTCAGTAATAACTCCAGCATTGATCACAGCAATTAAATATTATACATTAAGAATTAAAGATCAGTTTATGGAGAGCCAACCACTTCAATAGTCCTCTGATCTCTAGAATCCACTCGACGCCATGCAATAACACAATCACCATCCGTCCATAAGCGAGTAGTTGATCATCATCTACCCTTGCGCATGCTTCCCGTTCTGCCATAAGCTCCCACTGACACTAGTTCCTTGGACCGCTGTAGTTCCCAGAAAACCTCCTCTTCAAATTCCTTGAGCGCGCGCAGCTCGTTTCTTCCAAATAGGAAGCCAAGCATGCCGTCAAGAAGGCCACTGAGAGCAATCATCACGGCGCCAAACATAACCAAAAACACAGGCCATCCCATTTTGACCCAAAACACGCCGACATGAAGCGCAACCACGGCGACGACAGATAACCAAAAATGCAAGATTCTATAAAACTTTTGGGCCAGCGCCGTCGGACGGTATTGTTCTATAATGCTCAATATTTCCTCGTAGCTCTCAATAGAAAGATTCGGAGGTCGCCGACCCTCCTGCACCTGTGCGTGGCCTGTGTTCACGGACGACTGCGCTTCAGGCAGAACTCGAAGAACGACGCGAACTCCGAAGTGATCTGAGACAGAGCAGTTAAGTCCAGGAATTCGATCCATGAAAACCACATTAATCATATCCGCAGTCGACAGGCGCGACGAATGGAAGCAATAGTCTAGTCTCTGCGCTTCAGATATATCACGGTCCGCGCGCCACGTGTTCAGTTTGGAGTCGCACGTCACTCCGAGGAGCTCAATCTGGTCTTCAGGCGACAATGACGCCGCGCGGATATTTTCCCGGCTGTTGCCGTGCACTGTAGTCCAACTGTCTGCAAGGCCTGCCCGTGCCGTTAAGAGCGCGTAAGTCAGACTCTCCGGACGAGAATTAAAGTCTCCAACTGCAACTGCCAGATGTCCGCGCTCGACAGATGCACGAATCTGCCTTGAAAGCTGCCAGGCCTGTGAAGTCCGATGGCACACATAGGAGGCGTCGCCCGGACCGTACGGCGCATGCATGTGCGTGTTGAATACTTCAATCGGTATTCCACAAGGATGCCGAATGACCGCACTAGCAATGCCCTTTCCCACATACCAGTCACCTCGGAAAAAAGCGGATGGGCGACCGTTGATTGTGTACGGCGTCATAGTGACAGATTCAATAGGAAAACGGGACAGAATTGCTAGGCCGGATCCAGCCAAAATACCACTGTAGAAGTACTTGGCGTAGGGAAAGACTTCGCGAGTATGATATCTGATATCGTCGTAGTCGCCTTGCACCCAGCATTCTTGCAGCGCAATGATGTCGGCGTCGGCGCGAGAAAGCATGTGGGCAATGTAGTGCATCCGCTCGGTTCTGTTTTTTGACACATACTTCAATCCCCTAACAGTATTGTGAGTAAATTGCACAGGTACAGAACCAAGCAAGAAACACATACCAACAGTTGAGTGTTATTATGGAAAACTCGAGCTCCGAGGCGTCACGGCCACCGGTTTCGTTGGCCATGGAAGACTGTGCAGATGACGTCGACATCTGTTGCAAGGATATTGCTGATTCCATATGGACCCCGGACGTTGATGAGGCGCTGAAGATAGGAAGCGCTTGATTTAAAACTGCAAGGAGAACAGGATCATTGCACACATGGGAAGAAGAACTGGAAAGGGGGACGGATTGTGGAAGAGATAGAAGACCTTCGTCGTGTTAGTTCACTGTTCGCCGCGCGGTGGCGGGAGCCACGGCGATGTTGTCAGAAGCGGCAGCGCCCAAACAATTGTGCCCCAACCCTGACCGGCGCCGGATCAACTTCTGCCGGCCCCTGAATTACCGGAAAATTTGGGCCGTGACGCCGACAACCTTGCCCCAGCGGCCCCTAGATATAGGCGCCTCGCTGGTTGAGCGCACTCTTCAGGGCTCCATCTCGCACTCACGGCACCGTCGTTGCGAGCCACAAACATGGAGATTGACCGCAACTTGCGGGAGAGCTCAAGTGGCGACACAACGGACAGCGACTTTCCCGTTGCCCTCGAGGTAAGGACCGAAGGTGCCGCCGTCGAGCTCAAGGCTCCATCACAGCAGATCCCGGCAAGCACCGCGAGGCAAAAAGATTCCCCACAATACCGCCTGCACTTCATATTAGAAGGACACGAGGCGGGAATCACAAGCATCAAATTTAGCGCAGACGGGCAGTGGATTGCGACTGCATGTGAGTGGATCTCCATTGCTTGACGGTGACGCTTGACGGCAAGGCCGCTAATACTAGAGCGCTATAGCTTCTGACAAGACTATCAAAATATGGCATGCAACCGATGGCGAGTATGAGTTAACAATTGAGGGCCACATACGGGGCATTAACGACATCGCATGGTCGCTGGACTCAAAGGTGCTGGCGTCCGGGTCCGACGACAAGACAATCAAAATCTGGGACGCGCTCTCTGGCCGTGTGCTACGGACGCTACGCGGCCATACAAACTATGTATATAGCGTGGACTTTAGCCCTAAAGGTAACCTTGTTGCATCGGGAAGTTTCGACGAATCTGTCAAGATCTGGGACGTGCGCAAGGGAGTCTGTCTGCGCACGCTACCAGCACATTCAGACCCGGTTTCTGCAGTGCATTTCAGCCGAGACGGCACTATGATTGTTTCTTCGAGTCATGATGGGCAAATGTAAGTTGAATCTACGCTTAGCGTGTTCAGGTCAGGTTGGGGTGCTGACGTTGGAACAAGTCGACTATGGGACACCGCGAGTGGTCAGTGTCTGAAGACATTGATTGAAGACAACAACGCGCCGGTCTCGAGCGTGCGATTCTCACCGAACGGCAAGTTTTTGCTATCAGGCGCACTGGATTCGTCCGTACGGCTCTGGGACTATCTCAAGGGCAAATGCGTGAAGACGTACCTGGGTCATAAGAACGAAAAGTTCATCTGCAGTTCGACGTTCTCAACAGCACGAGCAGTACTAGTGTGAGTGGTGTGCCCGATGACTGTTTGTGCTATGAAATTAATAGGAATTTAGTGCGAGTGGATCGGAGGACGGCCAGATCTTCTTCTGGGACGTGCAAACGAAAGACATCGTTCAGGTCTTAGACGGTCATAGTGGTGAGTTCTGTTTCTCCTCACAAGTTCATTGATTAGGCACTAACACGATAGACGTCGTGCTCTGCGTGGACGCTCATCCAACAGAAGCGATACTGGCATCGGCAGGGATGGACAAAACAGCAAAGGTCTGGGTCTACGGTTAGGGCTAGTTGTGAATGAACATGTATAATATAACCGTGCCAAATCGTGCCAAACACAAGCTTGATTCATTGCACCCAGATTATAACTATTAACCATGACTGGGTGCAAAGAGGCAAAATTTTGACATTCAAATCGTAAACTAAAATGCACCTGAATCAACATGCGATATGCCAAACAAAATTATCCAAACGAAGATAGTCATGCCAAAATACTATGCCTTTCGCTTCTTCATTACTCGATCGCCTTGGTCGGAGCCTGTCGGAGGCAAGAGAACGCCAGCGAACTCATGGAACGGTGACTGCAAGGGAACGCTAAATGGAAAGTACGACGGTGTCATAGCCAGCCGGTCGGGTGCAGCCATGAGATTACTGATGGGTCCTTGGCCAATAGTGCTAAGGGAGGCGTCGGTCATGGCTGTGTCAGCGGGAGTGCTAGCGAAATCGTTGCTGAGACAGACGATGCGCTTGCGGATCTGGTGCCTGGTGTGATTGAAGTTGACATTACGACGATCGGCGATCTTCAACGCGGTCTTGGCGATGCGGTGCAGCAGTGTTGGCGGAGGAATGGAGCCAACGAAAGGCGCAGTGCGTGGGTCGCAGAGATGTGCGTCGAGAGCTCGGCGAAGGACACGATCTTGCACAGCCGTCCACGGTGCAGGGTGCTCAGACTCCGGCGTATCTGGCTCAGAAGACTCCACATCGCTGTCAGTGTCGCAGTTGTCCGAGAAGGCACGTGCCATTGGATCGATGCCTGGAGAAGTGGTGACGGGGGTGAACACATCGTTCAGCAGCGAAGCCACGGAGTTCGAACGGATCGGCGTGACGGGTGGAATGCCCGACTTGCGACGCTTGGGCTGTGCGAACGATGAATCTGGCGACATTGTTGCCGGGGAGCACACGAACGGGGTGCCCGTCGCGAGCGATGGCAACGAGCGCAGATGACGAGGCGTCAGGATCGAGGGAATCTTCGCCGCCGGCCCGAGAGGTGTGCGCAGGACGCGCGGGGATGCGAGAGTGCTGGCATCACTCTGCTGGAGGAGCATGCCCTGCGAGGGGAGAACGATGTCGGGGGGACGCACGCCGCGGGACTTCATGGTCGCATACACAGGATGGGGCCGGAAAATAGATGATGATGCGCGGCGGCGGTTTGGCGGCAGTGGTCTCGGGCATTATGAGCGCGAGCCGCGACAAGGGGTAGCGTGGTGCCCGCGCACACGCGCCCAAAATAGCAGCGAAGGGGTGTCAGGGGTCGACGCGTCCAACGCGTCGTCCACGCGTCGTCTAGCATAATGCGGCCATTGCTGATTATCCCGTGCCTATAGCAGTCCGTACACGACACTGCTGCCCGTAGCTCACATTACTGGAGTGTATCTCGCCGACTAGACCCTCAGATCCACGATGGCAGGTGCAACACGACGCGTCGAACACATACAAGTCACAAATCACAGTCAGTCACAAGTGGTGAACCGAGCGAGCGCCACAGCGCATGGGACAGCGCATGGCCGCGGTTGTGGCAGATGACTCGCGCTGTGATGCGATGCTTCTTCCCAACACAGCTCGCCGTCGTTTTCGCGCTGCGCTGGTGGGCCAGGGAACGCTGCATGCTGCGGGGCGGCAGAAATGCGTACTGACTCCTGCTGCTTGCTGTGACTAACACGTTGGTCCCACACTGCGCGTCGCCGGATCGGGACTGTCTCGGGTAGTGGCAGCGCTGGACTGGCAGATCGAAACAGAGGGCGAAGTAGAGTAGAGCAGCGCGCTGGAGAATGGGAAGCCAAATAAGAAATGAAGAGGAGCGGCACGAGGTGTTTTGGCAGGCACATGTGCGGGACGTATTATTTTCGTCACAGTCCGCCAGTCCATCTGACACGCACACTCCGCCCGGCTCCAAATAAATACGCCCTCGCTCTCCCGTTCTCTATCCTTTTCCCGTAGGCTTCCTCGAAGCCTTTTCTATTCATTGCATAGCATATCGCCGCGCTGATTGATATACTCAAGTATCTCTTTCGTTCGATCGTTCGGATCACCATGTCTATCCTCCTCCCGCGACCTCCCCCCGACGCCCGCGGAACACCCTCGCCCCAGCCGATGCACCTCTCCGTCCCCGGCCAGCTCGCCAAGTCGTCTTTATCTAGACCTCCCAGCGTGTTTGGAAACGGCTCCCATGTGCTCGAATCGTCGCCTTTCTACGTCGCGAAGCCGTTCGCGGGCAAGGACGTTCAGATGGAAGAAGGTGCGTACGCACGACACTCCTCGCACGCAGCGGCACAGCAGACATACACTCTGTGTCAATTGTGCTTGGATGGCTATTAACTACACCGGATATTAGTTATGGATGAGCTCGATCATCGCGCCTTTATTCCCGACTCTCTAGTCGAGGCCGAAACAAAGGTACTTCTGTTCGCCTCCTTTCTCCCGTTTGTAATGATTCTCACCGCTGACTTGATTTTCGCGCTACAGTGGTTCTACAACACCCTGGGAATTGACGGTAATTATTCCTCCTTCTAGTTGTGTTTGCTTGCAAGTCCCAACACGGCCCTCTTCGACGCTGCCCTGTTGGCTGTTGCGGCCGACCTGCGCAGTTAGGCTCCCCGCTTCAGCGTTGCTTCGCCGACGTCATTCTGCTGCGCTAGCCTGCGGCGGGGCTGCGTGCCGCTGCCGGCGTCCGAGCGGTGGCTTTGACAGCCCGAACCTTGTTCCGAATGAGCCTCCCACTCTGCAGCGCCGCACTTGCCAGGCGGCCTCCGCCGTGCTATTTTCAGCGTGATTCAGCTCAACTAACGTCATTCGCACCCCGCATTAGATCAGTATTTCGCCACCGAGTCCGTTGAGACCATCGCAAACCACATCCTTTCCATCTATGGCGCCAAGGTCGCGGCATATTCGCGCAAGGATCACAAACTCGAGCTCCGTCTCGACCGCGAGGACGAGAAGCGTGCTGTCTACATCGACACCAGCGTTCCCGGTGTTGCGAACCTCGCCGGTCCACAGTATGAGGAGCGCATTGACTCTAAGTATCTCAATGGTTCGACTCCTGACCGGGCGTACCGCGTCGAAACTTTCCGCTCTGCGACGAAGGCTGTTGCCGACGTCACTGCTGAGGAGCCCCAGCAGTTCCGCTGCTACTTTGTCTACAAGTGCCAGTTTCCTGAGGGGGAAATCTCCCCGGATGAGACGGACCTCCAAAAAATCTCGGACCGCATGTTTTTCGAGAAAGCTTCGGCGAACACAAAGTCTATCTACGAGTCAATTATCAAACTTGCGTCCAGCCAGAAGACGACCGGTCCAGTCATCGACATGTTCGAGATTGAGGGCACTCAGGAACGCCGTTTGATCATTGCCTACCGCCAGCGCTCAGCGAACAACTACTTCTCAGCTCTGTCCGATCTCTATCATTACTATGGCTTGACGTCAACGCGCAAGTATGTCGAGCAATTCAAAAACGGCATCACGGTTATGTGCATTTACCTCTCACCATCGCCAAAATCGTCGCACTATCCTCCGATTGAGCACTCGATTCACCAGGTTATCAAGGAAGCGTCGTTGCTGTACTGCTTACCCAAGAATTTGTACCAGCCGCTCTTTGCCAAGGGCGAGGTGAGCTTGCAGGAGTCGATTTATGCGCACTGCGTCACGATCTTTGTGAGCCACTTTCTCAACCGCCTTGGCTCAGAGTATTCGTCTTTGCTCTCAATCTTGGATTCGAGCAACACTGGGCATCAGGAGGTGTTGGGCAAGATCAAGCGACGACTTCGTCAGGAGACGTTCACTCGCGACTACATTTTCGATATCATTTCGTCGCAGCTCGAGCTTGTGCGCCACTTCTATTTGTCATTTGCAAGTACGCATTACATTCAGTCAGAGGGCGAAGGCACAGAGTTTTTGCCTACGTTGTCGTACCAGCGCCTGAAGTCGAGCAACGTTCTGTCCGATGAGGAGCTGACCAAGCTTGTGCGTCGTAATGCTATCAACGACCACCACGTCTTGGTCATGGACGCATTTCATCTCTTCAACAAGCACGTCTTGCGCACAAACTTTTACACGCCAACCAAGGTCGCCCTGTCTTTCCGTCTGGATCCGGCGTTCCTCCCTCCTTTGGAGTACTCGCAGCCGCTGTTTGGCATGTTCCTTCTTGTTGGACAAGAGTTCCGCGGATTTCATCTTCGGTTCCGTGATATCGCTCGTGGTGGTATCCGGATTGTAAAGAGTCGCAGCGAGGAGGCGTACAACTTGAACGCACGCAGCTTGTTTGACGAGAACTACAATCTTGCAAACACACAACAACGCAAGAACAAGGATATTCCAGAAGGCGGCGCCAAGGGAGTTATCTTGCTCGACTACGAGTACCAGGACAAGGCGACTGTGGCTTTCCAGAAGTATATCGACTCTATTCTCGACTTGTTGTTGCCAGGCAAGACGCCCGGAATCAAAAGTCCGATCGTCGATTTGTACAAGAAGGAAGAGATCATATTCATGGGCCCTGATGAGAACACGGCGAACCTTGTCGACTGGGCGACACTCCATGCACGAGACCGCGGTGCGCCCTGGTGGAAGTCGTTCTTCACCGGCAAGTCGCCCGAGCTCGGCGGTATTCCTCACGATGAGTATGGAATGACTAGTATTTCCGTGCGTGAGTACGTCGAGGGTATTTATCGCAAGCTGGATATCGATGGGTCAAAGGTTCGCAAGTTGCAAACCGGTGGCCCAGATGGTGATCTCGGATCCAACGAGATTCTGCTTGCAAACGAACAGTACATTGCTATTGTGGATGGATCAGGCGTGCTGTGCGACCCCAATGGGCTTGATCGGGCGGAGTTGGTACGTTTGGCCAAGAAGCGTGAGATGATTTCCGGCTTCGATGTGTCCAAGCTGAGCAAGGCTGGCTATCGCGTTCTTGTCGATGAAAAGGACATTAGTCTGCCGTCGGGTGAGATCGTGGAGAACGGTGTGACCTTCCGCAACCTCTACCACCTTCGCACCAACGAGAAGGAGAGCGTGACTACGTTCGTTCCATGTGGCGGGCGTCCAGAGGCGATCAACATTAATAACGTGTCCGCGTTGATTCGTGATGGCAAGTCCGTGATTCCGTATATCGTCGAGGGCGCGAATTTGTTCTTGACGCAGGAGGCGAAGCTCAAACTCGAGGCGGCGGGAGCGATTGTGTTCAAGGACGCTAGCGCCAACAAGGGTGGTGTCACGTCTTCGTCGCTCGAGGTGCTTGCTTCGCTCGCGTTTGACGACGAGGGATTTTACCAGAACATGTGCGTGTCGGATGGCAAGTTCCCGTCATTCTATATGGCGTACGTCAAGGAGGTGCAGAAGATCATCAAGACCAACGCGAGACTTGAATTCGAGGCGATCTGGCGCGAGCATGCCGCGACGGGTACCGCACGGTCTATTTTGTCGGACGATCTGTCCAATAAGATCACTGATCTGCAGGAGGAGTTGCAGAAGAGCAGTCTATGGGACGACGCTGCTTTCCGCGACGGGGTTCTCCGGGAAGCGCTTCCCGAACTTTTGCTCAAGACTATCGGCCTGGAGAAGATCCTGGAGCGCGTTCCCGTAGCGTATCTCCAGGCGATCTTTGGGTCATACCTTGCTGGCCGCTTTGTCTACGAGAAGGGTGTGAACCCGGGACAATTTGCGTTCTTTGAGTTCATGGTGACCAAGCGACAGCAAATCGTGAGGTAGACGATGACGATGAAGAAAACTTAGGTTTAGTCGGGGTATAGATTAGTAGATACACTATATGGCTTGCAGGCGGTGAGGGTTTTCCGGATCACGTTTATATTGTTTTAGCGGAAGATGATTGATTGATGGTAGATCGGTGGCCCGGCTGAGATTGTTGCTTTCCTGTACAGCTTTAATTAGTACACATTCGTTAAAGTGGAGTGGAGGGGCCATGTAGTGTCTATGCTGAGCCACGCGGTGCTAGATGATGAGCTGTCGGGGATCGGACAACAAAGTGCATACGGCAGTTGCAACACTTCCATTCCAGTTAGCGATCGCGATGTCACAACTTCACGAGAGCTCGTACAGCGCACTTGGAGGTAAGGATGTGAGTTTGTACATTCTGATATCATACCTACCGATTTGCTGCATACAGTTGGAGACACACTGTTGCGCATTGAGATTGCAGTGTCCGACTTGAATGATGATGGCAGTTTGCGTCGTCCTTTCATCTTTTCGTTGCAACAGCTCGGAATGAGCTGATCTACTCGCGACTTGGCACCCTGCAGAGCTGATAAAATATGCCGCTCCATCGCTGGCATGTGTCAAGCGTGTTTGATGCAATATTGACTAGTCCACGACGTGTCTGCACATTCTACGACGTGGGCAGCCCGCTTCGCAATCAGCGGGATCACACCTACTTTCCCTGTCCGCCTGCTTCCGCACATTCTTCTGCTGTCGTACTCACCATAGAAATCGCTCGTATCGCTCTTCCACACACACACACATATATACAAAAGACACAAATACACTCCTGTTGCGATAATATGGCGAAGTTTGTCGAGTTGTTCAAAGCGAACGCGAAGCTTGATGAGAAGGTGCGTTGTGCAACGCACAAACTGCGGTGTGTATTGCAGTTTTGATAACTGCGTTTCTAGCACGCGGTATCGAAGTTGGCGCACAAGTTCGCTACAAAGGTACATCGTCCTGACGCCTGTAGTCGGTGTCGCGTGCTAACAATATGGCGATCAAGGTCAAAGACATTTTTCGACCTCGTATGGATCCGGATGACGTCCCAATTTTTATGCACTACAGCCCCCCGCCTCGGACGATGACGACAGCGGCCAACCGCAGTTCTGGTGCAGAGCGTACGAGCGCCCTTGCCGAGTGCGAAGATTTCTTCGCGACAGTGTGTTGTTGCCCGTTCCCGTTCTTGACCCGGGGCCGCGTGAGCAGTCGGGCGACGAAACACGCCGCACCACCGGCGGCGCCGGCGCGTCCGATGCAGCCATCAGCGCCGGCGGGGCCGGCGCTGCGACATGTCACAGTTGTTGACGAGAGCGACGAGGTGTACGTCTGATACCCCGTTGCCGAAGATTATATTGTTTGGACGCATGTTGTCCGCACCGGTTCTGCTGCTGAAATATCGTTTTGGATGCGCGTCACCACAACCGGTGCAAAGCCGGGCAGAGCTTTTTCCTGTTCTTGTTTGGATCGTAGTAGTTTGGATGACTGTCGTCGATTTCATGCGCGTTTGTTTGCGAGAGTTCTCATACCACGATTTGTGTTCTGTGTATTTCCATTGGGGCACTGTTTAATGTTGTGTGCTCGCGTTCTGTTGTGTTGTGGTATACCCTCGCTCGCGATACGGGAAAATACATGCTTCCTGCAGCGTTGGCGATGTCAAGTCTATATTATCTGCTGAAGTACTCCCGATTCTGGAATTCCGCAAATGGGAATATATCCGCTCTCCGCGAGATTCCGATAATCTTGTGAAGATATTGAAAGTAAAGACAAGGCAGAAGATGGTGAAAAGAAAGACGAAGAAGACATATGTGTGCATTTGCTATATTGCTTGCCTCAGGAAGTATATGTGATGAGAGTAGGTGTTAGATTGGGGTTTGAGATGTGCTAGAATGAGAGGGAGTAGTAGCGAAGCTTCGTCATTAGCAGACCAGGTGCACGTGCTCAGAATATATGGTTTAGGTCGGTGTTGAATTAGTGTAGACGACCGCGGGGAGAATAGCGCGTACGCCGGCCATTGTTGGAATGCCGGGCACCGGCGGACAATAAGATGATCCGACCGGCGCGGCGATGGCGATGTGAAATAACGTTTGGCGGAGTTGGCCCGACCGCGGTCACCACTGTCGGCCAGTCGGTGAGAAGACCACCGGTTCGCCCCACAGTATCCGTAAGCGTGCCGCTGTTCTTGCAGCCGAGCATGGAGTTTTCAAGGCGCTTATGAAGGCTTACAAATTCAGTCAATTCGGGATGCTTAGAAGGGCAGGAGTCGGCCTGCTGTTGTCAGCAACTTGAAATTGGGGGGGGGGGGGGGGCGTGTCAGCCATATGTGCGAAGCGGCGCGGGATTTGTGCAGGGAGCGATCACCGTGCACACGAACAAAATGCAAGTGGCGCTGAACCCGGTGCGGAGGAAGTCGCCCGTCGAGGGATGCGGTGCTTGTGCGTCTAAGTATAAGAAGCGAGCGAATCCCGCCGGGGCAGGATACAAAGAGACGCATCGATATTCGACTGCTTCTCCTATTCAACATGCCCAAGGAGGTTATTGTGCTTGGCGGTGGCGTGTACGGCGCAAATATCGCAAAGGGGCTTTTCGACGCCGCGACGGCGGCAGGCAAGACATTGGATTTACATGTCACGCTCGTGACATCGCGGGACGATTTCTTGTTCCCTCCGGTGAACATCAGGAACTCGGTGGACGACGTGGCGAGCTGGTATATTCGTCCGTACGACAAGATATTCGCGAGCAAGCCGTCGGCTGGCAAGGTCGTGAAGGGCACCGCGGTGGCGATCGACAAGACGGCGAAGACGGTGCGGTTGGAAACCGGGGCGAGTCTGCGTTATGATTTTCTCGTGAGTGCATGCTGTGGTCCGGGTTCAGGGGAATGTGCGTACCTTGCTAATTATACCTCGTAGGTCATTGCCACTGGCCAGATCTGGAGCGCCCCGAACAACCCTCCCAACGACCACGACGCGGTGCTGCGCTACTTTGCCGACCTGCGTGCAAAGATCTCGGCCGCGAAGAGCGTGGTCGTCATTGGCGGCGGCAGCGTCGGCACGGAGCTCGCGGCAGAGATCAAGGACCACTACGGCGACGCGAAGCGGGTCACCCTCGTGCACTCCGAGCGGCTCCCGCTGACCGACGCCTACGTCGACAAGTTTCGCAACAAGGTGAGGGCGCTGGGCGAGGAGCTCGGCGTTGAGTTTATCTTCGACGCGCGCGGCGAGGATCGCGGCGACGGCACGGTTTTGGTGACGCCCAACGGCGGCAAGGCACAGCAAGAAGTGCTCGCTGCAGACGCGGTGTTTGTGTGTCTGTCCCCCGCTCCCAATGCTGCGTTTGCGCCCCCAGAGTGGCGTGACGCGGCGGGTCGTGTGCGAGTGCGCGACACGTTGCAGGTCCACGGCGACGACGCGGTGTTTGCTGCAGGCGATGTCAACAGCGTTCCCGAGACGAAGCAGGCCGCAAAGGCCGCGAAGGCCGTGGCCACTGTCATCGCGAACGTGACCGCGCTGGCTGCTGGCGACACGAACGCACGCCTGCGCACGTACGGGCCCGGCATGGAGGCCATTGCACTGTCGCTGGGGACGAAGAAGGCGATTGGCGTGGTGCCGCTGCCGTTCTTTGGGCCGACGCTGCTGCCAGGCTTTGTCGTGCGCAAGATCAAGGGGCCGGACTTGTTCTCGAGCAAGGCGATCCAGGCGGTGGGCTACTAGAAGTTACGTGACGGGCTGGCAGGAGCAGGGAGTAAATAATAAGATCAGGGGGAATGCTAATTATCGGTGCTGCGCCTGCAAGACCTCAAGCGCGTGTGTGGTGCTCAGGCACGGCCTGGCACAGCTGCGCAGCTGGGCTGCCCTGCCGACGCGTCGTCTGTATATATAACATGCGCCGTCGTCTGCTCCTCAGTCCTCTCCGCGTGCCTCGCTCCTGCCCCTCCGCAGTTCTCCCTCTCCGCAAGCCCCCCGCCATGACCCTCGACCTCACCGCCAACGGCCTGTCTGTCCGCCCGCCCTGCAAGAGCACGCTCTGCTCGCGCTGCGGCGCCAAGTTCCAGGGCGGCGGCTGGTTCTGTCCAAAGTGTGAGTTCGCTGTGTTGCCTCATCTCCAGTTGCGACGCGCGCTGCGAGAGAGGGGCCGGCCTGTCAAAGCCCATATCCCCCTTTGTGCGACCCCCTACTAAGAGCGTGGCGGCGACAGGCAAATACACGATGAGACGTACCCTCGACGCCGTGGCCCCGCATGGCTCCTCCAGCGGTATCACCCCCCTTGACCTGCCGTCCTCGCGATGGCACGCTTAGTTGGCCACCCGTCTCGAGACGCGTCGCGTCGCCAGAGTGCGTCTCGACTAACGAGCGGCCCAATTGTATATTTACTCCCACCACCAAAAGTATCACTTACTTCCGGCGCTACATATATGGATCAAAAGTATTTTTTTCACATCACACGTCCCCGCCGCCGCCAGTACACGAATGGAATCTGCGGCACACTCCTTGCTCGCTCTCGAAGACACAATGGGCTCTGGACTCCTTGCGCGCGCCGGTCGACGCGTTCTCGGCGCGCCACTCAAAGTTACTGCGCAAGGAAGGTTTTCAAAGGCACATATTGATAGAGTTCCGGCTGCGCGGATTCGGATTAGTTTCGCGCGTTCGCGGCGCCGCTCCCACTGTGCCTGCGGCTGTTGTCGGCCTGTATACTATTATATATTAACATCGTATATCATTTGCATCAATGGCTGACTAGATAGCCATCCAATAATAGCTGACTGCGCTTCTCTGTGACGTCTAGGTGCGCGATGTGGTATGTGGGGAAGGTTTTGCGGGTGGACTTCGCCGGTTTAAAGGGGTCTGGCTAATTTGCTGTGCTTGAACCTTGAGCCGAGCTTCGGAGCCGGAGTTAACCCACCGTCAGAACTCTGATTCTTGGGCCTTCGCGAATTGTCATCTTCACCGCTCGCCACACAGGTCTTCCGGACTTCGATCGGCCATCCCCTCACTCTGCATCCAGCGCCTCCGCAGTAGATCATCGCACCATCCAACAGCACCCCACGCTACTCTCCTCCGTCTTGTCGCTGCACGAACCGCGATGTCCGCCACCGCCGCCGCCGCCGTCGTCCACTCCCACGGGACCCACGTTCCCGCGACTCTCGCGCTGTACCGCAGCATGCTCCGCACATCCCGCCTCTTCTCTGATTACAACTTCCGCGAGTACGCGCTGCGCCGCACTCGCGACGCGTTCCGCGCCCACCGCGACGCCGCCGATCCCCGTGCCGTCGAGACCTTTCTCAACGAAGCCGAGTCCCAGCTCGCCCTTCTCAAGCGCCAGACCACCATCAGCCAGATGTACCAGTCCCAGAAGCTCGTCGTCGAGACGCCCCGGCGGCATGTTGTCGCACACCACTAGGCACTCCTCTCCGCCGCCAGTACCTCTAGTGGCCGTCATCCTTAGCTGCTGTACATACACGATCAATCTACGCATTTCATTCTCACCAGTGCCCCCACTAAATATTCATACTCGAGCCGTGGCTCACTGCACTTTGTGTATTTCAATATAATACAATACGCCGTACTTTTCATTCCTCGCCCGGCTTCCACCCTGCCGTGTCTGCATGCCTGCCGTGCTCGAATTACCTAGCCCGCGCGCCACACACGAGAACACACAGAGTTCACCACCCGACGACAACCTTGAGACCTGGGGATGAGATATTTAGATGTTTGATGGGTAGAGCATGATTCGGACGCTCGCGCCGAACGTCTTGGGGGGGAGGTTGGATCGGAACTTGGCCCGGACAAGGCCGCCGTTGCCGTGGGCGCGGGTAACCTTGCTGTAAGATTGTTAGGCACTGTTTACTTGTTCAATAGCACTGACCGAAACATACCCCCATATAACACGGATCTTTGAGCCCTTAATCTCCTTCTTCGCCCGGTAGACGTAGGCGATACGCTTGCCAAAGTAGAACGCGGCTTCCTTCGGCGACGCAACACCCTCTGCACGACGATCAGTAACACACTCATACATCGAATCCCTGGAGTACTCTCATACCGATCTGAACAAGGGAAACACCGGGATGGCTGTTTCGCTTGCCTCGCTGGTGCGCGATGTGCTTGCCCTTAACGTAAACTGTATGCCTTCGTCAGCACCATGTTCGCGCAGCTCCAGTGGCGCATCTCCAGCACTTACGTCTGTGTGTCTCCGGCATGTCGTATATGTGCAAAAAAAAAAGGGACGGGAACGGCAGACGGAGGGAGTGGCAGCGGGGTAGTGGTGTCGAGAAGTTGGTTCGATGCCGTCGTGATCGTGCTCTCTCGCTCGGCGGTGCACTGAGCGGGTTTGAGTTTGCGTCGTCCGCGCAGCAGCAAGATGGTGCGTGACTGCGTTAGGGTTATGCTAGTCCTGTTAGGGCGCAGTTGGGAGGAGAGAATTTTCAAGAAATTAGGGTTCCACAGCTCCCCCTGAGCCGCCTGAGGCTCTATATAAGTGATTGCTTCGCCCGCCCTTCTCGTTTTCTTTTTTTTTTCTTTGTCGACGTACTTCAGTAAGATCCCCCCCTCCTGCTTTTGGCTACGGCGTGTGTCGTTAGATGGCTAACTCCCTCCGCAGTAGGATCATTTCTATAGGTAACGTCTTTCTTTGAATTCTTCAAAGAAGCCATTGAATCCAACTTGGTTGATGAGCTGCGCACCTTCATGTCCACGAGTGAGGACCTTTTTTTTTTCCAGCATGGCGCGCCGCGGATACCGGTTGGCAGTTTTATTTCCTCTCTTCTGAGAGGACTGTCGGTCGCTCCGTGGATGTCGTTTGGGGATCCTTTCTTTTGCATTTTGCATTGGGCCCTTGTGGTTCTTGCAGATGTAGAGATGATCTATGCGATGATCTCAACCCTTGTTGTTTATACCTCTCCGGAGGGAAGACCTTGGGCGGGCATGAATGGTAGTCTGACAAGTTATTATAAGATTCATTTATTATGGCATTACTTTGTTTGGAAAATATATTTTTGTCTGCATAATTTTTCGGGATCATTGTCAACTCATAGCCCATCCCAGACTAGTTTTTGCAGAATAGACACAGACGATGCGTCTTTACGTTTTGTCGACGTCTCGCGCAGGAAGCCGAGATATTGCAGCTCATTGACCGCCTTGTAAAACCATGCCACCGTATTCTTCGCGCTGTACGCATCTCCCTCGGCCCCATCCACGTTTGCGCCTCGCCCAGCCACGGCCTCGTGGAACGCAGTCCAGAAATCCGCCACGTTGACAAGCTGCCCCGAATCCCTGTACAGCGCATACGCATATGAAATCAATGGCTTCTCAAGCCTGTCCTCGCACGTCGCTCTAGTGCCGAGATATGTCTCTGGCGTCATCAGCGCGCGTTCAATCGCGGGCCGATACAGCGGCGCAAACGCGGCCTCGCACAAGGCGACCTCATCGAACACGAATAACTCATGAAACGGTATATCCTCAAATGATCCTAGTGACGCTGTGAACAATTCCCGCAAGTCGTTCTGAATCACGGCGAGCAGCTTGAGGTGCTGCGCCTTGCCCTTTGTAGCCTCGATGTTCCACCGCCGCTTCATCTGGACAACGGGATGGGTATCTGGAAAACGTGCGTCGACCGCCGCAGCGAGGGCGTCGATCGTATCCGCGTTCATCTTCGTCGTGAACTGCAGTAACTCGTCCACCATGCCGCCTGGCTTGAGCAACCGCCCCGAGATTGCGTCCGCGTACATCTGCGTGACTCCGCGCTTTGGCGTAAGCAGCGTGTACGTTGTGCTTGCGTTCTGTAGTATCTCCAGCATCCACACCGCAGCCCTGTGGTTCTCGAAAAAGGTCTCAAACAGCGCACGGCGCTGCGTCTCGACGAAGGAGACGAGGGCCGTACGGCTGGTGAGTAGTGCGCGAACCTCTCGCGCGGCATCGGCGGAGCCATCTTTGGCGAGGTCGAGTTGGCGTGAGATGTGGTCGTGGAACGAGGGGATCGCGCGCAGCGCAGTGATGTGATCATCAGATATCGCGATGGAAGGTGGGGGGGACAGCATCACACTCAGCGGATTGGCGAAGAAGTGCGCCATTATGGAATACTGTATCGCCTGCGTGAACGTCTCTAACCGGCGCGTCTGTGCGTTGTACCTTTTCAAGAGCGAGCGAAACAGACGCGGGCCGACGAGGAACGGGGTTTCGGGTGATAGCATGATGCCGTCAATCAGAGCGGATAAACTTGAATCCGTGCGTAACACGTCAAAGCATTTGAAATCGATCATGCGAATCGCCCATTTCGGGAGCTTCGTGTTAAATATCGGCAGCGTCGTGGCCACGCCTAGAAGAAGGACGAACGGGAGACGGTCGCGGTACAAACTTTTTCATGTTAGCCTGTGCCACGATGCGGCAAGAAGAGAGAACATACTGGAGCATGCGTATAGCCTCAGGCAAAACCGCATCAAACCCATCCGCATCCTGCACAATCACCGCGATCCGTTTCACAACCGTCTGCGCACGATACCAGTCCACCAACACGTCGAGATCATAGCTCATCCGCTTGTCAACCACGCCCTCCGCTGCAAGGGTGTTTGCGGTGCGTAACTTAAGCACCGCTTGCTCTTCGTACTTGCCGTCTTTAGCGGCGCTTGGTCCGGCAACGGCGGCGGGTGCGGTAAGCTCATCTTCGTCCTCATCATCGTCGGTTCGTTGTTGCTTCATAACATGGGTCACTACGCACCGCAAGAAATCCCTGATCCCGCCCGCGTCCCGAGAAGTGACTGACACTGTAACTGTCTCACCCGCATGCGTTGTATCGACATGCTTCGCAAGATGCTGAAAGAGCCGTGCGTGATTTGATATATTCGCGCCGGCAAGAACCAAGCCCACTGGCACCGTAGTGTAGAAATCAGCGTCATACTCTGCAACTTTTGCGATATACTCCGTCACGTCCGCAACGACAGACTTATCCGCGTCGTGCAACACCGCGTCCGCCTTGGTCTGTACCGTCGCGAGGTGCGTCTTGCAGAGCTCGTAGCGCAGAGCGACGTGTTCTGGTAATTCGTGCAGTGAGGCGTCGAGCGGGATGAATGGGTTGTTCGGGTCTTTTGGTGACGCAGTAGTCACGGACGCTACCACGCGTGCACGTTTTGTGCGGCGAGAAGGTGTGGAGATTTCCTCTGCGGCGGGGGCATGGCGTTTGATGAGATAGCAGAGCTGGTGGGGGAGCGTTAGTTAGGCGGTATAGCAGTGATCTGGTGAGAACGGACCTTATGAGCATCTGGATCTGTGACTAGTTCGCCGTCGTCTATATCCGGATCAACGGCAACCGCCGCTGATGGAGGCATTGTTGAGCGAATTGAAGCTGCTGCCGGGTCCGGATGATGTATCGTGAACTAGAGGGCATCAAGTTACTGAAATCCAGGGGTCGTGCGTGGCGCATGGTCGCACTGCCTCAGTTCTCGCCATCCCAGTGCACACCACCACCACCGCGGTCATCACCAGTTTTCCCAGCAGCTGCTCACCACACCACCAGCAGATGCTTGGCCTTCGGTTCACTCTCGCGCCACTAACCTTGCGCCATGGCACGAGCATCGTTATCCACCGCGCCGCGTTCGCGGTGCGGATACCACAGTGCTCCGCTGCCTTTGGCATTCGCAGCATAGCAACAGCCGAATCCTTCTTGCGCCTATCGCAGCGCCGTTCGCGTTTTTTTTCAACCACAAGTGTTCCCCGGAAGGACGCCGTCGATAAATCCTCGCCAAGCAGTGACGCAAAGGCGTCTCTCCCCGCTGATGAGGAAAGCATCGACGATCTCGTCAAGTCGTTTCGGCGGCCCATGGCCGAGGACGCACAAGCAGCGCGCGCCGAAGCGGCGGCCGAGGTCGCAGCCGAGGTCAAGGCAGAGGCGGCTGTGAAGGACGAGAGTGTCAAAGCGACTGCATCGCTGACGACAGGGGGTGAGGAGAAGAGGGAAGATCCGCTAGTTATTCGCGTTAGTCGGAAGGCGAAGAAGAACCCGCTCGGGGTATGTTCGTGAGCACGTTGCTTCGTAACGTATTGGCACTGACGAGACTAGTTTTTCAATGTCGGCGGCATGGTTATTTTTCTTCTCGGTCTCGCAATGCTCATCAGTTACCGTCGCCGCGTGCAAAAGGCTGTCGACGCATTCAGTACGTGCGCGACACAAACTATCTCGAAGTTGGAGATACTAACACAGGTCTGCAGAGGAGGAGCGGGAGCGGGAGTCTTTTGGCAAAGCGTTGATTGGTGGACCGTTTCAGTTGACTGACCAGAACGGAAACCTGTTCACGGAGGACGATTTGAAGAACAAGTTCAGTCTGGTATGGACATTTCGGAATTCGCCATGAAAGAAAAGAACTGACGACGGTAGATTTATTTTGGATTCACACTGTGTCCGGACATATGCCCCGAGGAACTGGATAAGATGGCCATCATCGTGAATAGTACGTGCTTCGCTGTGATGGGTAATTCGCTGTACTAACCACCGCAGAACTCAAAGAACAGAATGTCGAGATCCAGCCAATCTTCATCACCTGCGACCCACTCCGTGACACGCCCAATGTCGTCAAAAAATATCTCGAAGAATTCGAGATCCCCGGCATCGTCGGCCTGACTGGCACCTACGAGGAAATCGAGCACACATGCAAAGCCTACCGCGTGTACTTCTCCACCCCGCCAGAGATCACACCCGGTCAGGACTACATCGTCGATCACTCGATTTTCTTTTATCTAATGGACCCCGAAGGGGAGTTCGTCAAAGTGTACGGCCGCAGATACGAGGCTCCGGACGCGGCGCTCGAGATCGCAGAGGAGGTCAAGAAGTGGCTACCCGCGCGCGAACGGCACGATGCGGCGTTCCAGAAGCCCAGTTTCTGGAAATTCTGGGAGTAGATTGTGGCGGACTTGTATCATATATGTGATGACTCACGGAGTTCCTCTCATAAATCCTGTACATACGAGCTCATGCATGAAACAATACTATAAGTTAAATCTAACTTTTACTCCAAAAATCCGCAAGCAGAAAAGACAAAATTAAGCAGCCAGAAGTAAAGTGAACGCGCCAGTCCCAGTGCACCGTTGTCGTTGCTGTTGTCCGCGCCGCGAACGATATTCATACACTATTGTACAAGCCACTCGTCTAGATATACACATTCCTCCGGATTAACCGGGCCGTCCTTTTTGCACAGGTCAAATACGGGACACAAACCGCACGGCGACTCTGTAAACACCGAGCCGGACTCTATCGTCGTGGCGCCGGCGCCGCCGCGGGTGTCGTTCGTGTCGGGTGCGCCGAGGATCGCCATGAAAGAGACGCCGTTGTCGAGCGACTCGATCTTGCCGTCGTAAACAAGCACATCGACGAGGGCTTTGATATTTGCTTGCGAGAGTTCGACGGTGGTGACGCCGGAGGTCTGCACGAAGTCGTGGATATGTGCGAGTGTGGGGTATCGAGTGAATGTGGCGGGGAAGGAAAGCTGGTCGTAGACTATCTGTGGAGGTGGTGCTGATGACTTTGAGGACTTGCGCGACTTCTTGCGGGTTGAGATCACGGGCGCAAGAGGTTTATCGTCCTCGTTGGGGAGAGATTCGGAGGCGATAAAGTCGCGGATGATGGCGAGCAGTGTTGATACGAATTCCGTATCGAGTTCGGAGTCCGTGAACCATGGGTCACCGGTGACGTCGATCGAAGGCTGCAGCGACGCGAGCATATATATCTTGCGGGTCGGATACTTGACCGACTTGATGTTCTTGATGTACCGTTTGCTTTCCAGACTCTTGAGACATCGTTGCACGACCGACTGATGCAGGTTCGTCTTCGCCTTGATGGTCTTTGTCCATATGCCTTCTGTGCCAGAGGCCTCGATGTAAGAGTAGACCATTGCCTCATCCTTGTTCATAGACTGTATTCTGTGGAGTGTTAGTCGCAGCATGCAGGGGGTGTGGCAAGAAATGCATACTTCTCGGCTTCTTCTTTACGGATGACTTGGTAGCAAAGATCATCGCCCTGCTTGACCATCTTGACTAGACCGAGATTCGTGTTTTCCTGAATCAGTTCCATGAGCTTGACGATATCGCTCGCGCCGGATAGGGACGTCATCTCAGACTGTGTGAAGACATGACGTCCGTCCGGCGTGGCTGCGAGCATCTTTGTGTATAACGCGCGTGCGCCCTTGCTCAGGTTCTCGAGGAAATGCATTGAGCCTGACGCGGATGATGTAGACGACGACGGCGGCGACGGCGGGAGCGTCGTGTACGGGCGCGCGCTGCTGCCAGCGGCAGCGGTGCCGTCGTCCCCAGAGGCGGCTGCAGCGACGGAGTCCGCAGCGGAGCCACGTTTGGCAGAGCGGACGGGAGGCATCGTGGATATGTGTGGTTGTACTTTGTCACCGGCCCATCGGGAACGGGTTGGCTGGTGGGATTTTTTTTTTAGTAGGGGACGCTGGCGTGTGGTGCTTGGGACCGCGAAGTTGGCGCTGCGTTGGGAGGTTTGGCGGGTGGTGGGTTACCCGCGTTTACATAACGCGCACATGAGCCAGAGCAACTTGTGGAAGCCATGTTTCAATGATTGTAGATGGGTAGTGTATACGCGCCTGTGTACTGTGTCTAGCCCGCGGGCGCGTCGTCGCCGTCCTCGAGCTCGGCCTTCTTGAGCGCGAGCTCCTTGCGCAGTTTCTTAACGACATCCAAAAATCTGCTGCGAAGGATAGGATTCGACGCATGCTCCGCATCCTTCTCCTTGCTCTCAATGGTAGTCTCCAGCTCCGCAATCTCCTCTTTGAGCAACTCAAGGTGGTGTATCGCCTCTATCTCCTCGTCGTCCATCTTGCTAGCACGCTTCTTTCCGTCGTCGTCGTCATCATCGTCTTCTTCCTCGTCGTCGTCATCATCTTCCTCATCGTCGTCGCTCTCGTTGCCGAAGAGAGACTCGATCTCGTCGCCGATGTCGGTGCCCTCGTCTTGATTATACCCGCCGAGCATATTGTAGCCTGTTTCGGTGTCGCTGAACGCGACGCTTCCTTCGCGAACGGATTCCGTGCCGGGTGTTTGCGGTACGCTATCAGCAACTCCTGTGGAACCAGCAGCACCGAAGGGAGTGCCGGAGCTCTCGAACGCGCCAAGCTTGCCCTCGGCAGGTTCGTCCTCTGTCTTGAACTTCGTCTTGATGATGACTTTGGGTAGCGGCTTCTCCTTGGGCTTTGGCGGCTCCTCCACGATTTTGAACACACGCTTGCGGAATCTGCGTTGCCGCGCGAACCGCATTGGCGGCGTGATGCCATGTGGGTATGGCAGTTCTTCCTTGCGGTTGCCCTTACGGTCTGGTGCTTGTAGTTCCGAGTCGGGCAGGATGTAGGAATGGTAAGTGACTACCTGGTCCTCGGTTATTATTTCTTCGAGGATAAGCAGCATTTGGCAGATGTCCGCGACTTTGTAAATGTTCTTCTTGTCGAGCGTCTTCTGGGCCTCGATGATGGCTGGAAGATCAACGAGCACGGCATAGAAGACCTTATCGCGAATGCCGACGATCGCGTGCCGCGAATCTTTGAATTTTATCCAGACCATACTGAGTTCAGAGCCGTGCTGGTTCTGCACGGCGGCAGCGAGGATCTCGAGGTACGGCGTTCGAATGAGCTGTTCTGCCGGCGAAAAGCTCTCCATCTCAAAGCGGAGAATGATACCTTCTTCGATAAGCGGATCGTCT
Organism: Limtongia smithiae; assembly: GCF_038497785.1. Taxonomy (NCBI): domain Eukaryota; kingdom Fungi; phylum Ascomycota; class Lipomycetes; order Lipomycetales; family Lipomycetaceae; genus Limtongia; species Limtongia smithiae. Next base: position 513,669 of record NW_027117632.1, read on the forward strand.
TCGCGATCGGGTGCCTCAGAGTCGTAGCCTTGGCCGGGCTGGCGTACTGGCTTTACGCGAATGCGCGGGACGCGGGTGGGTGGGATCTGCAGTGGCGGTTTGATTGATATGCGTGGCGTGGAGACGGTGGGGGAGGCCGAAAGCGGCGGGAAGGAAGCTGTGAGGTGGACTTTCGGTTTCTTTGGCTGCTTGACCTTGATCTTTGGCAGCGGTGTCGCGGCGGCAGGCGTGGCGATAGACGCCGGGGGGATGGAGGAGTCGCTTGCATCGTTGGCAGCCGCCTTTGCGGACTTCTTCTTCTTCGGTTTGGCGGTGGCAGGAGTGCCGGCGGGAGTCTGGGGGTCCTTGGAAGCGGACGCAGAGGAAGGATTGAGCTTCAGGCGGATCATTGTGTGTATGGTGGAGGGGGGGTCGTGGTGTTTAGGGTGATTGTCTTGGAGGAGTTTGGGACATGGAAGACGAATAAGGTTTGAAGACCGCAAGACGGCGTTGCGTAGCGGTGAAGGACAACTGCCGTTAGCATCGTCAAATTTACCACACGGGAGAGCGTGGTTGGAATCGACATGGCACAATCAACGGGCGCAGTAGTGCCGTCGGTGTCGGCTGATATGGCAGCAGCGGGACTGCCAACGACTCCAGCACGCACAGTATCTGCATCAAGTGCATTGCTACCACGACCAGCAAATGGCACACCCCGAGGACCAAATCGTAGCGCAAGCGGAGCGTCTACACCGACGACGAGCAGCACAGTATCGACCGCACGGCGCAATGCACTACGCGAGTTCTACGCACTGGGTCAGGACCGATACACCGCCGGGGTTGGGCTGTCAGAGCTGGACCGGACGGACTTCGACGTGGACGTGTGGCTGGACCAGGTGGTGCGCGAGAGCAGCATGGCGGAGGTGCTGCGGCGGGAGAATGGGCTGCTGCATGAGATGCGGAGCCTGGATGGGGAGGGCAAGGCACTGGTGTACGACAACTACAGCAAACTAATCACGGCGACGGAGACGATCCAGAGCATGCGGGGCAACATGGAGCCGCTGCAGCCGAGCACCTCTAGCCTGGCACCGGCCATCGAACACATTGCGGAGATGTCGGCGTCACTGAGCGCGGCACTGGTGACGCCGGGGGATAGAGCGTCCGAGGACACCCAGCAGGCAGCGATGGATGAGCACTGGCGCCGGGCGGTGCTGGCGCGGGCTCTGGGCACAGCGCGGGTGCTGCGGCGGCTGCTGGCGGCCGGCGACGCGGCGGGTGCGCATGCAGAATGGGCTGTTGTGGACCGGGAGCTGGCGTCGGCGGGGGTGGAGGCCGAGGACGCGGCGCGGGTGCGCGGTGAGTGCGAGGCGCTGCTGCGGTGATGGGGCTTGTGCGTGTTGTGCAGATGCCGCAATGGGAACAGCTTATTTGGGGAGACGAGGACAATAGCGAGGCGCTAGGCCAGGGACGGACTAGCGGCAGATTGCCGGGGCTAGGGCTGGCAGCTCGCTTGGCTTGCGGCGTGGGTGTGACTGTGTCTGCGCGTGACTCGCTGTGAGCGGGCGGAGTGGTTGATTATTGATGCCCCGCCGCGTTTCGCGCGCGACGAACACCTTCGATCTCACGCCGCTGCTTTGCTTTCCCGCCGTTGCGCGCAGAACCGCTGCTCCTCCGCGCGTCTCGCGATCTTCTTGGCGGCGTCGACGCGCTCTTGCGGCCTCCTGCGACTCTCCGCAGCACTCTCCTTCCGCGCCTCCCCGGCAATGCTCCTTTCCCACCCCCCCCAGCAGCAGCAGCTCGACGCGTCCAAGGAGCCAGACGCCATCGCGACTCCTGCTGCTCCTGCTGCTGCGCTCCAGCGCCATCCGCACGCGCTGGCCGTCCCCGACGACGACGCGTCCCGCCTGTCCTCCTCCGCCTCCTCCTCCCCTTCCGCCTCGTCACCCGCCTCCTCTGCCCTCGGCGCGGCCCGTCTCTGCGCGGCATGCCGTCTTCCGCTCACCGCCCCGACCATCCGCGCTATGGATCTAGTCTTCCACAAGGCTTGCTTCGTCTGTGCGGTGCGTAGATGTGACACTCGACTTCTCGCCCCCTTCTCCCGCTGACACCCCCCTCCAGGACTGCGGCAAACCCGTCGTGGACAGATTCTTCCCCCCGCCCCCTTCAGATATATCCCCGGAGCCCACGACTGACGCCGCGGTGGCAGCCACAGCGGCGTCCTCCGCCGCGGCCGACCCTTCCACATACCCCCCGCCGCAGCCTCCTCCGTCCGCCGCATCTGCGCTCCCGCTCTGCGAGCACGACTTTTTCCGCCGCAAGTCCCTGCTCTGCCACGTCTGCGGCAACGCCCTTCGCGGCGACTACGTCATGGCTGTGGGCCATAAGTACCACCTCGAGCACTTTGCCTGCGCAACCTGCCACCGTGTCTTCCTCGCCGACGACAACTACTACGAGCGCGACGGCAACGTCTACTGCCACTACGATTTCTCTACCCGCTTCGCCGACCGCTGCGAGGGCTGTAACTCCGCTATCCTCAAGCAGTTCATTGAAAACCTGCGCAACGGCCGCCAAGAGCACTGGCATCCCGAGTGCTACATGATTCACAAGTTCTGGAACATCCGTCTCGTTCGCGATATACCCCCGTCCAGTCCGTCCAACCCCGCCACTTCTGATGCTTTCCTGACACCATCTGCGGCTGAAATGTCCCCCGAGTCACTCAAACAGCACCAGGCTGACGTCGAGAACCGTGTATATCGCATCTGGACTGTGCTCAGCGGCTACGAAGAGGTCTCTGCAGCATGCATTTCCGAGATGCTCCAGCACGCCTCCGGCTCCTCGGTCTACGACTCTGTTCTCGACACCGGTCGTCTCATCTACCGCATCCACGTCCTCTTCAACGCCATCGATTTCCTCTTGCTCCTTCCCGCGGCCGCTACTCGGCCCCTCGGCAAGGAGCCAAAGACCCTCTGCAAGAACGTCGTCTCCTTCCTCACATCCTTACCTGGCGGCATACCCGCATCAAAGGAGTCGGCGCCGAGCAACGGCAAGCACAAGGAAGAAACGCCGAAGGACATTCTCGACCTGGTCACCTCCATCGCCCACTACCTTAAGCTCCTCATACAGTACTCACTCGATATCGCCCTGCTCGAGGACTCACACACCCAGGGCTCTCATGCTCTTGATTCCGTCCTTGACTGGCTTTTTTCACATAACTCGCCGCCTGTGCTCTCTCGCGCTACGCTGATCCCAAGCATCACAGATCAATGCGTCGCATGTCGCCGCGGTATCGAGGACAAGTGCATCCGCCTGCCTCCGCTCGCGGACTCGGAAGACCGTCGAGACCGACGCTGGCATATAACTGGAAGCTGTTTTGTCTGCACCCGATGCACACGATCCCTTGCTGACGAGGTTCCGAACGCGTTCTGGAGCGAAAGCCAGAAGATTGTACTCTGCTCGACCTGCGTTCGGCCCGATGACAAGGCACGCGCTCGCTTCGTCGCTGTCTCCCGCTTGCAGCAGTACGGCTTCCTGCTCACCGTCGCGCTGCAGCGAGTCTACAAGAACGTCGAAGCTGCGCAGCCCGCCGACGTCCTGCAGCGCGCCGCCTCGAGCGACAAACGCGAGTCCATTGAGGGCTACACGAACACACTCACTGACATCCGCCGCCTGCGCTCGACCCGATTCAAGCGCGCCATCTCGGACGCAAAGGGGAAGCAGACGAGGATATCCCACAACAACTCGACTGCTTCCAACTCCTCACAGCAACACAGACACAATGCTGCCATGGCTTCGGTTTCGCCTGCCACGTCGATTTCGCGCAGGCCGAGTAGCACTCGGCGGAAACGCAGCGCCACGACGACTAGCAGGCGCGTGCCTTCTGCTGCGAATGTGGTGAATGGCACTTCCTCTTCCGCGCCGCGGAGTATAAGCCCCAGCTCCTCTTCAATCGCCGCTACACCGCCTCACGAACTCTCGCGCGCCGGTTCTACGAGCCGAACGCCGCCGCCACAGCTGCCCGGCACACGCCCTTTCCCGACAAGCACGCCGGAGAAGCACGATATTCTATTCGGCGAGAAGTACCTCACGCTGGACGACATCCCGCGGATTGTCGCTGCCGAGCAAGCGCGCGAGCAGCGGCCAAACGCGTACCGGCATCAGCGGCGCGCGTCGTCTATCCTCGGCAGCGGCGGGCAGACTACGAAGCTGGTGTCAAAGACACCTACGAACGGTTTGATCGGGAGCACGGGTGACTCTCATCCGCCGTCCCTGTACGAAAAGTCGATATCGTCATATGTGCTTCCGTCAAAGATTGACGACTCAATCCACACGGAGCACGTCGATTTACCCGCGCGCAAGTTTTTCTCCGAGCTAACTGACGACGAATACGCGTTTATGCGACGGAGAGCCATGAGATTACTACAGCCGCTTCTCGCGCCGTACTTTTCGGAAAAGGAGCTACATGATATGATTCGCGACTCGCCGAGTGCGATGTCGCCATCTAATGCGAGCAAGTCCGGGTTCTGGGATAAGGTGAGCAAAGCGTTTTCTAAGAGTCCGAGTCCTGCGAACGGCAACACGAGTAAAATTGTGCCAGGAGGTTCAACGACCTCAACTGTTACTACCGCTGGCGGACATGAGAAGCTACGACGGAGGACGCCGAATGCGGCCATGATTGCTGCTGCTGTTAGTCCGCCTGGTGTATTCAACGTCGCGCTGGACGTTCTCGTCGAACGCAGCGGGACAAAGTCCGAGCTCGGTGTCGGCGCGGGCCCGTTACGGGTTCCGGCGTTCTTGGACGACGTGATCACCGCGATGCGGCGGAAAGACATGTCGGTCGAGGGCGTATTCCGCAAGAATGGTAATATTCGGAAGCTGAAGGAGCTCACGGAAGGTATCAACAAGTCGGCGAACGCGCCGCGCATGGGAGTGGACCTCGATGCGGAGGGCCCAGTGCAACTCGCTGCACTGCTGAAGAAATTCCTGCGCGATCTGCCGGACCCACTACTTACCTTTCGGATGTACAAAATCTGGCTTGCATCGCAGCGGATACCGGACGACGAGACGCGGCTCCGCGTACTGCACCTCTGCTGCTGCACGCTACCGCGCGCACACCGCGACTCCATGGAGATAATCTTCAACTTTTTGCTCTGGGTCGCGTCGTTCTCGCACGTGGACGAGGAGTCGGGCTCGAAGATGGACCGGCATAATATCTCGACGGTGATCACGCCGAACATCCTCTATCTCCCGCAGAACATGGAAGACGACCCGACGCAGCAGCAGCCGATGATCGTGCCTATGGCGAACGCCGGCGAAGAGGATCAGGTTATCGTTCCCACGTCAGGCGCGATCGGCGGGCTTGTCGGCGACAGCCACTTCCTCGCGATCGAGGCAGTGAACATGCTGATTGCAAATAACGACGAGTTCAGTGTCGTCCCCGACGACATCATTGAGGCAATGCAGCAAGAGCTTGCGACGACGCCGGTATAATCTTCTTTGTGTGTATAGTTCTAGCAAATCCTGCTGTGTACTAACAATATGTGTGTATTTTGTTTGTACTGTATAGTATATGTGTGGCTTATTTGTCGGGACGTGTTTCTGTTTGGGGTGCGTGCGCTTGTGCTTTTGCTTCCGCGTCGTGTGTGTTTTTGTAATGTGTATCTGTTTTCAACCCAGCACGGTTTTGTGTGTATGTATCCAGCCAAGCATGGACTTGATGTATTTTTGTTGACGGTTACCGTGTTGTAAGATGGTCGAGGGTTGTATAGAGAGTGTGTGCGAGGAGGGCAGCAGACATATTGTGTACTGCCCTCTGATGCAATGTAACTGTAAAGTGTTTGTTTTAGTGCCGGATGTGACGAGATATGATACAAAGAATAAGAGAAAATGTGAAGACAAAAAAACGCCGAGAGACGCCGCGTGTGAGAGGCGGTGTGCTATTGATTTTGGTATTGGTGTACGGGGGCGCGGAGCTTCACCATAGCTCCGGACCGGGACCGCCGCTGATGATAATCGCGTCGGAGGATGTATCTTCGCTGTCAGATGCATCTGCTGCTGGTGCTGTGTGTGAGAGGAGGGCGGGATCTAGAATCGTGCCACGGAAGCGGTCGTCCTGGTTTGCGTTGCCAGGTTTCTGTAGTAGGACTGCGCCTTCATTAGCACCTCAGATCATCCACCAAAACAGCACAGTATCCGACATACCCTCGATCAAACTCTCTGCCCCCGCCACTGTCCGCGCCTCCTTTGGCGCGGTCGCACACCACTCCATGAATCGTCGCAGTCCTTCATCCTCCTCCCCGTCATCGTCAAGCATCCTCATCGGCCGCAATCCACCACTATCTTCCACCGCCATTCGCACATCCGAAACCGCAACCTCAGCCCGTCCGCACAGAGCCGCGTACCCCGCCGCGCGCGTCGCGACGAGCGCAAAGTACCGCGCCGCGAGGTCGGTCAAAGTGTCGAGCACCGTGGGTGAGCACCGGTCAATTCCAGCGGAGCGAAGTAGTTGTGCGGTGGTCACGCGCAGGAAGGAGTAGAAGAGGTCGGAGGACATGGTTGGAGAGACCGGAGGGGCAGGGCGGTGGCAGCCCGCTGTTGGGGGCGTAGTGGAGGTGTTACCGATCTTTGGGATGTTGCAGTCGTCGAAGACGCGTGTGGTGCACGCCGACCACGCGCCAACTTCACAATTTGCGATGAAACAGCTACGCGTCTCTTTGTCAAATAAGATCAATGCAGACAGAGCCGTGAAATATGTCAAGTCCTAGTCACCTTCAGTGGTAGTTCAAGTTACGAATTGCTACAACGCCGTCGGTAGGTCTGGGCCTCTCGACCATCGACTGCGGTCGAGATACGCGGACACATTGCGCGCATTTCCGTACAGTCCTCAATGCTAATGCGGTCGACACTCGCAACTTGGCCATTTATTTGTCCGTGATGCTACTCATCGCTGGAGTAGCATTCTCTACCACCGTTGGAGATTGTAGTGCGCAAGTGTGGCCATTAGCTCATGACCTTCAGCAGCCGTAGAACAGCAACGTCTCTATGCTCCCTACGCAAACGAGAAGACCGATTTATTCTAGCATAACACCTAACAAAAGCATCATCATCAAAAAAATATATCGTATCTCCAAAATACGAATGCAGAAGCAGGCAAAAAAATTCACCCCACGAGGGTATCGAACCCCCAACCTTGAGATAACCTCTTAGGTCTTAGAGCAGTGCACTCAGTAAGAGTCTCACGCTCTACCAATTGAGCTAGCAGGGTCAATTGTTGAGAGTGATTTCAGCCAGCTTAATATATTGGCAAGAGTAGGAATTTGCCACACGTCGTCGAATCTCTCTTTCAGTTTGAGTTTTGGAACTTCAATTTTTGAGAAGGGTAAATCTAGCCCTTGTGTTTACGGGACGGCTTATTTTGGGGAGGAGAAATCGAATGTATGGAGGTTCCGTGATAGCGCTGGCGGATGGTGGTGGTATCCTCGAGGCGGGAACCGTACAAGCCTCCTGAGCTTGCAGCAGCACGCAGTTCACAGCGAGGACCCCCTAACGAGCTGTCCACATCACACACAATGGCGGACGATCCGCCATCTGACATAATGCAGTGTGGGACGTATGAGGAACTGTTGTCATTGATGTCGTCCATACGCACCGAGTCCGCCGCGGTGAGCGCGCATCTGCGCGACGTGCAGGACACGCGGCTACCGCCTCTGTCGTTCGCGCTGCAGCGCCTTGACATTCTCGGCGCGTCGCTAAACGCGCCCCAACGCGCGGCGCGGGAAGTCACGACAATGCTCGCGGATGCAGGGTTCGTTGCACTGCGAATCTCGCAGAAGGTGAGGCAGCTCGACAAGGAGCAAAGCCGCGTGCAGGCCGCGCTGGAGTACGTCGCGCAGACGCAGGAGTTGCGGAGTTGCATCACGGGGATCTATGATGCAACACAGGTGCGGGATTGGGAGGCCGTCGCGCAGCATATACACCGTGCGTCGAAGTTACCGACGGAGCTTGTGCGCGGACGGTTCGCGGAGGCGATGGTACCGACCGAAGAGAATCCTGAGAGTCCAGCTGTCGCGCTGGAGAACGCGACGGAGAGTTTCGGAGCATTGTTTTTACGTGAGTTCGAAAGCGCGGCGAAGGCGAAAGATATGGAGAAGATCACGCGGTTTTTCAAATTATTTCCGTTGATTGGCAAGGAGAAGGAAGGGCTCGACGTGTATGCGAAGTTCGTATGCTCAATCATTGCAGCGCAGAGTCGGCAGATGATGAATATCAAAGTTGAAGGACCTCTCTTTTTTGGCATGGTTATTTCTCGGTTATTCGAAAACATAGCAACTATCGTCGATCAGCATACACCAATTGTGGAGCGGTACTATGGCAGAGGCAAGATGCAGCGTGTGATTGAACGTATCCAGCTCGAGACAGACACCCAGGGCGGCATTATCGTGGACACATACTTTGACGACCGCAACGTTAACCGTAAGCTGTCGGAGATCAAGAGCTACGCGTTCAGCTTCCTCGTGCAGAGCTTTATGCCTAACTCAAATCTGATTGGCATACGCACTATGAGTCCTGTCTCGCCCTCGGTCGCGGATACGAGCGGGATCAACGTGCAGGATGTCGACACATTGATGAATGAGACCGGTGTCATGCTTAGTCGGTGGAGCTTATACTGCAAGTTTTTGGCAGTCAAGTGGTGGTCGCAGCAGGAGCTCCCTGAGATTACTACTTCTCCGACCGCGAAATCAAGCACCGCGAGTCTCGCCAAACCAAACGGCACAGCTTCCATAGATGAGCTTACTTCGTCTTCACCAGCACGAACAAAGGGCATAGCCGCGACGCAGCTTAACATCCCGCCAATCCTCCTCGACAGCAAGCTCTACATGAAAATGAACACGCGGCTCGCGCCAGCATTCGAGTCTCTCGCAACTTTCTTCTTCCGACGTTCAGTCGAGAAAGCGTTCCAGATCGATGAGCCCCCGTCGCTTTACCATCTCCCTCCAGAACCATCCCCAACGTCGCCACTAATCACATCCGCTATCGACGACGTCATGTACGTGCTGAACGCTGTACTTGAGCGCACAGTGTCAACAGGACATGCGCATCTTATACGCAATGTCATTGGTAACGTGCGTCGCGTGTTGGAGTCTGATTTGGTTGGCATGATTCAGCGCAAGATGCGCGACGAAACGTATCCCCGCGCGCCGGGTGTGCCGTCCGGAAATGGACCCGCACCGCCGCCCCCAGAGGACAAGGTCAATGGATTCTTGATTCTGCTGAACAACCTTGACGTTGCGACGGAGTATATCGGGCGGATCGTTTTGACGGTTGTCAAGTCGTGTGGCGACGGTATCGTAGTGTCGGTTGTTCCGTTTGGCGATGATCATGTGCAGGTCGTGGCTACTCTGCAAGGCATGTCGTCGTCATTTGAGCAGCGCGTGCGCGAACTTCTGAATGACGGTACGCAAGTTATTTACAATCAAGTGATCAAGGCGCGATTACGGCCACTTGTGCACGACGCGTTCAAAGACGCAACATACATGACACAAGGCCATGGCGGAACGGAGGAAGCAGAGGAATCCGCTTCGCAGCAACAAGCCGATCTCGTCCGCCTGCGGTTTGCCTATGGTTGGGATGCATTGATGCAGCCGATCCGCAAGATTCTCACAGAACGCAACTACTCCCGCGTGCTTAGTGTGACCACGGAACAACTCTCAATTCAGCTCGAGCGCCGTGTGTGGGGCATGACGGGGCGCGTGAACGAACTTGGCGCTATCCAACTCGAGCGCGATGTTGCCGGTATCATTTCGCATGTGTCGCAGGGCAAGTGGTATTTCTTACGTGAGAAGTTTGTGCGGGTTGCGCAGCTTGTCATGGTTCTCGGGCTGGACGAGCAGGAGCTGGAAGCCGGCGGCGTGGAATGGGTGTTAACGGAGGAGGAGCGGCGCCGCGCGGCGACAATACGTATTGACGAGGGGTAGAATAGAAGGTGTTGCATGTATCTGTAAGATAGTTGGACAAAATAGCATGGCGTGTGATGATGAATTTCGGGATAATGCGGCGCAGGCGACGTAGACGGGGCTCATGAAATTTACTGTTAAGATCACCTACCGTCCATAAGATATCAACCAGGTCACCACGATTCTGCACAGGCGCAGCACTCTTGCAGCCGCGCGACTGCTTGTCCGACCGCCCGCTGCAGCACGCAGGAGCATACAAGTCATGGTCACGAGTACCGATGCTCCCTCCACGATGACGACAGTGGTGCTCCCGGTCTCGCTGTCAGACATCACATACCCTCCCGACGCGTACACCGAGCACGCAACGATTGCCCCCGGCAGCGCAACCGAAACCGCGTTGAACAAGGCCGCGACAATTCTTCGCGCCGGCGGCGTCGTCGCTCTACCGACTGAAACAGTCTACGGTCTCGGTGCGGACGCGCGCAGCACACCAGCAGTGCGCGGCATTTTCGCAGCGAAGAACAGGCCGTCGGACAACCCACTCATCGTGCACGTCGCCTCTGTGCCGCAGCTGATGCGATTACTCAAGATCCCGGCGATTCCTGAGATCTACGCTCCCCTCGTTGCGCGGTTCTGGCCGGGTCCGTTGACAATCGTATTACCGCTCCCAGCCGTCGCAGATGGCGACGCGCCGATGATTAGCCCCGCGTGCACGCCGGGGCAAGACACTGTTGCGGTCCGCATGCCTGCACATCCCGTCGCCCGCGCGCTGATCGCACTATCGGACGTGCCCGTCGCCGCACCCTCCGCAAACGCATCAACCCGACCTTCTCCTACCACTGCAGCACACGTGCTTCGCGACATGAACGGCCGTGTGCCGCTTATCCTCGACGACGGCAGCGCGTGCGACGTTGGCGTCGAAAGCACAGTTGTTGACGGCACCGTGTTCCCGCCCGCTGTGCTGCGACCGGGCGGTGTGTCGGTGGAGCAGATTCGTGAAGCTGGTGGAGATGCGTGGAAGAATGTCATTTTTGGAAGCGCGGACGCGGCGGCTTCGCAGACTGTCCGTACCCCCGGAATGAAGTATCGGCATTACTCTCCGCGCGCGCGTGTGGTCCTTATCGTCGGTCCCGACGCGGACGCCACAGCGCAGGCATACATCCTTAGCGAAAAGGCACTTGGTAAAGTTGCGGTACTGCCGGCCCGCGGGTTCAATGTACCGTCATGGCCTTCCGCGGCTCAAGGCCGCATCGCCTGCGTGATGCCGCTAGGTATCGCTGGGCCCGACATCGCACGGAATTTATTTGCTCATCTTCGTGACGCGGACGACGCTGGTGTCGATACCATTGTCGTCGAAGGCGTCGACGAGAACGACGAAGGCGCCGCGATTATGAACAGGTTACGTAAAGCCGCGAGCGAGATCTACGAGCACGGACAGCATATTATCAAGCATTAAAACGGACGGGGCTCATTTGTAAACTAAACAGTACATGGTGGTGCAACATTGTATATCACAAGTCTATGTAAATAATAAATTACTCGCACTGTAACAAAAAACAAATTAACAATGCACGCTGGAAAAGTGACAGGCTCATATCGTCTTTGTACAAAAACATACAAACAAAACATGCAAACATAAATAACTAAAAACCGTACAAACACAAATTTTGTAGTCGTAGATATCTCCCGTTTTCATCATTGAATGTAGTTACTTCCGTCTATCTTCTTCTTGTTCGTTCAGTTTCGTTCCATTTACACGTTCGAGCTATATCCTACCGACCAAAGCTTCCTCCGGTTGATATACTTATGCAGCTCGTCGATGAAAAACACCGAGCTGGTGAGGATCACCAGCATGCCTAGGTCTTGCAGTCTGAGCGCCTCGGTCTGAAAAACGCCCTGCAGGAACGGAATGTAGATGACGGCGAGCTGGCCCAAGATGGAACCGCCAACAGCCAGGTTGAAGAGGCGGTTCGTCGTGAACCCGATCTCGAATACGCTTTTTGTCGCCGAACGGCACGCGAGCGCGTTGAACATGTCGAAAAGTACAAAGCACGTGAACGTCATGGTCGTGTCGCGCTTCGTAACGACGCCGTCCTTCATTTCTAGGATGTATACAAACATGGTGCCTAAGAAGATGAAGAGCGACGAGAGCACGGTACGACGTAGCAACTTGACCGTGAGTATCTGTGCGTTGCGCATGCGCGGCGGACGGCTCATGATCTCGGGGTCCACGGGCTCGACGCCGAGCGACTGTGCAGGTGGACCGTCCATGAGGATGTTGATCCACAGAATCTGCATAGCGTTGAGCGGGTTCGGCAGGCCTACGGTGGTGGCAAGCGCGACGAGCGAGAGCGCGGCGATGGAGGTCGACAACTGAAATGTGATGAAGTTCTGGATGTTTGAGAAAATCGCCTTGCCTTCCTCAATCGCGGACAGGATCGTTGAGAAATCGTCGTCTGTGAGAATCATATCCGCAGCCTCCTTCGCAACGTCTGTGCCCATGTTACCCATGCTGATGCCGATGTCTGCCATCTTCAGCGCAGGCGCATCGTTGACGCCGTCACCGGTCATAGCAACAACGTTGCCCAGCGCCTGCAGTGCACGCACGATCCGCATCTTGTGCTCTGGTGTAACTCGCGCAAACACGCTCACCGTCCCCATCGCCTCTTGCAGTTGCATATCGTCGAGCACGTCAATCTTGCGCCCAAGCATGACGCTCTGCTCGAGCTGCGACTCAGTTACGCCGCCACCAAACATCGGAATCCCGATCGTACGCGCAATCGTTGCGGCAGTCACTTCAGAGTCGCCGGTGATCATAATAACGCGCACGCCGCCCTGTGTAAGTCGCCGGATCGAGCGATGCACGTTGTGACGCGGTGGGTCGTACATGCCGACCATGCCAGCGAATGTGAGCCCAGCCGGCGACTCAGTCGACTCGCCCGGTCCAAAGGCCATGGCGAGCACACGCAACCCCTGGTGGCCCATGTTCTCGGCGGCATCGACAATACGCCCGCGCACGGCCGGCGTCAGCGCGAGCGTCTTGTTGGCTGCTGTAAGGTAAGAATCGCAGAAGCCGAGGATGACCTCAAACGCGCCCTTGACATGAACAGTGGAGATGTTGGAGTGAGCAGGATGGCTCGCGACGCCCATCCACTTGCGCTTTGAGGAGAACGGGGTCTCGTGAACGCGCACGCGCGTTGGACGCACGTCCTCGAGACCAAACTTGTCGAGGACCTCGCAGAGCGCAATGTCAGTTGGCGGTCCATGGTACTTGCGCATGTCGGCGTCATAGACAGAGTTGTTGCAGTTCACGCCTACGATTAGCGTGTTCATGAGCGCGCTGTTGCTGTCAGTGGAGATTACGGGGGGTGTTGATATCGGCGCCCCAGCGGACACGGACTCGGCTATGTCGGTAGAGCTGGGCGCAGATGGTGCGAGCTCGAGCGGCGCAGTCATATCGACTGTCCATACGCGTGTAACAGTCATACGGTTCATGGTGAGTGTGCCGGTCTTGTCGGAGCAGATGACGTTCACGCAACCGAGGGTCTCGACGGAGGGTAGACGGCGCATGATTGCGCGACGACGCGCCATGCGCAAAACACCGAGGGCGAGAGTCACGGTGACGATGATAGGAAGACCTTCGGGAATGGCAGCAACCGCAAGACAGACACCGATAGTGAACATCTCGAGCCACGAACGGCCCTGGAAAACGCCGATGATGCAGATGAGGGCGATGACCGCGAAGGACATGTACGACAAGTCTTTACCCAGTCGATCCATGCTCTGCTGCAGCGGCGTCTTTGGCTTGGCGATGTCGGACATCATGGCAAAGACGTTGCCAAACTCGGTAGACTTACCAGTGCCAATGACGATGCCAGTGCCGCGTCCGTCGCTGACAAGGGTGCCCATGAATGCGCACGAGCGACGCTCGTTGAGGGGAATTGGCTCGTCAGGGGGGTATCCAGTGGTCTCTAGCGCCACATTGGTCTTTTTGACGGGCGCGTTCTCGCCGGTGAGGTTGGATTCGTCAATTTGGAGGTCGACGGCGTGCACAATCCGTACATCTGCCGGGATGCGATCGCCTACGCCAAATGCGACGAGGTCGCCAGGAACAAGCACTGTCGCAAGAACTGTAGAGGTTGTCTTACCGCGAATGACGTGCGCACTGTTGGGCACGAGACGCGTGAGTGCCTCTAGCGACTTTTCCGAGCGGTACTCTTGCACGAAGCCGACAGTGACGACGATGAGAATTGCGAGTGTGATGGAAATCGCGTCATCGAGATTGCCCATAAAAACGGACAAACCCGCAGAGACAAGTAGCAGTAAAATAAGCGGGTTTTCGTAGAATTGCTGCAGGAAGCGCAGCGCGATGGAGTCCTTCTTGCTGCCAGTGAGCTCGTTGAAGCCATGCACACCCCGGCGATACGCGGCATCCTGCGCGGACTCGAGGCCGCGGTCGCTGGAGGTGTGCAGGCGCGCGGCGGTCTCGTCGACAGTGAGCGTGCAGTACGTGGCGGAGGGCGTGGGAGCGCCGGCGGCGGTCGCGCTGGCGATGGAGGAGGAAGACGCGCCGGCGGTTGTCGAGGCCAAGGCTGCGGCGCTGCTGGACGCGCCGACGGCATCCTTGCCGAGCGACAACGGGGCCAGGGCGATGCCGCTGGGGGAGAGCTGCTGCAGCGGGATGGCCGTGTCCATGGCAAGGGGCGGGAGCCTGGCAGGGAGGCAGTGGGCGGAAGAGGCGGAGGGGAAGGAGGGGCGCGCGGCGGCGTCTGGCTGCGCCAAAGACCGTGACGGCGACGCTGTGGCCGGAGAGGCACGTGCCTTATCAAGGACTGGCACAGCCCCGAGTGCTACCACTCTCACCGCCTCTTACATCTACAATACAGTCATTAGTAATTAGTTACATATGCTCCTTCAAAATGGTCTTCAAAATGCACCATCCATCCCTCTATTCCTCCTCCTCCTCAAACCCAGCCACCCCCCCCCGCGCCGTGCCGGCCGCCACGGCCTCCGCTGCCAGCCGCGCGTTGTACACGCAGTCGTTCACCGACACGCCCCGGAAACTCGCACCAGCTAGCATGAGCCTGTTTCCAAACGCGTCGACCGATGCGCGGTCCAAAGCGCGCAGTGTCGCGGTGTGACCGACCACGTACTGCGGAATGCATCGCTCCTGCACACGCGCCTGCGCAAGCGCGGGTGACGCGGACACGCCGAGCTGCCGCGCGAGCAGCTGTCGCGACTGCGCGATTGCGTCGGCGGAGTCGTGTACCTTCCGTGCAGCACCTTCGGGACCACTCCACCAGTGTCCGCCGAGCATGACTGTGATCTTCGTGCCTTGCGCGGTATCTTGTAGACTGTGTGTGCCGTCCGGTGCAGCGACGGCGTCCGAGTCAAAAACGACGCCGAGTGCGTGCTCCGGGTTCGCGGTCGGTGGTAGACCACGGGGGAGAAGGTAGCCGAAACCGGTCACAGGTAGCAGTCGCGTCTCGGAGAAGAACAGGTTTACGACGCCGACCGACACGCTTGGGATCTGGCGTAGCAACCTCGAAAAGTCCGGCGCGCTGCCGTCGGTCATATCAGCTAGTCTCCATGCCGGCACTGTCGATATCACATGCGAATACGTTGCCCGCTCGCCATCTGCTGTAGTAATAGCAATGTCGTCGCTCGTACTGCTCGCCCGTTCCAGCTTGGTCACTAATGCTCCCTGCTTCACAGTCACATTCTCCGCCGCTGCAAGCTCCTCCGCCATCCGATCCACAACTACCTGCATGCCGCTTTTGAACGACACAATGCTCGCACCCTCCAACCGCGACAGTAGTCCCTCGTTATCCAGCTGCAGCTGTGTGAGATACTTCTGGTTCCGCGCAATGCTCGGTCTTTTTGCGTCTTGCTTCTCCTTTTCCAACTTTTGCTGCTCCTTTTTCTTTTTTCCCTTCGGCCACAACGAAATAATACTCCCGTTATTCTTCTCCCGCCGCCACAGGTACTCGAGAATACTCCGCACACTGAGCTGGTATATATCCCCAGCGTAAATCCCATGTAACGCCGCTGCGACAAGCCGGTCCGTAATCCGCTTGCCAAACCGCCGACTCATAAAACTCCCAATTGATTCGTCCTGCGCTGCCCCGCTGCGCGTTGCGCGGAACGGCTCTCGGAGCACCTCGCCCAGCATGCCGCGGAAGAGCGGCTGCGAGAAGTAGAACCGCAAAATTGATGTCACCGAGTACGGCACCTTGTTAATCCGGCCCGCCCAGTATATGTATCGGTTTCGCGCGGCCGCCGAGTCCTTGCGCACCACTATCAGGTCCTCCTCCAGCCCTAGCCTCCGTATCTGCGCAGTGACAGTTAGCACTAATCGCCGGTTCCAACAAAGACAAATGCGCACCATGTCAAACATATTCACCGAGCTCACTCGTTTGCTCACTCTCAGCGTGCGTGGCCCGTGCTCAAACAGCACCTCATCTTCCGCAGGCACCTTCGTCAGTGCCTGCGCCTGCAGTGGTGCTCTCCGGAGCAGCTCGTGAGTGCCGCTCGGCAGCGCCACCCGTGTGCTTTCAATCCACCCGCCGAGCCGCTTCGATGACTCATACAGCGTTATATGCGCATTCCGCGGCAGTGACTTTGCCAGATAGTATGCGGTTGCTAAGCCAGAGATGCCGCCACCTGGCAGACGACCGGAGGTTAGCTGACTTCGCCCCGCCCACCCGAGTGGTCTAGCTCGAAGGAAATTTCCCGGAGCTGCTCACTTACCTAGCACTGCAACGGAGGCCGCCTGTGACATTCTGGGTCTTTGTGCGGAATTGCTGCTGGAGAAGGGGGAGGGGGCGCTGAAAAGAAGTTGGGCCCGGCGGATTATATCGCCTGACGGCCGAGCCTGGGGCGCGCCAAAAAGATCTCGAAGTTTGGGCCGGTCCCGGTGCGGCTCAGCGGATTTTTAGCGCCTCGGCCGTCGCAGGCCCTGTATCCCCCTGAAACCTTATCTGCTGCCAGCCAATTCCGCGCGCATCATTTGAGCTCCGCCTTCGCCGTACGCTCATTGGTCCGAACAATGCATTTTGTGTCTATACTCACGCGCTCTGCCTCCGCTCCCGCGCGCCGCCTCCCGCCCCTTCCTCCATCCCCGCGACTCCCACGTTCATCGCGCCACGGCCCGCTGCGGTCATCCGCGCCGTCGTCATGGTCCGCGTCAGCCCGCTCGTGCCCGTGGCTGCCACCGAGACCGAATTTCGACCCCTCGTCGACATGCGTGTGTTGTACCGCGGGAGTTGCTGCTCCCCCGACGCGACCGACAGGTAGCGCTCCAGCCGCCCTTCCTGCTGCTTGTCCTTTTCCAGGATCTTGTTGTTCGGTAACATCACTGCGCGGTCTAGCGCGTAAGGCAGTCCGCGGTGGCGGCCTCGCCACATCATCGCGACGATCACGAGCTTGCTCACCGTGCTGAACTGCGCGCTCAGCGACGCGTTCGTGTTCGGATACCCGAGCGACAGCCCAACAGTGCCGTACGCGCTCACGACTTCAAACAGCACCGCGTAGATTGTAAACGACGAGTCGTCCTGGATCTTGTCGCCATCGGCAATGCAGATGATAAACAGCCCCAAGAAGATATACCATAAGTCGAATGACAGCTGCCGTCGTAAATGGTTCGACAAGAAACTTGGCCTTACGTCTTTCTTCTTGCTCTTTTGACGCCGCCGCACGTTCTCGTGTGTCTCACGCAACGTCTCCCGCACACTGCTCGCGCGCCGAGTCAGCATCCGCTTCTCGGGCTCATTGATTCCATTCATTGCCCCATTCTCCCGAATACTGCTCAGTCGCGCATGACTAATATGGCCGTCTCGAACACTCTCAATGTCCGAGTCCTGCCGCGGCCGCATGTGAATCATCTGTCCGTCGTCATCCTCGTCCACATACCCGTCGTCATCGCTCTCCGTCGTGGTCCCGCCGCCATCCTCTCCGTGCTCGTCTGATCCCGCGCCAGGTCCGTAGATTCCCAGCGACAGATCTTCGTACACGTTCGTCCGCCGGACACTGATGGCGATTGGCAGGACAGATATATACATCATGATGAGGTAACTCACCTGCACAGCCGGGTGTAGGTCTGCTAGATCTACAACCGTAAGCCCAGCCGTGCGCGTAGAGATGGCCTGAAATAAACCCGCAAGCACCCGCTCACCACTATTCCAGCCTGTAACCACAGTGTTGTTGAGATCCAGCACAATGAACAATATCAAGTCCAGTCCGTTCAGAACAATGAGCACCAGAAACAGCCACCATGTAGCTGCCGACGGAAACAGAAGAATAAAGCACCGACGAGGATGCTCCAGCAAGAAAGTCAACGACTCTCGCGCGCGAGACCCATGCCGAAACATGCCTCGCAGCAGCCAGATGATCAACCGTAGCATGCATGGAAACCCCGTGTTACCAATGACGACCAAAAACGCCATCAACAGCAACGGAAAGACTGCTGTGGCAAACTCGATCATGGACGTAGGAATAATGCTGTATCCGACGTCCATAAACGCAGAAACTGACATAAATGCGCCCCACCACGCTGGCGATTGTGAATACTCCAAAACGATTGGCTTGTATGTTCGCGAGTTCATGATCCACGGAATCAATGACACATTAGCCAGTATCCAAAATCCGCACACGTATCCGATGAGCACAACCGCAAGCGTGCGCAGGGCCTGGTATTCGACGCCGCCGAGCTCGGCACGCATTTCCTCTGTCAGTCCCAAAAACGTAGAATTCTTCGCAACCGTCACCTGGCGTGAGAGATATAGCGGCTGCATCGTAGCTCCTCGGTGCGACATCATCGATCTTGTTGGCGAGTTCTCTCGCGCTCCTGACGTAGTCCCTGTAATTTTTCGCTCAAGCACGAATGGCCGAGACAAGAACATGTCAGCGATCGAGTTCCGTCGCTGCTTTGGCTTCACTCTCTCATGCGCACTCTCGGGCGCCTCGATAGTCATCGCACGGCGATTCATCGCTGGCCGAGGCTCATCCTCTGGTCGTGCGCTGCTGTTTTCTGTGTGTGACTGTGTTGGGCGCAGCCGTCGGCCGTGATCGGGATCGTCGTTAGAATTCACATGATTATTCTGCAACGATAAATCTTCTGTCTGATGGTGAGAAACTCGTCGATAAGCAGACTTCGGTTTGCCTGGCCAATCATGCGACTCGGTGTTCCCCGACTTTCGTCGCATGTCTGGCATGCCATGTCCTGGCCTAACGTGTCCAGCAACCGGCGAGATTGCAAAGTGTATCTCGGGATCACCGTTCTGTCGCGCGAGAGCAGCGGCCGCCTCTTCTGCTTCTGCTTCCTTTTCTTGTTCCCGTGGCGACTTGATCACTAGCGCGGGACCATGACCCTCAAGAGAGCTGTACGAACTCCGCTGGAGTAATGCTGGCTCCCGCATAGGCGTCGGTAGATTGTCAAAGTGAATACCGGTGGTGGGTTGACGTGCCGTACCTGCCACCTCTGCCGCTAGCTCGCGCGGCGACTTAATCACCAGTGGCGGACCGTTCTCTAGATTAGAGTATGAATGCGATTGTACCACACGATTTCGGGGACTGGGTAGATCGCCGAATCGAATGTCACGGTGGATGCCGGTCGCGGGCAGGTCTTTGTTCTCAGCGGTAGTATCTGTGCTTTCGACCGGACTGCTGTCAGTAGTTTCGGATTCGACAACATTCATCTGGTCTTCTGTGGCGTATTAGATCATATTCTTGCAACTGCTTGCTTGAAAAAGAGCTGCTTACTGTTGCGGAGAGACCAAGGAGATATGTTGTTGCTGTCATCGGTACTCGAACCTTCATCAATAGCGCTGCCATGTTCAGACGCAGGTAGCGATCCCTGCAGACTGCTGCTGTACTCCTTGTTCTCAGGAAGGTCCGGCGCCTTGAAATGCATGTAGCCCGGGAAATTCTCCTCAGTCATCCGTGCACTGTGGACGATCCGGATGGGCCGGCCGGCAACACTAGTGTGCTGCTCGTGTCCGCCATAGTCCCTGTCGACGGTGCGCATCCGGTCTTTCCGCTGTCGGTGCTCGAGAAGGGACTGCTGCCGGATGTTGTGGAAGGCCTTCTCGAACCAGTACAAGCGAATGAACACGAGAAAAGTTGAGATGGCGACGGGGTTCGTGACGAGCGGGATGAGAAACAAGACGATCTGCTGCCACGTGGTTATAGTGTTGAGGTCAATCGTGTTGAGCCCGGCCTGTGTGACTGCTCCTGAGGCGAGAAACAGGCAGTCTATGTAGCGAATGTTCTTGATCGGATAGAGCATGATGGAGCCCACGAAGGACATGACGATAACGTAGACAGCATGGAAGAAGATGAAGCGCGGCTTGAAAATAGAGAAGACGATGGAGTAGAACGCGTCAACGAACTCGCGCAGGTGAGTCGTCAGAGACATCGAGGACGAACTACTGGGCGATGTTACGGCCGCAGGCGCATGGTGAGTGAGGCCCGCGGAGGAGGAAGGCAGGAAGCCTGCGGACCCGAGCACGCGGGAGCGGGATACAGCGGCGATGTCGAAGCGGCGACGGGGCGATGGCGGTGGTGTAGGGTAGCGAAGATATGGAGGCGCGCGGCGGCGTTTCGGCGGTGAAGTGCAGGATGGTGGGGCCACTGGACGGTGCGCGATTGTTGGACCGGACTCGAGTTACCGCCGAAGGGCGAGCAGGATCGCAGAATTTCGCCCGCGGGCGACGCAGACACAGACGCGGGTAGCGCAAGGTTCATGCGCTAGCAATCGGCTCTGTCAGAACTACGGGCTTCTTCTTCTCCTCTGCTTCCTCGCCGCCTTCTCTCGACGCGTTCAGGATCTGCAAGCACAGCCACTGGACTTTTCACCCAGTACGAACCCCGTTCTCTTATGTCAATGCGAGCGCTCGGGCGTGTCTCACCCACATCGCCAGGCGCATCTCCCCGACTCATGCAGATCAAGCTTTCCCGACATCCTTCTAGAAGCTCTCGGCTGCGCCATTCTGCCCCCTATATCTCCCTTCTCATTGGTCGAAAGCGGCCATTCTACAGCGCAATGCAAAATTGCGGAACTATCAATTAGCATATCAGCGATGATTTCAGGAAAATGCTGGCAGACAAAAATGTAAGCGTAATATACGCTTAAAAAATTGATTCGACCCAGGATCGAACTGGGGACGTTCTGCGTGTTAAGCAGATGCCATGACCAACTAGACCATCGAACCAACCGTAAAATTTGCTTGCATTTAGTGCGCCGCCATTCGCAACAATATCTATGAGTCACGTGGCAAAGATTACTCTGTGATAACCTTTGAACGGAGTACGACAGCTCATCCACTGCTCAAAAGAAAGGCATCATGGGAGTATGGACTCTATCTTGAAGTACGTCACCAGGTCCGATGCTTGTCGTCGTGACCACTTAGGCTCGGCGCTGATAAACAGAGCTGGCCAAATCAAACGAAGCGCGCAGGGCACGCCTACAGAGCACGTTTCTGAACTCCCAAGTGTCATCCACTCGTGGGCCAGGAACGACTAGCGGCGTGCGCCCATACGGGCTCCAGCCTTGCAACGATTATCTAAGGACGGCGCGCTTACGCTCGCCGAGCTTGACGGCCTCATCGCGTGTGCCCTTTCGCTCTGCCCCGCATGTGGTGTGTGGGCTAAGACCCGACACACGATTGGCTGGTCGACGCACGCGACCGACGCTGGTTGGGACAGCGCGCTGGCCAATGGCAGACGCAGCTGCGCGCACACGCGAGCAGACCACGCGTGCACGCGACGACGAGATGCGCTCTCGCGGCTTGTGTGTTTTCTTCCCCTGGTCCCGGACGCTGCCGCGCCGCCCGCCGCTCAGCCCTGGTCTTGCGCCCCGTAAGGCGAACATGCTCCACGTGTGTGCATCTTGCGCAAATGTCTCGCGTCGGTCTCGTTCTAGCGGTCGCTCATATATACAAGCATATACCCTCGCACTCTTCCTGTTCCTCTCTGATCCCTGTCTCTTGCCTCTCTCATCTTGCGTGCCTATCACCCTCTCTCTGCTTCCCCTCTCTTCCCCAATTGCAATGACGTTCTCGGTCATGTCCCCCAAGGGTGCCGATTGTCCGCAGTCCCCCTCCATCCAGCAGCTCATTACCCCCCCGCCCTCTGCTGATATTCTCCCTCGTGACCCTCCTGTCTGTGCCGCCGAAATCGCCACCTTCTTTCTACCCCCCGCTGTCAGCAGTACTCGCCGCCAGAGTCTCGTCAAAGATGCTGGAATCAATGTCTCCACTCGAAGCTCAAGTACCAGCAGCGTCAGCAGCGATTCGAGCATTCGCAGTGCTCCCCAGTTTACCACATCCAAGCTGCCGCCGCCGCCTATGCGCTCTCGTCGAATCATTCAGATGCAACCGGTCCTGCCCAAGCCAACCAAAACCATTCAAAAGAACATCACGGCCACCGCCCCCAAGTTCGAGCCGTCAGCTCTCGTGTCTCTCACGACGACACAATCCTCTGACTCATTGGCCCCTGCGTCCGCCGCTGCAGCACCAGCACCAAAGACTCGCCGCGGACACGGTGTTTCAGCAGCTACTCGTAAGACAGCGCGTAAGATCGCACATTCGGCTATTGAGCGCCGTCGCCGCTCCAAGATGAATGACGAATTCGACGCGCTTAAATCAATGGTTCCTGCCTGCAGAGTGGCATCTCAAGCTAACGGCGAGACGAATCTTCACAAGCTTGGAATACTCCAGGCGACGGTCGAGTACCTCCGCTACCTTGAAGAGTGCATTGAACAGCTTCAGGCACGCGTGTCGTCTCTCGAGTCTGGAGAGGATGTCTCCCTCGTTCCCGTCGTACCTCTCCCGAGAGAAGTGAGCTCCTCCTCCGAATTGAGTGAGTTTGATGAGCACAGGAACAATATGGACGTTGACGAGGACGATGAAGACTCCGAGGATGAGGACGAGGAGGACTTGACTGATCGGATAGCGCGCGAGGCTGTATCGCCGCACCATGTGCTCTCCTCTGCAGAAGAGGACGACATGGAGGAGGTCGGCAAAGAAGTCTCCAGGACCTTGCTTATGCTCCGGCAAGTCAGCGATGTCTCGATTCCCACAGTGAGTACGGTCAGGACCGAGCCGCCGAACACTGTCAGAGTCGGTCTTCGTGTCTGCGACTTACTTGGTTAAAGATTTTGTGGTGTACACTCTTTTGGTTTTGCGGTTTCATGTGTAAGGGCGGAGTACTGTGTTAATAGGGTTGAACGGATTAGGTGTTTTTAGTATGTGAGGACTTGGGAATAGTTAATGGATGCCACTGAATGACGAGTGAAACAATAAACTGTGATCAATTCTTTACATATACTCCTGATGAGACGCTGCTTATGCATTAAAAGGCCGAACACAAACTCCAAACTCCATTGTACGCAATAGGCGATGCTATCATATCTTCGCCATGCTATCCGCAATCGTTCCCATCACGTTGTATCTCTGACTGAAATACGAAAACCAGTCATCCAGTACAACCAGTTCCGAGTCAGTAAGACCATCGATCTGCGGCACTGCATCCTCGAGCTTGAGACTGCTCTTCGCTAGCCCCCGCGAGCCGTCCTTTCCCGCAAACACAGAGTAAGATTTGCCAGGTCCGTAAACTTCGGCTTTCTTGGTGACATCAAACACGATGCCCTTGACTGCGACGTAGATTGACGGATGTTCCACACCTAGACAGGCTATGTTAGCTTTGGTGGATTATTCTCATGTTCAGTTCGACATACCGTTGTACTGTGCCAGCTCCGTAAATGTAAACACCTCCTCCTTCGGTGGATCCAGCACAACTGGCTCTTTAGGAGCAAATCTCGGGGCCATACTTCTAATCAAGCGCTGATTGTAGCTCGGGAGCTAAGGGACTTTGGTGTGGCCGTTGTGCGTTGATCTTGTCGGATGAACAGTGTTTGGCTTTGGGAGAATTGGGTTTTGCGGGGAAATCAAAATTAAGGGAGATCTAACTGGCTAGTAAGATGTGTCAGCCGCCTGTTGACCGTCAAATTACCAGACAATTGACCAAATAATATCTGTGCTGCTTCCAGCATACATTCGATCATATAGCCCCTATAACACTGAGAGAGAAGTGGCAGATATGACGATCAATGTACATGCGCGGACTGTCCTAGCCATCATCACGTGTCGAACAACCAACACTCGTCGAACCCACCACCACTATCAAGTACCGCTACCATTCCATCGACATTCAGGTTGAATGCCAAATACTCCTTTGGATCGCAAATACGCCACCATAGGACACAACAACCATCGAATAGTTCCAATCCCCAAAAACTTGCGGGGACCATCCATGCCTTGGCTTTTTTGTTTAGCCATGGGCACTTACTCACTCGCATTCCTTAGTACCGCAGTAAAGTCCCAATCAAGTTAAGATCATAGGGTTGAAATGTCTCCTGTAAATGCTAGTAGCCATAATATGATTTTTTTAGAACGAGACGTGATATTATTATTATGGGGCTAGTAGTACACAGCGTAACTTGATAACTGGGATCGTATACAAGGTGTTCTCTATTTAATTCACGTGACACATTTGCTATAGTATTTCAGCAGTGCTCCGTTTACATCACAATAACCGCTCGTCCATTTCCGTCAACTGCCGTTGTTCTTCTGCCTTGGCGCTCTATTTTCAGTTTTTTTGGATTTAAGGCGTTCAAAAAATTGTGTATATGCCACTTCCTACTTCACTAGTTACTTTATTCAAGGGTCTAGCCGCGCGAATCAAAATAATGCCACTTAACCGACACTCAGCCCAATAAGGAATGACAAAACAATTACACCTCAGACTTGCCTTTCCGTCGCTCACTTTCTCAATGACCAGCCGCCTTATTTTTACAAACCATTTCGATCAAAGCCCCGGCCCTGTGTATCATCAGAGCATTGGAGCAATATGCCGAAACGATTCAACCTCAGCTGTAAAGCAACATAAACGAGGGCGGTATCGTCAAAAAAGCTCAGAAGTATCTGTGTGTCATCATAGGTGCATATGCTGTAATATCACCACAACGGACAAATCAGATGTAGCAAGGAGTGCGCTGGATGTGTGATGTGCGAAAATTTTCAACATTACCGAAATTTATATGTACCTTTAATCTTTCCTGTGCCGACCTCCATTTTTGCCGAGCGGGCTCCGAACTGGATCTAAATCCGCACACAGTAGATAGTTAGTAGCATAGCACAGGTATATCGGAGCCAATGAGTACTTGCCGCGCGTTTCTTCTCTTCCGCAACTTGCTTCAAACCGACTTTTCTTGCAAACTTTCTCAGTAGACACTTGCTCTCCAGTTTGCCTGATCTGCTATCTCTGTACATTTTCTCATCCAATGGACATTTCAGCGCAAATGCAATAAAATCCTCGTCGAGATAAGGATATCGCAACTGAATATGCCCAGTTAGTCCGCTGCGTGCTTCACAAAATAACATCACTTCTCACTTCTCTAGACCAGTGCGAGCCAACGCGGTCATCGCGACCCAAATTGCGCTCGTGAAGTCTGCCAAAATCTAGCTCAAGCTCCGCTGCAAGAGTGTCGTACCCCCCACGCTCAAAGCATGTAGAATGGCGCGTATAGCCCGCGAATAACTCATCGGCTCCAAGCCCCGAGAAAAGTATCCTACTCTTAGCGACATACGGTGCCTCCTGACCATCGGCGGTCGTCACTGTGCCGCAGCTGCGTGCGGCATGGTAGAACGCCAACGCGATCGAGAAGTCCATAACGCTTGTACTCGGATACATTAGTTGAGCAACGCGATCACGATGAGCTTCAACCTCAGCAAACGGAATGTTGATCTCTACCAGTTGAAGTGTGCAAGAACTGTGCTCATATACAGCCAACGCTTGTTTCAGCTCTTCGAAACTTCGACGGCCGAGTATGCGGTCTGGCGTTGAGTACCCACCGCCTATCCGCGGATTCTCGAATGCGACATTGAGCAGATCTACATGCACAGCATGCTTGCTCAATATTTTTGCAAGGAGATATGTGATGATGGTGCAGTCTATACCGCCAGAGAATAAAACTGAGTAACTTTGGTGACGTGATGGCCGAGCCTGATGCACTGCCAAGGCGCGACGACGAACGGCAGAGGTCAGAAGGTATTCAAACTGCTGTAGTTGGACTTCGGGATGCGAGGACAAAACCTCTCGAGAAATGTGGCCATAAGGGTATGAAGGAACTGAGGATACGTCGTGCGTCCATGGAATAGACTCGATCAGTAGCTCGGCGCTCGCTAAGCTAACTTTATAGATATAGCCCGCCCGGACCTCAGTCCAAGCCGTCCGTAAATGAGAATCAGTGGGAGGAACACTGCATAGTGCAATCGCGTCCGAACTTGATCGGTTCACAAGTAAACTCCTTCTACCGACACAGTCTCGCGAGAACCACAGCACGTTGTCTCGCAAATCATAATATACAAACGCATACTCTCCTCGAAGCAGCTGCACTGTAGAAAACACTCCGACACGCTCGAACAATTGCAAAACAAGAGCCGTATCGTTTGTCGTCGCGGCAGCGTGTGCCGGCGTCAGAAGAACATCTGAGTCCAGCTCGGTCTCGTCAACAAGAAGCCCAACCGACCCCCCGCCGACAGCGACATCGTATATCTCGCCGTTGAATTGAAGAATCCCGCTACTTCCCTGCAGCGGCTGAGCAACGAGTGGGTCGCGCATGGAGAGCACCGTGGAGTACATGTGCAAAGTCTTCCCCGATGGGGTCTCCACGTACCGCTCACCATAGCAGTCAGGTCCACGGCAGCGCAGTGCTTCGAGGACCCCGAGACTACGCAAGATGCATGATTCCGGTGCGTCCTCTGCGGCAACACTGCAAAAGATTCCGCACATGGACGTGGGGAGAGTCGGACGAGTAACAAGTGTAGTTTGCGATGCCAGTTGCAGCGGCGGGCGCACGTGAACGCGTGTTGGCTCGCGGCTATCTCCAATTTCCACCGCTCCAGCTTCGCCGTCGAACATCGGTCTCTGCCGGCTGTCTTGTCTTCTCGCTTACGGGGCTTCCTGACGCAATGTCGTCGTCTGTGTCTGCCGCCGTCATGTTGCCGGTGCAGGACACGGCGCCTCTTGCCCCGCCTGCAGTCAGCCCACCACCATCGCCACCGCCTCATGAACCCGCTGCCGCCGTTCACGACGAGAGCGCTGCTGCGTACGCCCCCCATTTCTTACAAGTCTGAGTTTGACAGACTTGCTTAAGTCAATTGCAGAATACTTACAATATGCAGCCCCTCCAAAAAGCTCGGCCTTGGAACGGACGCAGAGATGATGCCTCTCGCGCACGCCGCGCCGGACCGCAATGATGACGACATCCCCGGCCCCTCGCCAATGCCGCGGCCACTCTCAATCTCGTCCACCGCTGCCTCAGCCTCGTCATCTATTTTTGCCGCCGTCGACTCAATCAGCCGCAGTGTCACGCCGAGTCTGCAGAGTATCCTCGAGCAGTTCGACCCACTTTCGTTTGTGAGCGGCCCGGCGCCGGAAGAAAAGAGGCCGTCGCTGTCGCGGCGGACGAGCACGATGAGCTCGGGATCCTCAAGCGCGTCGTCTTCCTCGCGCAAGCGAATATCGCTTGCGGCGCCGTCCATGAGTTCCAACGATTCTGCGACACACCCACCGCGGACATCATCTCGAATGTCGATATCAGGACCGCCACCTTCGGCTTCTACATCATCCTCGACATCATACCAACGCGACGCTGGTGGCGAACTATCCGAATCGACGGAAAAGAACGTGCAACAAGACTCGCTACCCAAGCCCGAAGACCAGCCCGCCGAACTACCATTCGACTTTCAGCGGTTTCTCAATCAGCTACGCAATAAAGGAGCCGAACCGCTCTCACGGTATCTTAAGAGCTTTCTGCAGGAGTTTGGCAAGCGGTCATGGACTGTGCGCGAGCAAGTTAAGATTGTGCAGGACTTCCAAACGTTTATCGACCCGAAAATACCGCAATACCCGCCGTTTACGTCTTTACCCGACACTGAGATTGCGAATGCCATCGAAGGCATGGAAAAGCTCATTATGAATAGACTTTATTCACAGACGTTCTCTCCACAGATCCCACACAGCCGGCGCACGTTCAGCCACGAAGAAGATATCCTCCGGGACCGCGTTTTGGAGGAGAAAATGCGGATATGGTCCTGGATTGAGGCGGACCATCTAGATGTCGACAAGAACATCATCAACAGCGGGAAGCGATTTATCCTTCTCGCGCAAGACGAGCTTCTCAAAATCGGCAACTACCGCGCGCCGCGAGACAAAGTGATTTGCATTTTGAACTGCTGCAAAGTTATATTTGGATTACTGCGGCAGACCAAGACCGAAGAATCGGCAGACAAATTCTTGCCAATTCTGATCTACGTTGTGTTGAAGGCCGCGCCGAAGCATTTGATCTCGAATGTGCAGTACATAATGCGATTTAGAAGTCCGGACAAGTTGAACGGCGAAGCTGGTTACTATTTATCGTCACTGCAGGGTGCGATCAGTTTCATTGAGACTTTGGATCGCAACTCGCTGAACATTACCGACGAGGAGTTCGACGAGTAAGACTTCGCCCTGATTTGATACTTATGCGTGGGGGCTAACATTTTTAGGATGGTGACCAAGTCTGTCGCACAGATACAGGCACAGGAAGCAAGTTCTTCGGAAATCCAACTTAAAGCTGAATCTCCAAGGGAATCCCAAATCATCCCACAGTCTCTCAACTTTGCATCCCTGCTCCGCTCACGCTCAATGGCGACCGCTTCTTCTTCCTCTTCTACTAACTTACCCATCTCGCCTACATCCGCATCCTCCCCCGCAGCCTCGGCGGCTCTGATGGCGGCAGCAACAGCAAAGGCCGAAGCTAAGGCGAAAGCTGACGCGGACGCTGAGTTTCAGTCGTTAAACGCAAATGCGATCCGCACGCAATCGCCTCCATCACGCCCCTTTTCACCGTCCGACGTCGCCGGCGTTGCGACCGAGGTCGCGTCGCAAGTGCAAGAAGCCCTGAGCGCTACATTCACGGCGCCGTTTAAGCAGTTTTCAAAGCTCTTTGAGACTGATGACTCGTCAGATACTGACCACGAAGGAAGCGGTAGTAGTAGCACTACGACGACTACCCGGCCAGCTGGAAATCGGTTTGCAGCGGCTGCGCGGAATAGCATGTCGTCGATTTCTGCACGACGGAGCTCGGTGCCGGCGCCGCCACGACCGCCACAGAATAACACAACCGCGGCGATGGCCCCTCCAGCACAACAGACCACGACGCGCAGCAGTCTCAATAGGAGGTCTATCGCCACCGTGACCAGCCTATTGAACGGTTTTCAATCTTCCGTTTCAAATGCTGTTACAGGGGCAGTAGCAGTAGACAGTTCGTCTACATCGACGGCGACGACAACGTCATCATCGGCCCCCGGCTTCCCTGAGGCTATATCCGACTCCCCCCTTGACACCGCGATCCCGATCGAACCTCCGCAACCATCACGAACAAACACAAGCCAAAAGGTGCACCAGATGGAAGTGCAAGAACGCAAGGAAGCGGTCGATAATCTTGTGCAGATGTTTCCTAATTTGGAAGTCAGTGTGATCGAATCTATTGTGCTGGAGAAACAGGGACGAGTAAGCGCGGCAGTTGACGCATGCTTGCAGCTTACTACCAATTAAAGGGAAATATAGCTAGTGTACATTTTAAAGTGGTATTTTTGCGTTAAGTGCATGTTTCATTGTTTTGTGAAGTGATATTTGTTTTGTTTTATCATGGGGCTGCCGAGCTATTATATTTTGTGTATTTTGACAGTCATTTAGCTTCATAAATTTTCTGCATGATCAATCTGGTACTAGTTCATAATTGCGGCGCTGACGTGTGTGCTGCAGCAGCGGGACGATGTAGGATACGGGACTTCATCTACCTTATCAACTTCATAGCACTTGTCCAATAGCCACGAGCAAAAGGCTGTTTATTATTTTCATAGCACGTTCACAATTCATATGAGAATATACAGCTAAGAAGCAACGTTATTTCAGCTATAGTCGCGGAGCAAACACAAATGACATCATTTTAAAGCATCCACACAACCACTGGAAACGAGATTGCGACAAGCACCGGCAATATCATTTTCATATATATTCCTTCATATAAACGCCCGGCTGCCGACGAGCTTGTGCTGGTTTCGATCGGCGGTGTCGTCGAAGATTGTGCTTGCGACTCGGTTGGAACCTGAGTCTACATTAGTAAATGTAAAGGATAGGGTGAAGGTGCGAAATACAACAGTCGTGCCCGTAGCGAGCGAAGTGGCCGACCCTGTAATGCTGGTTTCAGTCTCGGACGAAATATAGACCGACGACGAATAGGAGACAGTCTAGACAAGAAGATGTGAATCGTTACAGGCAAAACCAATGCGAATATATCAGATTCTACCTCTGCACTAGAAGATGTAGAGAGGGAGGACAAGATGTATGTCGACGATGACGAGGACGGCTGAGTCGACGTTACGTTATCCTAAAGTAAAGTGGTGAATAGAGTAAAGACGAACAAGCAGCATATATTATCTTACTCGCAGGCTCGAGGACGTGATGGCCGATGACATGGATGAATAGACAAAACCGTTGCAGTATGTAGTGTACACTATGTAATACACCGTTGTCACAACGTACGTAGACGCCTCATAGGCCGGTGTACAATAATTTCCGGTAGCACTTTGAGTTACAGCGTTTCCTAGAGCCGGGGTAGAACAGTTTGCCACAGTAGCCAGAAGTGAAGAGGAACTGGCCGATACGCTGTCGCTCGTTGATGTAGAAGTAGTAAATGACGTGGTAGTCGACGGAATCACGGTCTCGCTCGACGTAGACACCGTAACTGCCGAGCTTACTTTCTGTGTAGACGTTATCGTGACGGTGGAAGAGGGACGAACAGAACTGGTTTTCTTGGAGGATATTGAACTAGATGTCGTGGAGCTGAATGACTTTTTAGTAGATGCGGTAGAGATGGATGTTGTAGAGCTGGATATCGTAGATGTCGTAGCAATAGATGTTGAAGAGCTAGAAGTTGTAGGGTTAACTGAAGTGGAGAGAGATCTCGTAGAAGTAGACGCCTTGGAAGAACTGCCAGACGCGGTAGAAATGGGCATCGTAGAGGTACTACTAGATATCGTGGAAGGAGACGACGTAGAAGTAGTACTAGATGTCATGGAGGTGAAAGTAGACGTCGTGAAGGTGGTGGAACTGCTAGTTGTGAAGCTGGTGAACACGACCTCGTCACTTGTCACAGTCGTGGACGGAACAGAGACATATGTCGACGTAGCCGCTACTACCGACGATGTAGTGATTGCTTCCGACGAGATAGTCACCAACGCCGAGGATGCTATCACAACCGCAGTCGACGTCGCAGTTAAAGTAGCCGTACCGCCAGACGTTTGCGCGCCAGAGCAGGTAGCTATAGCATCGGTAAGGTCGTCACCAAAGTAGTCCCAGATATCGTATGTGTCAGCACATGCCACACAACTGTTACACGACAGTCAGTAAAGCAGTTCACAACAGTGCTAATGCCATAAGAAGTCCATTTACGCAGCAGACGAAACTTCAAAATCAGATCCGGATGCGCATAGACACGTGTAATCGTCGTTGCAATCGCTCGCGTAAACGACCGCGGATGCTAAATTCACATGCCGGTCAGTGCCGCCGTGCTAGACTCAAATCATACACGCCTTGCGCCGGATTGTAAGCAAATTATCGCACCGCAGTCAGAGTAGCATGTAAGTTCGTCGGTTTGGCAGTGTGCGCGGGGAGTGAGCAGCAAAAACAATGCGAGGACAGCGAGAAGTCGGAGCGCTGCCATGATGTACGTGACGTGGACGAGGAGCAAGAAGAGCGAGCGCGAAAGGAAGGAAAGGAGGGGAAAAGAAGAGAAGTTTATGCGTCTCGCATGCCAAAAATAAACAAATCGCGTGAGTGACGCGTCTGCGCGACTTGTGCCTCGCTGCTCCCAATGGCTAACGCGTTCCACCGCCTCCTCACACCCGCACACCGCTTTCGCGCTGGCCGATGCTACTCTGTCACAACAGAATGCAGCTAACACGGAAGTATTGACTCTCTCGTTCGTCGATTCCGTCGGTGCTTTTTAGTAACGTATCGCTATATGGGACTTTCTGATTGCCACCGACCTACTGATTGACTCCACTGAAGCACTGCACATATAAGAATAAGATACCACGACAACACTAGTCTTTCCATGTGCTTTTATGATACTGCTTATCCGTCCATACCTCTGTTTGTCTGGCCATCTGGCTCACGCGAGATCATTCGCCATGACCATCATCATTCGAATCGCGCACAGTTTCTCGCCATTTGCGCAAGTCAAAACTACGATCTACCGGAATCTAGGAAGCTATACTCAGACTGCCAGAAGCAATGTGCGCGAAAAGGAAAGCACCAATAGCAGGTATGCGTGTCGCGCATCACACCATCTACGTGACGAGCTTGAATTCATGACTGTGTTTTCACTCTGGCCGGTAACCAACTCTGATATTTGACAATCTAAACAAGAACCGCCCTAATTCGAGCCTGCGTCTACCCAAGTATATCCTCTCCTGTGCCGTTGCAGCGTCCCCGCTAAGATCCAACGTTAGCGTTGCTTGACGCTCTATACTACGCTACCCAGAATCGTCGCCAATGCAACCATCGCAACGACGATGCTTTTCTTTGCGCTGAGATGTGTTGCGGCGGAGGTCTTGACATAGGAGAAGGCATAGCAGTCGTATTTGCCATCCGTGTCATTCAGGAAATCGCTGCTGCAGAACGTCAAGGAGTAGCCGTTGCACGAGCTGTCGTCGATGCATTCTTGGGTGTAGTTGTATGTGGTCGTCATGGTTATACTTCTTTGGAAGGGGGACTGCTGATTCGACTGTTAGCAAGACTTGTATCTCAAAACTCGAGAAAGAGGACGGCCGACGTACGGGGCCTTCGTAGCGCGTGGATAGTGTTACTCAGCTGTAATACCGCAAGGGCACGTTCACGAAGTGCCTGGCGTAGTGCTCTCTATATACAATTACGGATACGATGTCAAGCCACACGATAAGGGTCATGAACTGAATGTGGCCTCAAAGTAGAGTTTCATTACAAGTCGCGCACGGCACCGGACAGGGCAGCTCGGCCCACGAGCATGAGCTAAGCTCTATCTAGGTTCTAGACTTAACTAGCACATGCACTTGAGAACAGCCGCGGCTCATCTGTCCGCTCTCCCTTGACTCACGATATATAAGCAACAAGTCATAGTTGTGGCAAATCAGGATGTGCCGTGCATTTCGGCGACTTGTATAGACTTTCCGGCTGCAACCACGGGAGAGCACAAACTGGCTTGCGCTAGGCCGTTGCAGTGCGGAAGTGGGGCAAGCTAGATGCTGAGCGACTGACCTAGGTCGGCGCAGCACGCGAACAGGCGATAGCCGCATGCGGCTGCAGAGATTAAGCTCGCGTGCAATCGAGCTGGCCGTGCGCAATATTATGAACTGTGATTACCGCTCGGCGCGACGCGACTCCGCCCCCTGACTCTTGAGTCGACTGCCAGATTTTCTTGATTCGGCACGCATTTGTCGGACAGCTCCGGGCCAGGGCCAGTTGTCAAAGTACAGCATCCGGAGCGACCATAAGTCATCGAGGATCATTCTAGCATGGGGGCTGTACACGGCTGACGAGATCGCCAAGACATCAAGAGGTGAACATGACGTCGCGCGGACCGCAAAGTACTACGCGAGGTGGCATGGGCGGCTGCGCCTTGTAACGCCGCGAAAAACAACCTCATCGGCCTTCATCGATGTGATATCATCTCAATTATTACCTAGTAATGTGGCTCATCATTATCCAAAAAACGCTTTACGAGTCGCGACCCAACGCGTTCTCGATAATCTTCATCGCCTGCAGCACGACGTCGTCATCAAATCTTCGCCCAACAACCTGCAAGTTCACCGGTGCGTCAGCGTACTTCTCAGGAGAGTACAGCTCGTAGAAGAACTTGTCCTGTTCGTTCATGGGCTCGTATCCGACCTCAGGTGTGTCGAGCGCCTGGTCGACAGTGGTCACCGGGAACACCGCGCCAGGGTAGTCGAGCAGGTTCCACTGAGAGGTATAGGCCCAGTACTTTGCGGTTCCATGCAGACACGCGACGCCGGGCGCAGCGGGGCAGATGATCACGTCCGCAGGGTGGTCGTCGAGCTTGCCGGACTCGTTCCAGTATTCAGCGTACATCGCTCGGTACGCATCACGGCGCATATGCAGGTCCCAGAGCGAATGAATATCCTGCTTCTTAACGTATGGGTTATCCGTCAAGATCCATTTGGTCAGCGGCAGCTGCTCTTCGCCGACCGAGGCCAGCAGATCGAGCACGCGCTCACCGCCGTCGGTGTAGTACAACTCCGAAGTGAGTCTCCACGCCGCAGCGTGGTCCTTGGCTTCCCAGTCAATGATCTCGATGTCCCAGCCGGGAACGCCGCGCTTAAGTGCATCAACGACAATCTTCAGCGCGCGCGCAACGGGAGGAAGCGGCTTGACGACGCCGTCACTCCACAGTATTCCAATCTTCAGCTTTCCAGGAGTCAGCGGGCTCTCGCGCCATGGCACCGCCAATAAGCCTGGCTCGGAGATCCACGGCTTGGAGCCGATGATGTACTTGAAGAAGTACTCCATCGTTCGTCGCGACTGCGCCAGCGGACCAATGGCACCCGAAATCGACTCCGCACCGCCATTAGGACCGACGAGACCGCGCATGGGAATGCGGTTCGCGGTGGGACGCATGCCGTAGCGACCATTCGACGCGGCCGGCCACCGCGCTGATCCACCAATGTCGGTGCCCATGCCAAGAGGGGTCGCGTTCAGACCCAACAACGCACCTTCACCACCAGTTGAGCCACCACAGCTCAGGTTGCGGTTGTACGGGTTTACGGAGGTGCCGTAGAGGATAGTCTCGGTCTCGACGTGCATGATGGTCTGCGGCTGCGTTGAGCGAGCGAACAGGATGGCCCCGAGGTTCTCCATGACCTGAATAACGTGCGCATCCTGCGAGACCTTGTTGTTGACCCAGGCGACGAAAGACGCATTCACGTAGCGATCCTTGACCGAAAAGTGCTCCTTCGAGGAGATGGGCAGACCGTGGAAGGGTCCGACGGTCTTGCCTGTCTTCTTGTAATACTCGTCCAGTTCAGTCGCACGTGCAATAGATCTGTCCCATAGAAGCTCTGTAACACAGTTCAACTGAACGCAATTAGCACCACGCCTTGATCAAACGCACTAGTTAGTCTTCAAACTCACCAGCTTCTGCGCGAGCGCGGCCCGACGCAGGAACGCCTTTGTAACTTGTACCGCGGACAGCTCTCCCCTCGCAATTTTCTCGGTAATCACGATCGGATCCGATTCAGTGATATAGCACTCCTCGGCAGTCAACACCATCGCGGGGATACTGGTGACATTAAGCGGTAGCGGGTCAGGCAGTGGGCCGAGCGGCGGCTCGACCTTCGCGCAGGACTCATCCCGGATGGCGACCGCCTTCGCGACAAGAGCTTCCAAAGCCGATGCCATTGTCTGGTGTACGTTCAATTGAGTAGACCTTGTCCGGTTTAAGATGCGGAACGACGCTGGGGACGAGAAATCGTTGGAGAACAGGCGGTGTCTTGCGTGGTCTTATCGCGAGCGCTCAGACACCGGCTCCGCAGTCCGACTCGCTCAAATTCAGTCACGTGAAAGCCACTGCAGGCGACCACCTGAACAGCGGATCGCAAATTTGTTTGCAAACTAGTGGCGATTCATGATTGAAAATTTGAGATTGGCACTATATTAAACTGCTCATGTTGATGGGGAGCGCCAAAGACATCGTTAAACCCACCAGATCAAACCGCTACGGGAAACGAGAAAACGCCGATTTTATCATGTGCTGCGAGAGCTAGCTGGATTCTCCTGTTCATCACAACCACAAAAACGTCAAAATATACAACCGTGTTGGCCTTACAGCCAATTACAGTTTCGCCTTCTTTTCCCGGGCAGCTTCTAAAATGCCCTTTACTTTAGTGGCCTTCATGAGATCGCCCTTGATCTTAAGCTGGCCGCGCATGAACAGCTTCTGTGCGTCAAGCTGTGTTATCTGTCAGTCCTAGTGCACCATCCATACAAACACAACTGAGAGCGCACCTTGCCGTTGATGAGTTTCTGGAAGTTTTCGTCGCTGAGGCTGAGCGTGACGTCGGCCTTCTTGCCATCTGGCGCAACACCCTTGCCGACTGCGCCGGTTGTTTTGAGGTCAAGATACCATGACTCGGTCTGACCGCTCTTGTTTGTGATTGTGAAGGCGAAAATCGCACCGCCCTTGGGGAGAAGCGTTAGTTGACTGATACACAGGTAGGCTTAATGTTTCGGATAGGCCGGCAAGGCGAAGGCAGGAGAGCGAACCAGGGGCTCGGGAATAGTTTACCTGCTTGATGGCGCTCTTCCGCTGCTTCTCGTCGGCGAAAGAGTCGCTGATGAGATCGAACGCAGTAGAGGAGGGGAAGGCGTCTGTCAGGATGAGGTGTAAGGACTAAGCGAGACGGTGAAGGTGAGGACGGAGCACTTACCAACTTTGAGCGGCATGGCTGTCTGTAAAGTAGATCAAGAGTATAAAAAAGGTGGTGAAGAGGCAGAGAGGTTATATAGGCAGATCAGAGGCAAGTCGCGAGCAGTTTCCCCGCGCCGAGCATGTGAGAGCGGGCAGCCGGCGCGGCCAACTCTCGATGTGCATTATCCCTGATCACATGATATATCGCACGTGAGTGATTAGATGAAGTAAGCAGAGCGGGGCTTGTTACCAAGGGCTTGCGGCAGAGGCGAGCTCTGTGTTATCAGATCGAGAGCGCTTCCGGGCATAGCCCCTGAACGCGCTTCTCGAGGCCATCCCCGGACATCCGCGCCTCCGCATGGGCCCGTTCTGGCCATTCGGAACGTCGCGTCTCGCCACTACTTCCACCTCCTTGGGCGGCCCAGCGTTCAGCGTGTTTGAAGACAGCGCGAGGGCGCTTTAACCGCGCGCTCCGTCGTAACCTGAGCACCGTGCGCTCGGCGCGAAGCCCCGGTCTGGACGCAGTCGGCGGCGGAGCAGAACGCGAACGTAAAATAAGCACGTCCTTGCCGTTGCACTTTCCGGTGTTAGGCTTCTCCGCAAACTCCAGCATAAGAACGCTCTGCATCCCCAACATGCATTCCCCGACACTACACTGCAGCGGCAACCATGACCTTCGCCGCACTGTCAAAGCACCCTTTCGCCCTTCGCCCTCGCGTCGTCATCGTCGGCGGTTCCATCGGAGGCCTGTCCATTGCCAAGTTCCTCACATCCACGATCAGTGCCGATGCCAGCAAGGGCCCCATGCCTCGGATCACCGTGATCGAG
Source organism: Limtongia smithiae (assembly GCF_038497785.1). Taxonomy (NCBI): domain Eukaryota; kingdom Fungi; phylum Ascomycota; class Lipomycetes; order Lipomycetales; family Lipomycetaceae; genus Limtongia; species Limtongia smithiae. Next base: position 550,995 of record NW_027117632.1, read on the forward strand.
CCCCGCCACGGCATTATGAACCCGATTGCCATCCCGCGGTCGCTGGTCGAGCCTGACTTTGCGAAGCACACATTCGCGACGCTGTCGAGTTTTCCAAACGACATGATCGACAACGTCGAGTACGTTCGTGGCAAGGTCGTGCACATGTCGGCCTCTGATGTAAGTGTCGAGTTTGCAGACGACTCCGCAGACACGGCCAAGATCCCATTTGATTACGCGGTACTCGCCACTGGACGTCATCGCCAGTCGTACATCATGCCCCCGGAGCCCACAAAAGAGGAGTACATCGAGGTCATGAACAGCTACGTTAATCAGATCCGCAATGCGCAGAACATCGTCATCGTCGGCGGCGGCGCGGTCGGGATTGAAATTGCAGGCGAGATCATGTACGAGTACCCGGATAAAAACGTCACTTTGCTCCACTCGCGCGCGACCTTGCCACCGGAGCCGGTCGATGCGGCGGTCGGCGAGTATATCGTGGACGCGCTTGTAAAGCTCGGTGTAAATTTGCAGCTCTCGACGCGAGCCAAGAGCGATACTGATGGCAAGGTGACTACGACAGACGGCCGCGAGTTCAAGTCAGACCTTACTGCAAGTACCACTCGTACTGACTTGCCAAGGTGATATAGCTGACAAGCTCTAGATTTGGTGCAACTCGCGCGGCAAGGCTGCGACCGGCTTCCTCGATCAGAAGACTTTCATCGATTCAATCGACGCGAACACCGGTGCCGCCAAAATCAACGACGATATGTCTCTCAAGGGCTTTCCGCATATCTTCGCCATCGGCGACGTCAACGACTTCCCGGTGATCAAGACCGCAGGAGGCGCGCACCACCAGGCCAACACCGCGACGCAGAACCTCCTACGGGCAATGGATATCAAGCGGGGGACGTACACGGAGAGCGATGCACCGGCGTCCGCGACGATGACACCATGGGGTGCGCATATGGCGCTGATCATTGGACAGGAGTTAGGCGTCATGGAGCTCACGGGACGGGGAGTCGTTTCGGGCACACCAGTGCTGGAGCACTTTGGTGGAGACATGCACACGTCAAAGATGTGGTCGGTGGTGGGAATCAAGACTGAAACTCCGCCAAAGCGACATAAGTTATAAAGAGACACTGCATAGCGCGATCTAAACGAGAATACTATTCAGATGTAAGCGCTCTGCTTCTGAAGGATCGTGGTGTAGGAAAGTGAAGAAACACAGATCAGTCGCGCCGTCAAGCAAAATGTAGTCATCGAACAAACAAACTTGCTCTAGTATTAGAGATGCCAGATAAACATATTTGAAAGGGGATCATCATGGTGTGCGTGTGTAGTAGAAAGAGGAGGACATACCATAAATTCGTGCTGATGGCGACTATGTGAATTAGGCGGCGGAAGAGAAGACGTCGAGTACAAAACCCTTGAAGTCACAATAATCACGTGGATGTAGGCGAACGTGACTGCTTTTTTCGTGTTGAACCCCAACTAGTCCTGCCCACACACATAAACCCTAACTCCGGGAGAACATCGACGCGGTCGCTTGTGCACGACGCCAGCCCATCGACTCCACCACCGACGTCCTTACCACCACCGCTCCCCGGTTTTTTCTTCAGCAACACATACTCACCATGGGCCGCATGCACAGTAAGGTATGCATACGTGGTCGTTCAGGGCAGGCAGAGTGCTCTCGCTAACTCGCTCCGTAGGGAAAGGGCATCTCGTCCTCGGCGACGCCGTACTCTCGTCATCCCCCCAGCTGGATGAAGTTGACCCCCGAGGATATTGTCGATCTCATCGTTAAGAACGCGCGCAAGGGTCTCTCCCCTTCGCAGATTGGTGTTGTCCTGCGAGACTCGCACGGTGTCCCGCAGATCAAGGTCGTCACCGGCAACAAGATCCTCCGAATCCTTAAGTCTAATGGTCTCGCCCCCGAGATCCCTGAGGACCTCTACCAACTCATCAAGAAGGCTGTCGCTGTCCGCAAGCACCTCGAGCGTAACCGCAAGGACAAGGACTCCAAGTTCAGACTTATTCTGATTGAGAGCAGAATTCACAGACTCGCGCGATACTACAAGACCGTTGGCGTCCTACCGCCAGTGTGGAAGTACGAGTCGTCGACTGCGTCCGCTTTGGTCGCGTAAGGGGAGCAACTTCGTGTTTTGTACTATCTCAATAAAAGTATCATGAATCATAATTTCATTTGTTACATAGCGGGAATCTTATATTACAGGCTGTGACATACGGCGCCAATCTAGTAAAGGTATCTATGATATAAGAGTCTACTTTGTCTCGCGCTTTGCAACGAGCTTGCTCTGCTCGATAAGGTAGTTTCCGAGTACCTCTAGGGGATTCGTGGGTCTATGAAGCTAGTCAGTAACACATAGGCACATATCCATAACATAAAAGTACGCACTGCTCGCGCGCAATCATGCGCATCCCACTGAGTAGTGTCGGCGTCACATTGTCGTTGAGATACCTCCGAAGAGGCGCGCCGCCGTGGAACGCCTTATTGACGGCCTCATACGGGGTCGGCGTAGCCGTGTGTGTTGTCGGCGTCGGCATCTGCTCATCGCGGGACTTTATACCGTCGGTGGCGGAGTCTTTGTGGTCGTCCTTGGGCTCATGCTTGACGCTGGTGTCTGTGGAGTCGTGCGACAGCTCTGACTGAACAGCTTTCGGCGTAGATGCCTCAGGCGACGCGATTATAGTACCTGCAGGACTGCTCGCGCTCTTTCCCGCCCTAACAGCCAATGCCGAAGCTTCGGTTTCTGGCTGCACTGTCACCCGCGCGGGTGTACATTCGTCCTCAGTTGTTGGTCCGCTCTCCGTGGCATTCGGATCTACAACAGCGTCGGCATCGGCGTCAGCGCCAGCGCCAGAGTCAGGCTTCTTCTGCGGAGATGACGATTGTAATTGCGTGTTATCCATCTGCACGTCTTTCGACGCGTCATTCTCTGGCGACTTGAGACGTGGTCGCTTGGCGGGGTCTGGAGGAACGCGTCAGTATGTGCAATCGTGGGGGAAGGGGCGAGTAGGACGGACGGTTTTCGTCACTCATAGTGGACAATCAAGACAACGCACGCGCCGGGGCGTGCCGGCTGTCTGATGCAAGTACACGACGCGAAGAGGAGGAAAGACAGGAGTAGAGGGCCAGGTGGAGCGGTTGCTGATTGCTGATGATGTCTATATAGGCGGACGACGGCGTGGGGAAGTCAGCACACGGGGTTCGTGGACTATCAACATGCGCTTCTCCAACCCTCCGCAGGCTCGATCACCATTGCACTCTCCCTCCTCTCCAACCGCGCCAGCACGATGTCACGCCGTAGTGCGTACCAGTCGCAGCCGGTAATCACCATCCTGCCACCCCGCAAGGGGCAGGCCAGCATCTCGACCTACAGTGCGCGCATGCGCACGGGGGTGACCGCTCTCCTCGTACCCCAGGGTGCGCTCATCTCCACCGGCGGTACGCTTCCACGCGCCGCAAAGCGCAACTATGCCGAGACCGACGACGATTTTGATGACGACCGGCGATATGATGAGGATTTTAGTGCCGGCGGGTCTGGTGCGGGTGGGAACGGCACACCGGCGCCGGTAGCGATCAAGAGCAGGCCCGCGATCATGACGAATCACGTTTACCACACAGAAGAGCAGCTCGAGGCCGCAGCAGAGTTGCCTGAGACGCTCATCCCCATTCGCATCAACCTCGACATGGGCTCCTACCGCCTCTCAGATTTCTTCCTGTGGAACCTCTCCGAGCGGCTCACTACCCCGGAACAGTTCTCCCAGATTATGTGCATCGACCTCGACATCCCTCCCAATGTCTACGGACCTCAGATCGCACAGGCCATTCGCACGCAGATCGAGGAGTACGCGCCCGTCGCGACGATCGACCTGCCTCCGGGCATCCAGAACGTCATCGTCCAACTCAGTTTACATCTCGCGAAGCACTTGTACGAGGACAAGTTTGAATGGGACCTCGCCTCCGGTGGACGCACTATCGTCAACGAGGACGACAACACAAGCGACATCATCGACGAAAGTGGCTTCTCGTTCACACCTGAGCAGTTCGCAAAGACTGTCGTCAAGGACATGGGCCTCTCCGGCGAGTTCTACCCTGCTATCGCCCACTCCATCTACGAAGTTCTCATTCGCCTGAAAAAGGAAGCATGCGAGGGCCACTTGTCTACGGAGGTCGACAACGACGCCGCATACGGTGCCGAATCTGGCTGGCGCGTCGACCAAGAAGGACTGGGTGCAGAGTGGGCCCCTACGGTTGAGGAGCTCACGCAGGAGGAAATCGAGCGACGTGAGGTCGAGCGTGAGCGCAATATCCGGCGGCTACGGCGCGAGACGGCGAAATTTGGGGATGTTGGTGGCCGGGACAGCGGGCGGGATGATGGTGCTGGGTTCTTTGGCAGTAAGAAGCGGCGGAGGAAAACAACCATGTTTTAAGATGTTGTACTATATGAGTAGAGCTGTATGTTAGGTGTTCATATAGGAGTTTTACAGTAAAGATTTGGTTTCCGCGCGGAACTGTTCAAAGCCTGAGTGAATGGGGCAGTCAGCGCGACCACAAAGCCCTCGACTTCTCCAGTTTGATGTCTGGGGACCGTCGCGGCCGGCAGCCATCGGGGCAAAGCATACGACCAAGTCTCCACCTCCCGGCGCGTCTCTTTCGCAGTCGTTAGACGTTGTTTTCTCTGTAAGTGTTCTCTGGACGGGTGTGCTGTGCTGTAGTCTGGAGTGCCTGCTGTTCTTGCTGCTACTACGATTGCACCACTGCCGTGGGCCGCTCGTCTCGCCGATACATTTCACCACGTCAGTTGTGCTTCAAGCCTAATCGCGACTGCCATTATGCCATAAGACCCTGCATGAAATTGATATCCTCATATTCCCTGGCACGGATACCTATGACCCGCGTCGCCTCCGGCAGCACACTCACGATATCGCTATGTCTCGCTAATTATGACAATCTTAGAGAGCCCAGCTCCCCCTCCCCTCCCACATCACAATGGCGGGCCGTATGGTCCGCCCTTCTGCAGCGGGATACTTACCTATTCCGGCCGACGATATCGCGGCAGATGAGCGTGCGTCAAATTTAGACACCTTCTTCATATCAAGGACGTAAGTCGCACCTTTCTATGTATCGCATGCAATCGCAGGCCTATTGCCAGTGATGCGATTTGTGCGCCAGACACAATCGCATCTGCGCGAGCACTATTAGATCTCATCCGCTGTCTTCATTCCCCTCTCTTCATCTCTCGATTCTCTCACCTCGATGGCTGACCTTAACGAAAAAAGAACCCAATCAAGTTCCACCGAGCCTGAGGAAGTCGACCCCCTCTCTTCCGTCGCCGCTGTCGAGCACAGATACGCTGACACTTCCAAGTCACTTGCCACTGAGGACAAGCACAGTGACTCCGCATCCTCCTCGTGCACCCCCTCCGTATCTATGCGTGGCACCGTGGAAGACGACGAAGATATCTCCGAGCTGGAGCTGCGCACGCTAAGGGTCGTCAGCGACAAGCTTCCTCTGGCAGCATGGCTTGTAGCCGTAGTCGAGTTGTGCGAGCGATTCACCTACTACGGCCTCACCGGTCCATTCATGAACTACATGCAATATCCCGCTGGCGGTCTCCGCCCCGGTGCCATCGGACTCGGCCAGGCAAAGGCATCCGCGCTGAATTACTTTTTCCAGTTCTGGTGCTATGTGACCCCAATCATGGGCGCGATCATTGCAGATCAGTACTGGGGCAAGTACCGCACGATTTTCCTGTTTGCGCTGATGTATGTGACGGGCTTGTTGATCCTCGTGACCACCTCTATTCCGATGGCGATCGCGAACGGCGCGTCTTTAGGCGGCTTAATCGTCGCCATGATCATCATTGGTCTCGGTACCGGCGGCATCAAGGCGAACGTCTCCCCACTGATTGCAGAGCAGTACACGCGGACCAAGAAGTTCATCCGCACCCTCAAGAGCGGTGAGCGCGTGATTGTGGATCCCGCGGTGACGATTCAGTCATTGTTCATGGTGTTTTACATGTGCATCAACATCGGTTCGCTGTCTGCGATTGCAACCACTGAGCTCGAGCTCCAGGTAGGCTTCTGGGCTGCGTACCTGCTGCCGTTCCTATTCTTCTTCTTTGCTATCGCGACGCTGGTATTCGGATCATCGTACTACGTCAAGAAAGCTCCCTCCGGCTCTGTCATACCGCACGCATTCAAGATCGTCTGCATCGGCGCTGCCTCGCGCTCCTTCGCGCCGGCAAAGCCTTCCGTCCGCGCCGATGCCGGTTTGCCGCCCGTGCCGTGGACCGAGAACTTTGTCGATGAAGTCTCACGCGCGCTCGACGCGTGCAAGGTGTTTGTGTTCTACCCGATCTACTGGCTCGTGTACGGCCAGATGGTGAACAATTTTATTTCTCAGGCCGGTCAAATGGACACGCACGGCATCCCTAACGACATCATGCAGAACATCGATCCGATCGGAATCATCGTGTTCATCCCCATCTGTGACTCGTTGCTATACCCCTTTCTGCGCCGCATCGGCATTCCGTTCCGGCCTATCTCGCGCATCTTTATGGGTTTCATGTTCGCCGCCGTCGCGATGGCGTATGCGGCTGTCTTGCAGAACATGATCTACAGCGTCGGCCCGTGCTACGACCACCCTCTCGCGTGCGATGCGAGTGAAGGCGGAACGATTCCGAACCAGATTCACGTCGCGATGCAGACGCCCGCGTACATCTTTATTGCACTTTCTGAGATCTTCGCCTCCGTCACTGGTCTCGAATTCGCATATATGAAGGCGCCGGCGTCCATGAAGTCGTTCGTCATGTCGGTCTTCCTCCTCACCAATGCGTTCGGTGCGGCGCTTGGCATAGCTATCTCGCCCACTGCCAAGGACCCGGATATGGTCCGTACTTACACTGGGCTCGCGGTCGTGACCACTGTCGCTGGTATCATATTCTTCGTACTCTTCCGCAAGTATAACCGCGACGACGACGAGTCGAGACTGATGGAGAGACTTGATGACGATAATTTCCAGGAGCGCGTTGTTGAGGAGCAGCAGGCCTCGCATAACCTTGCATAACCTCGCATAAGCACAATAATGGCAGTGGATAATTACGGGGAACGGGAGAGGGGGAGGGGGGGGGGGGGGGGGGGTTATTAGGTTATCTTGTGTTATGTGTTATTGGTTACAGTTGTAAATTAGTAGAGTCTCTAGAATAAATTCTGTGGACTAACATATAGTACATACTTACAAATCCACGTGCGGTCGTGAGGAAGAACAACCAGTCCAACTGAAACAACACACTGAGAGGGAGGGACAAAGCTTACATCCAGAGGTCATTACAAAACAGAAACAAACTGACAGAGTGATATAACTATGCAATGATGGCGGACGCGATGAGATAAAACAAAAAAGCGAAAACCAAAGAATAGACAACAACTAAATATCTAATATGGATCTAGCTCGGTAAGATCCTTCGGCCGTTCACGCAACCACCGCATCCGCGGACCTGACTTTGCGCGTTCAGAAATGTGGAAGCCGAAAAGATGCATTTCGTAGGTATCCCATTTCCCATCCACCTCGGTTGTCGAGACTGTATCCGTAGAAGTATCCGCCGCCGATGACGACGACGCAACCACCACTGGTGCCTGTGCGGAACCAGCAGCCGGAGGTGCTGGTGGAAGTGTCGACATCGTGAGCGAGTTGACGACCGCGCTGACGGGCGGCGGAGGAGTTATCGGGGGCGTTGATATATCGATCGGCGTAGCAGATGGAATCGTAATCGGATGGGCTACTGAAGACCCCGGCATCGGTCGTCGCGTGCTAACACTACCTTCCTTGCTAGGATGCCGCCGCTCCAGCGGCAGCTCCGACGACGGCGGAATCCTCATGCCGCCGTACAACGCCGCGATATCCGTGTACGTCTTCAAAAACAAGCCTGCGAAACTCGTACCAAAATACGCGCCGTCGACTTCGTTCTCTTCCTTACCCTGTGGTGTGTACAAGTCCGCACACGACGGACAGTACAGCTTCACGGTGTCGTTGCCGGGGAGATCCGAGGTGCCGATGGGGAGAACCGGCGTTTGGTGACAGTAGTAGCGCGGGCAGGTACCGAAGTGCTGCAGATCGTATTTCTCGGCCTGCAGGTTTTGCATTAGCTTGAACAACAGTAGAAACAACGAATGCGTAAACCCACCATGATGGTCTGCCCCGCCCGCGTGAGCAAAAACCGTGCATGAATAAGCCCGTACAACTGCTCCGCTGAGTTCTCTATAATCGGCATATTCGGCAGCCGCGCAGTATCATCTATATTCTATCAGCAGCTGTGCACACCCCTTCAGTCTTTCTCAATGAACTTACCTGGATCGGGCTCAAAGTCCAAAATCATATCCAACGCCTCTTTATAATACGGCACTAGTGAACTCAAACCGGTCAGGTTGAAATCGTCCTCGATGAAGTCCTCCGAGACCTCCGCGAAGTATTCGTGACCCCGAATCGAGCAGAACGACGTAATCCATGTCTCGATTTCCGAGTGCGACGAGCCAGATTCTGTGACTATGCGTACGTTAGATTCAGCAAAACAGAATTCGGCAAATACACAAGACGTACTGTAGTATGACTCCGCCTCGTCGTCGTCGTCGTCACCTTGCTGCTGCTCCACAACCGCATGTCCATTCTCCACATGCGCAACCGCATTCGAATCCTCTTCCTCTGCCTCCTCCTGCTCCTCCTCGCCCTCTTCCTCCTCTTCCTCCTCTTCCTCCTCTTCGCCTTGTTCCTTAGCAGCACCAGTCCTCTCCCCAGCCGCCGCGGCCGCGGCAACAGGATTAAAATTCTCAACACCCTCCATTGTCGACGTCTCGCCCGCAGCCGTAGCAGCCGCGCTGCTGTTCTCGCTCATCACGATGTCGTCGTGAGCCGCGGTTGACAGCACTACCGTCGGTGTCAGACCACTGCCCGTCATTGAACTTGTAGGCACGGCTGCCGCGTTTCGTGCTTCAGCCATTATTTTTGAATTTGTTCTTCTGATATATGCTCTAGGTACCGATGCTGCTGGTGTAGTGGGTATTAGAGCGTGTATGTATGAAACCCTGATACTTCACGCTTTTCGCGTTTGCTCACGCGAATTACGGCGCGTTGCCGTGACGAAGCTATCTTAAGATCGTGGACAACTCTGCTGCACAATATAAAAAGCGATGCGTGTGCAAATGCCGTGAGAGATGCGGATCGAGGAGCAAACGGGTTGGCTTGTTCACTTGAGGTCTCCGACTTGTGTTGGATTCAGTATCGTGCGATGGCAGGGTTTGGGCTTTTCCGAATTACCACTCCTCAGACAAATACGAAACTACAAATGTTTATGAACGAGATGCTTTTGTATTTGTACAAAGACGTGCGTTCCGCCTTGAGAGACTGTCCGACTACAGTCAGACACGATGTTTTATTTTTATTACATATCATCACCACCGCATACCCATCTAAGCGCGCTATTGAAGGCACAAACCTTTAGACTGGTGTTCTGGTCAACGACAAGATGCACTTAGAACTTCATAAGGTGTGGCTTGTCACCCTTCTTCAAGCTAAAGCTGCTGGCCAGGTACTTCTTCAGCGCGGGGACCTTCTTGATCTCCGCCAGGAGGGCGCTATCAACGGCCTTCTGGTCTGCAATGCGCGACTCGCTCACGACAGTCTTCTTTTCTTTCTTCTCGCCGTCCTCACCAAAGAACTCGGCCTCGGCTTCGGTCTTAGCCTTCTTCTCATGGGCGAAGTAAGACTTGTCGAATTTGGACACGTCAACAGACTCGACGGGGACGACAGTGGATGTGCCGATCACGTAACGGGGGTTAACTCTGGGCTTTGTCAGCACGCTATTGCACAGACAAATATAATCTCGAATACACACCTCCGCAGGGGAACGCCGTTAACAGTGAACGGGCCTGAGACGAGAAGAGTACCGTCCTCAAGGGCCTTGAGTAGGACAACACGCTTGCCGCGGAATCGCCCAGCCAGAATGATGAGCACGGCGCCAGGCTTTAGTGACGAGCGGAGGGTGGCCGGCCGCGCGGTCTTGCGGGCCTTCTTGGGCGCGGGAATGTCCTCGGCGGGGTACCACTTGGAGGCCTTGGTGGCTGGTAGGACGCGCTTGCCGCCGTTCTTAGCCTGATCAGAGATATTAGCAGAGATCACAAAGGAATCAGCGCCATCGGCGTCAGCGTGCGATCAGCACTGTCGCTGAGGAGAAAGTCGAGATAGGTAGACAGTCCCTTCTTCGCATCTTCGATATTGTCCGCACGAACAGGGCTGCCGCCGCGACGGATGATAGCGCAAAACAAATATCACTTACGCCGCCAATTTCCTTGGTAACAACGCTCATTGTCGACTTGGAACTGAGTGGCGGTGAAATGCGGTGATGTTGAAGACTGGTAGTGGTATGTGGTGGGAGCAGGAAGGGTTGCTCGCGATGGATGAGGCGTGAGTAGTGAGTGCACCAAACCCGGGCCTGATGGGTACGAAATTGTCACATACTAATTTTGCGGGCGCGATGTTGTACCCGCCGTTGTTTAGGGCTCCGACAATGCCATCTAACTGATGCGTGACTGCGTTAGGGCTTTGACTTAGGGCTTGTGCGGCACAGCACACGTGATAAATGCATAAATCTAAAAACAACATTGCTCCTTCCAGCTTCCTCACGACGCGACCTAGAAACACAAAAGCAAGTAACGCATAACAGAAACACATTCCCGTCGTTGTCATCACGGGTTCTTCCGTAGCTTGAGCGTCATGTACGCTGCAATGAGCGCAGTGATCGCGCCGAGCTGCAGCGTAACTCCGATCGAGTTCACACCGGTAGGCTTCTCGTCGCCATCGCCGACTAAGTCATCGCTTTTGCCGTTATCGAGAATGGCAAACACAATGAATGACACGAATGTTGACACAAACTGCGGGACAGTGATGGATACGTTGTGAAGTCCCAAGTAGATTCCGGCCTGTTCGGAAGACTCTTCTTCGTCGCTCACCTCGGAGGAGGTCTCCACGATGTCGCTAGAGGATGAACTAGATGCCTGCGCGGGTATGCTCTCAATCACATCCGCAGCCTCGGCCGCAGATAGCGGGTCCACGGGTGGACTCGGCCTGTTCCGTGAACGCGTTTCGCTGAGTCGCTCGTTGTTGATCTCCTCGGCGGACACATCCACGCTTTGCACTGCGCTTGCGATCTCGTCGTCGTCCTTTACGCTCACAGACTGGTATCCGTTCTCGGACACTGCAGGAAGGTTGAGCTTGCGCACCTCTTCCGCCAGTAGTGAAAATGGCGCCCACGATGCCAGCGCCCATGAGAAACCGCAGAGACCGACGATGAAAGTCGCCTGGCGCACCGTACGCACGAAGATGGTGGAGAACATTGCGATCGCGTAGACAATGTGGCCCACGACCCATGCAGTGGGGAGGGTCGGACGGTAGGGGCCGATGAAATGCAGGAACTCTACGACGGGACCGGGCAGGTGCGCGTAAGTCGACTTTAGACGATGCTTGTCCGAATTGGGAGGTACTACCAGCAACGGCAGCACAAGCGAGCAGAGGAGCGTGACGATGGAGTACATAGTCAAGGCAAGCGAGCCAACACGGCCAATATCGCCGACGCGATCGCCAGAGTTCGCCAGGCCATCGGCGTCGTAGCGTACGTAAATCTCGCCAACCCACGTGGACGAATAAAACAAAAAGGTGAACCATCCGTACCATGCAAAGAGCTGCACCGTGAAGATTTGACGAATCCGCACCGGGAGGTGGAAGCCGGTGTGCAGCAGCGAGCGCAGGATGTGGTACACCGAGATCTTGCTCGCCTCCTCATTTGTGATGGTGAGCACGCGCTCCTCAACGGCCCACGCGGTGATGCCAACGCAGAGCAGTAGCGCGAATGAGGAGATGGCGCATAGGATCTTGAGCTGGTTGTTGCCAAGGAAGGGGAAATAGTTGATGAGGTTGATGAAGCCAGCGTAGTAACCCACGAGATGGCCGGCGGCGACCATGCGGCCAGCCCACGCGTTTGCAAGCTCCTGCTTGGCCTTGGGCAGCGAATCCACAATAATTGCACGACAGCAGGCTTGCGCCGCGTTGACGCTGAAATCAGCCGCAAAGACGGAGAGCACGGCGAAGACAATCGTGACGGTCGGCGCCCACTCCTCGCTGGAGACAAAGAGATCAACAAACTCGCGCGTCCAGGCCATGAGCATGAGCGAGAGTCCAACAATGACGGAGCCCACGATCATGAACGGGCGTCGGCGGCCGTACTTGGAGGTACACTTGTCCGACCAAGCGCCAACAACCGGCTGCATGATAAGGCCAGACAGCGGACCTGCAACCCACACAAAGGAGAGTAGCGACTTTGTCATACCGAGCGAGAGGAGGTATACGTTGACATAAGACTGTTCGACGCCGTGCAGCGGAGGTTAGCGAGAGCAATTAATCAGGGATGATAACAGGGCGGGTGACATATCCATGTGAACTGCAGGCCGGCGACGCAAATAGTGAGTAGGAACATGCGGGAGGATTCAGTGGAGCCGCGCACGAACGCGCGGCCGGACCACTTCATGGCGGAGGGAGGCGCCATCGGTAGAGGTGGAGCACAGCGGGCCCGCGTTCTGTGGTGATGACGGTATCGACGATGAGACGCGGAGTTTTTATCGAGAGAGCGCATTGGCCGCCACCTGTCAGCAAACGGGGCTTGTGGGCAAAAACTCAATTCAACCCTGACCCTATGGGCTACCCGGCCTCGGAAGCACGGCGCTGCAACGTAGGGACAGGGTTTGCATATTGTGGCACATCATGCATTCATACAATCACGACAGACTACTGAACTCGTCTAATAGAGCTTCTCGATGTACTTGTAGAAGGACTCGCCCTGGACGTTGGCGATCTTCTTCTCAAGCTCGGTGACAGCGCGGGAGCCGTCGGCGCCGGCGTAGGTGCCGGCGCCCCAGGAGGAGCCGCCATGAAATTCCTCGAAGGAGGACTGCTCGGCGGCGGCGCGGTAGCCCAGGGGCACATAGGTAATGCCGTGGTGCGCGAGCACGGTCAGCGAGCTGAAGACGGTGGTCTCCTGGCCGCCCTGAGGGGTGCCTGTGGAGACGAAGAAACCGGCGGTCTTGCCGATGAGCGCGCCCTTGGCCCAGAGGCCGCCCGTGCCGTCCCAGAAGGACTTCCACTGCGAAGGGAAGGTGCCGTAGCGAGTAGGCACTCCGAAGAGGTAGGCGTCGTGGTTGGCAAGGGTGTCCATGTCGGCGATCGGATAGTCGGGCTTCGGGGGGGCGTGGAGGATCGACAGGATCTCAGAGGGGAGGGTCTCGGGGACCTGGAAGATAGTGGCCTTGCCGCCGGCCGACTCGACGCCGACCTTGACGGCCTCAGCAAGGGTGCTGATGTGGCCGTACATGGAGTAGATGATGATGGCAACGCGGGGAGACATTGTGAACGGTTCTGCGGGGCGGTAGCAGGTCAGTTGTGGTGGCGGGTTAGTGGTATGTTGGCCGGCGTGGGTGGGCAGTGGTTATATACGGCGCGGCCACTAGGGCCCTGTGAAGCCCGGGCCTGGGTAGCGCAGCCTCAGCAGTGAATAATCCTCCGTAAGCCACACGAGTAAACACATTCCCGTGGTTCCGCACCCACGCGTTCCGGCACCTGCCCAATCCGGCGTGTCGCTTCCCATTTCGGCAGTTCCCGTGCCCATGCGGTTGCCGTAGCAACGGCGTCACTTTCCGCCTTGGTCCGCGCGGTCGTTTGTCACAGCACGTAAGCCGAAGTCAGCGCGGCAAGTGACTAAGCGTGACAAACCACACAAGCCCCTCGCTTAACGGCCCGTGCGTGCGGCGTTTGTCTCGCGCTGCCACTGCGATCGCCAGTCGCGTAGCAACGCACCTTCTATAACTTCCCCCGGCCCCGCCGTTACTTACGTCTCCTCCACCGGTCTCGTTTACTGCCGCTCTCTATAGTTCTCAGCCGCTCTCTACGCCGCCACATATCCGCAATGGCCCCCAAGATCGCTGTATGTCTCTCTCTGTTGAGGATTACCCCGCATTGACTAAAAACTTCCAGATCATCCTCTACTCAATGTATGGACACATCGTACAGATGGCCGAGGCCGAGAAGGCCGGGATCGAGAAGGCCGGTGGCACGGTCGACATCTATCAGGTCCCCGAGACCCTCTCTGAGGAGGTCCTCGCCAAGATGTACGCGGCTCCCAAGCCCGCCTACCCCGTCGCTAGCGCGGACACCCTCACCGAGTACGACGGCTTCCTCTTCGGTGTTCCCACCCGCTACGGCAACTTCCCCGCCCAGTGGAAGGCATTCTGGGACCACACCGGTGGCCTCTGGGCAAAGGGCGCGCTCACTGGCAAGTACGTTGGCCAGTTTGTCTCCACCGCCTCCCCCGGCGGCGGCCAGGAGATCACCTTCGCCAATGCCATGTCGACCTACGTCCACCACGGCATGATCTTCGTGCCCCTGGGTTACTCCCCGGCTTTCGCCCAGCTCACCAATCTCTCCGAAGTTCACGGCTCCTCTCCCTGGGGCGCTGGCACTTTCTCCGCTGGTGATGGCTCCCGTCAGCCCTCCGATCTCGAGAAGGAGATCGCCTCTCTCCAGGGCGAGGCTTTCTACAACACCGTCGCCAAGGCATATTGACTACATGAAAGCAAAATCGCTGCTCGTGTAGAGGCCACCGCCGCTGCAGAGTCCGCTCCGATAGAGCCCGCCGTCGAGGCTGAAGTGTCTAAGCCTGTTCCTGCCTCTGCTACCGCCGTCCCCGCCCCTACTCCTGCCGCCGACAGCCCCAAGAAGGACTCTACCTGCTGCATTGTGGCATAGGCGTCTTTCTCCTTGTTTGCTTGTATACTATTTGGAATTGTAATAAAATCTGTAATTTTCACTTCCTATTATACACTCACCGCCGTCCATGCATCATCCGCGCCTGATACATCGTCTTGAACCCATTGCATAGCTCCTGCACACTCGGATACACCGCCTTGTTTAGCATGTACCCGTTTGGAATCACCTTCACAGGCCATACTCCCAGCTTCGCGTTCTGGCCCGCCTTAAAGCACAAATCAAAGTACCCTGTGTTCTTCGTGTTCAAGCAGAACGCATAGCTCGATCGCCGCGGGTTCGCTTCCGTGTATGTGTTCAGCCACTTCTCCACGTCGCGCACGCTGCCCCGCTGGAACTTGTCCGAGTTCATCATCTCGTCTACCTTGCGCGCCATCGCCTGCACATGCATGAAAATCAGCTCGTCCAGATCAGAGTACTTGTTGTCCCCGATCTTGAGCACCTTGCCCAGCGTGTAATCATTCTCCTTCTCGAGCTCCAGCACCGCAATGTGCTGGTACACGCCCTCCGCAACCTTCCATGTAATCGCGATGTGATCCGACCCCATTGACGAAGGCCGAATAACCAAATCTCCTCGTTGCATGGGCGCCAGGTATTCCTCGGCCTGTTTCGCATTAAACGGCTTAAACAGTCGATGCTTGATAACACGTATCCCGCGCTTCTCTTCCTCATCGTGCTTCTCATCAAACTTGACGCGATCCCGCTCTGCCTCTGCCGCGTCCCACTTATCCGTGATCCGCGCCCAGTCCACAGCATGCTCAAATGGTAACACCGGATGCTTCAGCGCCTCGTCCACTTCCTCCTCAATCAAACTTAAATCCGCCTGGAACGTGCCGTAGTTCACATTCTTGATCACCGCCCGCACCGTCTGTCCATAGTAAAACATAGCAGCCGGGTACGGCATATCCGTGCGACTCGTCATGTCCATCACATTTACGTTACCGTCAATCCCACACGACAGCTTCGCAATCAAAAACCTGTCTGCGACCTTGCGAATATTCGCCGACACAACCATGCCCTGCGCCAGCGTCCGTGGTGTCTCGCCTGTAAGCATCGTGAACACCTCTTCCTCTGTCAACAGCTTGAACGGCTTCCGCTGCTCAAAGTAATGGTGCTGCAGCTCGTCTTTGATGATCTCCAGCGTCGCGCGCTTGCGCTGGTTGAAGTTCTTCAACAACTCCTCCGCGTACTCCTCCAAAATCAGCTCGTTCAACTTCTCGGGATCGTCCTCCATAAGCTGTGCAACGACACCGCCCTGGCCCTCGAGGTCCACCAAATCCTCTTCATCAAGCTCCAGCGCGTCCGCCGCCATCTTCTTGGCGAGCTCGTAGTCCTCCGGGTGAATTCGCGTTGAATCAAGAATTTCCGTGGTCTCGCCACTCCGGTAAGCCGCCATCGCCGCATCCTGGTCGTCCCACGTAATCTTCAAAAACGATGCACAATTCATCAAGATCTTCACACCGCAAATCTGCTTCGTCGCGAGCTCGAAACGTGTATTCAAAAATCCACTCGAACTCGACGAGATCGCTTTCAGCATCCCTGACGCCTTGCGCGGGCCAAGTCCAGACACATACTGCAGTACGTTCGCAACATACGGCACCTTAATCGCCTCGTTGATTTCTACTCCCACCATGTTCGTGATATCAATAAACGCAGATTCGATCATATCACGCAGCAAATCTCGCGGCAGAGATGTCTGTTGCCGGTGAAATTCGATCGCAAAGATATCCTTGCCCATCGCGGCGTACTCCAGCAGCGGCGACTGCACATATCGCGCAAGCGCAATGCAATACCGGACCAAAGGTGCAAGTTCTGAAAACTCCTCAATCGCTCGCGGCGAATTCTGGTACAGTCGCGCGACTTCGTCGTTCACCCAGACCAACTCCAGCGCGCTCTCTTGCCCGCTTTCATCCTCTGGTGTCGTCAATTTCTCCTGATGAATGATCTCAAGTAGCTCCCTGTACAGTCGATTTGACGATACGCTAAATCCAGCCATGCACATGACGTCCGGCTTGCACCGTTTGACGAAATCAACCAGCTGAACCCGAAATAAGTCATCTCTCATATCTCCGAGCTTCAGCGTGTCCACGAGCCGGCCTTGGTCGTCCATGAAGATACACACCGTCGCATCCTTGATCGGATCACCCATTCCATTGGACAGCGAAATTACGCGTGGCGTAGTACCGAGTTCGAACCCAAGTGGTTTGTATGGCGCCTGGTCAAGTCGCGCCAGTAGCGCGGTACGGCACTTCTGGGCGATCTTATTCTGGCACTGGGTTCGCATGTCCTCGCGAATCTCGCCGCACATCAGTAGAAGCAACTTGCCCATGGCCTGTCGCAACACGCTCTTACGCGCCTTGTTCCACGCCTGCGCCGCCTCAGACGTATTGTCGGATAAGATATTGTCGCAAACCCGCTGAAAAAACTGGTCATACTGGTACAGCTTGAACTGAACTGTCACAAGACCCTGCGACTCGGCCTTCAAAATCTCCAAGTACGTCTCGGGATCAGAGAGGATATCGTGGATGTCTAGGTTGCGCGCAAACTTGAAATGATAAAATTCGTGCGTTTCGTCGATCGTCCTCCGACCCTTCTCCGTCGGGTGTACATTCATTCTCGCAAGCGCCCGGATAATCTTTTTGCGCAAAAAATTGCGAGTCCGCAGATCATGAAAGATTTCCTCTGCGTACATGCTCTTGGCTGACGAAAACGCCGACATCGCCGCGTCGCTGTTCGGCTCGGTCCCGTCTGCAGGCTTGATAAAATGGTCCACAAGATCTAGGGGGAAGTCGGGCGAATCTGTTGGGTTGTGTAGCTTCTCGTTCTCCTGGAAATTCACACCAAATTGCTCGGCGGTCAAGCCAAACGCACGAACGACATTGTATATCGGACCGGACCGGATGCGCTCGAACCCGGCATACCGAGAGTTGGGTCGCTTTCCGGATGCAATTAGCTCTGTGACCCCGTTCTCCTCGTTATCTTCGTCTTCGTCGTCGGAGTTGTCCTTATTTCGCCCAACATTCGCGGGCTGCGTAGAAGCAAGATCCTTAATCTTTGCAGAGTACCGAAATTGCAGGTAATCCCATAGATCTTGGTAGTCCTGTAAATTCTCCGCGTTGCTGATGTGCTGGTCAACTGAGATATCTTGCACCTTCAGCGCTGTGTACAACTTGTCGACATTGTGCTTCTTCTCAATTATTGAGTGGAACTTGATGTCGAGTTGCAGAATTTGCCATAGATCGTCTTGATCTAGCAAAAACTCCGGAGCGTACTCATCAGAAATCGGGGTCGGCGCATTCCGATTCTCCCGCTTGACGTCATACAGAATATAGTCGCGTCTGTGGTGCCAGATGAAAGGAACCTCCAGCTGTTCTTTAACGATGAAATCAAGAACCTTGTGAATCGCCTTGCTCAGCGGAGTTTCAAATTCAGGACGGCGGTCGAGAAGATCGCTCTTCTGCGCGACGATCTGTCGAATAATCCACGTTTCTTCGAGATAGCTTTCATCCTCTGTAAGTTTGTATCGAGCAAACGGCTTGCGCAAAAGCTGAAACCTCTCAGGTTCGTCTTTTGCACGGATAGCGTTATCTTCATCCGTAAGCATGCGCTCGGCAAGTTCGCTAGGCTCGAACACGTCCTTCAGCTCGGTCAGAGGTTTATCCTCATCGTACTCGTCTCCCGCTTCGGCCTCTTCGGCTTCAAGCGCCCAGTCGTACTCCTCGCCGTCGCCGAATATCTCGAAGATCTCGCCGAGCTGCTCCTGGTTCACACCGGGAATCGCCACACGGCCGCCTGAGCGCCCGCCAGACTTCGCGGCCCTGCTGGAATCCGCGGCAGCGCTGTCGGCGGCCTCGTCGTCGGACAACTCATCTTCCTCAATGAAGTCGTCAAACTCATCTAAGACGTTGCGGGGTGCAACTTTTGCAGGCATCTCTGAGGGGGACTGCTCTCTGTCCTCGTCGGCGAACATATCGGTCAGGCCGTCGTTAGCACGCTTCTGGCGCTTCGAGGCGGGCTGTGGCAATTAGCAGATTATCAATCCCAATAAACCACCAGTTCTTACAGCTTCCTCGGGCTTGCGCATGTCAATGCCAGCATTTTCCATGACAAGATCGAGATCGTCCTCATCGAGTTCGTCGTTGTTGCGGTGATGCGTTTCCTCCTCTTCGCCCGACTGCATCTCACGCCTCCTGCGCTTGCGGCGACGACGACGTCGTCGATCGCGCTCGCCATCAGACATCTCGTCCTCGTCGTCGTCAACAATGAATCCCTCGCGAACCTGGCGATGCGTCTCAGTGAATACGTCCCGCCTGCCATGCATTGGAGGTGGATCTCAGCATACCTTCGCCATCTCCTCCTCATCGTCGTCGTCGTCCTCTTCCTCGGAAGAGTCGTCCATGCTGCCTGCGTCGCTGCCATGACGGCTATTCCTACGGATCCCGTTGCCGTTGTTGCTGCCGCCGTTGCTCGTACGCTTGCCGGTGTCAGCGTCGAGCTGCTCGTCGTCGGATCCGGGCCCACTGTCATCCTCGCCGCTCCTGTCCTCCTCGGCCAGGCGATCGACGTAGCTGCTCATGATCTGCGGTGAGTCGTGGTATGATACCGGCGAGAGGGAGGATGGCAAGAATGTTGAATGCGAGGAGACCCTTCGCGCGCCCTGACCCTTGCACGTGACCGCCACTCGCCTCATCCCGCCTTCGCCATCCCACAGATCCACCGCTCCACCGCTACGTCCCCTCCTCTCCAACACCCCCCCTCTCCGGCGCTCTCCGCCGCGCCTGTGGAGCCTGCGTCTGTCGTCCAGTCATGGATGCTACTTTGCCGCCTGCTGCGGTCTCTGCAGCAGCCGCGTCCACGCAGTCCCCTTCCGCCTCCCCACCAACGGCCCTCCCCCAGCAGCCGCTGGCTTCCTCTCGGCGATCTTCGCCCTTCACGCGGCCGCGACGTGTCTCCTCCATCGTCCAGTCGGCACCGGTGGCCCAGGAAGTACTAACGACGAATGTGTACCCGCTCACCGCTCAGGAGGCAGTTTCACCGATAGCCCGTGTCTCCCATGCATTGCGCGTCGACAGGTACGATCCACCGGGAGTGGACTATCCCTCCACGCCGCCACCCGTCCCCCCCAAGAACACGCCCGTTTCCACTACTCCTCTATCGTCCTCGTCCCTGCGCCAATGTTCCGCACCAACCTTGTTGTCCACGTCGACGCGCGTGCCTCTCGCCCCCGTTGAACAAACCCCGCAGCCCTCTCTCTTGGCCACCAAGACTCTCAAGCGCAAGAACTTCAAGCAGCTCTCCCTCCCTACAGCGAAGACCCCGACTCCAGTTCCCCAGCCTGCATCCTTCGATGGCTTGGTTCCCGCAGGCATGAGCCAAACCTCGCTCAATTCCCTCGCCGAAAATTCCTCGCTCGGCTCAGCCATGCTTCGCAGCTCCAGCCTGCGGCGCTCACGCGCCGCCTCGCTCACGAAGCGCTCCGACGGCTCCGAACTGCCTCTGGCTTCCATGGACGACGCTCAAGTTCCTGGCGGCTCAGCGGAACTCTACTATCATAACAATCTTGTCGAACAGCTCGCCACTCTTGAGATCGGGGTTGAGTTCCGGTTAGACCTGCGAATGGAAGATCTGCAGACAATTTCCGAGCTCGGCACGGGAAACGGCGGCACGGTGGCAAAGGTCGTCCACCTTCCCACGAAGACACTCATGGCGAAGAAAATGATTCATATCGAAGCAAAGTCTGCAGTTCGCAAGCAGATCGTCCGCGAGTTACACATTATGCATGAGTGTCACAGCAAGTATATTGTGTCATTCTACGGCGCGTTTGCCAACGGCGGCGATGTTGTCATGTGCATGGAGTATATGGACTGTCTCTCTCTTGACCGTATTTCGAAAAAGATGGGCCCGCTTGAGGAGCCGATTCTCGGAAAAATCACCGAGGCTGTTGTCGAAGGTCTCACCTACCTCTACGATCTCAACCGCATCATTCACCGGGACGTCAAGCCCTCCAATGTTCTTGTGAATTCCCAAGGCCAGATCAAGCTTTGCGACTTTGGCGTCTCTGGCGAGCTTATCAACTCAGTGGCTGACACTTTCGTTGGCACGTCCACCTATATGTCTCCAGAGCGGATACAGGGCGCAGCTTATTCCGTTCAGAGCGATGTCTGGTCTCTGGGCATGATGCTATTGGAGCTCGGTATTGGACACTTTCCGTTTGAGAGTCCCGACGGCACGCCGCTCAGCATTCTCGATCTCCTTCAGCGAATCGTCAACGAAGACGCCCCAGCACTGCCAGAAAATTCTAATTTTAGCAACGAATTCAGGGTCTGCATCGATCGATGTCTCATCAAGGACGTCGCAGGCAGGCCAAGCCCGCAAAATCTTTTGGTAAGACTCTCGTACTTGCTCTTGCAATTCTAGCTAATATTTATAGTCGGATCCATTTGTTGTGCGGGCAAAAAATAGCGTCGTCGATACGCAACGATGGGCCCGGAGTACGTTATAGGCGTGTACAACGGAACGATGATTGGTTGGCGGAACACACAAAAGCTTCGTTGGTCATTGATACATTTGTTGGTGTAAATAGGATATCTCATGAGCTGTTTACTTCACATTCACCCTCACACTCTCTGTCTCTTGTTTCTCTCGTTTCGTATCATTGGGAGTACCGCGTGTCTTTCACGATTGTTTCTCGCAATCTTCAAGTGACTGGAGTTTTAATATTGTGCATGATTGCATTTCTTGGACTTTTTTGGTCTTCATTTTACGATATTTATGAATAAATACGATTTCTTCATATCAGGAGAGTCGGATGGTTGAGGTTTGGGATGCTTAGGCGCGAACGGCAATGTGAGCCTTGCTAACCAGGCTGGGTGGCCTGCGGGTTAGGGCCTTGTCAACATACGCGAGCTGTCGCGTATGCTTCAGTGTTTCGTACTTATCATTTACGTCGAGTTCGCTTGAATTGGCATGCCGTACTCGGTCGGTCGGACTAACAGGATCGTCTATGATCCCGGTATGAGTGTGTCATTAGCTGCTGCGGCGAACTACCATTTCACTCAGTATGGCGCCTCTGGTTATATCCCACGTGCCATGTCGCATATCTCTACTGTCCGAACTTGGCACGCTACGCTACCACGGCCCTATTCCGGCATGGCCTGACATCTCAGCGCTTGGAATCGAATGGGACGACGCGTCACGAGGCAAGCACTCTGGTGACTATAATGGCAGGCGGTATTTTGACGTCGTCGTGCCGAACAGTGGTACCTTCTTGAAGGCGAGCAACCGGAAGTTCGATGAGCCGCGAGATTTCGTCACAGTTTTGAGGGAGAGGTATGCGCCGAAGGCGATAGATGAGATGGAGAAGGAGGATATCAGTTTTGGATTAAAGGTGGCCGAACGAGTTGGGTTTGATAAGATTCGGGAGATATTGTCGTAAGTAGTACGGAAGTGTGCTAGCGGTGATATGGATTGCTGACCTTTAACAGACATCTCGATCAATTGACTCTGGTCACTCTCGACAAACAGTGCATCGCGTCAGTATCGGACTTTAGCGATCTCAGGAGTATCTGTCCCAACATACAAAGTCTTGATATTTCGAACAATTTGTTCGAAACATTATCCGATATTGCGAAGATTACATCTCAGCTACCTCAGCTCGGTTATCTACGGCTTAATGGAAATCGAATACTTTCATGGGACTTACCAGACGACTATTCCGCGGCATTTGGTTCAGTCGAGGTCGTATCTCTTGCAAACATGTTTATGCCACTTGAATTTATTTCAAACTTGCCTACGCTATTTCCAAAAGTGAGAGAGTGCAGCTTGGCAGGGAATAACATATCTGCGGATGAAATTCTATTTGATACCGACTGGCCTCTCCTTGAGTCGCTAGACTTGTCGTACAACAAGCTCACCAGAGTACCGCTTCTCATATTCGGTGATGTAGCTTCATCAGCATGCATCACACCACTCAAAAACTTGAATCTCTCACATAATCAAGTATCAAACATTGTTAGTCTTGAACCGTGGCAAACTTCTACGTCACCGCGCATAACGGCAATCGACCTTCGCCACAATAGTCTCAGCACCTGGCGAGACGTCGATATTCTGTCCGCAGATTTTCCTGACGTCATGTCAATATGGCTAAAATGGAATCCATTGTATGACGGCATTGAAGAGGACGATGCGCATCTTCAAACAGTCGCGCGATGGGGGGGATTAACGTCCTTGAATGGCATACGGATTTCAGAGAAGGAGAGATCGAACGCAGAGATTTATTTTATGAACAGGATCGCAAGGGGAGAGGTTAAGGATTTCGACATTACTAGTATGCGATATAAGACGTTGATTGACGCTTATGGAAAGTCATACGACACAAGTCAATCTGCGCCGAAGAGAGGGATGAACAGAATCACATTCATACGAGACGACACAGCGGTCAAAAAAGCAATTACACGCAACATGACAGTGCAGAAGCTGAAACTACTCGCCAGCAGATGGTGCAAGATCCCAGTTCTGCACATGGACCTTGTGCTCATGGATCCTGACGGCCAAGAATTTATACTGGATGACAGCGTGCGCGAGGTAGAGTACTACGGCGTGGACGACGGGTCGACGATTGCAGTGCGGTCGAAGGGGTAATACATAACAGAGTAAATATAAATATGTACACATACTATACAGGCAATATGATTATACAAGTTGCAGTAACTGGTTGGTTCGTTCGTACGGCATGTCCCCTCATGGCGCGATGGTCTTATCCGAATTCAACTCTTTCCGCCACAACACGCCGTCGCCCGCACGTAGTATTCCGACGCCAATAAGAGCAACCCCACCAATGCGCATACTGTTGTAAACGAACCGCAGGTTCTGCATCTTGACCTCCTTGTAGAAGTCACTTGCGGGATCGCGGATGCGCTTGTTGAGAAGCAGGTATGCGCCGGTGCCAGTGAATACGACGGAGGAAGTGACACGGCACACGAGGCAGTCTTCAAATTCCTCGTTCGGCTTCGAGCCCGACGGTATCGGAAAGTTGGTTTGCCACATTTTAGTTATAGTTGACTTGGAGGGAAGGCCTTGCAAGTCAGCAACCAGGAAGTACGACTCCAACTCGCCGCACGGGAATCGTCATCACGACATTCACGATCCGGCACACATGAACACGACGCCTCTAGCGCACCTCTCCAATGCGCTCGCCTCGCCCGCCCAGATCCAGCACTCACACACGCGCGGTATTTCACCGACGCTCGTCTCATCCCTGCACAATCTCGGTGCGTCAGTGATTCAGATATCATGCGTGCTGCTGAAAGTCTCCCCGGACGTAGCAGCCACCGCCGCGATCCTGTTTCACCGTTTTCACCTCGTTGTCAGCTTTTTTGATCATAATATCAGGGATACGGTAGCAGGGGCGGTGTACATTGCGGCGAAGATGCGGGAGACGGAGCTGGACGGGGACGACGTCCTGGATGCTATAGATGAGGCATGTCAGGATCCGTTAGCTGTTGGCGACACGCTGGCGCCAAACCGCGTAAATGCTCGCAAGACGAAGCGCACGCTTTATCAAACGGAACTAGAAATTTTGACAACGCTGAGCTTTGACATGCAAGTGCTCACGCCATACACATTCTGTCTGAAGTACGTTTCTGCGATCGGTATCGTTTCCGACGAGAGCCGTGCGCGCGTCTTTCAGCGAGCATGGAATTACATGAACGACACGATGAAAACGCGGATACCGATTTTACATCAAGCAAACACGATCGCGGTGACTGCCCTCTGGCTTGCCTCTCGAGAAGCTGGCGTCGAGTTGCTGGATGGCGAAGCCTGGTGGCAGGTGTTTGATGTCGACAGCGAGGACATGGGGCATGCCATGTTGTTACTACGAGAAGGACATGAAGTTGCGGTGCGAGAGCGGAAGAGAGTGGAAAAGGGCATGATTCTCGGACTAACAGTAGACGAGGTCATAAAGAGAGTAGTCGAGGAATCATCTGGATAGTTGTTGATAAATGCATTTATGAACCACAGTCATATCGCGACTCCGCAGGCACACTTACATACCCCTACCATGCACTACTCCCCGTCTGTCAAATGGATCCAATACCTGCCTCTTGTTGTTCAGCTCCACGCCGTACTTTACACCCTTCGTCACTAGCCCCAAAAGTGCGACCAGAAGCCCATCAAACTGCTGTCCCATCGCAATCTCCTCCAAGTTCTCAGTGCTAAGGCTACCAACCAATGCGTCAACCTTCCGCAGAATCTCAAAATCTGACGCTGTCCAGGCACTCTCCTCGGTGGTGGATATGCGGGATAGATACTTCTGCAAGATTTCTAGCCGCGAGTGTAGCATCTTGACGGCATTGGCTTGGCCGTTCAGCAGCGCGATGATTTCCTCAGCATTGTCATTCACTGTCGTGCCAGAAGGACGTTCTTTTGTCTTTGACTTCAACGCTGGAGTATTGTTGTTGCCTGAACCCGCTGACGGCGCGTCGATAAACATGCGATCCTGCTTCGCCACGTACAGCACGGCGATATGCTCCGCCTCGAAACTCTCTATCCGCACCTGCAGCTCCAGGAACTTCGGCTTCCCATAGTCGTCGATGACAGTATCAAATACAGTAATCGGAAGTTTTTGGTCCGCCACATGCTCGGGATTCGGATTGAAAATCATCAGTAATGGCGGCGTGTCGTTGTGAAATGCAGCTAGGTACTTGTGTACGGCAAGCAGGTCCTCGGTCGGCTCATATGGCGGGCGAAGCTTGATGTAGAACCATCCCACAAACTCTAGCTCTGCAAAGCATTCTTTGAACTGCTCAAGCTTTGTGCTCAAGATTTCCTCGTCGATTTGTCCGTTCGTGACTTTGAATTCGAAGGTCTGCTCGATCGACACGTCGCGGCCGGTTTGTTTCCCAATGAGGCCGCCGAGTACTATCTCCAATTAGAGTAGATTAAATATAGCACTTTGATTGTGTTACTTACACTCTGTCGTTGTGAAGTGCGACCGGGTGTAGAAGTCTGAGATGTTAAGGATCGCGAGGGGATGCAGACCGATGGTGAGATCAGTAGGCGACGGCCCATTGCGCGATACAAGCGACGACGGCCCTGCGAGCGCAGGATCTAGTAGGACCGGGCTCTCCATACTCTGACGATTCGCTATGCTTGAACGGAAACGACCCGCACAACAATGAATTCAGAGGAGACGGGCTTGTCGAGAATGAGCAAACGTAACTGGGAAGTTCCAGCGCGTGCGGCGCCGATGTCCATCTCGTGCTCGCAACTGGCAGCAACCAAATCGACATGATTTCAGCAGGCCACTCGATGTACAGCAAGAACGAATGAAGAGTACATATCATGGCATGCAATGGACTGCCGTGGCGCCTTCTTAACGTGCAGTCGCCGCGCTCGGCACGGCCGCTGCTACTTTTCCGGTTCGCTACTGCGGACGACAACTCGTACTCCTTCGAGGTGTCTGACTTGACTCGTTCTTGGAGCGATAAGCCAGCAACTGACGAAATACTTCGTCGTGCAAAAGTAAGTCTACATCTTGACGCGTCTGATAATACTAGCATGACTAATAGAAACCGTTAGCAAGATCAATGCGCGGTAGATGTCACGAACCCATCGAATCTCAGTTCGCTTCTGAAACGGCTTAACGAAGCGTTCGAGCACAACGATATTGCACAGAAAAGCATTGAAATTTCCGTAACGCAACTCGAGGAGAATGTACGATGCAATGGGTTTATACTCATGGCGATGTGCTAACACCTACACAGCTTGAGGTGGTCGCGTCGCTGGAGATTTTGATTGGGTACGCCTTACAGTGGACCTTTCGCATGGCTCCGCTGCCGCCTAGTTTCACTCGAAATATATTCGTCAATCTACTTGGAATTACAAACGGTATGAATACCTACGCCTGTTATTGCATGTACAATACTAACTCACCATTAGCCTTTCACGCTCAAACGCTCGACATGCAGTCCCAACTGGCGCTCAAAGACTATCACATCGCTACTATGAAAGAGCAACTCCAGGAGCGTGCAGGTGTGATGTATATACCACGGCGAAATCGTGAGGCAGTGCAGCGTTTTGACGCGACCGCCTGGCAACAGGAATGGCGTGAGCAGCGTGAGCGCAACACTCTACGCGCTTCTGAGGTCATATTCGCGGCAATGAACGATAACGCGAAGTACTGGGGCTGGTGCGGGCAAGGAAAGTTAGCAACTGAAACCGGTGAATTCGGGGAAATTGAGAGTAAAACGCAGAGATATGATGAGATAGAACGCCGGTCTCCACAAAGAGACGCTAGCAAGGTTGCACATCCCGCGAAGAGGAAGCGGAGAAGACGTAATCAATCCCCATCTAGTTCATCACAAGATTCGGATAGCAATGGCGGCGGCGGATTGGGCATACGTATGCGCATCGGAGGTGGGCAACAGAGCAGCGACGATGATTTCGGTAAGACTTATACCGACAAATTACCAGAAGAGAAGGTAGATCAGCAGCCGTCACCGGAGTTATATTCAGATTCGGATTCTGATTCAGACATCGGGAGCTCGTGGATTATAGGTGGCAAATCGAAGCACCAGCTGAGAACGCGCTCAGGAAAGAAGGATCAATATTCACAGCCACCAATCTCCAAAACTGGAGGAGCTCGTACGGACCATACGGTATCATTATCAGCAGCCAAATCGGGATCAATCACGCCATCTGCTACAGTGGCAGAGGCCACAGAAGACATTACCCCTGATATTTCTCTGAACGATATCGAAATGACGAATGATAGTTTAGAGGACTTGATCCAGATGCGGCAGCAAAAACTGGCAGCGCTACGGGCTACGGAGGCGAAAGTTGATGTTAAAACTCCTGTTGTACTTACGCGGCGAAGGAAATTGAAGAGAAAGTACTAGCTTATTGCATTCCACATTTCATTAAGGAGCAGCTGCGAGTCGTTCAACTGATAAATCATCTCACGTTAAGTAAACTGATATCTTGTCGAATTCCTATGGAGTTATTGGGCTCAATTCAAATGGATGTACCATGATTTTCTACTGCTCTTCTCTTCAATATTCTGCCCATAAGCGGAGTGCTCCTCTCTCTAAATGATTCATGACCGGCGACTGCGGAAGCGTTCTTCTGTCATTGATAGAGGCACAAATATTTTCATGCTCTCTGTTTGCAGGCTCTGCCTTTTGATACCCAAGAGATTGCTCGAGATACTGAGGGAGTGGCGCTGTGCATATCTTCACCAGATGTAGATACGGCTGTCTTTGCTACTCTTGTAGGTATTGGACATCTACGGAGATCGATTTCGAACGCCAAGAACATTCCACAGCTAACAAACAAGTCCCTATTCTTATTATAGACTGGACCATCGTAACATGGTTCGACGACGTGATCTTAGTTCCATTGATCAAGCTCGGCAAGGGTTCCAGTGTGCTTATCATCTTCGATCTTGACTTCATCTTTCTCAACACCTACCGCTCGAATTCTCACACGAAAATATTCCTCATCGAAATCCAACACTCGTCAGACTTCACTACCATCCAGATTAAGGGACCGTCGGAAAGAATATTGGCATTTGTCTGCCTCACCATCTCGCCTCTGAAGATATTTCTGTTCTTTATCGTAGGGTCCACTTGACCGCCGCCAATATCGACGTGAGCACCTGTGAATCAGATTTGCTTGAACTTTGGACCTGCGACAGGAGCTTGGGTGGCAGAATAACTTGTCGCAATTTGCTCCTGTTCAGAACTTTGGTAAAACCACAACGATAGATTAAATGACTATCTGGTCTTATATAGAACCAGAGGGTGATAAGCGTTCTCGATATCTATAAATTAGAGACCAGAGGTGAACTGATAAATCAGAGACAAATACCTCTTGACTCTGCTTAGCTGAAGATCGAGAAGTGAAATCTGATATCTCTACTACAAACACAACTGTAGCACGCCACGAGCTCCACCCGTATCAAAGCAGCCAGTGGATTTAGCTGTCAAAACTACATTCTTCGGATCGATGAGCACTCAATTTGCTTTCATCTCCGTCCGTCGAGATTATGTCTGCTGGAGTACAGGTTGGAATGCCTTATGAACTGTGCCGTGCCTGTCTTTGTAAGAAAGCTGAAATTGAGAATAGATTCAAACACCGAGCGAACAATATACGAGCCGCTAGAGAATCCGGCCAAGTAGAGCTCCCCGTCCAGTCGATAGTTGCATGCAAGGAGACAGTACACGTCTAGAATCCAGTCAATAATGTTATCACCGAATGCGCCTGCACGGCCGTGTAAGTTAGTACTCGACTGATACGTCATAAGCAATAGACTCTTTGGGTAGCTTGCTGCTACAAGTGAATATTGCTAGTACGACCCCACCGCGGTAGGATACAATCCGAGTTATGCAGTCGCGGTCCGTGAGTAGCTTGATGACAAGGGCGATGATGACTACATTCGAAGGTTGCCGTATCCTTGCAGGAGCGCGTCTTGCAAGCTTCCTATGCAGAGTAATAAGACGATAATGAAGGCTACAGCGATATGACTACAGTACCGCAACAGAGATGAGCCGGCGCGGAAGAGAAGAGAGTCTCTCGCTTGCAGGTGTCAAAGGAGCCGTTGGAGCACCAACCTGCTCTGAGGTGTCAGTGAACGGGCTCACTGGGACCGACAAACTAGGCCTAGTATAAACAGCGGCAAGAAGAGGATTAGACGTGGACAGGAACGAGGAGCAGAACACAGCAGAACAGAAGACAAGAGGGCCGTACAAGCAGCTCGTAGATACCTCGGCGATCTGTAAGCATACAGAGTTGCGACAGGTATGCAAGCCGGGAGGTCCAGCTGGTAAGCTCTCCCGAGAGTACACCTGCAAGAGCCTGTTCACCGCCGGAACGAGGAAGTCAATTCAGCCAGCAGTCGAACCAACAACAACCAAATCGGTTTATGATGCCGTAGTGTATCAAGTAAAAATCGAACTGGGCCCATTCTCTGCACGGACGACCGCTGAGCTGAACTCAGGGCTCGCTACTCTTCACTCCCCGCGCTCGTGTGCACAATCAATTTTCCATCGCGGACCGCAACCTCACCCGTGCATCACGAATTTCTGCGAAATTACGATAACATCAACGGAACCCTTCATTTAAAAATTCATTTGTATTATTTCTTTTTATCGTATGCTCTTGTGTAGCCAAGACCGCAATTGAAGGCGTTATATCTGTCGCTCATCCGTCCAAAACTCAGTCTCGAATTGGGAATATGGTTCCGTCTCCAGCTCTACATGCTTCAGGGACTTGTGTGGCTGGGCATTTGGAAGTCTCGCTCGATCGAGTACCGATTGGTGAAGTCGCTCATTCGTTAGCATGCTCGGATCCGGACCCTGCCCCGTGAACGGGTGCCAGCGGAATGTGATGTCATCCCAAAGAGTTTTTGAATGTCGCATAACAAACCTCCCTGCGGCATATATACGACTGTCGTTGCGCCCAGCAGTGTCGCGGTATCGCGTCGGTGTCCGGACATGCAGACTGAGGATATACCACAACCGTCCGAATAGGCCGCCGTAGTTGTTGCAAATCGGGCCCTTGTAGAAAGGCTGTTCTGTACCTTCTGTAAGGTCATCAAGCTTGTCAAGATCTTCTGGATGCTCGCCATCAGTCGCTGCTCCGTCTTTCTCGACGCGCGCGGCTCGGATATTGACATGCAAGTAGTCTACATCGAATTCCAAAAAGTCCTTCGCATTGGCAACCATCCAGATCAAAGTCCCATCGGATAGAGTATTTGGATTTTCTTTCTTCCCGTCGGCAGCGAGATTAGTGTTCATCATCCCCTCGGCAAAAAGATTGCTGCCCATCTCGGCATCGTTCATCTGACCGCCGCCAATATTGACGTGGGCACCGGTGAACCAAACTTGCTTGAAGTTAGGAACCGTATAAAGCTTCTCAGCCGTCGGGTGATCCGGATTGTGAACTTCTTTTGGATAAAACCACAATGTTGGAGTGAACGAGTATCTTGTTTCATCAAGCGCTAAGGCGTGGCACGCGTTCTCGACATCTGAGACTAAATTTAGCAAACTGTTACAAGGTAAACAAGCCAGACAAAACGCTATACATTCACTCAGCTGGAGATTGAGAAACTGATATCGATATTTCTGCCATGAAAAGAAGCGAGGAATGCCAAGAGCACCGACGGTATCAAAACAACCGATGAATTTGGCGCTCAATTTTGGCCCTTCCTTGGCATTCACCGGATCGATTAGTACTCCATTTTTTATTAACCGCTTCTTCTCCTTTCCGAGCTGAATGCGGTCTGTCTTCGTGTTGTTCATGTACATATCAAATAGTCTAATGAATTGCGCCATTCCTGCCTTTGTGAGCAGGCCGAATTCAAGGATGAACGCACAAACCGAACGGACCATGTACGAGCCTCGAGAAAATCCGAAAAAGAAAAGTTCGTCGCCGGGCTGGTAATTGTACGCGAAGAAGCAGTAGGCATCTTGAATCTGGTCGACAATTCCATCGCCGAACGCGCCTGTTTAAGGTTAGCCAACAGGCTCAGATTTCATGAACAATGCATGTTATACCTCCAGTTATCCGCTTGAGAAAGCCGATATCGCCGGTACCGACGCCGTTGCGATAGTACACAATCTGCGATATCCCGCTCTCTGTAACCGGCTTAATGGCGCGCGCAATGCGCGTGACGTTGGAGGGATTGCTGTATCCCTGAGAGAGCGCATCCTGCCAGCTGCCTACGCGGAGTTAACGACAGCGCGGCAAATATAGGATATGGATACATACCATCGCAACAGAGAACGAGTCGGCGAGGGACAAGCATTCCCTGCTTGGCGACAGAGGAACCAGCCGCGGCGCTAGTACTTGGGGAGGGCGTAACAGTGGCAGAGGTCGAGTCGACAATGGACAAAGACGCCTCCAGTGTGGGGGTATTGGTGAATGGGCTAGCCATGCGGGCAGTTAATGGACGCCTTAACAGAACAGCAAGTAGAAAATTGGAGTGGTCTACTCGGCACTGGGTATTGCGCAGTCTTATATAGATATGCAGAACGATGACAGTGATCACATGTAAATGAAATTGAAACATCAGCCGCGGTAGAATAGCTACAGGTCTATCAGCATGGCGGATAGGTCAATTAAGACCCACAGCGGTGGCGCTGCAAACGGCGGCTTGTGCCGTGGACCTGAAGTGGACGGTCAGATGATGTGATTCGTGGCGGCTGGCGATAGGCGATGATGACTGGACCTGGCACGTAGTTGGTCAAGTGCGGACTCCGATGCGCTCAGGGGCCAACACAGCGCGCTAACAATCTTCGCTTCCCCACCACGCCGTACGCTCTTCAGCCGTGCGATCACGGTCGCGCATGGACACCGGTCGTGATCAGTTCATGCTCCGGCAACGACACGCACATTATTGGTTGTTACCGACACGCTGGTATAATAATGCGACCGCTGCGGCGTGTCTGTTCAGCCGGCTGACGTCAACTTTCAGCACTGCATTCGATTAGCTAGCACATGTCTCAAACTACAGCTGGCTTGAGCCTACTCGCTTCTCTTTCCCAATAAAACGGACAGAGGCGCAGGTCCGGAAGTGCTCTGCAGCAAGGCTGAGCGACCAAGAGCGGAGTATTCAGAATGCAGGACGCCTTCACCATGTATTAGGCAGTGGAGCAGGCTGTGGTACGCAGTAAGCAAGGGGTTTGATCCCACTTCTTAAATCTTCGAGCTCGTGTCGAAATTCAGCGCCAAACTGCTTCGCCAGTATCGTAGCGCGGAGATTGGAATAGTTGCAAAACACCAAGACTCTTCTATGTAGATCTCGTTGCCAAAACCGAACGAATGTAGTTGGTGGCTGTTATTCGGAGCCGATGTAGGTGATCTGATCCAGTACGGCGGAATAATCGTAGCGAGACAGCGATTCTGACCACACTCGCATACGCCCACGATGTTCAAAAAGTGAGTGACCACCGCATGACCCTGCCCAAGCATGCCTCAGCTGACCTGCAACGCTTCTCGCGCAATGAAGATTCTCCGCCAAAGAAGATATCCACTCACGAGCGAATGTGAAGTCCTCAGTTCAGCGTGCGCTCAAGTCAAATCTGATAGATCAGTTCCCTAAGCTCGACGACGTGATCGACGAGATTATCCCGAAGAAGGGACAGCTTGTGAATATCAAATGGTATGGGCTTCTGTGTGCTGGTTGTGTTCGCAGTAGCTGACGTTGCTAGCACGGATCGTGTGTCACTATACACCCTGGACAGCGAAGTCGTGTTCTTCCAGCACTACGATGATCCGTTCGTCCCCACGCTGAAACTTGTTCACAAATGTGCGCATTATAATACAAAGATTTCCAAAGACAGGTATTAACGATCACCTTCAGATCCGGAGCGGTTTCCTTCAGTACGAGTTGATCGTGGTGCTATCAAATTCATTCTATCCGGCGCAAACATCATGGCATGTTGTTATTTCGTCTACGGCTACAGAACCGGTTTCTAATCTTTCAGCAGTGCCCCGGACTCACCTCGAAAGGCGCGACGCTTCCCGAGGACAATATTCCTGAAGGCACCGTGGTTGCCATCTTTGCTGAGGGCAAGGAAACAGCCCTGGCAGTCGGCAAATTGACCATGGACACCGATACAATCAAGAGCGTTAATAAAGGCATTGCCATTGAAGTTTCCACACATCTCGGCGACGGACTGGTATGTTTTCTTGCTTGCCGCCATAGCGCTGTGTACTGACACGGACACAGTGGTCTCTGAAGGCGGATTAGATGAGATAGAAGCATGTATAACACAACAACTAGCATTCTTGCATGCCTTGTTCGATTATAAATACAGCTACCATGGCAAGTCGTAAATTAATTATACACACAAATACTTTTCAAATCTAAAACAAGACCTGCTGGCTCTCCTTCCTTGTCTTGGCGTAGATGAGCCACCGCTTGTAACCAATGTAGCCAGCGCCGCCGACAAGTAGAAGCTTGAGTACAGATTTGAAAATAAACCCGAACCAAGACCCTTTCTTCTTTCGACCTTGCTGTATCATCGGCGGCGTCGATGCCGACGATGCTGAGCCAGAATCAGCAGCAGCTGGGGACGACGCAGGACCGCTGCCGCCAGTGATGAACAGCGTGTTGACGTCAATACTGACAATGTCGTGGTTCTCCGAAAGCTCACCGGTCTCTGCAGTGAAGCCTAGGTACGCGACCGGCGGCAGCTGGGGCGGGTTGTTAACTCGGAAGCACTCAGTCCACTTGTTTGGCTCTTTGAACTCGAGATCGACCTCCAGAAACTGGCCCGTGACGTAGGTGATACGCAGGCGCGTCAGCGACTGACTGTTGTGCAGACCACGGGCCGAGCATCCCGCTAGTTCGTTGGGCTTACCGTCGTCCTCCTTCGAGTAGCGTGTCTGGCCGTCACCCATGACCGCCATGATGTACGGGAAGGTCACGCCAGGCCGGTTGTTCTTGTACGTGTCAATCAAGATACCGAGGCCGTTGAAGAAGTCAGGTGCACCAAACACTGTGCCACCAACGTTGCGCTCCTTGGTGACCCAAATTGCCATGCCGTCGCCGTACAGATTGCCCTTGCCGCTGATCTTGAAATCGACAATGACCTCAAAGTTCGCCGCCGTGAGCGGCAGCCGCGAGTACAGCTGTCCAGTCTGGGACGGGCGGTCCGCAGTCAGCCGGACGTACTTGTCGGTGCGGATTACCGTGTCGCCGCCGTAGTCGTACCATCGCGAGTGCAAACTGTCGTCAAGATACGGGGCGCGTAGCGAGTGTGTCCGCAGCGGCACGCGCTTCACGCCGTTCGGGAAGTTATCGTCGACGGCTGCGCCGGCTGCCCGTGCAGGACTCGCAAGCAAAAAGACGACTGCAAAACAAGCCGACAGGAACTTCATGGTTGTCGTTGGAACAGGCGGAGGATGCAAGTGATAATGAGGCGACGTAGCCCCTCGAACTTCTCGGCGGCCCTGATCGCTGTGCCGCAGTTCGTTGTTGTCTCGGGGTCATATCAACGACAAGCTGCACCTCAGTACAGTACAGATGGCTGTGCACTGGCATCCAGAATAATAACTCAGGCCACAGGTGTGCTAGCCACCACCAAACAGTCTGCATTATTTATATCGTCGTGCTCATTCTAATGGACCTTCTGTTTGGACACAAGGGTGAGATTGTTTCGAATACTTTCTGCGAAGATCGATTCAAGCGAGCCCGAAGTGACCAGATTTATCTCGATCTCAGGCGAGGTTTAAGCTGACACTTCAATTTATCGCCAGTGACTTCGCATCTTGGCAATGCAACTGCTACTGTTTCTCGGAATTCTACGCGTGACAAGGTGCTCGGATGGCTTTCACTCCAATCCTGAAGCGCTACAAACTCGCGAATCTCGTGATCATCTCTCAGCATATTGATTCAGGAGTATCACGTGCTCACGCGCAGCGCGTTGACGCGTCGCGTTAGACCCGCTCGACGTGACGCACAAAGTCCTACCCCGTGTCATTGCGATAACACAATGAATACCCGACGCCACCAGTCGTTCGAGATATTTGGCATTAACGAAGATATTAGCTCGTCAACGAGAGAAACATGTTTTGCAGTAATTGACCTCGACGGCGATAGTGCGGGTCCCAAGCCTAACAAGGCTGGGCCTCTGTCGTCTTTCGAAGTCATGGAGCCAGACGACAATAATGCGCCATTACCAACTGTTCGCGAGCCGAAACCTGCATGTAAATCTGCACAGAAAGTTGTACGAAGAAAAGTTCGTCTGACTGGTAATTTTCCTTCGTTTTCATCAGTGAACGTCTGGCGCAAGAGCACTCGACCAGCAGCTAAGCTTTCGTCTCCAATACCACCACGCAGCTCGTCTTCAAGTTTTTCAAGCTCGGTGTCTTGGATGGACGATACATCGTCAATTTCGCAATCAGCCCAGACAGCACAATCATCCCCACCGGATATGCGACCACCGCAAGCGGATAAGTTCTTTGATGTAGATGAGCTCTCAGATTTAGATGAGTTTCCAGTGGCATCGGACAGCAAGAATCACTCAGATTCCAGCGACGGGGAAAGTGACAGGAAGCCAAGAGAGATGGCGATTAAGAGCAATTTGACCGATGAATTCTGGGGTTCTCTAACCGGCGATGTGAAGAAGGAAAAGAAGAACAAGCATATTGAGATGACTATCTTTGGTGTTAACGATGCGCTTATTAACGACAAGACCGCAATGCCGCCACCCACTAACTGGGTTGATGGGTGGGGAAACCGCGGATTGTCTAGAATGACGGAGCTGCAAATGCGGCAACTGTTACATCGAGAGAGGGAATCCGTTAGCAGAATCCTGTCGTTAAAGGAGCTGGCGCTGCGTGCAGCCTTATTGAACACGCGGTCTATTTCCGAGCGGGAGCTGAGACACATGCCATGGAACCCGCTAGGGCATATGTTATGGCAGCGCGTCAAAGATTTGAACTTGGACTCATTCCGAGTTTACAGAAACTTTGTCATGGCGTATCCAAACGAATCATGTGCTATTTCATTTTTATCTGAAAAGGCTACTAATCCCGGTGAGGTCAGAACTCAACAAGAATGGAGAATCCTGACGTTTCACAACGACCTACCGCCTAACGCAGTGAGCGAGATATCTCTGTGCACTTCATGGATAGTTGTGTTAAACATCTACATTTCACCGACTATGGACTCGCTTCGGTCGAAACTTATATCACTTCTGAACATCTCTACCTTGGGCGCACTAAAATTCACATACGAGCCTCTCCTATTTACTGCGAATAAGCATAGGTGCCTTCTGGACGACAGTATTTTGAAACTATACGCTTCTACCATGAGAGCGGAGAAGAAGTGGCCATTATTACGTGTCTTCTCACTCAACACTCCTCACTGGGAACGGACGCCTAAGAGTGTCAGACAAGCACTGAATCTGTCCAAAGACGGTGTTGCAGCACTATTAAGTGTGCCGAACAGGATACGCTACATTGAATGCGACAGGTCATTATTCCCTTTTACTCCAGCGAGGGGGAGAGTCTCGCGGAAAAAAGCTGTCCCTGCCGTGTGTTCTACCGCTCTCCTGTGTGAAACCAGTGAAGCATTGGCATTGAATTACAGATGCGCAAGTGGCTGGCTAGCACTGGAGTTCCGACACTCAGAGACCGAGGCAGCACTTAGCTGGAAATGGAGTATGGCCATGGATCTCATGCAAGAGTCAGATGGCATGAAAAAAGTCGGGAGAATGGCGCAACTCTCAGTGACGGCTGGCCCACCTGAGACACAAGCTGAAACATCAAAACGGCGAACAGCTTTACACGAACGGACGTCAATTGTGGACCATTATGTGATCAATGGCTATATGCTGCCTGTCGAGAATCGTTTGCAGACAGACAAGCGTACAGCGGAATTGGCAATGCGCGACGAGTACAAGAAGCGGAGAACCGGCATCGTTCCGCACAGGCCAAAGAACATTGGAAGAAAGACGGTTGCAGATATGATTTTAGAGATGACATAAATGACATTGCATAACGGTATTATAGATGGGGTTAGTCGTCGGATTTGATTTGTTGGAGTTTACATCGTATTACTCTGAAACCTCGTATACACATGGCGAAATAATAAGAATCTCAATGCTGAGAAGGCTCTCATCAAGCTAGTCCAGCCCGAAGCAATTGTCTGGTATTGCTTTCCATGCACACTGAGATCGCAATCGTATGCTTGGGAGGAAGACGATATTGAGTCGCGGAGATCTCCGAACCTCATCAACTACGGCTCAATCGGTGTCTCCGGCGTCGTGCTCATCTCAACAACCACTATCCACTTGAAATCTGCACATCGCAAAAGACACGGTCGGAGCAGTCATATGCAAGACAGCGAAAGTGCACGACACGAGACGCTACCGTGCGCGTGGATTTCTCCAAATACAGCCTAACCCGGTCAGAGCATGCGGCTCGGATATTAAAGCCACGCGAGTAGTTTAACTGGAGAAGAGTTGCCGTATAGGTTCGCGCAGGTCGCCTCCACTCCAGCCTACCGACAGCGCGAAGCTGGACTAAATCGATCACTTTAACATGATTTGTGGTGACATGTAAGATATGGAACTGTTTTTTGCGATGGATACTAATTTACAGGCGCGGTGCAATATGGACGAGGTCATCAAATTTCTGACTGCTCGCCTTACCGCAACTGTTCAAGGCTAACACGTCCACGACTGATTAGATGCATTAGCATATGGCTTTATTACTACCACATAGAGTCGTGACATTGATTCGCGCGTTGCCGGCCGGTATCCGCGTCGCTTCTCCTCACAAGGTGAACCGAGATATATCCTAATCGGGCCTTCTATGGAATTTAGTTTGAAACGCCGAATTGCGCCGTCTTGCGAAACATTGGGTATCCGCAGACTCTCCTGCCGAGGTCTCCAGCTATAGTGAGCGCTAACTCGAACGATTTGAGATAGCCCATATCACACTGCCCCAACTTCTATTGCTTGCGGAGCCGGGCTGACTTGGCCATGATACGGCGCGAGCTCACAAGGCGGGCAAGGGAGTACATCAATCGACGAAACTTTCTTGGAACTCTGCTGACGACTAGCGTCGCAGCATGGTTTCCGGAAGATGTGGAGGTTCGGCTGACGGAGATGCGTGGGTTATACGCAAGCCCGGCGCTGACGCACAGACTACGGTTATATATAGCGTTGGACATGATACCTTCGTGGCTTTCTGCATACCATCATACCACATGTGCTGCTCGCCTGACCTAGCAAAATGATATACGTTCCGCTGTTCGCGACGGGGATTTTTACTATAGCGACTTGCGTCGTGCCAATGGTACTGCATTGGCACTTGCGGAACGCCGCTGTAATGTGTCTCACGGGATGGGTGCTCTTGGGCGCCTCTGCAATGACATTGAACTCGATCTTTTTTGGCGGTGACGATGTGTATGCATACTGGGACGGGAATATTTTGTGCGACATCACGACACGCGTCTTGCTGACTTGCGGTATGGGTATTCCGTTGTCGATACTCGCGCTATCACGGTCGTTATCGAATATCATAACATCCACGAACGTGCGCATGCCGACGGCGGAGCTACGACGACACGAACTTGTCATCGAATTACTCATCTCAATCGCGTTGCCGCTCGTGTTCCTCGTCACATACTACGTGTACCAGTCGCACCGGTATGTCCTGATCCAGCACACGGGCTGCTCGTTTTCTGTGAGCTATACATGGGCGACATTGTTCATGTACCTCGTCTGGCTTCCCGTAATCATGGTGATCGCATGCTGCTACAACATCCGGACGATATACTACTGTGTACGGCGGCAACAGGAATTCCGTGACCTCATGCGCTACGGCAAATCGAAACTTACAATTCTCCGGTTTGCGCGCTTATTACTGTTTTGCATTGTCATGATCTTCACCGGAGTGCCTATCATTATGTACATCAGCGTGTACAACTTCAAGCTGGGTTTTCGCGCCTTCAAGTGGTCAGAAGTGCACGATCCGGCGACATGGTACACGATCCCACGGGTCCCAAAGGCGTCGTACATGTTCACGTTCTATTTATATCCGATCACAGGATTTTTGTTGTTCATCTTTTTTGGTATCGGACAAGATGCGATGAGAATGTACAAAGGTCTCCTGAACAAATTGGGCGCGCGCCGGTTCTTTCCAAATTCGTGGCTCGCAGCGCCAGCGTCGACGACTATGACGACTATGACGACCGCCACTAACGTCCTGCGCGAAGATGGTTTCGGGAGTACTGCAGACGGCGGCGAAGAAATCGTGCTTGACGAATTTGACGGCATCGATGTGAGCAATCCGACTATATACGATGTGAAATTACGACCGGCGATAAGTTCTGTAGAGCTATCACACAATGCTACGAATATCACCACGACGACAGGAGAGGAGGAAAGCGCATCGTCATCAACTTCGCACACTCAAGAGTGTCACAAGTCGTCTACGAGCGACTCCGCGCAGTCACACGACTCACGGCGAAGCTACGACGTAGCCTATCCAAGGTGGGCTCGCGGTGGCAGTAATCACAGCAGTTTGATGTGGCCGACTGAAAGTTATGACACATATGATAGCAGTTATATCGAGTGGCGGCCGTCAGAGCATATGTGACCGGCAATCAGCAGGAAGCCACTGACGTGGCTGCGGAGCATGGAGTTTGTCGTTTCTGCTACCTTCTTGGGCATGCCAGCGTTCGTTACGTTTCTGCCGAACGTTTTCCAATACATGATCATTTATTTTAATTTTACCGTCAGAAACAAGTTCTGCCTAGCTTGTACAATTCCCCTTGAACCAAAGAGTTATTCGCACAATTATCACAAGTCAGCACAGACCAATAGCTAAAACAAGCAGTTCACACAATGAGGACCCAATCACTCAGAACCTTTGTTCACACACGACAAAGACAGACAGAATAGCGACCCAATAAACTTATAATATTTTGAAACTTATTAGTCCACGATACGGCAATTCCAACTCCAAAATTATCGCGCGCAGCATCGCCGGCCTGGGAAGAATATCAAGCAAACACTTCAGTTCTTTCGATTATGCGCGTGGGACGCACGAGACTCACGGTCAGCCCCGACTGGCGCACGCTTCGCCCGGGCAGACTTTGCTGCCGACTTAGTGGCATTCTTAACGATTTCGGTCTTCTTTCCAGCGACGCTGACCCTGCGTTGCAACCCCGCCCGACGGTTCAGTTCCTCTTCGCGTCCTCGTTGATACTCTTGCGCTTCCAAATCCGCTAGAGTAATGTCGTCGTAAATGAAACCACCGAGCGCACTCTCTCGAATAAGTTTCTCGGCTGAGTTGATGTACGGCATATTCCAGCGGCTAGTCATTCGCGTCGTGCGCATACTGAACAGCAAGAACAGTTAGCATCAGATCAGACAGGGATGGCAAGCTAGCCACAGTATAAGTTCCATACCGAGCGCAGTCCTTTGAAACTCCCAGTATATCTTCGGCTTCCGTCCAATCGCACGTGCCCACTTTGTTCTGGAAGGCTATGCCAAGAAGGAAGAGAGCTGTCTTCGTCTCTCCTGCCGTCATCGTGTCGGGACCAATGTCGGTGTCCGGCGAACTCACACGTTCGTCCGCAGTGTCAGGCATAGCGGCGCTTCCACAAGAACTTGTGCTCATAGTGTCATCGTTGTGGTAATTGCTGGGGCCAGCGACAGCGTTGTCCTTGGAAGGCATGACTTTATCGGTCCGCGGGTCTAATGTACAAATGCTTGGTTGTGTAGTGTGCCGTGTAGAGTTCTAGAACCTATAATTGTAGGAGCGACGACGTGCAGCCTGAATAGTAGCCAAAACGTTAAACTGAGCTGGACAACAAGCGAAGTTGTAATCCAAAGGGCAAATGAGCGAGCAGATCAAGAGTACACGAAAGATGGGCTGCAGGCTTCAGCCGTGAACAAGATTCGTGGAAACAGAGAAAGCGATAATAACAGGCCGTCACTGGGAATACTAAAGTCTTGGGACTGCTTCAGGTGGCAAGAGCCTCCGCCCGGCGCCAGATGCCCCGACCAATGTCGGCCATGTATGACGTCATGGAAGCTGTGTCGCATGTCCGGCGTGGCTGCACATGGCACGGCACGTGGCTGTGCATCAGTCTCGGCAGACCTCGTATATCGCATTATAGATAGCGAAATGGCGCGCGGGGAAGGGCCAGATGCCGAGGACAGGAGTGCACAAGGGCAGGCCAGAATTCTCGTGATGTCGAGCGCCAAGCGGCGTAGTGTCTTGAGCCATGGTCACTCGTGGCCATAGCGGCGTTCCTCTGTGCGATCGCCGATGGCGCACGGCCACTATCAACGCCCAAGCTAAACCGCTCAAATATTCGTCTGCCATCACGACTACACCGTTCATACCCAAGACTCACAACTCAGGACTCACGCTGGTCAGTGGTCAGTCCGCTCAGCATTATCAGTTCACGGGCTTTCTGTATTCTAGGAATGACCGACCGGGTCAAGATCCACCCAGCCCTGCTTTGTGTGACTACACTCCGTCTGGCACACGTCTGCCCCGACTTCATCGAACTTGCAGTAGTCCATTCTCTACATCAGCATATCCGACGATCTAGCATAGCATTGTTTGTGCGCCTCTAAGACTCTACTCTATCGTACCCAAACAACGTTCTCTATTTTTGACCCTTCCAAAGAAAATCATTGTGCCCCATCTTCTTTAATTCTGCTCGGCACGAGCTTGCCCCAGACAGACACCGGGCTGATTTTTTTGGATACCCGACGGATATCGGATATCGAGAATTTTCAAGTTTTAACTGAAGTTTCAATTTGCTTGAGCAGCGGGAGTGCGGGCTATATAGCACAATCAAGCACTAGGACGAGCACTCCCTACGAATACAAGGAGTCCAAGATGATTTTAGAGAAGCGTTCTACTATTAATAGATTTCTGTATTTCAACAGGCTCAACATCACAAATACAAATGAATGGACTTCCACTAGTTTCGTTGATGTAAAGAAGTGCTTAGAATATAGTTTATTATCGGAGCGTTTCTCCCAGACTCCGGTCCAGACCTTCTGGAAACAACAACCCAATTCCGCACATCATCAGTTTTTTCTTCCCATAGTCCCAACTTACAGCTTGTCGTAGTATTCCTCGTAACCAGGGACGTTCTCCTTCATGCCATGTCGCTTGCGCGCCTCGATGACAACCTGGCCAGGCTTGCTTGAGGTATCCAGAGGATCGCCGTTCATGGTCTGCCAGTGGTCGAACACCATCTGGGGGAACGCCTGGCCACCGGTGGCCTGTCGCAGCTCGCCGTTGAAACCGAAGGACTCATTGACGGGCAGATAAGCCTTGACGTTGAACAGAGGAGTACCTGGGCGCTGCTCCTCGGACAGGACCTGACCACGTTTCTTGTTCAAGACACTGTAGATACCGCCAATAGAGTTCTCCGGGCACTGAATCTCAACCAAGAAAACAGGCTCCTGGATGCGCGGTTCCGCAAGCAGAGTAGCAGCGTACACAACACGACGCATGGTAGGCATGATCTGACCGCCACCGCGGTGAATAGCATCAGCATGAAGAACAACGTCGAGGATGTTGATACGGATACCACGCATGTTCTCGCCAAAGATCGGACCATCCTTGGTAGCCCACTGGAACGCAGCAACGCAAGAATCTTTGATTTCGTTCAGGTACTGAACAGCCTTAGTCTGATCAACGACCACGTTGGCACCCGTGAGGTCCGGACCGAAACACCAGATCTTGCGAGCATCGGTGACATCCCAGCCGAACTCATCAGCGAGGACACGAGCGCGCGCCTTGAAATCGTCATGGGGCGAAACCTTGCCGGATTCGATGGCAAGGTTGACCTCCTCGTCCATAGGCTCCGCCTTAACGAAGATACGGTTGTGCTTGTTGGGCGACTTGGACAGAGCAGTCATCCGGGACTCGGCGGAGACGGTCTCACGGTAAGCGACGACGGGGGGAGAGATCTTCAGGGGAATACCAGCGTGATCCTCTTCAAGATCCTTCAGGCAAATCTCCAAGTGGAGCTCACCGGTACCGGCAACAATGTGCTCGCCAGACTCGGAGATCTTGCAGACGACGCAGGGGTCAGACTTAGAAAGACGCTTAAGACCCTCAACGAGCTTAGGCAGATCGTTGGCGTTCTTGACCTCAACGGCGACCTCGACGACGGGGGAGACGGAGAACTTCATGACCTTCAAATTGTGCGCAGTCTCAGAGGTAGTAAGAGTGCCAGACTTGAGCAAGAACTGGTCAACACCAACCAAACCGACAATGTTACCGGCGGGAACGTCATCAATGGGCTCGATGAAACGGCCCATCATGAGAACAGTACGCTGGATAGCCTTAATGAACAGGTCGTCCTTCTTTCCCGGGGTGTAGTTAGGGCCCTGGATGCGGACCTTCATGCCGGACTTGACAGTACCAGCGAAGACACGGCCGAAAGCGTAGAAACGGCCCTTGTCGGAAGTTGGCACCATCTTCGAGACATAAAGCATAAGGGGACCCTTGGGGTCGCAGTCGCGGATAGCAATGGCGCACTCGTCATCGGGGGGACCTTCGTAGAGCTGGTCGGCACGGTAAGCCTGAGCGGTGACAGGCGAAGGAAGGTGGAGAACCATCATCTCCATAAGCGCATCCGCGGCAGGCAAGAACTTGCGCATAACGACCTTGAGCAGAGCCTTGCCCTCAAGATCCTTCTCGTCACTCTTGAGGTTGATCTCAAGCTTCTCCAAAAGCATAGGGATCTGGTCCTTCTTGAAGTTCATGATCGCGTCGAAGATGCGGAAGATCGGATCCAGAATGAAGACGTTGAACGCACGCTCAACGGGCTTACCCTTAACATCAGTGGGGCTCTTGGTCCACTTCTTGGTAGCGGGGTTGAAGTAGTTGTCGCCCCACAGACGCTCCATCATCTTATTGCGGTCGACACCAAACTTCTTTGAGTACTTGACGGCAAACTGACGGACAGTGAAAGCCCAGCCATGGAGACCAGAACCAAAAGCGACGGTGCCCTGGTCGGGGTAGACCTGAATATCACCGAGGGTCTTGTCAAGATAGGTAGAGATGATGACGTTGACCGACTCGACGGTACGAGCGAACGACTGGTAAAGATCCTCCTTAGAAACTTGGAGCTCGAGAAGAGCGCGATCAACCTTGTTAATGATGACAACGGGCTTGATACGCTCGCCAAGAGCCTGACGCAAAACAGTCTCGGTCTGCACGCAGACACCCTCAACGCAGTCAACGACGACAAGAGCACCATCGGTAACACGGAGAGCAGCGGTAACCTCAGATGAGAAGTCAACGTGACCAGGGGAATCAATA
Source organism: Limtongia smithiae (assembly GCF_038497785.1). Classification (NCBI taxonomy): domain Eukaryota; kingdom Fungi; phylum Ascomycota; class Lipomycetes; order Lipomycetales; family Lipomycetaceae; genus Limtongia; species Limtongia smithiae. The sequence continues at coordinate 595,693 of NW_027117632.1, forward strand.
AGGTTAATCAAGAACTCGTTGCCGGCAGTCTTCTGCTTGATGTCCTTGACATCGTCATCGGTCATCTCAGCGAAAAGAGAGATGGCAGTGGACTTGATAGTGATACCACGGTCCTGCTCGTCCTGACGAGTATCTGTGAATCGGGCCTCACCAGCCTGTACATCGGGTTAGAATTGGAATCACTCGATCGCCGAAATGACCTGTTGCTTACCTTCGCGGCAGAAATGATACCAGCGCGCTGAACAAGGGAGTCGGTAAGGGTGGACTTCCCGTGATCGACTAAGAGAAAAAGTCAGCTGATATTCCGAGAAGCAGAAATGTACGATCAGCATTTAAATGGAAAAAGACAGCACGAACCATGGGCAATGACAGACATGTTCCGCACATTGGTGACCTTGTCCATAAGACCACGGATTTGCTGTATCATGCATGTCAGTGAATTTGCTCGTGCCCTCTTCTGATCATCGCAATATGATGAAATGCGACAGGCGAATAGTGACAAGGAATGCGCAAGGGCGAACATACGTCGACCGTGAAGTTAACTGCGAGCGGAGATTAGCATGTCGCGAACACCAGCGCCGTTCGCTTGCCGCACAAATACGTAGACAAACGTCAAAAAGACATGGAGCATACCCATAATGAACTACTTGATGTTCGAAAAATTGAAGAAGGGGGGTTAAGGGAGGCGGAACTGGAAGCGGATCCTGAACCGTGAGAGGAGTCGGCGAAAGGAGCAACGAGAAAAAAAAAACGGAAAAGGTGCTGATGATAAAGCGGGCACGGCGTAATCCTGAGCCTGACCGCATACTGAGGCACGCGCCCTAGCCCTTGCGGCGCAGGCGACGATATCAACGTCACAAACCCCGCGCTGCAGACAATTATACCTTAATGCTATTCTGTTCCGCCAGCGTCTCCTTCAGGAACGCCTGCGTGTCCACCGCCGGTTGCACCACCTCTGCCTCCCCCTGAGTTCTGCGCGCTCCTCCAAATGCGTGCACGACGTCTTCGTATGCCTCTATGATCGTAGCCGTTCCCTCCTCATTTTCGTCCTCACCCGCAAAAGCACTGCTGTCGCTGTTCAGCACCTCACTGCTCCATCCGGACGACACTCCCTCCACATCAAAATCGTCCCGTATGAGCAGTATTTTAGACCATGAATCCCACCCAGACGGTATCAATATCGCGTCGCGATCAATAACATTAGGCATTACGGACTTAGCGGCGCTGGTAATTGCGCTCTGGGAGCCTAGAGATGGTGAGAGCAAGTAGTATACGAGCTGGAACGGCGTTTTCGAGTCGCATGAGAGATATACGAGTGATGCACCATCTGTGAGACAGTTAGCTTCTGCGCATTCACGAATTCCTAAGAACTCCTTTACGTTTCAAGAGAACTGTCCGCAAAAACTGCTGTATGAAATCAAACTCGTCGTCCTTGCGACCAAACTGTCGCTCGAGCACATCGATCCGCTCGGAATTCATGACCGCCACCAGCATATCAACACCCAGTGGCGCATCGTATTCTCCCGTTCCCAGAGGAACATCCACGTTGAGACTCAGCCCATGTCCTAGCTCGCTTCTGAACGACGTGCTCGACAGTAGCTTATACCGCTCCGCAGCTGCAAGTAATGATTAGAACGACCATGACGTGGATATGAACCTGATTTCCTGACACTTGCCTTTTTTTATCCCGTGAGAATATTCGTCTAAAGGCAGCTCTGGAAATATCTGGTTCTTTAAGAATAAAATAGTCCGCGCAAGATCACGCAGCCATCGTCGCGGCTCGTTCCAGTCAAGTAGAACGACTAGAAGCACGTCTTCGAGCAAGACGTCGTGCCGACTCAGCAGATCAACAACTAATCGTGAGTACTCTGGCTGAGGACCCGGAAATGTATATATGTGCAATCGAAGTAAGAGCTCTAAATGTACTGGTTAGCTACTATTTTGGCTGCTTACGACACGGTGTCGACTGACCGTCCTGTTCTCGGTCCATGAGATCATAGTATGCATATCCCAGCGCAAACGATGCCACTCCAGAGGGGGATATAGATGCTCGCACAGTATAACGCGTTCCAGCAGCAGACGAGACAAATTGCTGTAGATATGCGTTCTGCGTGTCGGTCGATCCGCCTAGTGAGCTCGATTGTTAGACGCTCGTGACTCTCAAGACGAACTCATTGTGTCGTACCTGTGACAAGCAAACAGCGCTCTGGTACCACTTTATCATTTACCGCAGACGCCAACAGCGAAGTCCATATGTCTGTCTGCATTTCATGCCCTCAGTTCTCGCTGCAGCAAGTCGTTGACTACGGCGACGCGCCGTGTTTGTTGATTCTCCCAACCGGATGCCAACCACCGTACTGCCTCCCTGTCGCACCCAACTCTTCTCGCAACCTCAGCATCTCCACCGTCGCAGATTCACCCTTCACTCTGTCATTCCTTATCGACTCCTCTCTCTTGTGGCAGCGGTATAATGAACGTCCACAAACCTTTGAACTCAAAATCAACAACCCGTGCGCGGCTGCTCTGCGCGGCGTTCAACCAGGATCAAGAGTGCTTTGCCGTCGGCCATGAACGTGGTTTCCAGGTTTACAACACCGATCCGATGGAGCGCCGAGTTAGACGAGGTATGACTACTTCAAGAAGCGATTCGTTCATCACAGAACGTGAACTGATCTGAAATATAGATTTCTCCGACGGCGGAATCGGAATCGTGCAGATGCTCCACAGAACAAACTACCTAGCTCTAGTCGGCGGCGGGCGGTCGCCCAAGTACCCTCAAAACAAAGTATGAACATTAATGTGTGTTTATCTGTCAGTTACTAGTTGGGTGCTAACCGCGGACTTCAGGTGATCATCTGGGATGACTTGAAAAATATCGCCGCACTCTCTCTCGAATTCCTCTCCCCCGTTCTCCAGGTCCTCCTCTCACGAACGCGAATTGTCGTCTGCCTCAAAAGCAAAATATATGTTTACGTATTCTCTTCACCACCCGTCCGCCTATCTGTCTACGAGACCGTCGACAACCCCAACGGCATCTGCGCGATGCAGAACAACAAGCTCGTTTTTCCTGGTTTGACCGAAGGCCAAGTCCAGATCGTTGATCTATCGCCGCAAGGACACGACCGAAACCTGATATCGATCGTACGTGCACACAAGGGAAAAATAAAGTGTCTTGCAATCTCGCACGACGGCTCATTGATCGCATCTGCGTCGGAGACCGGTACGATTATTCGAATCCATTCTACCGCTAACACAGCGTTAGTACATGAGTTCCGCCGTGGCATAGATCGCGCAGTGATCCACTCCCTCTCCTTTTCGCCATCATCCAAGAGGCTTGCATTACTCTCGGATAAGGATACATTGCACGTGTTTGACACGTCACCACTTTCAGAGTCATCTAACCGGCGGCATATCTTGTCAAAAGTTCCTCTGCTTCCCCGGTACTTCTCCGGCGAATGGAGTTTTGTTTCTACCAGGATATCCGATCAACGAATCGGACGCGGCATTCTCGGCTGGGCATCTGACGACGCAATTATCATCATTTGGACCTTCGAGGGCCTTTTGGAAAAGTACGCGATCCAAGAGAAGCCCGATGTCGGCACTCGGCGAAAGTCCTCGCCGAGTGGAAACGATTCGCCTGTGGGCCCCAACAGCATCGGAGCACTGAATGATGGGCCTAGCGAACAATGGGAACTTGTTCGAACCAGCTGGCGCACTTTTGATGATCTATAATCTTGCGCGCCCAAGGGAGTTTGTATTATATAATTTTATGTACTTATTGTCCTTGGCTTTGGCTCGAGTTGCGCTGTCTTAGCTTGGTCGCAGTTGTACGCTTTCTCGATAGTCAGTCGATTTGTCTCACTGCGCTTTTGGTTGCATGGGATTTATTCAAGAGGTCCGCTTTGATCCTCTCAGGGTAATCACTTTGAATTCACATCTAAATTTGCATTCATTCGGTCATTCATTCATTCCATATAACTACATACAAACAGAGGACAAGAACATAGAAGAACTGAACAAAGATTATAAACAGATCTGAATGATATCCTCTAACCGATTCAGAGGACAATGTTGCGAAAGCAATTGCAAGGCTGAGCGGTGACAACCCAACTCAAAGCAGAGCGGAAAAAAACTCAACTTCACAACAGAAACTTCCTGTTTCCCAAAATGCGTAAATATGCAGACGAGCGAGAGTCCAATCAAGAGTAACTTTAAGCTGCCGGTTGCTGCTGTTGCGCCTGTAGAGCTTGCTCATCAGCATATGCTTGTTGCAGCACAGAATCGACGATAGCACGCTCCTCTTGCTGAAATCCAGCAAAGATCTCTTGTCTTGCCGGATTCCGATGCAGCATATCCTTGAACGCGATATTGACGTTAACCGAGTCGAGAATCGTTTGGTACATCTCGTCGCTATCCTGATCCAAGAGAAAAGCGTCCGAATATGCATGCTCGCCATCTTTTTCGGCCATCCGGGCGGCTTCCTTGTTAAGATAGTCCATGTATGATAAACCGCCCTCAAACTCTTGGACGTCCGCATCTGCATTGTCGGCGTCATCGTCCTCTTCGTCGTCCCAATCGCCGGTGTTTAGGAACCCAGAGTCATCATAATGAGTTTCCTCATCGTCAAACTGCTGTGCGTCGCTTCGCTTCTTTAGAGCCTCGGGCAGCGTCTTCTGTAGCTCCACAAGTCCATGTACGATTTGAGGAAGACCCGGTCGGATCGACGCAGGAATCTCCTCGTCGGAGTGTGAAAGCACAGTAACAATCGCCAAAATCGACAACTTCTTATCATGCACATAGGTAAATCGCGAAATGTTCGTAAACCACACGTTGAAAAACTGTACAGTCTCTCTCCGCTCCTCTAATATCTGGAACGCCACAGTGGGGTTGTAATAAATGCAGCAGATCACTATCTCTAGCAGGCTCACCAAATACTTCGGCTCGGATTGGCACGCACTGTCGCCAAGTCTGCTCATAGCGACTCCGATGAAATATGAAATATACTCATCCAGAACACCGCGCAGATTTATCAGCATCGTCTGTACTAGCCTACCAGCACTAATCCGATCATTAATGCCATATGTATCGGTCTTCTCGTAAACTGTGTTGATGATATCAATAAACATATTAATATGTGTAGGGTTTGTCTTCATCTCCTCAGCGCCGTATAGCACATAATTTTCAAATGCAGGTAAAAGCTCGTCAAAGTAGTCCGCAGCCGTAGTCTTGAATGCTTGATGCAATACACCAAATAGTGACCACATGCTCGGTGAAATACGCTTCATTCCGTAGCTTGACGAATCAATCAGATCGAACGCTTCGGTGTACATATCAGTCTGTCCGCTCTCAAGGATCGCACCGATTACAGGAAAAATGCAAGGCTCGACCTGCATCACAGTTTCTGGCGAATGATCCAGGTTCATAAGCAGTGTTGTCATGGTGTTCACAATACCGAGCGCCGCCATCGCTTTGTCGTCGTAGTCCGGATACAACATACTGTCGTCGAAGTTTTCAGGCTCAGTGTTCTGCTTTTCGAGCACTTCACTCAACAGTCGCAAGAACTGGTCTCGCAGTTGCTCGGCAAGCTCAACGGCGAACGGCGCCAATTCCTTGGAGAACATGTCCACAAATTCTTCCATAACGCTGATGAGTGAATCGATGTCGATCTTCTTTGTGAGCTCCATAAACTTGCCCATAATGGTCTTGATATTTGCTGAAATGGCTTCCTTGATCGATTCGTGCTGCGCAAGGCCTTGCAGCGCAAGTGCAGCCTCAACTTGAACAGGCAAATACTGATCGTTCAGGCAGGCGACAACGCTGTTGTAGATGAAGCTGATGTTCTGCATGCCGTTAATAACCTCAGCTGCTGCCAAACAAACAGCTAACTCACATTCGGGTCCTTAAACTCCGCCTCACTAAATCTGTTCACCAACTCACAGGCGCGGACACGAAGGAATCCATAAGGACTCTGGAAGTCTGGGAACACATATGTCACGAAGAAAGACTCCATGATTCCAGCTACTGGACTCTTCTTGCCAAGAATGACGTGTGCAATCGACGTAATCATTCGTAGCGCGCCTTCTTTCCGAATAGCATGCGCTTCATCCAGGTTGTTCTGCTGCTGTTCGACGATTACACCGTTAATAAATGCTAACACAGGGTTGAACGTCAGCTTTCGCCGGTGCTCCACTAGCGAGACAAAGAAATTTGTCGCGGAAATATCAGCTGTAGGAGATTGCTCGAAATAGTCTATCCGCTTGTGGATGTACTCCACTGGTTCGTTCTCAAAATTGTCGAGATCCCCCTGTGTCAAGCATAGCAACGGAAACACAACCTGTGACACCAGACTCTCAACGTGTGTTTTCAAGATAGTCCACGTCGACTTAACCCGTACGGACTGGTCTAAGTATTCGAGCATGCTGTTGACCGCAGGCTGACTGAGCCACAAGGTCTTGCCAACCCACATATCGATCTGGCGCAAATAGGCGTTCAGAATCTGGGGAGCGAAGTTCTCGGCAAATGCTGCGGCAAACATGTCGGCTTCGTCGTTCGTGTCTGGACTAGAGCTAGTTGGCACGCCGTACTTCACGAACAAGCGATTCAAATTTCGGTACGCCCATTTTTTAGCTTTCCACCAAGGACAGTCCTCTCGATCTTCTTCGTCTTCGGGAACGCTATCAGCGGGTAGATCTTTACCGACAACCTGCAACATGAGATTTCCCCAAGCAACTAATGTGTCCTGGGCACGTAGTACTGGAGAAAGCTCGATCGCAATAGCTGCACGGTAACACTTCAAGACCAAGCGCATCATTTCGCCTGCCATTTCATTGTTTTCCGTCAACAGTCGGTTGCCAACCTGCAGAGCGAGCGGGAACGCGCCTTGTATGACTTTTTCAAAATCGCCCCGCGCTTCGTGGTTACGCCACCTGTACGCCTTGCAGAGCTCGCTGAGACAGACGAGGCCAGCGTAGATGTGCTGCGGGTCTGGTGAGTTCAGTAGCTGTAATGTATGCTCGAGAAATGAAGGCCATTTTTGCGGGTAGTCGTATCCAACCACTTTGTTCAAAATGGATTGAAGATGCTGTCGAGTCTGCTGATGAGCACTAATGATCGCAGGAATCAGACGTTCCCTGAATGCCGGCTTCTCCGCTTCATTGATAGCCACTGCGTTCGGATACTCGTCAAATTCCCAGTTTCGCGCAACCTTGTTCTTCAGGTACACAGCAGCTATGGTGGAAAATCTGAGTTAGGCTAACCACGCGGGAGACTTGGGTAAACTCACCAGAGACTTGAACACTGCTCGATGGCTGAGCTTGCACGATATCGAGACAGGCGATGATAAACCCCGGGGCCTTGCTTGCCTAAATTTCCGCTCTGTGAGCAGCTGCACCGCAAAAATTGCGATATTGCGCATTCGTTTCTGTACCTCGCTCAGCTGCAGCTCAGCCTGTCGCCGAATGTTCGGATTCACGTCCAGCGTCGACGCGAAACACTGGTGTAACCCGTTCACGTCCATACTCAGTTTTTTAAATTTGTCGATCAGCACAACCCGCGTGCCACCGAAGTCGTAGGCGAGGTTGCGGTGTTGAATACGGGATATTTCGAGGACTGGTCCTGAGCAGTTAGCCCTGGCTCACAGAAGAATCTGCAAAGCAAAACCCTGTAAACTTTGCTTGTGATGGCGCTGTGATCTGTGACTCTCAAGCCTGCAGCATCAAAATTTCTCCCCTAAAGCTGCAGGTTTGATATTGCTAGAACTATAAGAATTCGAGTTCTTGCGCATCAGTGATATTTATACGGCAGCTTCTTGCGCTATCCTGTTGAACGGCCAGCTTTTGAAGCCTGTGGTTGTACGGAGAATTTGTTAGTAGCTGTGCGTTAAAACAGCTCTGCCCCTGGACAACGCGTAACGATCGCTCGCGCACGGCGTTCCCAGTTCCCAGCTCTGCTGCCAGTCCAAAGCGGCCTCTTACCAAGCCACGCCGGTCTACTCGTCTTAGCCGCGTTTGATGTCTCATGGTTTAGGCGGTGCATTTTTCATGTGTCCGCATTTGCTGTGATGTTTGAACTGTCAGATCCTTGTGGGCACCTGCTGGATAGAATGCCCATCAGACCCCTATTGCAAGCCGCCGAGTTTGAGTGTGTATGAACAAGGAAAAGATTCCTGTTGGAAACAGCAAGCAAGACTAACAGGCTCGTAGCTCATTAGCATGTCATTAACTATATAGCGTGCCACTGCCGATGAATATCCCTATAAATACAAGCTTGTGGAGAACACGATGTCTCGCTTGATCTTCTCCTGGGAGAGTTCCATCTTCGAATGCAGCGTCGGATCGCCAACAATGCGTGCCGCACCTCTTACCTCTCTGCAGACCTCATCAAGACGCGTAATGACTCTCACAATAGTTCCCTCGAGAATATCAGTCAGGTCGGTGATCTGGTTAAACGGCATACCGCGAGCCCATTCGTAGACAACTTCCATGAGACCAAATCGCTGATGTGCAGTTTCAGGATCGAAAAGACTGCTGTCGTACGCGACCACTTGATGGCTGTTCTGCACGTCGTTCACTCGAGCTGCGATCGCCAAGATCTTCGCCTTACCTTCTTCTAGACGAGGCGTGATGACTGTAGGTTCCACGGTAGACTTCTCCTGGAAAACGAAGCATGACAGTAGTGCGACGATTTCCTCAGGCTCATACTCAGCCAAGAAATTCTCGAGAATCAACTCAGTGAGAATCAATTCATGTCCGGAGTTGATCTCGCATGCCACACGCCCTTTGAGTCCCACATTCAGCTGATCGTCCACAAATCCAAGCTCTTTCAGAACCTCTACACGCTGCTCATAGTCGGGTAGTAACTCTAGATTCTGATCCGAAATCGCCTTCTTCAATTCGGCGATGTTGTTCTTCAGCAGCGTTTCCTCGTGAATCAGAGTGAACTAATTCGTCGTTAGACTATCCATAAATACGACAGACTCGTCCACTTACATGCTTGATGAAATTCGGACATTTCAGGCATTGTGATTGCAGAAGCTGCTGGCGCAGTGCCGTTCGCTTATTCAAAACTTCGATAAATTGATAATTCTTGAACTTGCTCCAGTCAACTTCAAAAGATGCCTCGCCAGTACATGACAGTAAGAAATGTCGCAACGCTTCAATATCTGCCTTGTTCTTCCGCTGCAATCCCGACAGGTTGACCTAATTTTGTTAGTCGATATCAACACTACAAGAAACGTGAGTATCATACACTAGCAGTCGCACGGCAAATGCATTCAACATCTGCAATCGGAATAGTCCGCTCGACCAGGACGCCGTTGAGCTTGAATTTGCCCAATACCCCTGCAATCAGAGAATCGTATGGTACAATGTCTGCACTCTCCTTTTGATTACGCTGCTTGAACTTGCCGCTTCCGCTGGGTAAGATTGCGTAGCAATGCATAGTCTGATTCTGCCAGTTGACACCAACGATAATACCAAGAGACCGCGACGAGTCTTCAGTTTGAATCACAGCCAGTCGTTTGTTTGTCAGCATCTGCCGTCCATATGTGGTCTCGCATGCTTTCAGGATCATAGATGTGAACAGTTGGCGTGATTCAATTAAAGCGTCGTGACAGGTTTGTAAATCGACATCGCAAATATCGCAACTTTCACGTTTGAAGTTGCGCAAATTCGCTTCAGTTGCCTTCATGATCTCCTCGTGCTCTGGTACCATGCTCTGAGTCGCATTCTCACTAAAGGACCGCTTGATCATCTCTTCCACTTTCAATGCCTCCACGCGTAGAAGATTCAAAATCATATTGTAGGTCAGTCTGAACTGACTCTGCAGCTTTGTCGGCGGTCCGAGAATCATTTTGTTCAAAGCTGCAATATCCGGAACCTGATCACCAGCAACAGCGATAATAACAGTTCCGATTGTATCAAGACCACGGCGACCTGCCCGTCCCGCCATCTGCGTATACTCGCCTGGCAGCAAGTCTCTGAATGCCCTGCCGTCATGCTTGCGAATGCCTGCAAATACGACGGTTCTCGTCGGTAAGTTCAATCCCATCGCAAATGTTTCTGTCGCGAACAACACCTTCACAAGAGACTTCGCAAATAGAATCTCTACCACTTCCTTGACGATTGGCAAAAGTCCTCCATGATGTACCGCAATTCCGCGAGAAAGAAGTTCTCGCATTCGTAAAATCTGCGGCAACGTCTGATCTTCCTTCTTCAGCCGATTCACTGCACTATCTATGAAAATGCGGACCTGCGCCTTGTCACTAGCATTGCAATAATCAACGCCCGACAACGAATCTGCATATTCCTCGCATCGTCTCTTTGAAAACACGAAAATAACCATTGGTTGCAGCTTTTCCTTAGCCATGGTCTGAACAAGTCGCACCCACATATTTCGGTCAAAGGAATTATTAGTCTTGAAGCCGCCTTTGTTGTTCAAAAAACCGCCGCCACGGCTACGATTCGTCATAGCGCCGCCGCGTCCACCCCTGCCAGGTTGCTGCGCATTACCGCCTCGACTGCCACCGCGGTTGGCCCCACCACGGCCGCCGCGACTTCCGCCATTGTTTTGAGAGGCTGTAAATTCCTTCACTGGATTAACCGCATCTTTCGCCTCGTTCCAGCCTTCTGTTAAAAATTTTTTGCTGGAATCCACAATTTTGAACATCTTGTTACTAGCCCACAGATGGTGCTCAAGCGGAACCGGTCGCTTAGGAGTAGAAATAACGTAGATATCTTTCTTCTTTGTGCGGCCAACCCAACTGGCAAACTCGTATGTATTCGGGACCGTGGCAGAAAGCAAGATAAGCTTTACGTGCTCTGGTAGCATAATAATGACTTCTTCCCACACAACACCGCGCTAAAAATTGTCAGCTTCGGACGACTCGACCGGAAATCGTAACTCACCTCTGAATCATTGACGTAATGCACTTCATCGAAAATCACAAACTCGACATCACGAATCAAGTCCGCCCCTTTATAGAGCATACTTCTCAAGATCTCTGTAGTCATGATGACGCAACTCGCTTGCGGGTTGATTTGCACGTCACCAGTGAGAATGCCGACCTCGTCGAAAATTTGCTTGAAGTCCCGAAATTTCTGGTTACTCAATGCTTTGATTGGCGATGTGTAGATGGCTTTCGTCATGTTTCTGTTTGCCATTGCGATGGCATACTCGGCGACAACAGTTTTGCCCGCGGAGGTGTGTGCTGCCACGAATACACTGTCGCCTTGTTCAAGATGATACACCGCTTCCTTTTGGAAATTATCAAGTTCGAACGGCCATACTCGTGCCATATGAGGCACAAGCTCATGGAAATTGACGATGTCTGTGTTGATGTCGACCACGTGTGCCCACTCCTTGCCTCGCATCGTCGACCTAGCCGCATTTCCAAAAGGCATATCGAATAGCGACCTAATATTCTCAGTCGGTAGAAGAGTATCAATGAGATCTCTGTCGACCTTCTCGTTAACCAGCACAGTTCTTGTAGCCGCAGTGGTGACAGCACGTATTGGAGCGACCTGAGCCGGCTCTTGTTCAAGATCTTCGTTGTTCGTTTCATATGACGTTTCTAGCTGCGCAAGAGACTCCGTGACGTCATTACCGGCAGTAAGTGTCATTCCCCGAGGAAGTCCGGGGGCAGTGTTAAGCAAGCCGTTCTCATCGCGCTTGACGATGCCTCCATTGCCGATCTCGACCCGTGACGAACCAGCCTGGATTTTATCCAGTCCACCAGGAGTAAACGGCATAAACCCGGACTTTCCCAACACGAAATCGGACTTCGATGAGGGTAGTCGTGCGAATGAACTCGAGTTCTTTGCGTTCGCATCTGCCAGAGAGCTAGAGCTGGTGTACTCCTCCGAGCCGACGATTTCACCATTTATTCCCGCCCTGATAAATCTTGTAGATGTGCGTGTGAGACTGGGTGGAATACTGTAAAGCTCCTTGTACATAGGCTCGAACGAGACTATTGGCGGTCTGCGTAACGGGGTCAGTATCATAAGCAGGTCATCAAGGACATCACAGGTCAACCCACTCTTGCAGCCTCTCAAGCCATTGCTTTGAAAATGACCGCGGCGGCTTCAGAAAAATCTCTTCGAGTTCCTGGACTAAATCATCTTGCGACGCCGCAGGCGTTGCAGCTGCGTACCCCGCGGTCTCACTGTCGTCAATATCTTTGAGCTTGTGGCGCAACACATCGCCCTCCAACTGCTTCGCAGATTCCCGAATCTGCGCAAAAAAGCCGTTCTCGACAAAATCCAGGGCCATGATTCACGATGTTTAAGATCAGAGAAGTAGCTTCTCCTCGGATCTTCCTTAGTTCTTGCGTGTCAGTTGGGCAATTTTGGGCTGTTAGAGCTGAACGAACTACGTGCGGCTCCGTTTGTTCGTGCGTCCAGTACGCAAAGTACCGTAGATCTACGCAGTTGCGACGCGAAATAAGTCCCTCTCTATTTGCGACAGCACTGTGCACAGTCAGTGGTATTCTGTGAAGGGATGCAAAGAGAGCCGCTATTGGTGAGACTTCCACGTACGCTGCTTACCGCGTATATATCATTGACTATCCACATCGCTAGACTAACGGAGTTTGATTCCCTTCATTTACACTCGCCTTGAAGAAAAATGTCAGAACTGATATGCGCATTGCATCTCTGGTGCAGCGAAATGGGAATTTTCCAGTACCAGGGTACCAAGTGCATGTTTTCTAGGTGGCCTGTCTGCGAAAGTAAGCGCGCTGCACAAGGAGTTTGATAGCGCCGGCGTGTTCGACACTTTTATAACAGCAGCAAAGACACGCAGCGGGCGTCTTGTCACGCGAGATGAGGATGGAGACGTGCATACTACTGGAGAGCTAGACCAGAGCAAGTGAAATCAGCTGACCCACTCGAGCGCACAGAGAGAGATGATGCAAGAAGTCATCGAACTAGCAAAAGTACAGCTCAAGTTTTCTGATTCCGGTGCGCAATAAGAACCTGAACATTGTCGGAACCCGCTTCCAGGCATTTCCGCCATATAGCCCCAGCAGGGCGTGCTATCGGAGATTTGCGCCAACAAGCTGAGCTTCTTGTACTTCCGCAACGGTTGGCATAGGTGAGTCCGCCTTCCAAGCAGCTAAGTGTCCTTCCCGAGATTTCCGACAGTGTGTTTCAGCGTCCCGCACCATACCATAGGTTGGAGAGTCTTCGACTTTAAGGTAAGCCTAACAAGCTTGTAGTAATCTGAACTTTGAGCTGAGAAAGCAGAGATCTTCAAGCCAGAGCTGTCTAAGGTCGATCTAGACGACAGGTTTGTTGTGTTTGAGGTATCTTTCAAGCCAAAGTCAGATTCGAAGAACATATTTGCAGTCGTCGCTCCGTCGCTTATCCGCAAATGACTTGATGAACTCGAAGTCGATCTTGATCTCTATGATGCCGATCTCGCGAGAAAAGAAGGAAAGCAGAGAAATACTCTACAATCTAAGCACTATCCGCCAAAAACGGACGTCTCTGTTCTGAACGAGCTGTACCACTTCTTGCCCGAGCTGTCTGTGCGGCGTATTCGTTTAGCCCGGTAGGACACACCCTTGGGCGACAGTTTACGTGTGCAGGCGGGAGCTCTGTTTGCTTGGTCTCTTTGAGACAGCCAGAGTTGCGCAGAGTATGGCGGCTAGTAATGCGCTAAGATACAGGCTCAGTAGTGTTGCACGCCTACTCAATCCGGACATCCACGGCCACAGGTAGGGTCACCTGAGGCTGCGGTACTCACGCCTAGAGCATGGCGTCCGCTCTTCTTGAGAGACTTACGTGGCACCTTAATTCTGTTGTTATGACTCCGACGCTGAATGGCATTATAACTACCATTGTTCCAGGATTATTTTGGAGCCTAATTCCTAACCAGCTATCCTATCTGAGGGTAGAATGAATCACAGCATGAACTCTGACTGGATGAGAGAGCCAATTAGTTGCCCGAGCCTCTCTTTGTCTTGGCTGGTAGTACCCAGTGCTCCATCTAGGAATGATTCTCAGATTGGCGCTCCTTCACAAGTAATCACTCAGAATATCCGCGGAACGGCAAGAAGTGTGCTACTACGACAGCAGCAGGTGCAGAAGGGTCGCATGCGACTGGAGCTGGTTGGAACGTGATCACCAATGCGAACACGGCGCTCAACAACGCGTGCGTACGCGTAAGGGAGATGAATTCACGCCGATGTACGGTGCAAATACTGTTACTGCTGGTGCATATAAATACAAATACCATGATGAAAAGGACACCAAGATGGCCAGGATGTGACTTGCAGAGATGTCTATTGCTGATATTTACGGCGGCGACCTGTTTGATTCCAAGAATGCGCCAAGGCGCAAAGTGTCGAATGTTGCGACAAGAGAGCAAGACTGAGAGTGCCAGGAAACATGAGATGAGGCTTGGATGCACAACAATGCCAGGCAATTTCTCGATGAACGAATCTGCGTGGACGACATGGACGAGACTGCTTGCAGTGCGCAGGATCCCGGAGGAGCAGAGATTGAGCGTTTCTGCTCCTTCTGCTCCAGAAAATCGGCATTCGAAAATCGCTGCTGCTGCTTCCTCTGGCAGTTCCTATATTGCCAAGCGACTGGACATCGCGTTATTCCGCGAACACCAGTTTTGAAGGGCAGTTGCATGCGTCTGTAAGCGGCAGCTTTGAAGCCCAGGACGCCAAGGCCCCCAAGCTGACGGAGATTGTCGGGCAGATATACAGGAACACCAGCACGAAACTCAACAACCTGTGCTGTCTCAAGGCCAAGCAGTCCGCACTGGCATATGGTTCCTACAAGCTCACGGTATGACTATATTCATATATCAAACGCCCGAGACACGAATCAGTCCCAACAAAAGTACTGCTCGCGGTACTTGTTATGGCGGATATTTACGACCGGGGTGTGCGTAATCACAGAGAGATGCCGGGAGGAAGTAGGAGCAACAATTGCCGGCCGACTCGCGCTCACCATACCGACCATAGCGAACTCGAGTACTGGCAATACGTGCAACGGCTCGCGATGTCAAACATCTCAAGCATTTCCCCGCACAGAGTTTATAGACCCCAGCAGTGGCAGGAAATTCACGGGGTATTTCAAGTCGTGCGCGTTCTACACCAGCGGCTGTTCCGTTCGAAGCAGTAACG
Source organism: Limtongia smithiae (assembly GCF_038497785.1). Lineage (NCBI taxonomy): Eukaryota > Fungi > Ascomycota > Lipomycetes > Lipomycetales > Lipomycetaceae > Limtongia > Limtongia smithiae. The sequence goes on from NW_027117632.1 coordinate 610,832, forward strand.
TCAGCAAGAGGCTGTGTGACTCGCACGTGAAACCTCTTGCACCTCCGACATCGACGAGACTAGCAGCACCGCAGGGGATGCTCAGGATAGCTATAAGAAGCGGAGATTCTCCAATATCCGAAGCGTGCCTGTCTCACACAGCTGCGTGTCAGTGCCGGTGCATTTGTCTGGAGACACGGCTCAGACTGAACAATATAAGCCCCACAATATAAGCATGACAAGTAGCAACAGCCTGCGGGACTCACTACAGTTGCGCGAGAGTGAAGCGCGAGTCGCGTGGAATGCATTGTGTAACAGCGAAGGATGTAGTACAAACCTGCGAATTAGAGACGAGCCGCCTTGTCCAGAGCTGCGTAGGGACCGCGTGCAGAGACGGCGAGCAAGTAGCCGTGTGATATGCCACTACAGGAGGAGATGCAACAGGGCAAAGCCACTGCGCTAGGACGAGCCGCTGAATAGAGATTCCCAGGTGAATAGCTTTCATTAGGACAGATTCCGAGAGCAGGACGTCGAGGCGGTGCTTAATCAGCTGTCTATGATCCGCACCGTGTCTGGACGCAAGTCAGCGCAGATGCAGGTGTGGGAGGAGCTGCTGTACTATCTGCCTTGTTTTAGAGCCCAAGCGGCGGGAGATGTTGCGGCGGGCGCAGCTGTAGAGAGGCGGAGATGGACGTGCTTCGCCTGATGTGTGCATGATATTCTTAAGAAACTGGGCAGTTCAGACTTCAAATGACTGCTATTTGTTGCACATCACCATATGCCACCATGTCCTGAGATGTGTATCGTACCGTGACTTATGGAGAGGCAATCAGTCAGCTGCGCTCACTGCACAGAGCACGCTGTAGTAGGATGAGGTTAAGTATATACACAACACGCTCACTAATTTTAGGCGGCAAGCGGTGCGCCACACAGTATGTATGCCACACGCGGCGGCACAAGCCACAGGACGCATGACGTAGGCGACGAAATCGAAGATCGGGGCCATGACGTACGCGATCAAGCTGTCCAGCAAAGCCAAGCAGTACAAGAACGCGACGACCGGCAGATTGTTGTTGATCTCCGACGAAGCTCAATTACTTGAGACCAGGGACTCTCGAACATGGTGCTTCATTTGAAGGACCTTGTGCACTCGTCGCACTCAGCACTGACGAGCCGTTACGACGCGCCAGCGGTGCCGTTCCCCGGTTTTCCGCCGTCGATCGCGGATATATACAAGACACGTCTTCACGTCGGGGTGAATCTTGGAGGGTGGTTTATTCTTGAGAAGTGGATTGCGCCGTATATGTATTCCGCGGTGCCGGACGGTGCGGACGACAGCGAGTATACAGCTGTGACCAGCACGATTCAGAAGCTTGGAGCCGAGGAGGCGAGAAAGAAGTGGGAGTCGCATTACGACAGCTTCATAACGCGGGAGGATTTCAAGTGGCTTGCGGACCACCATGTGTCGAGCGTGCGTGTGCCGCTGGGCTACTGGATCATTGCGGGCGGTGGCTTCGTTTCAGGTACGCCGTTTGATGACCAGGGTGTAGCGTATGTGTACCGCAACGCGTGGGGACACTTCACGAATATGCTGCGGACGGCAGCGGAGTTTGGAATTGGGGTGTTGATAGACCTGCACGGCGTGCCTGGCGGCGCGAATCCAGATTCACACTCGGGCGTGTGCAAGGGTGGCAACTTCTTCGACACGGATGCGTACATCGAGCTTGCCGTGGGCGCGGTCGAGTATATCGCCAACGAAGCCAAGAATTTCGCCAATGTTATCGGGATTCAACTTGTCAACGAGGCAAGCTGGGACGCGAAAATGGATAAATACTACTGCAGCGCGGCGGCGGCGATTCGGCGGGTAGATCGGACACAGCGAGTGTATATCTCGGACGCGTGGGATCGCCCGAGGTACCAGGAGTTCGTCAAGGGAAAGTCAGGGCTTCTTGTTGATACGCATATCTACAGATGCTTCACCGCGGACGCGTCGAAGAAGTCGCCAGCGCAGCACGTTGAGGAAGCCAAGAACGAAAGCAACCTGGACACAAACACGATAGTGGGTGAGTTCTCCTGCACGCTGCCTGGGGACTCATGGAGTCAGGTGACGGAGGGAGACCGGTCTCGCTTGAGACAGCAGTACGGTCATGCGCAGGTGGAATTGTATTCACGCACTACGGCGGGATTCTTCTTCTGGACTTATAAGTTCGCGGAGGGCCGAGGAGGAGAGTGGGATCTGCGCGAGATGGTAGATACTGGGTGCATTCCCCTGCCAGCCCGCACAGGGCGACGGCCAACGGACGGCAGCAGGGAGTGCCAGGACACGACGCAGGGCCACGTTAGTTACTGGAACGGAGCGGCGAGAGGCGAGAGCATGGAGCATTGGCGGTTCGAGGAGGGTTTCAGGACGGGTTGGATGGACTCTTACAAGTACTGGGAGATGGACGAGAGTGTGATCGGCCAGATTGATTTCCTGAAGTCTGCGCGACTGCAGCAGCATATAGACTCGCGGGGGCAGTCGCAGTACGTATGGGAGTTCGAGCACGGGTTCAGTGCGGGCGTGAGCGTGTTCCGGAGGAGTGTAGAGCGTTAGATTGCTTGCTGTTTTGATGTGAATTGCGGTGCTGTGGTTAGGTGAGCATATGCAGTGATGGTGAAAGTGAGGCAGGGCAGTGCGTACACAGGTTGGACGAACTGTACAGCACGAGAGTACGGGGCTCGCGCGCCATAAGCCCTAAAAGAGGGCTTGAGTGGGCTGGCCGTGTGAGCAGCGTGTGAGGGCGAGTGTGACCTGGGCGCACAGGCGGTCGAGCTGAATTCACAGCACAATGACCCAGCCTCCTCGGGCTGCCACGGCGCGGTCGCAGTTCCACAGCGTCTGCGCACAAGCGCTGGTTGCTGGCTGGCAACCGGCATATGGCTATAGACCATTTAGCGGTTATAGCTAGAGTAACGCCTGTTCTGGTACTAGTTGGCTCTCGGCAGGCGCCACTCTCTGAGTGCTGTGGAGAGCGATCAACACGGAAAAGGGGCCGGGCGACGAAGGTTCGGCTAGCGCAACCCCTTGCTTGAGGTGCGCCACAGCGGCGGTGCTGTGGCGCGGGAACCCCTGGCGCTCGCTGCGGCAGCAGCCTTCAAATCACCCGCCCCGTCCTGTCCTCCCCCTCGTCGCTTCCCATACTCCCCCTCCCGCCGTCCACACCGCCTCAGCCCGTCATGTACGACACCGCGCCGCAGTCCGCACTTGCCTCCGCAAGCCCCGTCCTCCAGCGCGCCCTCCGCGGTTCCTCCCTCGACGACTACCTCCTCCCCGACCCCTGGACCGCTGCAAACGGCACAATCGCCGCCTCCCCCACAAGCGGCCTCGGTATCTTCGTCTCGCCGGCCGGAAGCGGTGCTCTGCTGCACAGCGGACACTCCGCCGCGACTGCGTTTTCCCCCGATCCGCCAAAGCGTGCCCTTGCTCCCTCCGCGCCCCAGCTCGTGGTCCCTGCCGCAAGGCCCCTCAAGCGCCGCCGCTCTCAGCGGCCACCGCCGACACCCTCCTCACCCGCCGGCCCTGCCCCCGCCCTCTCCCGCTCCCCCGTCTCCCCCAACGACGCCCACTCTTCATCTCTCCCTGCCACCCCAGTCTCCGCATCTGTCTTCTTCCGAATCTCCGACTCCGGTCAGGCCATCGTCGAGCGCCGCGACTCCTCGCCAACCACCTGCCTCATCGACGACTCCGCCGTCGCACACCACCACCGCACCCACTCCCGCCGCAACCGCCAACGCAACCCCTCTGGCCACTCTGTCGTCGTCTCCTCCCCCTCACAGGCTTCAGACTCGGACTCCAACGTCTCCGAGGCTGAGACTGACATCTTCGACCCGGCCACCGAGTCCCTCCACCGCAATGACGCCCGTCTTGCCCTTGCTAAGGCCCTCCGGCGACAGCAAGCGCTCCTCCAGCAGCAGCGCGAGCGCAAGGCGTCCAAGGACCAGCAGCGCGCCGCAGCCCGTGCTGAGCACAAGCGGCCCCATCGCAAGCTCAAACGCCATGCCAGTTCCGCCGATATTTCCAGGGCTGACGTCATGCCCGAGCTGCAGCATCGCTACAGCGTTCCCCACGCGGAAATTGGTGGCGTGCCCCTCGCGGCAACGATGTCCATGCCCGCGACCCTGCATCCCTCCTCGGCTCGCCGTGTTGTCTCTGCGCCGCAGTATCTGCCTGACCCGCACTTCTACGCGCTCCCGCAGCTCGCGCCGTATGCTGGCACCCCGCCTCACATCCAGATTGTCATGCAGCAGCAACAGCAACAGCAATACGTGGAGCAGATGCATCGTGTTGCTAATCTGCGCAACGTGCAGCACCAGCAGATGCTCGCACATGCGCAGCTCCAGCGCGCTACCGTACATCCCGAGCAGCCCGCATCTCAGTCGCTGCTGACTACCCCTTCCAAGGGTTCCACCGCCTCCGAGCCTTCATCGCAGGAACCCCTTAAACGCAAGCGCGGTCGGCCGCCAAAGCGCCCACTGTCTGCCCAGCAGCAGCAGCAGCAGCAGCAACAGCCACTGCTGTCCCTCACCGACTCCCCGCGCGACGAAGGCGTCACGCGCTGCGTATGCGGCGCTAAAGAGTGGTACGGCGATCCAATGATTCAATGCGACGCTTGTAAATCCTGGCTCCACATGGCCTGCGTCGGCCTCGATCCTAGACAGCAGATCATCGGCGTGTGGTACTGTACATTCTGCGTTCATCATACTTACTCCGGCGTATAAGCATTTGTTTAAGGCTTGTTTTCTGCATTCATCCACGTTTGTTATGCCAGTGTCATGTTTTCTTATGTCATTATGGATCGTTGCTGTATGCATATCTGTATGATTTCTATGTTCTCTAGCTCATTACATGAATTAATTGGTCAGAAAACCGTGGAATCTCCAAAATGTGCGGCGTCTCGCCGTTGAACGTTTCATTGTGAATCCAGGGGAAGCTGCGGGTTAGGGCTTTAAAACTCCGCAAGACACATGCTTTAGAAGCTTAAGATGTGGCTGAATCACATGACCAGTACAGTCACCCAGGAACAACTCCGCAGACTCGCGGCTGCGGACTGTGGAGTGGAACTACCATTTGTCGACGGGGTTAGCCTTGTAGGCGTCATACAGTGCGCCGTTGAAGACAGAGAGCTCGGTCTCATTTTCTGTAGTCCGGCTGCACGTTAGCAACAGCGCTGAAACGTGACAGCACTTACACCGTGCACGTACCGACACCGTATTCCGCGAGCGTTTTGGCGTGGTCTTTCAGGATCCAGTCTTCGTGCTCAAGGTTGATAATCAGGTTTGTGGTCTGCCACTATCAGCGATGCAAGGGAACCTGTTGTGAGGTCGGCGTACCTTCGATCCGTGCGCCTTTGTGTATATCTTAATAGTATCTAGATCCGTTAACCAGAGTTCGCTCTGCTGAGTGGAAATAACGCACCGAATTCGACATTCCGAAACGGTCGAAACGTCGAGTGTGTCTTGACATCTAAGACCAGATCAGCATCTTCCGGGTCGGCACAAAAATTTTATCGTCCCACGAACCCTGTCGCACCAGCTCGAGAAGTTCGCCGACTGTGGTCTTTGTCAGATCAATGTCCTTCAAGACTAAATTCCGCTCTGTCCGGTATTCGAATGATTTGATTAACCGCACGGTTATAATTGCGTCGGAGACTGCATAGTGTTAGTCAGTTCGGTTCCGTTTTGCAAACTGTTTTGAGACAAACATACCCGGACGAAGTGTAGATGTGAGCGGTTCAGCATTTTGATCTTCTTGCATTGTGAAGCTTCCTCTGTGGGATTGGTAGTGGAAAGGAGATGTATAGGAGGCCGTGGAAGGCTTCGTCGGTGGGGACTTGTGGGCTGAACTCAGCACGATTTTACGGTGACACTGAACACGTGTATCCCATGCGCGCCACAAACGCATCCTCGTGGCTAGAAAGATCGTACAGCTCTCGAACGCGCACGATGCCGCCTACGGCCGTATTTGGTGCCAATTAACCCCTCATCGACTGGTGTCACGCCTAAGATTAACGATCATGAATGCCCAGAATCCGCTGAATGAATGCTACAGTACGTATCCCTCGGTACGGTCTTTCGTGAACGCAGCTGATCCTCGCGCGTGGCAGACAAGCTCGTATCCTCTAAAACACGCGACCGTACCGACGGCGTCGCCGCGCTACATAAATTCCTCACCAACCCTGATGCGCCGAAGCTCGACGACAAGAAATGGCACGCGCTATTCGAAGGCATAATTCGTTGCGTTCTCAGCGAGAAGTCGCTGTACCTTCGTACCAATGGCACCGGCAAACCGAATGGCTTGGCCGAAAGCAGGCTCGTCGCCGCTGCAACAGTGTTTCAGATAGCAGTGCAGCGCGGGGTGCCGGCTTTTAGAACGAAAACGTTCAGCGCGGTCACGATGCATATCGTGCAGACCGCGTTTCACGACGGCGAGATTTTCGCACCGTTGGCGGCGGAGTATATTCGTGCACTGCGCGCGTTGTTTGGGTATACCCCGCATCTTGAATACCTCGCACAGGAGCCTTGGACGAATCTTGCGGATTTTTGCGCGACGGGAGTTGAGCTACTAGTTAAAGCGTCGGTCTCAAAGGACGACAGGCGTCGGGTTGCGACGGAGACGGTGGATTTGTTAGTCTGTCTCGAGTCGCTTGTCGACGTTCCTACGGCCACGTTACGTGTGCGGGCAACACAGATTTATGACGCGTTGCGCTTGTTTTTGGGTGTTCACACCGTAGAATCGAGCGCGCACAGGAGTGTGTTCTATATCATCAACAAACTACTATCATGCGTGATTACAAACGACTTCCTACTCTACGCAGATATTCTCAACGACCTTATTCCCGTGATGGAGTCTCTCTGGCAAGCAAAGTCCGTCGCTCTGAAGGAGCAAATCTTGATCACTGCCGTGTGGCTATACCCGGGCATTAAGGCATTCCCAAAGGCAAGCGACGACCCTCTGCGCAGTTTTGCGCATACCATTGTTACGGAGTATTGTGATCGTCTTGCCTGGGATATGTTACTGATTGACGATATCGAGTTTGTGGATGGCACAACGACCGGCATGCCAGACTGGCTATGTCTTCGGAATTTTAGGTTATCGAACGAGCGGGCGATTGTTCCGTTTTTGACTCTCATGATACTTGCACGATGTCCGGAGTACCTGGAAAGCAGAGCTGCGGTATGCCGTTCAAACGACGACGCGGGAGTGCGCAAGCGCCGGAAGCTGGTTGAATCAACTACAATCGGTAACACGGATTTTCTACACACTCACGATGCAAGCGGCGCCGATGACTCCGCGTCCTCATCCGCGAGCATAGCAGCCATCGATGTCATATTATCGAAACTAACCGGCGCTTCCGACACGCAAACAATTGCGCTGTTGCAACTCCTCACTTTTATTTTCGCCCAACCTGAATGCACGCTCTCGATCGATCTGCTTGAGCGCTCTTTCGTGCGCCTCAGCACACTTGCGTCAGCAGAAAATACCGCCATCGCGTCGTGGGCTATGGTCGCACTTACCGAGATCGTGCGACATACGCACGCCGGCCAGGAAAGCATAGTGGAGTGGCTAGATATCTGGAAACTATGCTATCACCGCGTTGCGTCGTACGGGACGTGTGCGGGGAGTTCTCATTTATTACACTATCTATTACGCTACAACCTTGTCTCCTTGGATGAAGTACACGATTCGCTTTATTCAATGCTGTTATCAATTGAAACTATTGGTCCGGTGATGCTCTCCGAAGCATCGATATCCTTTTGGTTGCAAGTTGTTCTCAAAGTCAGACAAAACGTCAGGCTGATGCAGAACGTGGACGTGATGCGCCGGATATTATGTTGGATGCTGGTCAAACTGCGGGCAGATTTTGAGGCTCCCGTGCGCGCGCGCGTAGAGAAACGAGTAAAAGCCATACCAGTTGTGGCGGTAGCGAAGTTGGTGCTCGTGTGTTGCGGGCGCCCAGATTTGTTGGAATTCACATCTTCGTCGGCGTCGTCATTTGCGCAGTTCGCCGCGGCGGGGACAAGTGGCGCGGTATTGCCTTTTCTGTTGCATTATGATGACGACTTTGCGGTGATTGATTTGCTGATTCGCAAAGGTGAAAGTTCGAAACCGCTGATCGTCGACGATGCCGCAAGCACGGAAATTCGGGAGTTGACTGCGGTGATTCGGTTCTCCGCCGGACATCAGGAAACTATTGTACGTTCATTGTGCGATATAATGATGGATTGTACGGAGATAATCCAAGACTCTTCGGATACCGCCACGAGTATGGTGAATGCGGCTACTGACGTCGCATTTCTATCGGTAGTCGTGATTAGTATCATTGCGAAGCACGATCTAGCGGCAGTGCATAGGTTGTTGCATAGTTCAAACTCGTCGCTGCGCCGTTTGATACAAGCCATTACGGCCAAAATTCGGACCGAGACTTCGCCGAAGGCAGAATGTCTTACAAAGGTGCTGAAAGTGATAGGAAGCATCGACCGCGCGTGGCAACCGCATTCACTCGGTCAGAAATGCATTTCCGACCTACTGATGTTGTGCAAGTTTTTAGAGGATATTCTCTACTCACGCGGCGAAAAGTCGCAATTACTGACGAATCTCGACGAGCACGATCCCGAGTTCGATGACGGGGTCCTGCTACCCTTCACAAGGGACAGAGACACCGCGCTGGAGTTTGCGGACGTACCGCGACACTGGACATGTGTAATTTCCCGGTGGACATGCATGAAATATCAAGCGCTACTGCATTTCAAGGTCGCGCTGATTCAGGAGACATATAAACGAGACGCAAGAGTGCGGATCATGTCGGAAATTTACGTGTTGCCGCTTATGGTGGCGTGTGTGAATTTGCCTGCTATATACACGATCGTGTGTGAGCAGTACGTGTCGTCGGGGGATGTGGAGGCAGTTAAGATGGTGCTTGACTTTATCGGCAAAAACATTCTCTTGAGTGTGGAATATTCGAGGTCAGAAGTTACGGTATTGTATTGTGTAAAGTTGCTCGACGCGACGGCGAAGTTGTGGGTGCTTGTGGACGATGGCAACGCCGAGCTGCGCGATACTGTAAGGTCATTCTACCTGTTTCTCGTGCCACTCGCATTGAAGAACAATCTCGTATCGTATAAAGTACGCTGCGTCATGGCGGAAATGCTGTTACATATTACACTGCTCGATGCGAATTATCGCTGCGACAATCCGAAATTGAAGTCGGCAAAGGTGTTTCTTCTAGAAAGACTTCGGGATGACGATTTACGTGTGCAATTCCGCACCGCAACGATGATGCCGGAGTTTGTGCAAAGTTTTGATATGAGTGATCACCTAGGGATATACACCGATATCCGCAATATTTTGAACCTCCCCGAGACGGAGTCGCTAATTATCCGCGCGTTCGCGCTGGCCAAGCTTGCCAGTGCGTCGCCGGTGCTGGTGCAGGATAGTGTTTTTAATCTCGTGGAAATGATTGAGAAGCCGTTGATTGGCGATTATATCGAGTACTGCTTCCACATGGCGGCTATCGATCTTGGTTTACGTGACTCACGGGAGTTGTTTCGTGTGTTTTGTTCAGAGATTTTGTTTACCTGGCTCACGGAACATATGTTGACGGATTTTCGCTATGAGATTTTTGGCTACGAATCACAGGCCGATTTTCTACGTACTAATTACGAGGAGTATGTCGCGCAGTTTTTGGCGCGATATTTGTCAGTTGATAGAGAACGCGCGATTAAGGAGATAGACGGGATTGCAAGCTATCTCGGTGCGAGCCGGCACGAGATTATTTTGCGTTCGTTGCCGCGGATCGTCGCGTATTTATTTGGCTCGCTGGTGGCGAACCAGCAACAAGACGGCGCGATGAGCGTATTGAATATACTCGCGGACGAACTTGGCGGCGGGGCTGCTTTGATATCTGCGGTGTCTGCACTACATCCGACAACATTGGCTTATCTTTACCAGATTGCAGATATGCGGGACTCGAAGAAGCTTAATGATCGCGATTTTGCCTCTTTTGGAAAGACAGCGGCGGGATGGATGAAGTTGAATCGGTTCGCGGTCCCGGTGGATCTACCCACGCCTATGAATCCCTGGTTTCACGTGCAGACGGTACTAGCGTCGATGAAGAGGCTTGAAGAGGAAGTTCTCCAGGGCGCTGAGCGGAATTTTTCGACAACACGCAGTTCGACGGTGTATATCCTGCGACTTACTATCAACATGTTGGATCGCGCTATTAATCCATATTATGCATGCAAGATTTTGAAAGTGCTCAAGTTGTGCATCTTTTTGGAACAGCAGGTGATGGATATATACGCGGCGAAGATGTGTTTGCATGCCGTGATTCCGCTGATCAAGTACCCCCAGTGCATCGGCGATGTGCTTGATATCGTGGAGCATTTTTTTGACGGGAAGGTGTTTGACGAAGATTACACACTCATGACGCGATTTACCGTGCAATGCATGTATTTTGTGCAGATCGTGGAGCACGCGAAACCGGAATTTCTGGTAAATAATCCGACTTTGGTTCAGCATATTTACGCTTTTAAGAGTCAGCTAAATGTACATGTGACGCGCACGTTTATGAATGCAACTAAACCGCTTGTGAATCGGAAGTTATGGCTGCAGTCGTTGATCTGGTATGATGCGTGCGCTGCAAAGGGGCTACCGGGATGGTCGAGTGCAAATGTGCGGCAGGTGATTGATTTAGACCAGTATCATGATCCGATTACGCGGCGATATGGGTTGAAATTGCTTGAGCACGAGTTGACGCGACCGCGCTTTGGCGGGGCGTTGAACGATCTCTTGCTTGATGATTACGACTGCAGTCGTACCGCGAAAGATATTTTGTTGCATTGCAAGACAGAGAAGTTTTCAGACGCATTCACGTTATGGCTTGCACGCGTGTGCGCGCGAGATTATGAATTTTCCGGGATAATACATCATCAGTGGTATGATCCGATTGACAACTTGACTCCGATCGGAGGTTTGCCTTCGAATTTGAAACTGGTCGCGTCATATTTCGTGTTTACCGAGGTCGCCGCGCTGTTGGATTCGGAGGATAGAGTAGTCGCCAGCAGCGCCGAGGGAGCGATGAGGATTATTGTAAAACAGGCGGAACTTTCCGGGGATGGGTTACCAAATATGATTGAGGCTTACGTCGTGGATGCGATGCGTCTCGAGTCTGCGGACGTGACATGGCAAATTGCGTGCGATGCTGCAGAGCAGAAGGCGGTGATAGCTCAGCCGAGGAGTTTCGAGCAATGGGCGTGTCATGCTGCTGGATATTTGTGTTCGTTACTGCACGCAAAAGTATATGGCATCATCGCCGTGTTGATTAAGATTGTGAATGGGTTTGCGGAGAAAGTGTTTCAGTATCTCGTGCTCGAATACGTGATTCAGCAGCGCACGGAGGATGCGTCGACGGATGCTATTGCGCCCCTTTTCAACGACGTGTGCCAGGACATATCTGACGACACGATTCAGCACGCATCACTGCTTATTCGGTGTTTTATATTCTTGCAGACGCAGACTCTGCCAAACGAGAAGACGAGGTTGGATCGGTTTAATTGCATCCCAAAACTCAACCGGACAACAATGGTTGTCGCCGCGATAGCATGCAAGTTGTACCCATCAGCCTTGCACATTTGTGAATGTCTATGGAGCTGCGGACACGATCGAGAGTCAATGACGACTCGGCTCGTGGAAATATACAAGGGCATTGACGATCCTGATGCTTTGTATGGGGTGCGCATGTTGCCGACGATTCAGTCATTGCTTAATTTCGCTGAGTTTGAGCATGATGGGTGGAAGTCCTTATCGTATCACGGCGCGATGCTGGATAACAAGGAGACGGCGGAGGCGGAGCTGGCACGTTTGTCGGGGATTTCGAACTCGTTTTCAAGTCTCGGTATGAACGGCTTGGCTATGTCCATGGCGACGACCAGCGGTCTCGGCGATAAGCACTCTGAGCTCATCTACCGCGCCGCGTGGAAACTCGGAAAATGGGACATTCCTGCGCCATCTGACAGTAAATCACCGCAAGGCGTGATCTATAAGGTGCTGCAAGCGCTGAATGCCGTACAAACCTTCCAGACCACGACCTCGCCGCTCACGAAGATCGTGCAGGATTCCAGCGTCGCCTTGGTGAGGAGGTTAAGTTTCGGCGGCGTTAATACCGCTGAGAGTATCCGAGAGATGATGAATTCGCTGGCGGTGATTTCGGAGGTCGCAGAGGTGTGGCATGCAGCTGGGCCCGAGAAGATTTTGGAGGTCGTTCAAGCGATTGAGAAGCGTGGCTTCGCGTGGACGCGAACTGCAAGGTGAGAATAGAGTTACTGGGATAATGAGGCATCGGCTAACATAATGCAGGATGGACATATTTGAGGACATCAAGCTAGGCATGCAATCCGTGCTCAGCTCGCTTGGCAATCTGACCTACGAATCTTCCGAAATGGACATCCAAGGCAGTCTTCGTCTGCACGAAGTTGCCTTGCTACGCAAGATCATCCAAGACGCTCGCAAACACGGCGAACTCCAGCGTGCTCTGTCGTTATGCATAAGTCTCCGACACCTTTCCGATAAGGTCAGTCATGCAAATAAAGTCACAGTGCAGAGAGTGCAGATCATGGAAACATCGCAGATGTTGTGGGACAAAGGCGATCGCGATGTTGCGATTCAGATGCTGCAGGGGCTGGTTGCAGTTCCGACATCAGGTGGACCCTGTGCGGCGAAGTTGGGGCTTGAGGTGGGAACATCGACTATATGCGCACTTCTGGTAAGTAGAGTTGCTCTTTTGAATGCGGAGAAACTGACACGTACAGGCTCGGTGGACATCAATTGCGCGGCAAGAGCGGCCAGAGGATATCTACACCAACTACGTCGTTCTGGGTGTCTCCAAAGCCGACGAAATCGTCGACAATGTCTCACGATCCCACGCGTTTCACGAGTTTGCGCTATTTTGTGACGGCCAGCTCAAGAGCGAATCGAATCTTGAAGACTTCAGACGCATTGAACGCATGCGGGCTGCCAAATTCCGCGAAGTGACCGAGTTGCAACGGCTTACCGACCATGCTCCGAATTCCGAGCGCAAGCAGCTGCGAACTCATCTGAACAAAGTAAGGATGCTGTACGAATCTGACAACGAGGAATACAAACGTTTATCTGATGCGCGGGCGAAGTTTTTGGATAAGAGTATCACTTTTTATTTGCACAGCTTGTCCATGTCGGATGAGTTTGATGAGGATAGTTTCAGACTGTGTTCGCTTTGGCTTGCGAATTCTACGAACCCTATGGCGAGCGAGGCGATGCGAAAGACGATCGGGGAATTGCCGACGGCGAAACTTGTAGGCTGGGTTAATCAACTTTCGTCACGACTTTTGGACGAAGCCACTGTATTTCAGCAGGTTTTGTGCAGGCTGATTACGCAGCTTTGTAAGGATCATCCGTTTCATTGTCTATACCAGCTCTTTGCGATTATCAACAGCACAGACAATACAGAGGACGCCGATCACAGTGCTCAATTACGACAATCAGCTGCGGCACAGATATGGCGTTCATTAAAGGCAGATCGCGGGTACGCGGCGCGATATCTCAGTCCAATCGAGGAATTGAGTCGAAAAGCTATTGTGCTCGCAAACTACCCTCCCGAGCGCTTGACGTCGCTTGAGAAGGTGGACAAGCTGTTTTGGAGAAGTTTAGTGAAGAAACTGCGGATTCCGCCGCCAACATTTCATATCCCGTTGCGTGCCAACAAGAATTATGACGACGTGCCTGCAATCGAGGATGTCTCTACGCAGGTGCAGATCGCGTCGGGACTGAGTAGGCCAAAAGTTGTGAACTTCTTGATCAGCACTGGCGCGCATTGCTGCGTGCTGATGAAGGGCGGTAATAATGATCTGCGCCAGGACGCGATCATGGAGCAGGTTTTTGACCAAGTTAACAATTTCCTACAACGCAACGAATCGACACGAAATCGCAACATGCGTGTTCGCACGTACGGCGTGACACCACTTAGCTACAACGCGGGCGTGATCGAGTTCGTGCCGGACACGCAGGCATTGCTTGACATCATCAGTCCTCTGCACAAGCGGTATTACCCCGAGGACTGGGAGGTGACGCGGTGTTCTACCATACTGCGCGAGTGCCAGGCCAAGTCGAACGAGGAACGCGTGCGAGAATACCGCAAGGTTGTCGCACATGTGCACCCCGTCCTGCGTCATTTCTTCTTTGAAAAATTCGACACCCCGCGTGTCTGGCAGGAACGCATGACTGCGTACACGCGTTCCACGGCCGCGATTTCGATTCTCGGGAACATGCTCGGTCTCGGCGATCGGCACTGCAACAACATCTTGATTCACTCGCATACCGGCGAGCCAGTGCACATCGATCTCGGCGTCGCGTTCGAGCAGGGCCGCGTGCTGCAGATTCCCGAAACCGTGCCGTTTAGACTCACGCGGGATATCGTCGACGGCATGGGTATCAACGGTACCGAGGGCGTATTCAGACGCTGTTGCGGGTTCATGCTCGACGTGCTCAGACAGGAGGCGGATAACATCATGGCCGTGCTCGACGTGTTAAGATATGATCCGCTATACTCCTGGACTATTTCACCATTGCGCAAGAAACGATTACAAGACGGCGCCGAGTCTCCTGCAGCTGTTCCAACTAGAGCACGAAAATCGCGAATCAGCGGCAGTGGTAACGCCGAGCTGATAACAACATCAACCACTGCAACAGTAAATACCACTACAATCGCGGATGCGCCAGCCGGATCGGAAAACGAATCGGAAGCCGAGCGCGCGCTCCTGGTTGTTAGCCAAAAGCTCTCAAACAGTCTCAGTGTTGACGCGGCTGTAAACCAACTTATTCAAGAAGCATCAGATGAGCGGAATCTCGCTCTAATTTACTGTGGTATGTTCTTGCCCTTCCTCTTTACAATATTGTGTGTTGACAAATCATATAGGTTGGCGTGCATATTTTTAACGGCGTTTGTTTGGTCTATGTATCGTTTGCGATCCGTGTTCTGTTTTCCGAGGTCGATATTTTTCTGTCTGTTGATACAACATAAATACAGTATAATACAATCTCGTAAAAGTCGAAATTTAAGGCATTTTAGTAATAACAAGCATAACCATAACCCCCACCCCCCCTTTCAAAAATAGACCCTGTAAAACTCATTCCCCAAAAAATAATTTATGAAATATAGGAACATCCCAGAAATCTAAGCACAGATAAACAAATAACTTGGCCACCTAGTCCGGACAATAAAAATCGGAATAAAAGATCGTTAAATAGAGAATGAACAATACGTTTATAGTAAATGAGTGGCACTTTGGTGCATACCAGTGGATCATCGAAAGAGTGACGTGCGTGGCCCAACTGGAGGCGCGAGTATGGCATAACGGTGCATGAGTAATGTAAACAAGAGACCAGGCAGGCAGATATAAAGGAGCGACGAAAGTTGGAGCCAGGTACGTGACAAGGTAGTGAATGACTGACAATCAAATCATATGGACCGTCTGAGCATAGATCGACATAAATGAGTGTAAAACGAGCGTGTCTGAGCGTGGCTAATGAGCGTGTAAGTTACAAAGGAAAGAGCAGGTCTTATTGATAGAATGGTTTGCCGGTGTCGCTGATCTGGGCGCTGAGATATGCGAGATCGTTGCTCGGCACCGGCGCCTCTTCTTTCAACTGATCGACCAATAGCTGCTGATGCTGCGCCATCTGTTCAAACACCGGAATACGGCGCTTGTACTCGATTTGGCTGAGATCGATGTGCTGCTTTTCCTTTAACTTTACCGTCGGCTTACTGAGTAATTGCATGATGTCGAGCGACTCTCCCGCCGGGATTGCGTCCGGGTGCGATGGCGTCACGCACGGCACATCGACTTCCTTGCGAATCACGGTGTCGATATCAACTGCAGAGAAAAACGCGCACGATTGCGGAATATCATGTATGCCCATTTGCTCACAGAACATTGCTCGGGTCCAGAGATTACTGATTTGCAGCGCGAGAGCTACCTTATACCGCGCCTTATCCTTCACTAAATACCTGATCTCGTCGTGCACCGTTATACACAGCCGCGCATCGAGTTTGTATTTCTCAATGAGGTATTCCATCGACACGATCAGCAAATGCAAATAATCCACGCCGCTTGACTGAATCGCCCAATTGATCCGTGATGTCATAAACATGGAGTTCTTCAAGTTCGCCTGCATCAACGCCTGCGTTATTGCACAGCCAAGAACTGGCGTCCGTGGAATCTCCTGATTCGCGATCTCTTCAAGCTTATTGAACATAAGTGACTCTGTACCGCCAAACCAGAACGGTCCTCGCCGAAACTTGTTCGACCTCTTCTTATCAGACTTTCCACCTTTGGTAGACTCATAAAGTTTTGTGGCAACTCGCTTCGCTTCGTCCTCGGATATAGACGGATTGAACTGCCGCAGTAATTGAATCGCAAACTTGAGTCCTGCGCCATATATTCGTCCGTAATTAAATACTTTGGCGTTATTCCGCGATATGTCCAAAATGCTAGCAGTTTTGGAATGCAAATCTGTGCCCATTGATTTTGTACCTTCTAGCGTCATCCATCCGATCGCGGTACCGCCATGTAATCCAAACTGCGAATCACCGACAAGACTCGCAATCCACAATTCTTCCGAGTCAACGTCCGCACCGACAAATTTGTACCCCTCCGGTGCGCGGATCATCGCCTTTAACTCTGACCCAATACGATTCTTCTTGGCGTTACTCGCAGTAAGCCACGTAGACTCAACAGCACGGCGCGTGATGGTACCCATCGGGATGAGAGTCGGGATGATCATGCCGAGGCCGCGATCAGAAGATGCAACAGACGGCGGAGCCATGTTGACGTCTTCCTTCCATATAGCCAGCTGTGAAGATATCCGCTCGCGAGCACTGATCCAGTAGGAGCATGACGCGTTCATATCCAAAGCCTCTCTTGCGTAAGGATACTCTGATGCCAAAATACCAGACTCGAAATGTTGCGTGTAGCCCTTTGCCAGCGGAGAAGCACATCGTGCAAGAGGTCCATCTTTGTGTGGAATCTTAAAATAAGCGCCTTCGGTATCGGAGCTAAGTAACGGCTTCTCCATGCTCATTGGACAAAATGTGTTATTATTTTCATTATACTTGTCCGCATTGGCAGCAGGTACTCGGAAAGTCCAACCAAAGGTGTCAGACCAGACAAGTGGATTTCCATCCCACGACAACCGAAGTATCAGCGGTGCAATTCGTGTTCGCACAGAGACGTTCATTGGAGCACCGGCCTTGGGAAATAGAGACTTGTACCACTCTGGATATCCAGGCATCTTCTGATTCTTTGCGAGCCGCGGCTCTTCTCCTTTCTTCTTCGGCTTGGTCATGCGAATTTCCTTAACCGTCCAGTCAAGTTGTCTAAGCCACGGATCGCTTTCGTATTTCTCCGGCGTATCCTTAAGCTTCACGGCATCTTCGATAAGACTGGTGAGACGATTTTCGACCTCGCTAAGAAGCGACTGGTACGTTCCTTCAGCGCTCTCGATGTACTTGTCCCAAGACTTGTCGATCGGCAAAAACACCGAGGAAAGGTGTTTCATGCCGGCGAACGAGACAGGGTGGGGGCAGACCTTAAGAAACGCGGGTAAGACTTTGCGGTAGACCATAAACGTGGTGTGCACATCGCGGGCACAATAAGTAATAAGCTGTTGAATCATGTCACGAACACCAGCGCGGTCAAGCGTGCCAAAGTAGTCACGGTCGGACTTGTCGACAGTGATACCGCAGTGAAATTTGGCAACCTCGGCGAGATTGTTGACAGAACTTTTGGCAACCCACGGCTCATCTGAAAGCTGAGTCTTCAATTCGTCAAGTTTGCCTTGGATATCAGCTTCATCAATCACAGGACTTGTCATCTCATCGTCTTGGTTGTCTTCTAGCTTGAGTTGGGCCTTGCTGTCTTCCTGCTTCTTCAACTTCATCCAGGTGGGCCGTTGCTGACTGCACATGCCATTGGTGGCAATATGCAGAGACATCGTGTCGAGAAACATAGCCTTGGAAAGCCTGTAGTTGTACTCCTCCTTGACGCGAACGCGATCGTAACCCACATTATGACCTATGATGACTTTCTTAGAGGAATGAGTGGCGAGCGGCACAAGATGCCGATCCGTCTTGGTTTCCTCTAGTAGCCAGGGCGATATCCAGCAGAACCACGCATCCTTGCTCATGGCAGTCGCCATTACCGCAAACGGAGACTCCTTGTACAATGTTTCGACATCAAACACGAGACAGTCGCCATCAGGATAGCCGACCTTAGATGGGTTCTTGCCAGGAACATACTTTGTCCAACCCGAGCGGATTACCCAGGTCTTTGGCATCTCTGGCGCGGTTTCCAACGTGCTGAATTCCTTGGAGATCGAAAGAAACGGCTCTGCCACGTGTGTACCAAGACGAAAAAAATGTGCGTCAAGACTGTCGCCTTCGAGCGGAGGCAGGTCAAGGTTAATGGACGGCTGAATATCGGCTTGCTTGCCGAGGAGACTGTGTTTGTGGAGATGGAGCTTTGAAAGCTTCACTAGATCTGAAAACGGCTCAGTTGCACCTTTGGGAAATAGTTGCTTGTGCAGCAGCTTTGAGAGCTGCTGAATGCCGACCTCATTAAACCGCTTCTCGCCGGACTCGTCGGCGGGAGGCGTAAACTCGAGTGCCTCCTTTTGCTGCTTGGTGAGCTTCGCGAAGTATGCGTTTTTTGCTTTTTTGGCGGCGGCAAGCAGATCCACTTCCACATTCTTCTTGGAGCGGTGAGCGTGTTTGCGCGACTTGTGCTGTCCCGATGACGGAGCGAGCTTGTCGACTTCGGAGTCGGTGAGGGGGAACAGTGATGGAAGTGAGAGGATCTTTGAGACTCCTTGGAACGAATCAAGGTCGCTCGCGACATGATTGACTTCATCCTGGGGAAATATCTCTGGTATAGGGGCCGCTCGTAGCTGTTAGTACCTAGAAGGAGGCTATTGAGATAGAAAGATCGTGTCAACAAACTTACAAGCTGCAGCAGTGATCTTTCCTTGGAAAGAGAGGTAGCGATGCCCCACTTGTCGAGGAGCACGCAACCGTAGCCGGACGCCATATATTCGTAATTTGTGCATAGTTATGGCAACATTGCTTGCGATACTGCGGCCCAATGGATTAGCGATGATGCACTGAGGCCAGGAGAGCGGCGAGAAATCAGGCTCGAGGGTTTACCTTCAGGTAATGCGAGCTGTAGCAAGCAAAAAAACACGGCAGCACTGTCAGCAGCCCACTCTTCTCATAAGTTCCCTGAGGTGTCTTTGGCGGCAATATGAGATGAGGAGGTGCGTGGGGGGGGGGGGGGGGGTTTGAAGAGGAGGTGTAGTGTAGGCTTGATTTGGGTACGCGGATCAAAACAAATAAATCGAAAGTCCCAGCGGGGTGGTTGACACAAACCCCATGGAGCCGACATTACTGTTCAGGGTACTAAATTGATTGTCAAGGTCTGTGTATTTAACAGAATAGAGCGCCAGAGCTGATACGATGGCGCAAGTCGTAACAGAGCTCGTAATGGCTTATCCTACGAAGGGAGTAGTAATGGAAGCTATTTGCGAAACACGCCGTCACTGGCGGCGAATTAGCGACCGTGCTAGCTGGACGAGTGTAATTCAACTAAGCTCCGCAGCGACCTTGAATCCTGATATACAGAGCTACATGATGTCCTCACTGAAGTTGATGAGTCTATTATACGAAGCTGCAAGACCTACGTCAAAGTTTCGCCTATTCTGAGCAGTGGTTGACATTTCACGACCCTGGCACAACGCGAAGTTGGGTTGTACCCGATCAACCTTTAAATTCCCTACGACGGTCACTTGAGGCATAGCTATTGACCAGCTCTCGGCTTGCCTTGCACTGCCGATAAGAGTGATGACTGAAAAATGCATCTGGGGGTGACAGTACGTTGAAGATGAATCTCCGGCTGCGTCAGGAACTCAAAGCTGTAGCAGCAGTTCTGTCTTCCAAGGGCTGTCGGACCATCTTGTATTGCAGGTGTGCAAATGTACGAGAGGGAAGGTAGTCGGCAAGTCTCATCTACCATGTCCATTCACATCTAGCCTCTGGTTGCTTTCCAGATGGTTTGCGTATACGAACGGTAGCAGAGACAGGAAGTGGACGACACCCGGTACGTAATAAGGTTTAAAGACTCGGAATCAAGTTGATGAATCGCAACTGCTGGCTCGCGAAAAAAGTGCAGCGCGGTGGTACACGACAGTTTGTAGGGTGCCCGGCTGTGCGACGGGGCCGGAGACCGTTCTGGCATGCGCGCCATGGAGCACGATACGACTGGGCGCGTACATGAATTCCGGCGAAGTTTCCAGGCGGTTCTGGTCACGTGCGGCGCGATCGAGCGCAGCGTGATGGAAGGAAAAAGAACAACTCTTCCCCTGGCTATATAGTTTTGCTGCCTCTTGCTAGCACCCCTCTCCAGATTTTTTTTCACGTTCTCTCGTCTTCACCCCGCGCTGCCGTTATATCGACGCAAGATCACACACAATGTCTGACACTGAGTCGTTCGGTGCGTGCTCGCCCTGACGTTGTTAGTTTTGGATCATGGTACTAACCACTATGCAGAGTTCCAGGCTGAGATCTCTCAGCTGATGAGCTTGATCATCAATACTGTCTACTCCAACAAGGTATGCATTGTACTTGCTTTACCGGATAAAGATCTTCTAACAGTGGGCAGGAAATTTTCTTGCGGGAGCTGATCTCCAACTGCTCCGATGCGCTCGACAAGATCCGCTACGAGGCTCTGTCTGATCCCACCAAGCTGGAAACTGAGCCGGATCTCTACATCCGCATCACCCCCCTTAAGGAGGAGGGCGTGCTCGAGATCCGCGATACTGGTATCGGTATGACCAAGGCCGACCTCGTCAATAACCTCGGCACTATCGCGAAGTCTGGCACCAAGGCATTCATGGAGGCGCTCTCCGCTGGCGCCGATGTGTCCATGATCGGCCAGTTCGGTGTCGGTTTCTACTCTCTTTTTCTCGTTGCCGACCGTGTCCAGGTCATTTCCAAGCACAATGATGACGAGCAGTATATCTGGGAGTCTTCCGCCGGCGGTCGCTTCACCATTTCTCTCGACACCGTCAACCCCCCTATCTCGCGCGGTACTATTATTCGTCTCTTCTTGAAGGAAGACCAGAAGGAGTACCTTGAGGAGAAGCGGATCAAGGATATCGTCAAGCGTCACTCCGAGTTCGTGGCCTATCCCATTCAACTGGTCGTAACCAAGGAGGTAGAAAAGGATGTTCCTGAGGAAATGACTGAAGAAGAGAAGGTCGACGAGGACAAGACCCCCAAGATCGAGGAGGTTGACGAGGACGAGGACGCCAAGAAGGAGCCGAAGACCAAGAAGGTTAAGGAGACCGTTACTGAGAACGAGGAGCTTAACAAGACGAAGCCCTTGTGGACTCGCAACCCGGCGGACATCACACAGGAGGAGTACGCCGCGTTCTACAAGTCGATCTCCAACGACTGGGAGGATCACTTGGCTGTCAAGCACTTCTCTGTCGAGGGTCAGCTCGAGTTCCGCGCCATTCTCTTTGTTCCCCGCCGTGCTCCCTTCGACCTGTTTGAGTCCAAGAAGAAGAAAAACAACATCAAGCTTTACGTCCGTCGTGTCTTCATTACCGATGATTGCGAGGAGCTTATCCCTGAGTGGCTCGGTTTTGTCAAGGGCGTCGTCGATTCTGAGGATCTGCCCCTGAACCTGTCTCGCGAGATGCTCCAACAGAACAAGATCTTGAAGGTCATCCGCAAGAATATTGTTAAGAAGACACTCGAGATGTTCAGTGAGATCGCAGAGGACCGTGAGCAGTTCGACAAGTTCTACACTGCTTTTTCGAAGAACATCAAGCTCGGCGTTCACGAGGATGCGCAGAACCGTACCACACTAGCCAAGCTGCTGCGGTACAACTCCACGAAGTCAGTTGACGAGCTTACTTCTCTTACTGACTATGTTACACGCATGCCCGAGCACCAGAAGAACATCTACTATATTACTGGCGAGAGCTTGAAGTCTGTTGAGAAGTCGCCGTTCCTCGATGCTTTGAAAGCCAAGAACTTCGAAGTTCTGTTCATGGTTGATCCCATAGATGAGTACGCCATGACTCAGCTGAAGGAATTCGAAGGCAAAACTCTTGTCGACATCACCAAGGATTACGAGCTCGAGGAAACCGACGAGGAGAAGGCTCAGCGCGAGGCTGAGGAGAAGGAGTACGAGTCTCTCGCAAGCAGCCTCAAGGAGATTCTTGGTGACAAGGTTGAGAAGGTCATTGTCTCCCACAAGCTTGTTGATGCTCCCGCCGCTATCCGTACTGGCCAGTTCGGCTGGTCTGCTAACATGGAGCGTATCATGAAGGCGCAGGCTCTCCGCGACACTAGTATGTCTTCCTACATGTCGTCGAAGAAGACGTTTGAGATCTCCCCGAAGTCTCCTATCATCAAGGAACTGAAGAACAAGGTCGAGGCTTTCGGTGTTAACGATCGTACTGTCCGCGATCTGACCACTCTGCTCTACGAGACGGCCCTGTTGACCTCTGGATTCACGCTCGAGGACCCCAACTCCTTTGCTGGCCGCATCAACAGACTCATTTCAATGGGTCTGAATATCGATGAGACTGAGACTGCGGCTGAGACTGAGGCTACTGAGGCTCCTGTTGAGGAGGTTGCGGCCGAGTCCGCTATGGAGGAAGTTGATTAGAAGCGGATACAGGTAAAAAAAGGCTCAGATGGACATTGCTCGCTCTCTGTATTTTTTAGTAGCGTGCTTGGTTGTAAGGTGAAAATTTGGGAACGCTAAAGCTATGAATGTGCACGCAATAGTAATACATAAAAATTTGATAATCTAATTCAATTTATACTTGAACGCAGACATGAGCTTCGGAACTGTTAGCTGACGTGTGATGTATTGTGAGCGATTTCTGTGAAGGCGCTAGAGAATCTCAGCCCGTCAAACCACGCCTCGCCGCCAAACCACCCACTCCACGACTGCACGCCATCTTCGAGTTCACCTTCAGCAGAAGCCAAAAAAAATCTTCAAAAGAAGAGCACCTACGATTCCAGCGTGGTCTCCCACCGCAGTACTAAGTAGGCCCAAAGGAGCTTAACGTGTGTTGATCGGACGGGAAAC